>NC_069500.1:916919151-917519151 GCF_027579735.1 Bombina bombina
AGTTCGCTATGCTATTTGCGCAGCCAAAACAGTGAATCGTCTTTTTCCGTAGCGATTCGCTGTCTAAAACAGCAGGGCTGAGTCTGCTTCAAGTTAACTTACCAGCACGGGAGTGTGCTGTCAGTAACTTACATATGGAGTATGGTGCAGTTACTATTGGCTGGAAGAGCTGCCTGTCAGATTGAAGAATAAGAAATTGTGTGAAAGAGGCTGAATTTAAGAAGGTAACGGAGCCTCACAAAAAGTTTTGTTTATAAAAGATTAATTTTGTTTTGAACAAAAATAAGCACATTGATATGCTTAAAATTATATAAGTTTTCAAAATATTAAGTTACTTAGGTGAATTTACCATCACTTTTAATAATTTTAACAGAACTTGACAAAAATTTAAATACCCTATTTATGCGTCTGTTGTATCTTTTAATGTTTGTGTATAGGGTTGTAACTAACAATTATTTTCATAATCTATTAATCTGCCGATAATTTTTTCGATTAATAGACTAGATCAGATAAAAAAAAATCTCTTTTTCCTGTATTTAAAATAAAATCCACATACTGGGTGTTACCAATATAAAACATCAGGCTAAAACTTTACATTAACACAACTGTTTGTCCAATTTTTAAGCAGCAGAGCACATTTTTATAATTAAGCAAAACGAAACCACAAACTGTTTGAATAGAGGTAGAAGTAGAAAGAGGTAGACTATCACTGTTTATAACATTCTGTTGTTCATTCTTTCAGGAACTTTGCATTGAAATGCAAAAATGTCCACATGCTCTTGGCTGAGGCTGGCTTTGCTTTTATTTATTATCATTTATTTGTATAGCGCCGCCAAATTTTCGTAGCGCTGGGTACAAAGATAGAGGTATACAATGACAAGGATTTGTGATAAAATATAAAAATTAATAAATCTAGTACAGGAGGAAGAGGGCCCTGCTCCGGAGAGCTCACAGTCTACAGGTTTAGGGTGCAGAGACATAAGGTTGTGGTAGCTTGTCACATCAGTTGTAGTTGCAGAAGTGTGTTAGGCAGTTCATGTATTAGTTTGGTTTGGATGAGAGATGGAGGAGAGATGGTAAGCCTATCTGAATAGGTGGGTTTTCAAGGACCGTCTAAAACTATACAAGGTTGGAGACAGTCTTATAGAGCGGGGTAGAGATTTCCAGAGGACAGGAGCAGCACGTGCAAAGTCTTGGAGACGGGAGTGGGACGTAGAGATAAATGGAGTGGAGAGATGTAGGTCAGAGGTTGATTGAAGAGGACAGGATGGTAAATATTTGGAGATGAGAGAGGAAATGTTGCTATTTTGCCTGCATCAGAGAAGAGGCACTCGGATGGTGTTGAGGTGCTTGAGATGCATAAGTAGGGTTTTGCCAAGGTGGGATATTTAGCTCCACCAATGCAAAGTGTTTTCCTCCTTGGTAAGGGGCCTCTCATTAAAGTAAGCCTGGACTCCATTCTAACATATCATCATAAAATTCTATATGCAATGGTAAATAACAAGCTATATGGTTAGGGAAAAAATATCTAGTCAGCTAATAATTGTGCAAACAGATAATAGAGCACATCAATTCAAATAACTCCCATCAATCTAGGGCTAGGTGTAAATAACAAGCTCAGCACTATATCATGCAAAGCATAGTCGCAAAAAATACCTGATTTAACATAAACAATCCAAATGATTCAAATGACTCCTATTTTATTTCTGTATTGCACATAAACCAGGAGTAGTTGTAAACTTAAAAATAAACTTATACTGTCCTGAAAAAGTGAAAAGTAAAAGTCCTTTAGGCTACGGAAATAACCATAACACACAATTTCATGTGCAGGAGTTCATCATCGGAGTAAAGCATCTGGTGCTGTGTGCAAACAAACTAATTGTAGACCAACTAATAGATTATGTGATTTGTTGACAACTATTTTCATAATCGATTATTATCGATTAGTTGTTGCAGCTCTATTTGAGTACATTGATATGTAGTAAAGATTTACTTGCCAAATGTCAACAAATTTATATTTTCTTTCCAGAACTGGTAGCAAGTTGGGAATCTCACCATTGATGTTGGCAGCGATGAATGGTCATACAGCTGCTGTTAAGCTGCTTCTTGATATGGGCTCAGATATAAATGCTCAGATAGAGACCAACCGAAATACTGCACTTACGCTAGCTTGTTTCCAGGGAAGAACCGAAGTAGTTAGTCTGCTTCTTGATAGGAAAGCTAATGTGGAACACCGAGCTAAGGTAAGCATACAATTATTGATTTGACCAAATATCTTATTTGCTGAACTCACAACTCCTGTTTTTAGCCTTGCTCACTTTGGTAGTTTTTTTTGTACAGAGAAAGACTAATACAGTTTAGAAGATAAACATACTACTTAAAATCAATTTTTTTCTTCATAAATCGAAAGAGTCCAAAGCTGCATTCATTACTTTTGGGAATTCAGAACCTGGCCACCAGGAGGAGGCAAAGACACCCCAGCCAAAGGCTTAAATACCTCCCCCACTTTATTCATCCCCCAGTCATTCTTTGCCTTTCGTCCCAGGAGGTTGGCAGTGAAGTGTCAGAAGTTTTGGATAGTCTCTTATGGAGGGTAGTACTCTTCGGCATGGGACTGGAGTTTTAAGTAGCCCTGTCAGCCTCTCAGTGAGAGCATGGGTGAAAGTTAGAGTCTGGAGATGCAGGGAGAGTCTTTCTGCAAAACCATCCCGACTTATATTAACAGCTCCACAAGCAATCAGCGTTGACGAGTTTCGCTGCCTGCTTTTTTCTCTTAAGTCCATGGCAGAAGCGACGCTATCATCTGTCGCACTTGAAGGGCCGTGTTCCTCTTCCATGGCGTAGATTCCGGGAAGATCATTTCATTTAATTTTTATAATGGATGTATTGTAATTACAACTGTTTATCCGAGAGGGGCTACAACCTTTCGGGGATAACTTTAAAATAGGGTCTCAGTGAGGCTCCTTTTTGTATCTAGGAATCAAGGGTTAATATCTCCTGAGGGGGGTTATTGAACAGGGGGTTTATAATCATGTTTATGTGATTCTGTCTGCTACCGTGTAGTATTGCTTCGGCTCATGGCTATTTTGAAAAATGATGGTCTATGTCTAGTGACGCCGCCTTTTGTTGGGCGCGCTTTTGCATGGACTGCACGGTTTACCTTGTGACCGGGCGTGGCCACATTTTGGCTCTCCATTTCCGCATTTCTGACCGTGTGGCGACGGAGAAATCCTGGTCCGCTGGTATCTGTTTACAAAAGTTTGACTGTTCTTATGCCTCCATCTTGGGTGAATCCTTCTGTCTTTGAGACCTAGTTCAGACACATGTGGGCCTTTTTATGTCCGGTTGGTCCGGTGAGGGCGCTTAGTGATTTGTATTATTTTTTTTATTTTTTTTTACAAGCTTTAACTAGCATCCTTAGAGGACTTGAGGGTCTGTGGTTGCTTAGGGGCATGGGGGATTGGTTCAGTCCTCATTCGCCTTTCAAGCTAGTGTTAAGATCTGCGACGACATGCTCAGTCGTTTCAGATTTTTCCTGGGAACTAGAGTGTTCCTTCCCGTTGTGGGTTGGAGACTTGGAGGATTTAGGTCCTTCATACTGCCGTTCTTACGGTTTTGCCTTTCATGGTCTCTTTGGCAGTGTCCTTTTAGGACTTGTTCCTTTTAGAGGTTCTCTTCCTTTGGGTCGAGACTTTCTGGACTTCGTCCGGTTTTTCTGGCGGTTTTGGCTGCTTATTTAGGAAGTGAAGGCTTTGAGGCTCTGTCTTCCTTCGCGAGTTATTCGTCTCCGTATCAGGAGCGATAGGAGGTGTTTGTATCTTTTTCCAAGCTTTTTGCTTAAACTATGTTTTTCTGCCTGGGTTCGGGATGCTTTACATTCTTGTCCCTTGGGTGTGGTCCAGTGTTCCCTCTAAGGACAGTTTTGTGTGCAGCCCAGCAGTGAAACAGTTAACAAGAGAACCATACCTTGCCATCTGCATTGTGCAGTGTTTGCTATTGATGATGAAATTCAGGGTATGCCGCATCTTTTTCCCCAAGCGTCGCAGCCTTTAATGCCCGCTCAGGTGACACCATGTTCTTCAACAGCGTCTGCTTCATTTACTCTGCAGGATATGGCTGCAGTTATGTCATCCACTCTTAAAGAAGTTTTATCTAAGTTGCCAGTGTTACAAGGCAAACGCAGCAGGACAGAGGCCCACGTGGTCCCTGCAACTTCTGATGCTTTAATAGCTATCTCCAATATACCTTCCCAGGGCTCTGAATTGGGGGGTAGGGAGGCCCTGTCTGAGGGGCAACTGTCTGACTCGGGTAATGCATTACCCCAGACAGATTCGGACGTCATGTCCTTCAGATTTAAACTTGAACACCTCCGCCTTTTGCTACGAGAGGTTTTGGTGACTCTGGACAACACTGACTCTATTGTGGTCCCGCCAGAGAAATTGAGTAAGATGGACAAATACCTAGAGGTCCCTTCTTATTCTGATGTGTTTCCGGTTCCTAAGATAATTTCGGAAATTAAGCCAAAGCCACCTGGAAACCTAACCAGGGTTGGAATAAGGGTAAACAACCCAAGAAGCCTGCCTCTGCTACCAAGACAGTATGAAGGGGCGGCCCCCGATCCGGGACCGGATCTAGTAGGGGGCAGGCTTTCTCTCTTTGTCCAAGCTTGGATGAAAGATGTTCAGGATCCCTGGACACTAGAAATCGTGTCTCAAGGGTATCAGTTGGAGTTCAAAAATTCCTTCCCAAGGGGAAGGTTTCTTCTTTCACGATTGTCTGTAGACCAGATAAAAAGAGAGGCGTTCTTACGTTTTGTAAAAGACCTCTCCACTATGGGAGTAATTTGTCCCGTTCCAAAACAGGGGCAGGGGTTTTAATCAAACCTTTTTGTGGTTCCCAAAAAAGAGGGAACGTTCCAACCTATTTTAGATCTCAAGAGTCTAAACAAGTTTCTCATCCATCCTTCAAGATGGAGACTATTCAGACAATTCTTCCATTGATCCAGGAGGGTCAATATATGACTACCGTGGACTTAAAGGATGCATATCTTCATGTCCCTATCCACAGAGATTAGAGAGATTTCTAGACAAACATTTTCAGTTCGTGGCCCTTCCTTTCGGGCTTGCCACGGCACCCAGGATCTTCACGAAGGTTCTAGGGTCTCTGCTGGCAGTTCTCAGGCCACGGGGCATTGCTGTGGCGCCTTATCTGGACAATATTCTGAGTAAAGGAAGGGGATCCCACAAGCGCCTACCAGGCCGGAGGCAGAAGGGAATATTAGCAATACAAGTTAAGTATACTAAAAATATTTAATAACAATGTCTAAAAACATACAGTGCAAATCATGGATCCATGAAAAACATTAAAAATAGTATTAAAACAGGGTATAAAAACAAAATAAATGATCACTAGTTGATGGCTTGTCTGAGAATAAACAGGACTGGGTAATAGGATACCAAAGTGTAAAGATTTGAAAATATAAAAAATGTCAAAAAATATATATCAAACAATATAAAAAATAAAACTCTGGTATAATAGATAATGTGAATTGCAATTCAGTGATGAAAAAAAGAAAAAATCTTGTGTAAAAACAAAATCAAAAATAGTCACCCAAACCTATATGGATATTCCTTGTAGTGGTTCCACAGTCTAGATATATCCTTGAGGGTGTGAGGAGAAGAGGGGCTATGCCCACAGGAGTGTGGAACAAGGAGTCAGAAATCAGTGTCTGAACCAGATTGGCCCAAAAAAACGATGTCCACCTAGAAATATATAAAAAGAAAAATATGGTGCAGATAACTTCACACAATGTTACATAAATGGGAATAGGCTTACCAATACTCAGTCTACGCGTTTCGGCCCCAGTATAGGCCTTTATCAAGACTGAGGTTTGTTTAGGAAATTGTATCCTTATAAAGGGTATTGTAGCAAATAGTTGTGTTGAATTTTTGCGTCAAAAGTTTAAGCTCCGCCCACTTCCTGTTAATTGCATTGTGGGTATGGGCATTATATTCATGGGTATGGGTATTATTTTCAAATAATAATCCTTTATTCGATTCTAGCCAGATAATCTATATGTACTTAGGTCAAAAGGTACTAGACTTAGTGTCTGTCTCA
The DNA here is from genome assembly GCF_027579735.1 of Bombina bombina. Lineage (NCBI taxonomy): Eukaryota > Metazoa > Chordata > Amphibia > Anura > Bombinatoridae > Bombina > Bombina bombina. Next base: position 916,925,269 of record NC_069500.1, read on the forward strand.
TATGTGTAGTTAATTAGAATTAAAATTAGTGTCGGATTCTAACTTCCGGTTATTATTGACAATAATGTCACTTCCGGTACAACTATATGCCTACGTAAAGTATAGCAACATTCTGTGACTTTTTTGTGATTTTAATTTTTGATTTTGTGACTTTTTACACTCTTGAACATTTCTGGACACTTGATAATTTTTGATATTTTTTATATTGTTTGATATATATTTTTTGACATTTTTTTATATTTTATAATCTTTACACTTTGGTATCCTATTACCCAGTCCTGTTTATTCTCAGACAAGCCATCAACTAGTGATCATTTATTTTGTATATTGTTTTTATACCCTGTTTTATTACTATTTTTAATGTTTTTCATGGATCCATGATTTGCACTGTATGTTTTTAGACATTGTTATTAAATATTTTTAGTATACTTAACTCGTATTGCTAATATTCCCTTCTGCCTCCGGCCTGGTAGGCGCTTGGGGGATCCCCTTCCTTTACTCGATTTCTTTTCGTGGTTACTAGGTTACATCCCCCCCGAGCCAAGGGTTTAGAGTAGGCGCTAGTCCAATATCCCCATCTGGACGATATTCTGATCCAGGCGTCTTATCAGCTGACAAAGTCTCATACCGACATTGTTCTATCCTTTCTAAGGACTCACGGGTTGAAGGTGAATCTAGAAAAGAGTTCACTAATTCCACAGACAAGGGTTCCTTTCCTAGGAACTCTAATAGATTCTATATCCATGAAAATCTTCTTGACGGAGGTCTGAAAGTTAAAGATTCTGAATACATGCTGATCCCTTCAGTCCAATCCTCAGCCATTAGTGGCTCAGTGCATGGAGGTAATTGGATTGATGGTGGCGGCAATGGACATCATTCCGTTTGCTCGTTTTCATCTCAGACCTCTACAACTGAGCATGCTCAGACAGTGGAATGGAGATTATGCAAATTTGTCTCCTCAGATAGATCTAGATCAGGAGACAAGAGACTCTCTTCTTTGGTGGTTGTCGCAGGATCATCTGTCCACAGACCCTCATGGGTGATAGTGACCACGGACGCCAGTCTACTAGGATGGGGTGCAGTCTGGAATTCCCTGAAGGCTCAGGGTGTGTGGACTCGGTTGGAGTCTCTACTTCCAATCAATATTCTGGAGTTGAGGGCAATATTCAATGCTCTTAAGACTTGGCCTCAGTTGGCTTCGGCAAAGTTCATCTGATTTCATTCGGACAACATCACGTCTGTGGCTTACATCAATCATCAGGGAGGAACAAGGAGTTCCTTGGCGATGACAGAAGTATCCAAGATAATTCGGTGGGCGGAGGCTCACTCTTGTTATCAGTCGGCAATCTACATCCCAAGAGTAGACAACTGGGAAGCGGATTTTTTGAGCAGACAGACGTTTTATCTGGGGGAGTGGGAACTCCACCCGGAGGTCTTTATTACCCTGATTCTCAGAGGCGGCAGGCCGGAGCTGGATCTCATGGCATCTCGTCAGAATGCCAAACTCCCGAGATACGGATCCAGGTCCAGGGATCCTCATGCCGAACTGATAGATGCCTTGGTTGTTCAACCTAGCTTATATGTTCCCTCCATTTGCTTTCCTTCCCTGGGTGATTGCTCGAGTCAAACAGGAGAGGGCTTCGGTGATTCTCATCGCCCCTGCGTGGCCTCGCAGGACTTGGTATGTCAATTTGATGGACATGTAATCTCTGCCACCGTGAAAGCTTCCATTGAGGCAGGACCTTCTCATTCAGGGACCCTTCCATCATCCGAATCTAATTTCTCTGCAGCTGACTGCTTGGAGATTGAACGCTTGATTTTATCTAAGCGGGGGTTCTCTGATGCGGTCATTGATACCTTGATTCAGTCACGCAAGCCTGTTACTCGAAGAATTTACCATAAGATATGGCGTAAATATCTTTATTGGTGCGAGTCCAAGGGCTACTCATGGAGTAGGGTTAGGATTCCCAGGATTTTATCTTTTCTCCAAGAAGGATTGGAGAAAGGGTTGTCAGCAAGTTCCTTAAAGGGACAGATTTCTGCTTTCTTTATTTTGCTACACAAGCGTCTGACAGATGTTCCAGATGTTCAATCTTTTTGTCAGGCCCTGACTAGAATCCGGCCTGTATTTAGACCAATTGCTCCTCCTTGGACTTTGTATTTAGTTCTTAATGTTCTTCAAGGGGTTCCACTTGAACCTATGCATTCCATAGATATTAAGTTATTATCTTGGAAAGTTTTATTTTTGGTTGCTATTTCTTCTGCTCGCAGAGTTTCTTAGCTTTCAGCATTACAATGTAATTCTCCTCATCTTATTTTCCATTCGGATAAGGTGGTGTTACTTACCAAACCTGGTTTTCTTCCTAAGGTTGTTTGTAATAAAAAAATTAATCAGGAAATTGTTGTTCCTTCCTTGTGTCCTAACCCTTCTTCTAAGAAGGAGCGTCGGTTACATAATCAGGTCAGAAAGCTACGGCTACCTCTTTCTTTTTGGCTGAGGAGTATCATCCGTGTTGCATATGAGATTGCTGGACAGCAGCCTGCAGAACGAATTGTGGCTCATTCTACTAGAGCTGTGGCTTCCTCATGGGCATTTAAAAATGATGCTTCTGTTGAACAGATTTGCAAGGCTGCAACTTGGTCGTCTCTTCACACTTTTTCCAAATTTTCCAAATTTGATACTTTTGCCTCGTCTGAGGCTGTTTTTTGGAGAAAGGTTCTTCAAGCAGTGGTGCCTTCTGTTTAGGTTCCTGTCTTGTCCCTCCCTTTCATTCGTGTCCTATAGCTTTGTTATTGTATCCCATAAGTAAGGATGAAATCCGTGGACTCGTCATATCTTGTGAAAGAAAAGGAAATTTATGCTTACCTGATAAATGTATTTCTTTTACGATATGACGAGTCCACGGCCCACCCTGTCATTTTCTTAAGACAGGTTTTTATTTTTGTTAAACTTCAGTCACCTCTGCTCCTTTACTTTTCCTTTCTTTTCCTAACTTCGAATGACTGGGTTGGGGGGGGGGGGAAGGGAGGAGCTATTTATACAGCTCTGCTGTGGAGCGGTTTGCCTCCTCCTGCTGACCAGGAGGCGATATCCCATAAGTAAATATGAAATCCGTGGACTCGTCATATCGTAAAAGAAATACATTTATCAGGTAAGCATAAATTTCCTTTTTGTCTAAACTAATAGAATTAAAATACGAATAAAAAATAAATGGGAGAATATAAAAATGAGTGTTTGTAAAATTCTATAAAGAATGAATTTTGATACAGCTTTCTTTGTTTTCCTTCCATAAGGCAGGGAGAGTCCACGACTTCATTCCTTACTGTTGGGAAATACAACACCTGGCCACCAGGAGGAGGCAAAGTCGCCCCAGCCAAAGGCTTAAATATCTCTTCCACTTCCCCTATCCCCCAGTCATTCTTTGCATTTCGTCACTATAGGAGGTGGCAGAAGATTTGGATAGTCCTGTAATGGGTTTTAAGTAATCGTGAGTTTTAAGTAATCATGTCAATCTCTCAGTGAGAGTATTGATGAAAGTTAGTCTGGAGATGCAGGGAAAGTTTTTCTGTGAACCCATCCAGACTGTCGCTAACAGCTCTTGAGCAATCAGTGTTGACTAGTTTCACTGCTTGCTGCTACACACTCAAGTCCATGTCAGAAGCGTTGCTAGAGGACTGTCACACTTGAGAGGCTGTGCCTGTTCCACAGCATGGATCCTGGAGGTTAAGACCATTTTTAGATATACAATTTAAAACACTATACAGGGTCACAGTGTGGCTCCTTTATACCTCAATAGGTTCAAGGGTTAATATCTCCTTCTGGGAGATTATTTGAACAGCTTGGGGATTTATATCTTCTTTATTTGAGAGCTTTTTTAGGCTCATAGACTGTTTTTTTCTTTTTTTTGGCTTGGAACAAACGGGGTTCCCTTTTGTTTTTGAAGTGTTGCACAGCTAATAATAGCTTTGCGGCCTCTTTCATAGCAGGGGAAGTCCTGTCTTACGCATCACATAGGATATTTACAAAGGTTCTGGGGGCTCTTCTAGAAGTTGCCAGAACACAAAGTATTGCATTAGCGCCTTACCTGGACTATATCTTGTTACAGGCACCATCTTTTCGTTTAGCAGAAGAACATTCGGAGTCCCTTCTCAATCTTCTTGTTCTCTTACTCCAAGTACAAGGGTGAATTTCCTGGGAACTATAATAGACTACATATCCATGAGAATATTGCTCACAGATCAGAGACGTTTTAAGCTAACTTCTGCATGTCTTGCCCTCCAGGCCTCCTAGAGACCCTCAGTGGCTCAGTGAATGTAGGTAATCGGACTCATGGTAGCATGGACATCATTGCTTTTGCGAGATTCCATCTAAGATCCTATGGAGGCTGAGACATTGGAATGGCGACCATTCAGATTTGTCTCGACAGATCGTGCTGGACAGCCTGTCGAGAGACTCACTCTCCTGGTGGCTCTGTCCAGATCATCTGTCCCAAGGCACATGCTTTTTGAGACCGTCCTGGGAGATTGTAACTACGGGCGCAAGCCTTTCTGACTGGGGAGCCGTTTGGGGTGCCAAGAAGGCACAAGATCTGTGGACTCAGGAGGAGTCTTCCCTTCCGATCAATATTTTGGAACTCCGGGCAATCTTCAATGCCTTGACGGGGTTGGCCCCTTCTGGGTTTGTCCCAGTCTATCATATTCCAATCAGGCAATATAACCTTGGTTGCCTACATCAACCATCAGGGGGAATGTGAAGTTCCTTGGCGATGAGAGAAGTATCTCAACCATGTGGGCAGAGACTCACAAATGTACGCTGTCAGCGATTCACATTCCGGGTGTGGACAACTGGGAAGCGGACTTCCTCAGCAGCTTATCCGTTCACCTAGGGCAGGGGTCAGCATCCTTCGGCTCCCAGATGTTTTGTAACTACATTTCCCATGATGCTCAGATAGCCTAAAGAGTGTCTCAGCATCGTGGGAAATGTAGTTCCAAAACACCTGGGAGCCGAAGGTTGCTGACCCCTGACCTAGGGGAATGGTCTCTCCACCCGAGGTGTTTGCCGACATATGCAACGAGTGGGGAACGCCGGAGATGGTTCTCATGGCACCCCACCTCAATACCAAGCTACCCAGGTACAGGTCGAGGGATCCTCAGGCGGAATTGATAGATGCCCTATCAGTACCATGGAGGTTCAGACTCTTATATCTTTTCCTCCATTACCGCTTCTCCCTCGTGTGGTGACTCACATCAAGCAAGAGCGAGCATCAGTGATTCTGATTGCTCCATTGTGGCCGCAAAGGATGTGGTTTGCAGATCTGGTGGAGATGTCCTCATCTCCTCAGTGGAGGTTACCTTGTCGCAGAGATCTGCTGATACAGGGTCCTTTCGTTCATCAATATCTAGATTCTCTGAGGCTGACTGCGTGGAGATTGAAGTCTTGGCCAAGAGAGGGTTTTCTGAGAGTGTCATCGACACTCTGGTTCGAGCTCATAAGCCAGTTACTCGTCATATCTACCATAAGGTGTGGAGGACTTATTTGTACTGGTGTGAAGAGCGTGGGTTTTCTTGGCATAGGGTTTAGGTTTGCCAGAATTATATCTTTTCTCCAGAATGGACTGGAGAAGGATCTGTCTGCTAGTTCCCTGAAGGGACAGATATCAGCCCTGTCGGTGTTGTTTCACAAAAGATTGGCTGAGCGTCCGGATATGCAGTCCTTTGTTAAGGTTTTGACTAGGATCAGACCTGTGTTTAGATCTGGGGCTCCGCCTTGGAGCCTAAATCTTGTTCTTAGTGTTTTGCAGCAGACTCAGTTTGAGCTAATACATACTGTTGACATTAAATTATTTTTTTTTTTTTGCTAGCTATTGCCTGTGCACGAGTTTCTGAGATTTCTGCTTTACAATGTGACTCCCCTTATCTTGTTTTCCATGCTGATAAGGCGGTTTTACGTACTAAATTAGGGTTCCTTCCTAAGGTGGTGTTGGACGGTAACATTATTCAAGAAATTGTTGTTCCTTCCTTGTGTCCTAATCCTTCTTCAGCGAAGGAACGCTTGCTTCAGAGCAGCTTCCTGAGAGGATAACGGCTCATTCTACTAGAGCAATGGCTTCCTCCTGGGCTTTTAAGAACAAAGCCTCAATGGATCATATTTGTAAGGCAACTACCTGTTCCTCCTTACACACTTTTTCTAAATTTTACCAGTTTGATGTGTTTCCTTCGGCTTAAACAGCTTTTGAGAGAAAAGTTTTGCAGACTCTGGTGCTCTCAGAATAGGCTCTGCCGTTTTTTTTTTTTGTTCCCTACCGTTATTCATTCAGTGTTCTCTGGAGCTTGGGTATAGTTTTCTCAACAGTAAGGAATGAAGTCATGGACTCTCCCTGCCTTATGAAAAGAAAACATTTATGCTTACCAGATCAATTTTCCTTCCTGTCCGGGAGAGTCCACAACGCCGCTCATAATTTATTTTTTGATGGGCGGCTCACTTTTTTATGTTCTTCTGTCACCTTTTATACCCTGATGTTTCTCCTACTTTTCCTTGTTCCGGCAGAATGACTGGAGTATGAGGGAAGTGGGAGCGATATTTAAGCCTTTGGCTTGGGTGTCTTTGCCTCCTCCTGGTGGCCAGGTGTTGCATTTCCCAACAGTAAGGAATGAAGGCGTGGACCTTCCTGCCAGGAAGGAAAATAATTTATCTGGTAAGCATAAATTATATATTTTTTTAATATGCTATGCTGAGTGATTTTGGACAGGGGTCTGACCATGCATACATTTTCAGAATGGGTTAAGCCACCCCTCTGCGAAATCAGAATTTTGTATAATTCTAAATTGTTCTCTTTTGTAATTTTTTAATTGAACCCGTATAAAATAAAATGTTTGCTTTTTTGTGAAGGGGAACTGATTTCAAATGTGATTTTCTTTTTTATGACACAATGAGTCCACGGATCATCTTAATTACTAATGGGATATTCACCTCCTGGTCAGTAAGAGGCGGCAAAGAACACCACAGAAAAGCTGTTAAATAGCTCCTCCCTTCCCTCCCACTCCAGTCATTCTCTTTGCCTACGTTAGTGCTAGGAACTGGTAAAGTGAGGTGTTAAGATTCTCCAATCAAGAGTTTATTATTTTTAAAGTAGTGCAAGATTGTGCTGCTTTGTCCTAGGGTGTAGCCGTAGTCCATATCAGTCTCTTCAGTAGAGCAGTTGTGGCTTTAGAGCAATGGGAACTTGTGGGACATAATTCTCACTGCGCCTCCCATGTATTCATGCTGCCTTATCTCCTATAGCCTGAGGTAAATTTACTCAGACTTTTATTTCGCTACAGGTCGATGTGAGGGATAGGACACCTCAAGCCTGTGAGCTGCCTTGCTGTCAGGCAGATATAAGGTAAGTGCTGCTTTTTTATCCTGGGGCCAAGAAAATAAAGCATTCTCAGAGATAAGTGTGCACATTTATTGGAACATATAAGTCTCATAAAGGAAGGGGCACTTTATGTTTGGGGACTATAGACTCATAGGCTGGAGGGGACTTTTGACATCCATATCTACAGGCACTGGGGCTGGTAGTAAAGCATTTTTCACTTGCTCTGGTGGTTTGAGTCTCCCGACGGCTTTACTTAACAAACATGCCGATCGGGAGATGTGGTTCATATAGTAACGCCCACGATGGGCGGTCCTTACTGGTTTGCATGCCACTTTTATTGCGCCTTAGTCCAGGTCATTTTTTCCGTATTCAGAGACGACAGAGCTTGAGTTCAGCAGGGTGACACTAGAAATGCATGGTTTCCAATAAAGCAGGCGTTTCTAGCATTAATCGTTGGCGCTATTCTTCTTGCTGAGGTCCGGATCGTTTCCTGCACCATAAGCAAAGGGACAATTCACTCCTGTTTAGCAGTCAGGTAGGCACCTCAGCAGGGTTTCTGAGGTGTAAAGGTGTCTGTAGTGTTCAAATTGTGTTATTTTCATAATTTACTACATTTGGTAAACAATTTACCTGTTTAAATTTAAAGACACAGTAACCTTTTTTCATTACAAAAATTTCAATTCATTTTTGAGGTTTTTTTATTAATTAATTTACTCGTTGTGAACAGTATGGACCAAGGAGCCTTGCAAGAGGTCACTTGCTCCTTGTGTTTTGATGCAAATGTGGAACTACCTATCCCTTTCTGTCCCTCATGTATTGAGGACTTTGAATTATAGGGAAAAGATTTTTTCTGAGCAAAATTTTTCTAAATCGGATGTTGTCCAAGAGTCTAATGACGAGGTTCAATATATGCTGCAGCTTTCTCCCCAAGCGTGCCAAATTATACCGCCCTTACAAGCAGTGCCCTGCGCTTCCGCTCTAGCTCCCGCTGGAGTTACCTTAAAAGACATAGCTTCTCTCATGTCTTCTACAATTTCTGATGCGTTGTCTGCTTTTCCAATGTTGCAGGGAAAGCGTAAGAGGAAAATCAGACATTCAGTAAGCAAGGTTTCTGACGCAATTGTTGCAATTTTGGAGGTTCCCTCCCAGAAGCCCGAAGAGGAGGATACTGCTGTAGCATCTGAAGGTGAAATTTCAGATTCAGAAAGTGTAATTCCTCTTGCTGATACTGAGGTTGTATCTTTTTTAGTTTTAAGCTAGAACACCTCCGTCTGTTACTTAGGGAAGTTTTAGCTACTTTGGACTACAGTGACTCCACGGTAGTGGTTGTTCCTAAGAAGTCTAGTAAGCTGAACAAATATTTCGAGGTTCCTTCCTCGACAGACGTGTTTCCGGTCCCTAACCGAGCTTCTGAGATAATTGCTAAGGAATGGGAGAGACCGGGCATACCTTTTTCTCCCTCTCCTATTTTTAAGAAGATGTTTCCTGTAGCCGACTGTATCAAGGAGGCTTGGCAAACAGTGCCTAGGGTGGAAGGGGCCGTTTCCACCTTAGCTAAGAGAACTACTATTCCCATAGAGGATAGTTGTGCCTTCAAAGATCCTATGGACAGAAAGTTAGAGGGTTTACTCAAAAAGATATATGTACACCAGGACCTGCAATGGCAACCAACTGTGTGCATTGCTACCGTCACTAGTGTGGCGGCGTATTGGTTTGATGCACTGTCTGAGGCCCTCAGGACAGAAACTCCTTAAGATGAGATCCAAGATAGGATGCCTTTACAGAATCTTCCCTTGAAGTTATCAAGCTGGGAGCTAAGATTTCGGGTTTCTCAATTCTAGCTCGCAGAATCTTATTGTTAAAACCTTGGTCTGCGGATGTTTTCTCTAAGCTTCTGGCTATTACTTATAAGGGGAAGACCTTGATTGGACCTGGCCTGACATCACGGGAGGTAAGGGTCATCTTCTCCCTCAGGATAAGAGAAACAAACAAAAAGGATGACATAGTAATTTTCGTTCCTTTCGAAATTTCAAGGGAAATTCTTCCTCTTCCTCCTCTAAGCAAGAACAATCTAAACCTGCATGGAGACCCAACCAGTCTTGGAATAAGAGAAAACAATCCAAGAAGCCTGCTATTGAATCCAAGACAGCATGAAGGGCATGCCCCCGATCCAGGACCGGATCTGGTAGGGGGCAGACTTTCCTTCTTCGCTCAGGCTTGGGTTCGGGATGTTCAGGATCCCTGGGCAATAGAAATAGTGTCCCAGGGATACAAACTAGAGTTCAAAAGTTTTCCTCCCAGAGGCAGGTTTCTACTTTCAAGATTATCTGCAGACCAGACAAAGAGAGAGGCGTTCTTACACTGCGTAGGAGACCTCCGCCCTGGGAGTGATTGTTCCCGTTCCAGTACAGGGTCAGGGTTTTTATTCCAATCTGTTTGTGGTTCACAAAAGGAGGGAACCTTCAGACGAATTTTAGACCTCAAGAGTGTAAACAAATTTCTCAGGGTACCGTCCTTCAAGATGTCAATTTATGACAACAGTGGATTTAAAGGACGCTTACCTATATGTTCCTTTTCACAGGGATCATCACAAGTTCCTAAGGTTTGCCTTTCTGGACACACACTTACTTTGAGTTTGTGGCTCTTCCTTTCGGTCTTGCCACAGCTCCCAGAATTTTCACAAAGGTTCTGGGATCGCTGTTGGCGGTGCTTCGGTCTGGGGGCATTGCAGCAGCGCCCTATCTGGAAGACATCCTAGTCCAGGCGCCATCCTTTCAACAAGCAAGATCCCACACTGACATGGTGTTATCCTTCCTGCAATTTCATGGGTGGAAGGTAAATTTGGGAAAGAGTTCCTTAGTCCCAAAAACAAGGGTAACTTTCTTAGGAACCATAATTCAGTCCCTGTCTATGATGATTTTTCTGACAGAAGTCAGGAAACCAAAGATTATCGATACTTGTCTAGTCCTTCAGTCCACTCCTCGCCGTCAGTGGCTCAGTGCATGGAGGTAATTGGGCTGATGGTGGCGGCAATGGATATGATCCTGTTTGCTTGGTTCCACCTCAGACCTCTGCAGTTAAGCATGCTCAGGCAATGGAACGGAGATTATGTGGACTTGTCTCCTCGAATACTACTGGAGCGGGAGACAAGGGATTCTCTTCAATGGTGCAAAAGTGTAATCTGTCCGACGGCGCTAACTATCAAGACCAAGGCTCCTATAACAATTGGGTCTCTAGATACCCAAAAAAAAGGAACAAAGAGAAGGGGTGTGTTAGGAGCGCCTACTGAAAGGCTAGGTCTAAATATAGGGTATATACTAATAGTGTCAGTTTGTACACTATAGGTTATAGACTAAAAGTGTCAGTATGTACACTATAAGAATCCTACCATGGTATAATAATGGGATCTTTAAATAATACAGTTTAACAGGTTTAATATCACATATAATAACAGCAGAAAATCACAGGTTAAAAAAGCATAAAAGTATATGGATCCATGATACTTAATAAAAACAATAACAATAAAAATGATCTAACAATGGCATTAATATTGATGCAAGGACAATGATACTTAATAAAAACGATTGCAATAAAACCAATTGCAATAGAAATGATCCAAAAATGCCATTAATGTTGATGCAAAGACAAATAGAAAAGTAAAAACAGTAAAGTAATATAAATGAAATACAATAAATACAATAAGTGACTATGTGCGATGTCTAGTAAAAATCAATGCGATATACAGTGGAAATTATGTATCAAACATGTATAAAAACATATAGAAAAAATAGAAAAAATACAATAGATTGGAAGTCCAGTGAGAAGGGAATCCGGTGAAAAAAGTATATGGAAATGTCAATAAAAAATAAGAAATGAAAAATATATGTGTCAAAAATCCAATGAAAAACAATCTATATAAATAAATTAAAATGTCCTCGTGATCCAAATGTCAATCCAAAAGTACGTATGTAGATCAAATATTGTGATAATAATAAAAAGTGTTCCAACAGTAAAAGATCCAATAAAAACAAAGCAAAAATGTCATATATCAGAAAGAGTGATCAAAAAATATGTAAACAAACTTCATAGAAAATAAGCTTCATAAAAATGAGAAACTAAAAAACCAAAAAACAATCCTGTGAAAAAATAGAAAATCCAATAAACAATCCTGTGAAAAAATAGAAAATCCAATACCTGTGAAAAAAGAAAAAATACAACATAGAGTAGTAGTGCTTAAAATATGCTTGCAATTATAGGATTAAAACTCACCATATATGCCAACGCGTTTCGGCCCACCAATAGGGCCTTTTTCAAGACTGATATATGGTTGGTGAGAAAGCTTGTTATATACCTGTTTGGATTGAAAAATTGCGCCAAAAATTGCCCCAATTGCGCCAAAAAATGACCTTATGAACCGGAAGTAGAATTCAACCGGAAGTGGGGAATGATAGTTGTTAATGAGATTGGGTATATCCCTTTCTGATATTAAAATAATTAATTTGGCCCATCCTGTCATATTATAGTGGTCAACTTGTAGTCCCATCATATATAGGTGTTTCTGTAAGGCTGAGTGTATATCTTAATACCTATAACATTGCTAGTTGCCTTATTGCGCTAAAAAACCGGATATCCGGTTCCGCCGCTAAACCGGAAGTTGATAGAAACCGGATGTTGACGAAACCGGAAGTTGACGAAAAACCGGAAGTTGGTATAATTCGTCAAAACCGGAACAAACCTATGAGGGGCAACTAGCAATGTTATAGGTATTAAGATATACACTCAGCCTTACAGAAACACCTATATATGATGGCACTACAAGTTGACCACTATAATATGACAGGATGGGCCAAATTAATTATTTTAATATCAGAAAGGGATATACCCAATCTCATTAACAACTATCATTCCCCACTTCCGGTTGAATTCTACTTCCGGTTCATAAGGTCATTTTTTGGCGCAATTGGGGCAATTTTTGGCGCAATTTTTCAATCCAAACAGGTATATAACAAGCTTTCTCACCAACCATATATCAGTCTTGAAAAAGGCCCTATTGGTGGGCCGAAACGCGTTGGCATATATGGTGAGTTTTAATCCTATAATTGCAAGCATATTTTAAGCACTACTACTCTATGTTGTATTTTTTCTTTTTTCACAGGTATTGGATTTTCTATTTTTTCACAGGATTGTTTATTGGATTTTCTATTTTTTCACAGGATTGTTTTTTGGTTTTTTAGTTTCTCATATTTTTATGAAGCTTATTTTCTATGAAGTTTGTTTACATATTTTTTGATCACTCTTTCTGATATATGACATTTTTGCTTTGTTTTTATTGGATCTTTTACTGTTGGAACACTTTTTATTATTATCACAATATTTGATCTACATACGTACTTTTGGATTGACATTTGGATCACGAGGACATTTTAATTTATTTATATAGATTGTTTTTCATTGGATTTTTGACACATATATTTTTCATTTCTTATTTTTTATTGACATTTCCATATACTTTTTTCACCGGATTCCCTTCTCACTGGACTTCCAATCTATTGTATTTTTTCTATTTTTTCTATATGTTTTTATACATGTTTGATACATAATTTCCACTGTATATCGCATTGATTTTTACTAGACATCGCACATAGTCACTTATTGTATTTATTGTATTTCATTTATATTACTTTACTGTTTTTACTTTTCTATTTGTCTTTGCATCAACATTAATGGCATTTTTGGATCATTTCTATTGCAATTGGTTTTATTGCAATCGTTTTTATTAAGTATCATTGTCCTTGCATCAATATTAATGCCATTGTTAGATCATTTTTATTGTTATTGTTTTTATTAAGTATCATGGATCCATATACTTTTATGCTTTTTTAACCTGTGATTTTCTGCTGTTATTATATGTGATATTAAACCTGTTAAACTGTATTATTTAAAGATCCCATTATTATACCATGGTAGGATTCTTATAGTGTACATACTGACACTTTTAGTCTATAACCTATAGTGTACAAACTGACACTATTAGTATATACCCTATATTTAGACCTAGCCTTTCAGTAGGCGCTCCTAACACACCCCTTCTCTTTATTCTCTTCAATGGTGGTTGTGTCTGGATCATCTCTCCCAGGGAACCTGCTTTAGCAGACCATCTTGGGTGATTGTGATAACAGACGCCAGCCTTCTAGGGTAGGAAGTAGTCTGGGGCTCCCTAAAAGTCAGTCTGTTCTTCCTATAAACATTCTGGAACTGAGAGCGATCTTCAATGCTCTTCTGGCCTGGCCCCAGTTAGCCTTGGTCCGGTTTATCAGGTTCCAGTCGGACAACATAACTTCAGTGGCTTACATCAATCATCAGGGAGGAACGAGCAGTTCCTTAGCGATGACAGAGGTAAGGAACTGACAGAGGTAAGGATCCCGACAGAATGCCAAGCTCCCGAGATACGGGTCGAGGTCCAGGGACCCCCAGGCGGAGCTGATAGATGCTCTGGCGGTCCCTTGGACCTTCAGTCTAGCATACCTATTTCCTCTGTTTGCTCTTCTTCCTCGGGTCATTTTTTGGATCAAGCAGGAGAGGGCATCGGTGATCCTCATAGCACCGGCTTGGCCTCGCAGGATTTAGTATGCAGTTCTGGTGGACATGGCATCTCTGCCACCTTGGAGACTTCCGTTGAGGAAGGACCTTCTAATTCAGGGGCCCTTCATTCACTCAAATCTAGTTTCTCTGAAGCTGACTGCTTGGAGATTGAACGCTTAATTTTATCCATGCTGGGTTTTTCTGACACGGTCATAGAGACCATGATTCAGGCTCGTAAGCCTGTAACTAGAAAGATTTACCATAAGATTTGGCGTAAATATATCTATTGGTGTGAATCCAAGGGCTACTCATGGAGTAGAGTTAGGATTCCTAAAACTTTGTCTTTTCTCCAAGAGGGTTTGGAGAAAGGATTATCGACAAGTTCCCTAAAGGGTCAAATCTCGGCCTAATCTATATTGTTACACAAACGTCTGGCGGATGTCCCAGATGTACAATCATTTTGTCAGGCCTTGGTCAGGATCAGGCCTGTGTTCAAACCAGTTACTCCTCCATGGAGTCTTAATTTAGTTCTCAAAGTTCTTCTAGGGGCTCCGTTTGAGCCTATGCATTCCTTAGATCTTAAGTTATCTTGGAAAGTTTTATTTCTTGTTGCTATTTCTTCAGCTCGTAGAGTGTCAGAGCTCTCGGCATTGCAGTATGAGTCTCCTTACCTTTTTTTCCATTCAGATAAGGTAGTTTTACGTATTAAAATAGGATTTCTTCCTAAGGTTGTTTCTGATCGAAACATTAATCAGGAGATTGTTGTTCATTCTTTGTGTCCTAATCCTTCTCAGAAAGAACGACTTCTGCACAATTTGGATGTGGTCCGTGCTTTAAAGTTTTACCTGCGGGCGACTAAGGACTTTCGTCAGTCTTCTTCTTTGTTTGTGATTTTCTCAGGAAAACGTAAGGTACAGAAGCTACGGCTACTTCTTTCTTTTTGGCTGTAGAGTATCATACGTTTTGCATATGAGACTGCTGGACAGCAGCCTCCTGAGAGAGTTACGGCTCATTTTTCCAGGGCTGTTGCTTCCTCATGGGCATTCAAAAATGAAGCTTCTGTGGAACAGATTTGCAAGGCTGCAACTTGGTGGTCCACACTTTTTCAAAGCTCTACAAATTTGACACTTTTGCCTCAGCTGAGGCTGCTTTGGGAGAAAGGTTCTTCAAGCAGTGGTGCCTTCTGTTTAGGTTCCCTGTCTTGTCCCTCCCGTATCATCTGTGTACTCTAGCTTGGGTATTGAATCCCATTAGTAATTTAGATGATCTGTGGACTCATCGTGTCATAAAAAAATAAGAATTTATGCTTACCTGATAAATTTATTTTTTGACACAATGAGTCCACGGCCCACCCTGTTCTTGTAAGACAGGCAGACACCTCTGCACCTTGGTTTTTCCTTTCTGTCCTTAACTTCAGTGGAATGACTGGAGTGGGAGGGAAGGGAGGAGCTATTTAACAGCTTTGCTGTGGTACTCTTTGCCACCTCCTGCTGACTAGGAGGTGAATATCCCATTAGTAATTAAGATGATCCGTGGACTCATCGTGTCAAAAAAGAAATACATTTATCAGGTAAGCATAAATTTTCTTTTATGTATGTGGAGTTGTGTATCATATTATTGTATTTCTGCAATCTAAAGTTATTTTATAGCAATGTGTGGTCTGCTGAAAAAAATGACATAACTTATTGTGGGTACCTCACAGGAAAAAAAGTTCAAATTTATGTGTAAATGTAATAGACCAAACACTTTTGGTCTCTTCTTTTCACAAGTTTATGAAAATGGCTCTGCAGTAAAAAGGTAGTTTTTAGTAGCCACACACATTTTAAAAAATGTTAAATTGCTAAGGTATTATCAAACCAAATTAGCATTATTGAATGCTTTGTATTAGTGCATGATATCTGAAGTAAAAAAGAACCACCAGCAAGCACTGTAACACTTTGTAATAAAAAAAAAGATTTTAACCCATTGAGCCAAATTAACATATAGATACTATGTCACAAGTACTTTGCCCAGCATACTGTGTTGACGTAGTACCTGCATTCAACACTGGCACGTATTGCAGTCGGGACTACAGCTAAGGGTATAAGGGATCTGCCTTCATATAAGGGAGCGCTAACAATGCTCCGTTACCATGTGATGCCAGATCCAATATAGACAAAAAGACTATCATTACAGTGATGCCGGTGGGAGGGACAGAAGGAGGCGAGTGGGCAGCGGGAGGGAGAGATGGGTTCCTACGTTACAGAAATTATTTTGATTGGGGAGAGAAGGATTGGTCCCAACACTACAGAAAAATAATAAAAAGGCTTGATCACTTGGAGGTAGGGAGAAAGAAAAGCAAGCCCTAAACTTCAGACTGGCGGCCAGTATCTAAGACGATGGAAGATGATGGTGACCAGTGGTATGGGGGGAGGGAGGAGAGCTGTTTGGGAATGAGGTGGGAGGTGCCAGGTGATTTAACCCCTTTAATGTCAGGAATTTCATTAGTGTGGTGTACAGCTGAAAATAGCTGCCTAATTACCAAAAATCTATGGTAAAGCCATACATGTCTGCCATTTCTGAACAAAGGGGATCCTAGAGACGCTTTTACAAGCTTTTGTCTTATTATGCAATAGTTTTGTGTAAATAATTTCAGTCAGAAACCCAGTTTGTGGAAAAAAAAGGATTAGATAAACTTTAGCAATATGTTTAGGTATTAGGTTGGAATGTTGTACTCGGTTTATAATTTTAATTAAACCGGTATCTAAATAAAAATAGTAAATGCATGTGCAAGTGATCTTCATTTGTATGCAATTTCAGTGCTAATGTTAGAACAAAGAAACTTTGATATTCAATGTTTTCCCCCTCTCTCCTCATACAGACTGGGCTAACTCCATTAATGGAAGCTGCTTCTGGTGGGTATGCAGAAGTAGGAAGAGTTCTGCTTGATAAAGGTGCAGATGTCAATGCTCCTCCAGTGCCTTCCTCCAGAGATACAGCTTTGACCATTGCAGCAGACAAAGGTCACTACAAGTTCTGTGAGCTGCTTATCAGCAGGTATTGAAAGAAGTAATCATTTATTTGACCTTACCTGTGTTAGCTCTGATATAAATGTAAATAAGAAAAAAAAATTCAGTCCTTGCAACAAATAGTGCTTTAATATCTATTGGTTGAAGTTTAACCACACTTTTTGCTCCTCCCTGTACACAGCTATGCTCCTATCATACTCCTAATTCCAGTAACCCTGCAAAATAGAAAAACTGCAGATGACAAATCTTTCAAACAAATGGGGAGTGGGGTATTTTTCCTCTGCACACTGTCCATTTTTAACAGCACCACCATGTAAAAAAAAATATTTCTCCCTTGCTTGATTTCTAGGCAGGTTGTATGTATGTAATTTTACTCTTAATCTCCAAAGCTCCAATAAGAAATGAGATTTTCAAGTAGACTTAATTTATCCTTATTCATTTACAGATTAATGTGTTATATCATCTTTTTACCCCCCACAATTATAGAAGATAGGGCCATCTAGTGTTAATGCATTGATACCCAACTGGTGTATGTGTTCACGTTAGTGGATTCTAATAAGATCGTTGAGGCCTTTTTTCCCTCAGAGTACAGTGTTTGTCAGATGAATGTATTGGAAGTGACATATATTTCATCAGTGGGGATTTAGTCACAAGCCTTGCCATGGGGGTCGCAGGGACTTGTCCTTTGCCTCTGCCTGTTAATTTGTCAATATACAACTATTCCAGTTCCTCTGCTGTAATGTTTCAGCACTGGTCTTGACTTACTATTGGTTTACTCTGGTAACAGAGTGCCTTTGGGCAAGTACTATATTTTTATTTACTTTGCACTTCATAAGCCGTTTAGGTTATCAAATATATACATATTGTTTTATATATGTACATAGCGTTGCAACAGATATGTGTGTATGTATATATGTGTGTGTATGTATATGTATATATATATATATATATATATATATATATATATATATATATATATATATATATATATATATATATATATATATATATATATATATATACATATATACATATATATACATATATATATATATATATATATATATATATATATATATATATATATATATATATATATATATATATATACATACATACATACATACATACATACATACATGTATGTAGCCCTCAGTTTATGCCAGGGTTAGGTTCCAGAAGGAATGGTTGTAAATTGAAACCAAGTTTATAATGTAAGTCAATGGGAAGTGAGGCAGGTTCCAGGCCCCTCTCAAAATGGTCATAAGTAACACCTAATGCATTATTTTTAAAGCTTTGAAATTAAGACTTTAAATGCTAAACAGCATTATAAACCTAATAAAATAATCACACAACACAGAATATATAATTAAACTAAGATAAATTAACAAAAACATTTGCTAAACAGCATTATAAACCTAATAAAATAATCACACAACACAAACTTCACTTGCATTTTTAGGCAAACAGTTCTTTCTATGCATTCCAATCTGGACTTATTTATAGACAGGAAGATCTTGTTCCTTTGAAATCTGCTCGATAGCTCAGGTCTGGTTAAACTGATTAATTTCAGCTTGCTTGGCTTTGCTGCAACACAAGCGGACAGCTCCACCTACTGGCTATTTTAATAAATGCACTGCTTCTCAATGCTTTTCAATAGCAGTCACATGACTGGAAAAAAAGATTGTTGTTCTGAAACGGTGTAAATTGAATCGGTGTGTGTATGTGTGTGTGTATATATGTATATATGTATTTGTATATATATATATATATATATATATATATATATATATATATATATATATATATATATATATATACATATATATACACATATATACACATGTATATATGTGTGTGTGTGTATATATATATATATATATATATATATATATCAGTAGGGTGAGGGTTTTTGGTAGTTGCGCCACAACAAGAGTGTAGTAGTTAAATACCCTTAGAGGATGTCCAGTGCCTGCTGCTATTAGTGTTGTCTGATTCCTCCTGAGTCAGACTAGAATTGTGAGATTTGTGATAGAGAGTATTTTTTCTAATAGCGCTTGCAGAAGATGTTCCTCATAGGTAAGAAATTGGAGAGAGGAAAACAAAAATGGGAAATTTTTCCCAGATGAATATGGGTAATGAAAGGTAATTAAAGACAATAATAAATGCTCACCTGTTAGATCACAGGGACCAGCAATCAACGACGAATGGAAATGGATGGTGTGTATAAACACCAAAATTCAAGGATAGGACACAAAAACAAATAAATATGTGCCCCAAAGGGATATCAATATGTATATTGATATCTCCTAATAATGAACCGGAGACTGCTTGTGGGAACCTCTAGTTCTTACCACACTGTATTTGTGGACAGAGGGTAAAGAGGAAAGAAGTTCCTATTTATTATAAGCTGATACACAAAAAACATAACATTTTGAAAAATATTAATATATATGCGTGAATATTAAAAACAATGGTAATTTATTAATAGACTATTAAAAACGAAATACTTTTTAGAAAATATATATATATATATGTGACAGGTTTAAAAAATGGGGAAGAGTATGAAAACAGGATAAAAAAAGGGGTTAAATACATAAACCGTTAAAAGGAAACAATGTGATAAAATAGCCACGGTGCGAGTAAGGTGCCGACAAATGGCAGAAATAACTTACTATGAAAATAACAAAAATGCTGCTGCTGCTGGAGTAAGCCCTATGTGGGGTTCCAAAAGTATCTGAAAAACGATCGTTTAGGAGAGAAATAGAGACCACCAACGCTGCCCGGTGCAGCTCGGTCTCTGTTGGTAATTCGGAATTCCGGAAGTGACGTCACGAACGTGCGTCACGTGCCTTACGCGTTTCGTGAGCGTATCAGCTCACTTCATCAGAGGCTAGTGAATCTAGTCACATCCTGGGTACTATTATATAGCCTTAAGCTATTAAGAGCAAGAAAGGGGTGTGTGTAAATTGGTCTAATAGATCCGATGTATATTTTGAGTATATACGCTGTAATCGGATGTCAAAAAAACGAAGGCATAAAAACGAGAAGGGAATAAAAAATATACAATATAATATATAGATTAAAAAGGGTTTATAATGCAAACGGTGGACAATCAGTGGTTTTGAAAATGAGGATGTTTGGAAAAATTTGGTTAAAATATTGGTTAAAATATATTGGTTAAAATATTTAGTTATATATGCATATTAAATATACATATTAAAACTGTGTGGTGTGAAATATAGATATAAAAAATATATAAAATATAAAAAATATATATATAAAAATATATATATAGGTAAGCTAAAATATTATTAGCTTAAAAAATATGTAGGGATATGTATATATATGTTTATACATTTTTAATAAAAATAGTGGTAAAAATAGTGTTAAAATCCTTAATAGATTTTATATTCATTAATTGTTGTTTTAAAGGAAGGCTGCCAGATCTATATCAGTATTTAGGCCATATGGTTTCCTGGTTTTTAATTTGTGAATCCAGTATGTTTCTCTCTTTCTTAACTGGAGTGTCCTATTTTCTCCTACTCTATATGGGATATGTTCAATGGCTTTAACCTTTAGCCCATCCACACTTTTTTTGTGGAATTCCTCGAAGTGAGTACCAATGCCATATTCTGGTTTCTCACTGGTGATGTTCTTCGTGTGTTCTAAGAATCTAGTCTTCAGTGTTCTTTTCGTTCTACCTATATATATTTTATTACAGCTGCAGGTTAATTGGTAGACAACAAATGTGGATTTGCAGTTCATCAAACTCCTTATTTCAAATTTGTTTATTTCATCAATATCCGTGATCCATTTGTTTTCTTCCTTGTTTTTACTAATGTGTTTACAACACACACAATTCTTCCGATTGCATTTATAAAAACCACTAGTTTTAGTTTCTAACCAATTTCCCTTAGTTGATGCTTTTTTGGACTTTAGTTTAGTGGGAGCTAGTATGTTTTTAAGGTTCGTGTTTTTCTTATATGTAATTTTCGGTTTCTCCGGTAATGATTCCTTTAGGAGGGGGTCCTTCATAAGTAAGTGCCAGTGTTTATTCAATATTTTTTCAATGTTTTTGGCTCCACTGTTGTAGGTGGTAATAAATCTGGGACATGTTGTATAATCCATATCTGTATTATTTTTATTTTCTGTTTTTTCCGTTTTTTTCGGATTGAGTAGATTATCTCTATCTATTTTACTTACTCTCTCATATGCTTGATCTACTGTTTTTCTATTGTATTTCTTGTTGTAGAATTTTTGTTTAAGAACACCTGCTGTTTCTTCAAAATCCTGATTTCTAGAGCAGTTTCTTTTTATTCGTTGGAACTGGCCGAATGGAATATTACTGATCCATTTATTATGATGGTTGCTTGTGGCGTGCAGGTAGCCATTTGTGTCAGTTTCTTTTGTATAGATTTTTGTTTCAATCTGTTCATTTTCGATGAATATAGTGATGTCCAGAAAGTTTATTTCCTTCTTACTCCATGTATTAGTGAATTTCAGATTCCAATTATTATTATTGATGTATTTGACAAATTCCTCAAAATGCTTTTCATCTCCGTTCCAGATGATTATAATGTCATCAATGAACCTTTTCCATGTGATTATATTTTCCAAAAATGTATTGTTTTTCCATACGTGTTGGTTCTCAAAAGCTCCCATGTACATGTTGGCAAAGCTAGGCGCAAATTTGGTGCCCATTGCTGTGCCAAATTTCTGGAGGAAGATTTTATTTTCAAATGTGAAATAATTTTTGGTGAGAATGAAGTTGATTGCTTCCCCAATGAAGGAAATTTGTTCTTTTTTGATGTTGGTATTTGATGTAAGAATTTGGTTCACTGCATTTATGCCTTTACTGTGTGGTATTGATGTATACAATGCTGTTACATCCAGTGTTGCTAATGCATAATTGTTATCCCAGCGTAAGTCTTTTAATATTGTAAGTAGGTGTGGAGTGTCCCTTAGGTATGACTTGATTGTTGGTACCACGGGTTGTAGGAAATGGTCCACATATTCTGATAAATTGCTTGTTAAACTGTTTATACCTGAAATGATTGGACGTCCTGGAGGGTTTTTAGTGTCCTTGTGCACTTTTGGTAAGTGGTAAAATACTGCGGTTTTTATCATGTCCGTTGATAAGAATTTATATTCATCCTCATCCAAGATTTTTTCTTTCTTTGCATTTCTTAGTAATTGGGCATATTCATCTGTGAATTGACCAGTGGGGTCTTTTGGTAGTACTTCATAGGTCTCTGTGTCTGACAGTATTCTGTTGGCTTCACTTATATAGTCACCTTTGTTTTGTATTACTATAGAACCGCCTTTGTCAGCCTCTCTGAATACTAGTGTTTCATTTTTACTTAGGTTCTGTAGGATTTTTTCTTCCTTGTTTGTCAGGTTTTTATTGTCCAATTTGAATGAATTGCACATTGACTCTAAATCATTAAGTACTAGGTCTTCAAATAGTGAGATATATTGCCCCTTGGCCTGAGTGGGATAAAATATTGATCTTGGTTTGAACCCGCTGTGCTTCACAATTCTGTTAGTTTCTAGTTGTGTTGTTGTCTCTGTGTCTAGTGATTCCAGTAGATTCAACGTTGGAATATCGCTTTGTGTGAGTACAATTTCACTTAGTGGATTTACATCTGTCATTGGTTCACCGGTGTCTTTTTGGTCTATGTTTTTCTTTTTAAAGTACCGTTGTAGGGTTAGTTTTCTTATATATTTATTGCAGTCCACAAATAATGAGAAGGCATCTGGTTTTTTACTGGGAGCGAAGGAGAGGCCTTTTTTAAGCACACTTTCTTCTTCCCTAGTCAGAATCTTATCTGACAAGTTGAATATTTTTACTAGGTCACTTTCATCAGAAATTATACTGATTGTTGCCTTGCATGCCAGCTTTCTCTTCTTAATTTGTTTCTGTTTACCTGCTCTGCATCCTCGTCCCCACTTTCTTTTCTTCTTTTTTGTGGGGTTGATCTCTGTTGTACTTGGAAATTCTTTTCCTGATTTTCCACCCGGAGTCTTGGGGGGATGTATGGTCTCTGAAAGGACTCTTTTCTTTCTCTGAGCCCTAAAAAATGTGTATTTCCTTGCTTCATATTCTGTTTTTGTTGTGTTCTCCATTGGTCATTTGGTTCTTGATAAGGCTCTTCATAGTCATTTCTATGGTTTCTTATTTCTTTTGGTCTAGTGGAATCTTGGTGATAGTAATTTTCTCTTGTAGTGTAAAAATCCCTATCATGGTAAGCGTAGTTATTGTGTGAATTGTAGTGGTGATTATAGTTTTGTTTTCCCGAATACTCGTTATAGTTAGAGTTAAATTGGTGCTGTTTGTAGTGATAGTGATTTTGCTTTCTATTGTGATATGAGTAGTTGTTTGTTGATTTCAATTTTGAAGATGTATTGCTAAATGTCTGATTGCTTTTGTCTTTGTTTATATTAGGACGAGTCTGTTGTTCTCTGGGTATATTTTGATATTCCATGTTATTATTGGTGTGAATTATTCTATCTGGAAAAAATCTGTTTCTTGTGTTGCTAAAAACCTCTATATTTGGTGTGTCTGTAGCATCAACAAATTCGTCTCTTTCTGAGTTAATGTGTGTTTCTCCTACTTCAATTTTCTTATTGTTGATATCTCTTTCAAGTTTTTTCTTTTTCTTTAAAATTGTGTCATATTCCAATTTCTGAGTTCTGCTTGCAATATCTTTATCTAGTTGTTGGTAATATACATCTTCATTGTAGGGTTGTAGTTTCTGTCTAATTTCTTTGATTTCTTTACCTATTTTTTCTAGGTTCTGTTCCCTATATTTAATTAAAATTTTTATAAAAGTATTTGAGCAAATCTCCATTGCTTCTTCCCATTCTGTGATCAGTTCAATATCATCAGAATTGAAGATGGGTGTTTTGGTGAGTTTTAAGCCTTTTGGTATTATGTCCAATTTTTGATAGTTTTCTAAACCGATTATGTCATTCCAGTTGCTCACTTCTAATTTCTTTAATTTTTCTAATCGCCTGAATAAGACTTTAGGGTTCACTTGTTCTACAGGCATAATGGTTGGTTCTATTCTTTCGGTGGTGATAGACCAGGATCTTTTTTTAGTTTTTATGTCAAAATAGTTGCCAAAAGCATAGGTTACTTGCTGATATTCTTCCATCTTATTTATTCTGTTTTATTAGATGGGAACTGAAGTAATATTATATATCTGATATGGTTCTATCAGATAGACAATGAAATCACTGACCACAACTCTTATTTAGGCTGCTACCATCCAATGGAGGAAAAAAACGGAAAAAACAGAAAATAAAAATAATACAGATATGGATTATACAACATGTCCCAGATTTATTACCACCTACAACAGTGGAGCCAAAAACATTGAAAAAATATTGAATAAACACTGGCACTTACTTATGAAGGACCCCCTCCTAAAGGAATCATTACCGGAGAAACCGAAAATTACATATAAGAAAAACACGAACCTTAAAAACATACTAGCTCCCACTAAACTAAAGTCCAAAAAAGCATCAACTAAGGGAAATTGGTTAGAAACTAAAACTAGTGGTTTTTATAAATGCAATCGGAAGAATTGTGTGTGTTGTAAACACATTAGTAAAAACAAGGAAGAAAACAAATGGATCACGGATATTGATGAAATAAACAAATTTGAAATAAGGAGTTTGATGAACTGCAAATCCACATTTGTTGTCTACCAATTAACCTGCAGCTGTAATAAAATATATATAGGTAGAACGAAAAGAACACTGAAGACTAGATTCTTAGAACACACGAAGAACATCACCAGTGAGAAACCAGAATATGGCATTGGTACTCACTTCGAGGAATTCCACAAAAAAAGTGTGGATGGGCTAAAGGTTAAAGCCATTGAACATATCCCATATAGAGTAGGAGAAAATAGGACACTCCAGTTAAGAAAGAGAGAAACATACTGGATTCACAAATTAAAAACCAGGAAACCATATGGCCTAAATACTGATATAGATCTGGCAGCCTTCCTTTAAAACAACAATTAATGAATATAAAATCTATTAAGGATTTTAACACTATTTTTACCACTATTTTTATTAAAAATGTATAAACATATATATACATATCCCTACATATTTTTTAAGCTAATAATATTTTAGCTTACCTATATATATATTTTTATATATATATTTTTTATATTTTATATATTTTTTATATCTATATTTCACACCACACAGTTTTAATATGTATATTTAATATGCATATATAACTAAATATTTTAACCAATATATTTTAACCAATATTTTAACCAAATTTTTCCAAACATCCTCATTTTCAAAACCACTGATTGTCCACCGTTTGCATTATAAACCCTTTTTAATCTATATATTATATTGTATATTTTTTATTCCCTTCTCGTTTTTATGCCTTCGTTTTTTTGACATCCGATTACAGCGTATATACTCAAAATGTACATCGGATCTATTAGACCAATTTACACACACCCCTTTCTTGCTCTTAATAGCTTAAGGCTATATAATAGTACCCAGGATGTGACTAGATTCACTAGCCTCTGATGAAGTGAGCTGATACGCTCACGAAACGCGTAAGGCACGTGACGCACGTTCGTGACGTCACTTCCGGAATTCCGAATTACCAACAGAGACCGAGCTGCACCGGGCAGCGTTGGTGGTCTCTATTTCTCTCCTAAACGATCGTTTTTCAGATACTTTTGGAACCCCACATAGGGCTTACTCCAGCAGCAGCAGCATTTTTGTTATTTTCATAGTAAGTTATTTCTGCCATTTGTCGGCACCTTACTCGCACCGTGGCTATTTTATCACATTGTTTCCTTTTAACGGTTTATGTATTTAACCCCTTTTTTTATCCTGTTTTCATACTCTTCCCCATTTTTTAAACCTGTCACATATATATATATATATTTTCTAAAAAGTATTTCGTTTTTAATAGTCTATTAATAAATTACCATTGTTTTTAATATTCACGCATATATATTAATATTTTTCAAAATGTTATGTTTTTTGTGTATCAGCTTATAATAAATAGGAACTTCTTTCCTCTTTACCCTCTGTCCACAAATACAGTGTGGTAAGAACTAGAGGTTCCCACAAGCAGTCTCCGGTTCATTATTAGGAGATATCAATATACATATTGATATCCCTTTGGGGCACATATTTATTTGTTTTTGTGTCCTATCCTTGAATTTTGGTGTTTATACACACCATCCATTTCCATTCGTCGTTGATTGCTGGTCCCTGTGATCTAACAGGTGAGCATTTATTATTGTCTTTAATTACCTTTCATTACCCATATTCATCTGGGAAAAATTTCCCATTTTTGTTTTCCTCTCTCCAATTTCTTACCTATGAGGAACATCTTCTGCAAGCGCTATTAGAAAAAATACTCTCTATCATATATATATATGTATATATATATATATATATACATATATTTGATATTTCCCCTTTTAACGTTTATTTTTATTCACTTAAATTTTTTTGACGCATTCGCGTTTTCATGCGTGTATTTTGAAGCACACTTATTTCACACTCCTACATTTTTTGCTGCACATGTTGGCTTTCTGGTGTGCTTACTTTTTGGCGCACTTTTCTATGACATAAATTTGACACTAGCATACCTTTAATTCATTCTCTTTTTAAGGGAATTTTGCTTGCATACTTTAGAAGTTACATGGTCCTACAATAGATGGGGATATACCAGTTAAAAGTTATATACTGTTTAACCCCTTGGCGTGTTTCTTGTCCCTGCTGCTGTTTCTGAGACTTTATCCTGAAATTGGACTAAGTAAGGAATTCCTTTTATTTCTTCTCAAGGTTTTTATTATTGAGTGTTTTTAAGCTAGTCCCAAAATTGTTGGGGCCATTTCCATCTTAATGGGAGGAGAGTCCACTGCTTCATTCATTACTTGTGGGAATTAAGAACCTGGCCACCAGAAGGAGGCAAAGACACCCCAGCCAAAGGCTTAAATACCTCCCCCACTCCCCTCATCCCCCAGTCATTCTTTGCCTTTCATCACTGGAGGTTGGCAGAAAATTGTCAAAGATTTGGAGTAGTCTCTTATGGAGGGTAGTACTCTTGGGATATACAATTGGGATATAAAGGTGCAGTTTTTTTGAATAAAATGTTTTATTTCTATAGTTCTACGGTTATTGCACTAGCGATGGAGGATTTTGTTACCTAGAGGGCACTCCCTTTATTCATAAAGAGTAATTCCTGTTTATATTGTGAGGAGGCCTTAGTAACGCTCCCTCATTTATGTTCCATATTCCTTGATAATGTGATAATGTCAAACATGTTTGATACCACTGAGCCGTCCACCTCTGAGGAGTTGTCATCCAGTGAGGTGCATACCTTACATACTTATCTCTCTACACATATTTCCCGTAGCATTGCTGATCCTCCATCTGGAGGGGGCCATTTTTTCACCAGACGTTACTGCGCAGCTCTGGCGGCGGTGCCTGCGACCTTTAATGCTTTACCTCGCCCTGCTAAGCACAAGCGAAAGGTTACATATTGCACTCCTTCCCAGAGTACATCAGATAATTTATTGGATTTAACCGATAGGGTTATCAGAGGATGAAGTTCTTTCAGAGACTTCAAAGTATGAACATTCTGGGTCGGAGTCTGCTGCCTCAAAACCGCTGGCTGCGGAGGAACCAGACTTTAGTTTTAGGAATTTGGGAACCTTTCCTAAATTGGATAGAGTTTGAGGACAGGGTGGTACCTTATCCTTCCCTGCTCCTGTTAGATGGCGAACATTATTAAGAATGAATGGGACTGGATGTTCCTTTCTTCTCCCTTTAACAAATCGTTCCCAGTCCTGGACTCTCAATGGAGTGGTGAGATTCCATCCTTAAAAGGGGATGACACTATCTTCACCCTTGCTAAACGTATTACTATCCCGTTTGAGGATAGCGCTTTGTTTTAAGAGCCCATGTTTAAAGGATGGAAACTCTGTTAAAGTTATTTCAACGTATGGGATATTTGTTTCAACTGGAGGTGGCCATTGTCGCGGATGCTGGAGAAACCACCTTCTGGTGTGAATCCTTATAGGATTTGATCAGGGTGGAGAGGTCCCCTCGACGTTACTCAGGAAAGATTTACGGCCTTGAGGGTTGCTAATTCTTTTATTTGTGATGCTATTAGGCAGATTATTTGCCTAAATGCTAAGGCTTCAACTTTTCGGTTCAGGCTCGTCGGGCTCTGGCTGAAGTCATGGTCGACCGATATGTCTTCTAAGTCTAGACTTCTTTCCCTCCCCTTTAAGGGAATGATTTTGTTTGGTCCAGACGGGACTCAGTTATCTCCACGGTCTCAGGGGCAAGGGTGCCCTTCTACCGCAAAAGAATATGAATGAGTCCAAGGGACAATTTTCATTTTGATAAAGCCCTTGTCAGCAGTCCTCCGCTAAGCCTGAGGAAACCAATAGCTCTCGGAAGCCGGCTCAGTTCTGGAATAATTCAAAGCAGAGCAAGAAGCCCGTCGAGTCTAAGTCGGCATGAAAGGGCGGTTCCCGGTCCTCTTCTGGATCGTGTAGGGGCAGACTATTGCTCCTTTCAGTGGCTTGGTTTAGGGACGTGCAGGATCCATGGGTCCTGGAGGTCATAGCTCGGGGTTACAAAATAGGTTTCAAGTCTCAGCCACCCAAGAGCAGTTCCTCCTCTCTCTCTCCTGTCTTCCTTAACAAAAATAATACTTATCAGAGATACTGATGCTGCCCTAATTCTGAAAAACTGAGGGATTTTACTCAGTATTTTTCTTTTGTCACAGGTTCATAGGAGGGAGAGGACCTCTTAAACCTAGGAGCTGCCTTACTGTCGGGCAGATGAGGAGGTAGGTGCTGACTGGCTATCTGGGGGACAGTACTCCGAAAAGCAGGCACTTTATTTATATGGGACAATAAAGGGACTCATGGGAATATGGGCTCTTTATTTGACAGTATCAGCGCAGGCACTGGGGCTGGACACAGAGGCTTATTGTGGTTCTCACCTCCCAGCGTTTTAATAATATATAACGACCGGGAGATGGCTGACTTGGCACGCCCACGATTGGCGGTTCTAGGGGAAAGCATTGCGCGCCCTTTCCTAGCTTGCTCTTCCTGTCAGTACAGAAGAAGAATCCGGTTAACTGTGTTTTACTGCGCTCTGGTTACAAAGAAGTAGCGCTTGTTAGTGTGTCAGCTGCGCAACTTAAATTGGATGCATGCCATCTTGTCTGCAGTGTTCCGGTTCTGTGAGGGAATAGCTCCAGTCGATGCAGTGAGGAAAGTCGCTTTATTCAGACAGGTAGGCACCTCCGCAAAGTACTGCTGAGGTGTAGAGGTGTTCTGCAGGGCTAGTTTTGTTTTCTGTATTACATGCAATAATAAAGGAAAAAAGTTACTGTTTTAACATTTAAAGAGACAGTAACGTTTTTTTTTTTCAATCTAAATTTGCTTATAAAATTGTCTAATTTTGTGACCAATTGTGAGTTAAGATGGACCAAGAGGCTTTGCAAGCTGTCACTTGTTCTTTATGCTTTGATGCCAATGTGGAACCACCAATCCCTTTCTGTTCCTCATGTATTGAGAGGACTTTAAGTTATAGGGATAGACTTTTTGCTGAACCATCATTTTCTATGGAGGATGCTGTGCAGGAGTCTAATGCCAATGCTCAATTTATGCCACAGCTTTCTCCTCAAGCTTTCTAAATTTTACCGCCCTCACATGCACTGCCCTGCGCTTCCGCTATAACTCCTGCTTGGGTTACTTTACAAGACATTGCTTCCCTTATGTCTTCTGCAATTTCGGATGCGTTGTCTGCTTTTCCAATGTTGCAGGGAAAGCGAAAGACGATAACCAGACATTCAGTAGGTGAGGTTTCTGATACAGTTCTTGCTATTGCGGATGCTCCCTCCCAGAAGCTTGAGGAGGGGGATACCGCTGTAGCATTTGAAGGTGAAATTTCAGATTCTGACATTGTAATTCCTCTTACTGATACAGAAGTGGTATCTTTCAGGTTTAAGCTAGAACACCTCCGTCTACTACTCAAGGAGGTTTTAGCTACATTGGATGACAACTTCACGGTCGTTATTACCCCTAAGAAAATAGTTTAACAAATATATAACAAATATTTCGAGGTTCCTTCCTTGGTAGATGGTTTTTCCTGTGCCAGACCGAGCTTCTGAGATCATTACTAGGGAATGGGAGAGACCGGGTATCCCTTTTTCTCCATCTCCTATATTTAAAAAGATGTTCCCCATAGCCGACTCTGTAAAGGAGGCTTGGCAAACAGTCCCCAAGGTGGATGGAGCGATTTTCACTCTGGCTAAGAGAACTACTATACCCATAGAGGATAGTTGTGCTTTTAAAGATCCTATGGACAAAATGCTAGAGGGTTACTCAAAAAGATGTATGTACACCAAGGTTTACAGTGGCAACCAGCCGTGTGCATTGCTACCGTCACCAGTGCGGCAGCATATTGGTTTGATGCGTTGGCCGATGCTATTAGGACAGAAACTCCCCTGGATGAGATCCAGGATAGGATAAAAGCTCTCAAATTAGCCAATTCCTTTATTACGGATGCTTCCCTTCAAGTTATCAAACTGGGAGCAAAGATTTCAGGTTTCTCTGTTCTAGCTCGCAGAGCCTTAAGGTTAAAACCTTGGTCTGCTGATGTATTTTTTAAGTCTAAGCTTTTAGCGATTCCTTACAAGGGGAAGACGTTGTTTCGACCGGGCTTGATGGAGATAATTTCTGATATTACGGGAGGTAAGAGTCATCTTCTCCCGCAGGATAAGAGAAACAAAAGGGACGTCAGAGTAATTTTCGTCCCACTCGAAATTTCAAGGGAAATTCTTCCTCTTCTGCTTCCAAGTAGGAACAGTCTAAACCTGCATGGAGGCCCAATTAGTCTTGGAATAAGTGGAAACAATCCAAGAAGCCTGATATTGAATCAAAGACGGCATAAAGGGCATGCCCCCGATCAGGGACCGGATCTTGTAGGGGGCAGACTTTCCTTCTAAGCTCAGGCTTGGGCTCGAGATGGTCTGGATCCCCGGGCAGTAGTAGTAATGTCCCAGGGATACAAACTAGAGTTCAAAACGTTTCCTCCCAGAGGCAGGTTTCTGCTTTCAAGATTATCTGTAGACCAGACAAAAAGAGAGGTGTTCTTACGCTGTGTAAGAGACCTCTTCGACCTGGGAGTGATGGTTCCTGTTCAGATACAGGAACAGGGTCTGGGATTTTATTCCAATCTGTTTGTGGTTCCCAAAAAAGAAGGAACCTTCAGACGAATTTTAGATCTCAAGAGTCTATACAAATTCCTCAGAGTACCGTCCTTCAAGATAAAAACTATTCGTTCCATTCTCCCTTTGATCCAAGAGGGTCAATTTATGACCACAGTGGATTTGAAGGACGGGTACCTGCATGTTCCCATTCACAAGGATCATCACAAGTTTCTGAGGTTTGCTTTTCTAGACAAACACTTCCAATTTGTTACTCTTCCCTTCGGTCTTGCCACAGCTCACAGAATGTTCTCAAAGGTTCTGGGTTCACTATTGGCAGTGATTAGTTTACGGGGCATTGCAGTGGCACCCTATCTGGACGACATCCTGGTACAGGCGCCATCCCTACAACAAGCAAGATCACACACAGAAATTTTGGTTCCTTGGTTCCAAACACAAGGGTATCTTTCTTAGGAACTATAATAGATTCCATATCAATGAAGATTTTTCTGGCAGAAGTCAGGAAATCAAAGATTTTCGATACTTGTCTAGCTCTTCAGTCCACTCCTCGGCCATCAGTGGCTCAGTGCATGGAGATAATCGGTCTGATGGTGGCGGCAATGGACATCATTCCATTTGCTCGGTTCCACCTCAGACCTCTGCAGTTAAGCATGCTCAGGCAATGGAACGGAGATTATTTGGACTTGTCTCCTCGAATACTACTGGAGCGAGAGACAAGGGATTCTCTTCAATGGTGGTTGTCTCTGGATCATCTCTCCAAGGGAACCTGCTTTCGCAGACCATCTTGGGTGATTGTGACAACAGACGCCAGCCTTCTAGAGTGGGGAGTAGTCTGGGGCTCCCTAAAAGCTCAGGGAGTTTGGACTCAGAGTCTGTTCTTCCTATAAACATTCTGGAACTGAGAGCGATCTTCAATGCTCTTCTGCCCTGGCCCCAGTTAGCCTTGGTCCGGTTTATCAGTTTCTAGTCAGACAACATAACTTCAGTGGCTTACATCAATCATCAGGGAGGAACTAGGAGTTCCTTAGCGATGACAGAGGTAACCAAAATAATTCAGTGGGCGGAAACACACTCTTGCTTGTCAGTTGGAGATCCACATCCCAGGAGTGGACAACTGGGGGGCGGACTTCCTGAGCAGGCAGACCTTTCATCCGGGGGAGTGGGAACTCCATCTGGAAGTGTTTTCCAGCCTGATTCTCAAATGGGGTCAGCCGGAATTAGATCTCATGGCATCTCGACAGAATCCCAAGCTCCCAAGGTATGGGTCGAGATCCAGGGACCCCCAGACGGAACTGATAGATGCCCTGGCAGTTTCTTGGACCTTCAAGCTAGCATACATATTTCCTTTGTTTGCTCTTCTTCCTCGGGTTATTGCTCGAATCAAGCAGGAGAAGGCCTCAGTGATTCTCATTGCACCGTCTTGGCCCCGCAGGATTTGGTATGCAGATCTGGTGGACATGGCATCTCTGCCACCTTGGAGACTTCCTTTGAGGAAAGACCTTCTAATTCAAGGGCCCTTCCATCACCCAAATCTAGTTTCTCTGAAGCTGACTGCTTGGAGATTGAACGCTTAATTCTATTCAAGCAGAGTTTTTCTGACTCAGTCATAGAGACCATGATTCAGGCTCGTAAGCCTGTAACTAGAAAGATTTACAATAAGATATGGCGTAAATATCTATATTGGTGCGAATCCAAGGGCTACTCCTGGAGTATAGTCAGGATTCCTAGAATATTGTCTTTTCTCCAAGAGGGTTTGGAGAAAGGATTATCAACAAGCTCCCTAAAGCAGAGCTTTCCAAACTTTTCATGTGGTTGACACACTTTTTAGACCTACATCATTTCGCGACACAGTAATTCAGTTGTACTGGCAAACAGGAGGTTAAACTAACCTGTTTTAAGAGATACGGACACATATATAAATGATATAATAACGAAATGTATTTACAAGTAACAGTAAGTATGTGCAAGAATTAAAAAAAAGTTTAATAACACCAATAGCTACTTACTATTTTAATGGGATGTATGAGGTTGATGGGATGAACACAGTTTCTGAATATTTGGTGGAATATTAGACACTCGCATTTTTAAGCTTCCCCTTCCTATCCATATATCAAGAGCAGGGACAGCAATGCACTACTGGGAGCTAGTTGCAAAAACCCCCCCACTGACTTCAGCTCAGCGTTTAAGCTGCAGCCCTCAGAGCCCGGTGAGTGCGATTGACTACTGCCCGCGCTGCAAACACACTGCTGTCCCACTCACTGACTACACATGCAGTCACGAGCCAATTAAGGAGACTACACATGCAGTCACGAGCCAATTAAGGAGACTACAAGTGCAGTCAGGAGCCAATGTGCCGCCAAAGTCGCCAATGGGAATAGTTTCAGTTCCGACTGAGCTACGCCAATAGGTTAAGATGATCTGTGACCCCCTAGGTATCAATCACGTGTCAACCATGTGATATGCGTAGCAGGCAGGTGGAAAGTCAGAAACCAAAAAAAAATTTTTTAAAAATTAAAATTTAAAAAAAATTGTGCTGAAGCAGGGACACACCTACACACTGCTGCCGACACACTAGTGTGTCCCGACACACAGTTTGGAAAGCACTGCCCTAAAGGGTCAAATTTCTGCCTGGTCTATTTTATTACACAAACGTCTGGCAGATGTTCCATATGTGCAATTTTTTTGTCAGGCCTTGTTCAGGATCAGGCCTGTGTTAAAGCCAGTTACTCCTTCATGGAATCTTAATTTGGTCCTAAGAGTTCTTCAAGGGGCTCCGTTTGAGCCTATGCATTCCTTAGATATTAAGTTATCCTGGAAAGTTTTATTTCTTGTTGCTATTTCTTGTTGCTATTTCTTCTGCTCGCAGAGTATCAGAGCTTTCGGCATTGCAGTGCGAATCCCCTTACCTTATATTTCATTCAAATGAGGGAGTTTTACGTACTAAATTAGGATTTCTTCCTAAAGTTGTTTCTGATCGGAACATTAATCAGGAGGTTGTTGTTCCTTCCTTGTGTCCTAATCCTACTTCTCAGAAGGAACAGCTTGTGCACAATTTGGACGTGGTTCGTGCCTTAAAATTTTACCTGCAGGCGACTAAGGATTTTCGTCAGTCTTCTGCTTTGTTTGTGGTTTTCTCGGGAAAACGTAAGGGACAGAAAGCTACGGCTGCTTCTCTTTCTTTTTGGCTGAAGAGTATCATACGTTTTGCATATGAGACTGCTGGACAGCAACCTCCAAAGAGAGTTACGGCTCATTCCACGAGGGCTGTTGCCTCCTCATGGGCATTCAAAAATGAAGCTTCTGTGGAACAGATTTGCAAGGCTGCAACTTGGTCCTCTCAACACTTTTTTCAAAATTCTACAAATTTGACACTTTTGCCTCGGCTGAGTCTGCTTTTGGGAGAAAGATTCTTCAAGCAGTGGTGCCTTCCGTTTAGGTTCCTGTCTTGTCCCTCCCGTATCATCTGTGCACTCTAGCTTGGGTATTGATTCCCAATAGTAATTAAGATGATCCGTGGACTCCTTGTGTCATTAAAAAGAATATTTATGCTTACCCGATGATAAATTTATTTTTTGACACGATGAGTCCACGGCCCGCCCTGTGATTATAGACAAGTTTTATTATAAACTTCAGACACCTCTGCACCTTGTTACCTCCTTTCTCTCCTTTCTCTCCTTTACTTCGGTCGAATGACTGGGTTGGGAGGGAAGGTTGGTGATATTCAACAGCTTTGCTGTGGTGCTCTTTGCCTCCTCCTGCAGGGCAGGACTGGTATTCCCAATAGTAATTAAGATGATCCGTGGACTCATCGTGTCAAAAAAGAAATAAATTTATCAGGTATGCATAAATTTTCTTTTTATTCCAAGCGTGTGATGTTTCGGAGTAAACAAACTCCTTCCTCTGACAATCAAATGAGATACAAACAAAACTTAAATAGGCCCAAATAGCCCTCCCCAACCCATCTGCCAAGAAAGACAGCGTCTGCAAAATAAAAATAGCGTGTGAAAAGTAAATCTAATAAGTCAACAAAAATTTTATATAAGTGGTTTTATTAGATAAGGGACTCCCACCTCAGAGCTCACTAACATCAGAAAGAAAGAATAATACGAAGACATACAGTATTAAATAAAATATAACCAACACCCTCAACTTGGTTGATGTCGGACGTGTTCCCATTGGAGGATGTACACCCCCCTATCAGCTGGAGTTGCACATAAAATGTAATTCAACCCCTAGCAAAAACGTAAATCTTCAGATACAAACATCCCAACCCAAATAAAACTAAACTAATATGTGCAGCTAACTGCCTACAACTCTCATACTGATCTGTCTTTTCGTATTATTCTTTCTTTCTGATGTTTGTGAGCTCTGAGGTGGGAATCCCTTATCTATTATCACCATATATATTTACTTTGCACACGCTGTTTTTATTTTGGGCCATTTGGGCCTATTTAAGTTTTGTTTATATCTCATTTGATTGTCAGAGGAAGGAGTTTGTTTACTCCGGAACGTCACACGATTGGAATAAAATTCTTCTATTTAAGTTATTGTTGACTGAAGACCAGTGAGTGCTTTTTTGCTGTGCTTGGAATATATATATATATATATAATGTAGAGAAAATAACTCATTGTGTAAACCATTTACAAATCTAGACAAGT
The DNA here is from genome assembly GCF_027579735.1 of Bombina bombina. Taxonomy (NCBI): domain Eukaryota; kingdom Metazoa; phylum Chordata; class Amphibia; order Anura; family Bombinatoridae; genus Bombina; species Bombina bombina. The sequence continues at coordinate 916,961,133 of NC_069500.1, forward strand.
CAGAAGACTTGCTTTTACCCCAGAAACTCTTTGATTACACGGTTTCCAATGCAGCAAAGGATTTTGGGGGAGATATGCAAATGAGGTTCACAATGACATTGATTCAGACCAATCTAAGCTTAGAAGCTGTGTAATGCGGCGATGCTATGGTGTAAAGGGAAGTCAGCCTTAAAAAGCAGGCTAGAAGTAAAAAGTGAGTCATTGTGAACCTCATTTGCATATCTCACCCAGAATCCTTTGCTGCATTGGAAACAGTGTAATCAGAGAGTTTCTGGGGTAAAAGCAAGTCTTCTGACTTGTCTAGATTTGTAAATGGTTTACACAATGAGTTATTTTCTCTACATTTTAGATTTAGTGGAGGATTTAAACTCACTTTTCGCCTCCCCATATTTTAAATTTCTGAGATATATATATGTATATGTGTGTGTGTGTATGTGTATATATATATATATATATATATATATATATATATATATATATATATATATATATATATATATATATATATATATATATATATATATATATATATATATATATAAAATTTCCTCCAGTTGATTTAACAAACTGTTTTACCTAAAATTACAAATTTCGACATGCTTTGTTTTAAATCAAGACTATTTGATACTTTGCTATGGGTTTTAACATTTTGTAGAAATTTTGAATAGACAAATTGCAGTTAGAGTTAATTTTTTTTTTTTTTTTGTATGTGTGTGGGTTAGAGGTTTGTGTACCAATCCTTTGTTACACCAAGCTCAAATTTAAACTGTTGTGTATACATAAAATGTGTGATGTGGTTTGTTATTGCTTTTGAATTTGAAGTAATCTGCGTTTCATATAATTTGCTCGAGCATTAATTAATTATTGTGGAAAGGTTAGAGGAAGTAGTAAAGTTGCTTTGTATAAATTCTACCTCCCCAAATTGAATGCAACTCAATCAGCAATTATTCTGAAGCAACACAGTTTTTTAGAATCATATCTCTTAAAAGAACATTAAATGTTATTCCTCACCTCCCTCTATTTATGGACTCGCCAAATTTAAATCTCTCTCACTGCATTGCAGTGCTGATTTGTTTGCACATATGTAACAACTCTCCTTCAGATGCCTGCAGATCCAAAACGACAGCACCCATGATTATAGGGAGGTGCATTAATGGGACATTTAACTGCTGTGTACAACTACAGTTCCATGGTTTCTACTCACCATTTTATTGTTTTTCTCCTTGTTGAGTGCACGGCATCATTCCTTACTGTTGGGAAATACTGAACCTGGCCACTAGGAGGAGGCAAAGACACCCCAGCCAAAGGCTCAAATACTGCCCCCACTTCCCTCATATCCCAGTCATTCTTTGCCTTTCGTCACAGGAGGTTGGCAGAGATGTGTCAGAAGATAGAGTAGTTCCTTATGAGGGGTATCTGCCCTTCGAAATGGGACTGGAGTTTTAAGTAGTTTTGTCAGCCTCTCAGTGAGAGCATTGACGAATGTTAGTCTGGAGATGCAGGGAGAGTCTTTCTGTGAACCCATTCAGACTCATATTAACAGCTCTTAAGCAATCAGTGTTTTTCTGCCTGCTTCCATCATTCAAGTCAATGTCAGGAGCGATGCTACAAGACTGTCAAACTTGAGAAGCTGTGTTTTTTTGTTCCGCGGCATAGATTCCGGTAAGATTGTTTCATTTTTTTAGACACACATGATAACTCAATAAGACAGGGTCATAGTGTGGCTCCTTTTATCTGTATGGAATCAAGGGTTAATATCTCCGGTGGGGTATTCTTGAACAGGGGGATTAATCACTTAATTTATTTTATTATTATTATGCTGCGACATGTGCAAGATGAGACTCAGATGTTGGAATGTACAGGTTTTACTTTAGTTTTTGCAAGCTGCGCAGGCTGAAAGGGCTTGGCGCGCTTTTTCTTATAGCAGGGGCGGTCCTGCATTGTGCACCTCGTGACCGGGTGTGGTCACACTATTTACTTTTTCCTGACCGTGCGGTTTATCAGAGAAGACTGTTTCTCCGTTTTAGCCTGGGTCATAGGAGGTGGTGAGTGCCCCAGGCATTGGGGGTATAAAGGTGCCGTTTTCTATTATTACGCAATAGTCTGTTTTATAAGCGCAAGCTATCGAGGATTCTGATGCGTTAGAGGGTACTCCTTCTTTACCTAAGTCAGATACCTGTCTATATTGTGAGGAGGCCGTGGTATACCCGCCTACACAATTATGTTCCACATGCTTTGATAATGTAATGTTAAGTACCAATGAGCGTCCACCTCTGAGGAGTCCGTCCCGCGAGGTGCGCACCCTACAGTCATCTCCTAATACTCATGCAGCTTCCCGTAGCACTCCTAATCCTCCATCTGGAGGGGCCTTTTTACCGCCAGACTTTACTGAGCAGTTACAAACTGCAGTGTCTGCGGCCTTTAGTGCTTTACCTCGCCCTGCTAAGCGCAAACGAAAGGTCAAATATTGCTATCCTTCTCAGGGGTCATCTAGCTTATTGGATTTATCTGATACAAGATTATCTGTTGATGAAGACGTCTCTGATACTTCAGAGGAAGCTCTTTCTGTGTCGGAATCTGCTGTCTCTAAGCCTTCAGCTGCGGAGGAGCCAGACTTTAGATTTAGGATTGAACATGTACGCTTTCTACTAAAGGGAGTTTTGGCTACTTTAGAGGTCCCAGAGCCTAAATTGCCTGAGGAACATTTGATTCCTAAATTAGGGTCTACGAGGACAGGGTTGTAACACAGACTTTCCCGGTTCCCTTGAAGATGGCAAATATTATTAAAAGTTAATGGGAAAGGCTTTGTCCTTCTTTTTCCCCTTCTTCCTTTAAAAAATGATTCCCGGACTCTCAATTGGAGTTGTGGGGTTCTATCCCCAAGGTGGATGGCGCTATCTCCACACTTGCTAAGCGTACTACTATCCCGCTTGAGAGTTCGTCTTTTAAAGAGCCCATGGTTAAGAAAGATGTTTCAACATACAGGATATTTGTTTGAACCGGCAGCGGCAATTGCTGCGGTTTCTGGAGCGGCTACCTACTGGTGCAACTCCTTATCTCAGTTGATCAAGGTAGAGGGTCCCCTCAACGTAATCCAGGAAAGAATTAAGGCCTTAAGGGTGGCTAATTCTTTTATTTGTGATGCAAATATGCAGATTATTCGCCTTAATGCTAAGGCTTCAGGTTTTTCTGTTCAATCCCGCAGGGCACTCTGGCTGAAGTCCTGGTCTGCGGACATGACTTCAAAGTCAAAGTTCTTTCCCTCTCATTTAAGGGAAAGATTCTATTTGGTCCAAGAAAAACGAGAAGCCTTTCTAGGGAGTCATTGTACCAGTACCTCTTGCAGAAAAAGGGTCTGGGACACTACTCAAACCTTTTTTTGATCCCAAAGGAGGAGGGAACTTTCCGTCCGATTCTGGACCTCAAGTGCTTAAACAAATTCCTTTCAAGATGGAGACAATAAGGTCTATCCTTCCCTTAGTTTAGGAAGGGCAGTTTATGACCACAATAGACCTGAAGGATGCTTACCTTCACGTTCCAATACACAAGGAGCACTTCAAGTTCCTGAGGTTTGCGTTTCTGGACCAGCACTTTTAATGCACTTCTGTTTGGTCTAGCTACTGCTTCAAGAGTTTTTACGAAGGTTTGGGGGCTCTGCTTGCAGTGGCCAGAACCAGAGGTATAGCAGTAGCGCCATACTTGGACATTATTCTGGTTCAGGCACCATCCTTTCGTTTGGCAGAGGATCATTCGAAAACTCTTCTATTTCTTCTTCGATCTCATGGATGGAAGATAAACTTAGAAAAGAGTTCTCTTGTTCCCAGTACCAGGGTGGAATTCCTGGGTACTATAATAGACTCCATATTCATGAGGATATTCCTTACAGACCAGAGACATCACAAGCTGACTTCCGCTTGTCTTGCCCTCCAGACCTCCTTAAGGCCCTCTGTGGCTCGGTGTATGGAGGTGATTGGTCTCATGGTGTCCAGCATGGACATTGTTCCTTTTGAGAAGGTTCCATCTCAGACCCCTTCAGCTGTGCATGCTGAGACATTGGAATGGCGATCATTCGTATCTGTCTCAACAGATTTCTCTGGATAACCAGTCAAGAGAATCGCTCTCTTGGTGGCTCTGTCCAGATTACCTGTCCCAAGGGACATCCTTCTTAAGACCATCCTGGGAGATTGTGACTATGTATGCAAGTCTATTAGGATGTGGAGCTGTTTGGGTTGCCAAGAAGGCACAGGGCCTGTGGACTCTAGAGGAATCTCTCCTCCCGATCAACATTTTGGAACTTCAAGCGATCTTCAATGCTCTGAAGGCTTGGCCTCTTCTGGGTTCATCCCAGTTTATCAGATTCCAATCAGACAACATAACCTCGGAGGTTTACATCAACCATCAGGGGGGAACGAGGAGCTCTCTAGCAATGAGGGACGTTTCTCGGATTCTGGATTGGGCAGAGGCCCACAACTGCTCACTGTCAGTGATCCACATTCCGGGTGAGAACTGGGAAGCGGATTTCCTCAGCAGGCAATCATTTCATCCGGGGGAATGGTCCCTCAATCCCGAGATGTTTGCGGAGATTTGCGACAGATGGGGGATGCCAGAAATAGATCTCATGGCGTCCCCCGGCTCAATTCCAAGCTACCCAGATATGGGTTGTGGTCCAGGGATCCTCATGCGGAGCTAATAGATGCATTAGCAATGCCTTGGAGGTTCAACCTGATCTACATTTTTCCACCGTTACCACTTCTCCCTCGTGTAGTGGCTCGCATCAAGCAGGAGCAAGCATCAGTGATACTGATTGCTTCAATGTGGCCGCGAAGGACTTGGTTTTCAGACCTGGTGGGGATGTCCTCATCTCCTCCATGGAGGTTACCTTGTCGCAGGGATCTGCTGGAACAGGGTCCCTTTGTTCATCAAAATCTAGATTAGCTGACGCTGACTGTGTGGAGATTGAACGCTTAGTCCTTGCCAAGAGAGGTTTCTCTGAGGTTAGAGACGCTCTCATTGAGGCTCATAAGCCTGTAACTGGTCGCATCTACCATAAGGTGTGGAGAACGTGGCTTCGTCTGGCATATTGTCAAGACTGCCAAGATTCTTTCCTTTTTTCAGGAGGGTCTGGAGATGGGCCTTTCTGCCAATTCCCTGCAGGGACAGATTTTGGCCTTTTTTGTTTTGCTGCACAAGAGACTCTCTGAGCTCCCAGACGTGCAATCCTTCATTAAGGCTCTGATCAGGATCAGACCTGTGTTCAGATATGGCTCCTCCTTGGAGTTTGAATCTTGTTATTAAAACTCCAAGCCTATTCATTCGGTTGACATTAAATTGTTGTCCTGGAAGGTTCTTTTTCTATTGGCTATTGCGTCAGCACGTAGAGTTTGTGCGATGGCGGCCTTGCAATGTGAGCTTCCTTATCTAGTGTTTCACAAGGATAAGGCTGTCCTACGTACCCGCTTTGGTTTTCTTCCTAAGGTGGTGTCTGATCTTAACATCAATCAGGAAATTGTGGCTCCTTCCTTGTGTCCTAATCCTCCTTCTGCGAAGGAACCTTTACTTCATAATATAGATGTTGTTCGAGCTTTGAAGTTTTTTCTTTCAAGTTACTAAGGATTTTAGACAAACTTAGTTTGTTATCTACTCTGGGAAGCGTAAGGGTCTGAAGGCTTCTTCGACTTCCTTATCTTTTTGGTTGAGGAGTGTTATACACTTAGTTTAAGAGTCAGGGGGACTTAGACGACCTCAGAGGATTACGGCTCATTCCACTAGAGTGGTGGCTTCCTCTTGGGCCTTTAAAAACGAGGCCTCTATAGATCAGATTTGTAAGGCGGCTACCTGGTCCTCCTTAAATACTTTTTTAAAAATTCTACAAATTTTACGTTTTTGCTTCGGCTGAAGCAGCTTTTAAGGGAAAGGTTTTACAGGCTGTGGTGCCCTCAGATTAGTGTCCACCTTTTCCTTACCCCTCCCGTTATCATTCAGTGTCCTCTAGAGCTTAGGTATAGTTTTCCCAACAGTAAGGAATGATGCTGTGGACTCTCCTCATATTAAGAAGGAAAACATAAATTATGCTTACCTGATAATTTAATTTCCTTCTGTATGAGGAAAGTCCACGGCCCCCGCCCGTATACTTTGATGGGTGGACCAAAATTAGTTTTTTCTCTTCCGGCACCATTTATACCCTGATATTTCTCGTACTGTTCCTTGTTCCCTTGGCAGAATGACTGTGATATGAAGGAAGTGGGGAAAGTATTTGAGTCTTTGGCTGGGGTGTCTTTGCCTCCTCCTGGTGGCCAGGTTCAGTATTTCCCAAAAGTAAGGAATGATGCCGTGGACTCTCCTCATACAGAAGGAAATTAAATTATCAGGTAAGCATAATTAGTTTTTAACCATTTACAAATGCTGATTAGTAAAGTTCTTCATCTTCACACTGGGCACCACCATCTTGGAGTTGACTTTTTCTCACACCCTGTGACTGAAGCAGTGCACACTCACAGATCAGTCATATTGTTGTCTTCTTGACAAGCCTTAATGTACACTTCAGTTTAAAGTTTGAAACACACAGCAGGAGCTGTATGTTTTTCATTGGGTGCATTGTATTTTATTATTTCTCACATATTTTTTATATTTATGTAGCTTTAAAGCTTTGTGCAAAAAACTGCTGTTGTGCATGATAAACCAAATTGCAAGGTACAAGTTTTAAAAATTGATCTATGAAAGCTCACTGCTTCTATCAAAGGATGTGACAAGATGGCAGCACCCATTATAAAGATACAGAGCTTTAGCAACTGGTTTCTCTAATGGGGTAAAATGTAAAAGAATGGCTTTAAAGAGAGATGCAGGCACATTAAAAACCAATAGAATGTAGTAGTTGTACCCAGCAGTTTAATGCGCCTTTAAATGTATTTGAGATCATTGCAATTTTCTTCTTAAATGGAAAGAGTCAACAGCTGCATTCATTACTTTTGAGAAATAAGAACCTGGCCACCAGGAGGAGGCAAAGACAACCCAGCCAAAGGCTTAAATACTCCTCCCACTCCCCTCATTCCCCAGTCATTCTTTGCCTTTTGTCCCAGGAGGTTGGCAGCAAAGTGTCAGAATTTTTAATTTTTGTTTTTTGTCTCTTATGGAGGGTAGTACTCTTCGGCATGGGATCTGGTCATAGGAGGTGGGGAGTGCCCTAGCCATTGTGGGTGTCAGGTGCCGTTTTTGTTTTAAAACTTTAGTCCATATTGATATTTCCTCTATCCAGTTATGAAGGATTCTGATGCTGAGGCTGTGCTCATTTCAGATTCAGTTACAGATGATTCTGATACTGAGACTATTGTAATTTCAGATTCTGTGTCCGGTGATGACTCTTGATTGGCCTCGTTAACACAGGTTGACCTGTTTTGTTCTGTATGCCATATGAGAGCGCCTGGTTCCTCGGGCTCAGGGAATCAGTGGACTGATGAGCCATCTGTCTCTGGGGGCCCCGTCCTCCAAGAGGCGAGTTCCCTACCAATTCATACTTCTATATATGCGGGTAACCCAGTTTTTGGTTCCTCCATGCGGGGTGGCGTGTTCCTAACCGGGGGTTGCAGCACGTTTTAACTTCCTGATAATGTTAGCGATGGTCCGTCTGCAGAGTCCAGACGTTCATTTGAGATTGTGCTTGTGCCCTACTGTCCCTGGTCTTCCGCCTTGGGGTGGGCCTCTACAGTTCCATGTGGGTGTAACTATTCAGGAGTGTTGTGCCTTTTGTTACAGGATTGCGCGCCTTAGTGTGTTGCTTAGACATCTTTTTCAGTTATTGAATTACCCTATCGTTAACAGATATGGGGACTTGCAGTCTGATAATGCGAATGGTGCACCTCATTAGACATGTGGGGTTATCTCCTGTTTGTCATTTGTTTGAGATCTTTCCCAGGTTTTTGTAAGATAGGGCTCTGTTTGGCTGGTCCTGCAGGCATGCCTGTGTCTTTTGGGCGTTAACTTTTGGGTTACCTTATATTTTATTTTGTATTCCATGGGATGTCTTTTATTTGTGTTTGCTTCCTTCGGGAACCACCTGGGATCGATACTCTTTGTTACTTCTTCAGAAGTTGTTTGGACATGTTAGTCCTATGTTTAATAATGTCTGTTTTCCTGGGAGAATTTATGCAGCTTGCCGGTTAGGACCCTGAGTACAGTCTGGTCCTGTCAGGTTTCGTTTAGTTTTGTGGCTGTTCAGACACGTGGCGCTGTTTCGGCTGGAGAGGTAGTAGTGCTGAATGCTCAAGTTATCATTGTTTTTTTCTTCTTCAACTAAGCATTTGAGAGGACCTGTGAGTTCACGAGGCTGGAAAGGATTGTTTCAGTCCTTATAGCCTTCAGTCATGGATGACTGGGCAGGGGAGTGTTCCGCTGCGTCACTCTGACATCTGATTTCATCAGAACCAAGAGTTCCTCTTCCATGTGGGGGGCTGGCTGGCAGGCGTAGTGCCCCGTTGCCTCTGAGTGGTTTGGCCTTCAGTTTTTAGGCTCCTTAATGGACCTATGGGTCTTGATCCAACAGCTTGTATGAATAGCTGTCCAGCATGCGGAATGTTTTGTATTTTGAAACCTATTGCAGCTTTTGGCACCTTTAAAGGGTGCGTGTCAGCTGTTTCTAGTGTATCTAGATATGGCACTTACTCTAGGCCGCGTAAGGTCTGTCTGAGTTATGAGACCTTGGGTCTTCTTCCATTGTCCAGGGTGGGTTAGATCTCCTTTTGAGGATCTGTGTTCCCGGAAGTTGTTTGATTCCTGTGGGGACTTGTTTAGCTCAGATTTTCCCGAAGCTGGGAAGGTTTAGCACCAATTCTCTCTCCTGTGTCCTCTGCCTATGTGAAGGTGATGGGGAGACTAGCCCTGCTAGTAGGGTTTTGGGAACTTCGAGGTATCCCTTCTGCTGTCCTGTGGCCTTGTGAAGTCTCTTCATTTGACTTCTAGCCTTGCTCCTTGGAGAGTTAAACTTTATCTAGGGGAAGTTCCTTCATTTGGTCGGAGATTTCAAGTTCTCTGCGCTGTCTGGAATTTCTGGATATGCTCCATTCCTTTTGTCTGGCTTTTTTGGCCAGTTGGGTTGTTTAGTTTCAGGGTATAGTTGCCTGAACTATATTAGTTACCCGGACCTGTTTTTTCTTCCTGAGTCTTCCTATTTCTGGAGCTACGCTCCTGTCCCAGTTTTGGCTTATTGGATCTCAGGGCTGGTCGGGATGTTCCACAGTGGTGGGAACTGGGGCTATGTTCTTAATCCATCTACCTGACCGGGTCAGGGTTGGCCCGCTCTATCGGAGTATTTATTATTCCTTGCCACAGAGTAACCCATGTCATCTGGAGTTAGCTGGGTGGCTTGCGCCTCAAGAATGGTGGGTTCCTACCCAGCTGCTAGCGCTGGATTCCAGTCTTCTGGTGCGCCTTAGGGTTGCATTCCCCTGTTAGTTTGCCAGGGTACCCGTGGATTCTCTGTTGGCTGTGCCTCTGTAGGTGAACTTCTTGTGTGGGGGTCCTTTCTAGGACATTTGCCGGGGATTTTTTCTTCCCATTTAGCCGGTGGCCTCAGGCCTTGAGGACGGTTATTGCCCTTCCGGCCTCTTTCCTTTTTCTTTAAGGGTTAATTGCTTCATCGGGAGACTGAGTCCTTACTAGGGACCTCTCCTGGTCGGGAAGTGGAAGATGGACTTGGTTCCACCTGGAATCTTGCTGGTTCCATGCAGACTGTGGGGCATTGTTTTAAAAGATCCTTGGTTCTATGGCCTTGTCTGTTTTCAGAGTTGGGTTGTACTTGTACTCTGGGGGGATGGCTCTGCCATCTTTACGCTCGTTCCTGTACCAGTTTCCGGATTCTTTGTTCCCTGGTATTTGTGGCCCAGCTGAGTCTGCAGGTCAGGATGCCTGAGCAGTCTATAATTCACAGTATCCTTTGGGATCTGTGAGCATGCTGAGTCTATTCTGATAGCTCAGTTTGCTAGGAGACGGGTTTTCCTTTCTCCTTGCTCCTTTGACAGGAGATGTTTTCCTCTTCCTTCAGGTTCTGTGGGTAATGTCTGCTTCTCGGGGGGGAAACGATGGAGGCGTTCTTCCCCTTTTTAGGGACCTGTGAGTAGATCTGGCGGCTTAGGTTGCCTGGAGCGTGCCCTCTGTCAGGGGGTGGTTTTGAGCGGTCTGTTTCTTGATGACTGCTTCTTCTTCCTTGCAGCTAGCTGGACAGCTAGCTCAGTGTACTAATGCACTGTGGCTAATCTGCACTGTAGTGAACAGAGGGTTGCAAGTTCGATCCCCGGCAAGGTCTACTCAGCCTTCTTCCTTTCGAGGTTGATAAGATGAGCAGCGCCTTGAGTCCCTTAAGGGGGATTAGCTGTGCTTTACAAGAACATTCATGTTTTAGCTCCCTCTGTGTTCTCAAACTTGGGGTTTCGCCTGGGTCTATTACACGCTCTTTCATGATCGAATACTTGGGTATTCTATGGGCAGGCGCTGGGAGGACTTTGCCTCTTTAGTTGCGTTCCATGCTTGCAGGGCGTTGAGATGTCTTTTCGATCTTCGTGCCCGGTATTATCCCGGGTTTTGCCCGGTATAGGCGTGGAATCCTTCCCTATCCTGGGCCCACTCTTTGAGATGCTGTTTTTTGCATTGAGGGACTTTTCGGTTTCCTCGGTCATCCTTTGTCTTTTTCCCTTTGTGGATTTTGGCTGGTCAGTCGAGTCAGTTTTGCGGTCTCTAATTTGGCTCTGGACTGACTGCGAGTCAGTGTCACTGGGGCTTTTTCCTTTGAAATTTTTTTTTTCTCTGCTTCGCACAAAGACGGATTTTTTTATTGGGTAGAGGTTCAGGCCTGGTGCCCTCAGTATGGGCCGCCTATTTTACCCTCTTATCTTGGCATTCAATGTCCTCTATAGCTTGGGTATCGTTTTCCCAAAAGTAATGAATGCAGCTGTGGACCCTTTCCATTTAAGAAGAAAAACATAAATTATGCTTACCTGATAATTTCCTTTTCTTTTGATGGAAAGAGTCCACAGCTTCCCCCCGTCATTTTATGTCAGGTGTCCTTATTCTTCTTTTGGCACCTTTCACCCTGATATTTCTTCTACTGTTCCTTGTCCCTTGGCAAAATGACTGTGGGATGAGGGGAGTGGTAGAAGTATTTAAACCTTTGGCTGGGTTGTCTTTGCCTCCTCCTGGTGGCCAGGTTCTTATTTCCCAAAAGTAATGAATGCAGCTGTAGACTCTTTCCATCAGAAGAAAAGGAAATTATCAGGTAAGCATAATTTATGCTTTAAGTTCTGTGCTTATAGTCTACAAGTCCCGAAATCTTTTTTGTATGAAGGAGTATGGACAAAGGAGGATCTCCCAGAGTTATTAAATTCTATAGATTTTTTTGATCACTGGTTCCAAGCAACCAATATGGTTATTTATTATGCCTATTGGTTTTGGAAGTAAAAAAGTAGCTTGGTAGTATTTGTGCTTTGCATATTTGTTATATATAAGGTATTATTCACCTTTTTAAAAAACAGTTATTTTTCTCCAGAGGAGCTCATATTGATGTGCGGAACAAGAAAGGAAACACACCTCTTTGGCTTGCAGCAAACGGAGGTCACCTTGATGTTGTCCAGCTTCTTGTCCAGGCTGGTGCAGATGTAGATGCTGCTGACAACAGAAAGATAACTCCTCTCATGGCTGCATTTAGAAAGGTATTTCTCTTTATTTAATGTTTTTTCTTTAAAGGGATATACAACTGTCTGTTTTAAGATACATTGCATTATTAAAATAGAAAGATGTGGTGTGAGGTTATTTAAAGAGACATTAAACTAATGGCATGTATCAGCAAGTAAACTCTACATTGCAATGGAAATGTTTTATAATTGACCCCTTCATTTTGTTAGCAAATATTACTTTGCAAATCAAGATAAATCCAGAAATACACCACTTGAAAAAAAAAAAAACTGTTTGGAATCAATGTTCTAATATTCCTTTTGCTTTTAGTAGCATGATTAAAGTGACTTTATGTACTCAGACAAGCAGCTAAGAGTGCATTGTATTCAAAGCTGCTGTGAACACCCTATTAAATGAGCTAGGATGTGTGCAACCCCTACTCAGTTTCATTTATGCTGCCACCTCTAGTTTACATATTATTATAGCCAATACTTCAGTATTGACACTTTTATAGTTTGCGACAATCCATTTGTTGCATGTGGCCAACTTGTCAATTTTGCCATACTGCAGTATTGCAGAAGCACTTCTCTCAAAATTTTAAAGGGAGTTGAAAAGTCTAGTCCCTTTGAATAAGGCAAGGTGTTAGAATGCAAAACAGCATTTAGACATCGAGTCCTTATAACCAGTGTCATTTACCTGCTTTTACTTCTTGAATTTTCTTTTAATCGTTAATAATAAACTTTATCCAAAGCATATTGTTGCTTTTGAAAAATGTACTCAGTATCAGTCTTATTTGTTAATGAATCTATCAGGCTTTTTCTTTTTAATGACACTGTGAGTCCACGGATCATCTAATTACTATTGGGAATATCACTCCTGCCCAGCAGGAGGCGGCAAAGAGCATCAGAGCAAAGCTGTTAAATATCACCTCCCTTCCCTCCAACCCCAGTCATTCTCTTTGCCTATGTTAGCGCAAAGAAGTGGTAAAGTTTAGGTATTTGAAAGAAGATTCTTTCAGCAGTGCAAGATTGTTCTGCTTTGTCCTAGGGTGTAGCCAAGTCCATATCAGTCTCTTCAGTAGAGCAGTGGTGGCTTTTAAGCAATGGGAACTTGTGGGGTATAATCCTCACTGCGCCTCCCATGTATTTAATGCTGCCCTAACTTTGCAAGCCTGAGTAAGATTACTTAGTCTTTGTTTCTTCCACAGGTCCATGTGAGGGAACTGGCCTCTCAAACCTAGTGAGCTGCCTGGCAGAAGTCTAAAAATTAGGGATGCACCGAAATTTCGGCCACCGAAATTTTCGGCCGAAAATGGGCCTATCCCATTTCGGCCGAAAGAGGGGAAAATCGGCCGAAAATTGCATCTTCTATGTAAAAGTAAATTAACCCTTATGCCCCACGAAATCATCCCCTGGCAGACAGATATTTATCCCCCAAAGTGTCCTCCCCCGTGCCTCACCGACCGCTATAACCAGTTGCAAGCTGATCCTAAATTTAGCCCCGTGTGGCTGGGTTATTTCCAGGCCATATTCAAATGAACTACATGCCCCAGAATGCCTCGCGGTTAGAGGGGGTGCGGCACTGTGGGCTGGGCTGTTCACTCCCTGTCTTGAAGCAGAGCAGAGCGGCATGAGAAGGAACTTGCCGTGTCAGGTGACTTTTATGATACTTGCCTGTAGAGCCGTATAGTTACTTGTGGATCCTCCGGTCAGTGAGTGTGTGAAAGGCTAATACGTATATTTACCCGTATCTGGCTCCCTGTCTAACTGTGATTTTATTTGAAAAAGCAGCTCATTGAGTCCTGCAGGATGAGCTGCTTTTTCAAATAAAGTCACGATTAGACAGGGAGCCAGATAAGGGTAAATATATGTATGAGCCTTTCACACATTCACTGACAGGACGATCCGTTACAAGTAACTATATGGCTCTGCAGGCAAGTGTCATAAATTTCACCTGACACGGCAAGATTAGGAGACTTCTGTGTAAACAGAGCGGGCTGCAGCGTGGTGTCATTACAAGCAGCTGTCCCCTCCTCCTCCTTAGAACTGCATAACGAGCTGTTTGCCAGATAAGAGTGAATATAAACATGTAGGAGCCGTTTGCACACTGACAGAACTGTAATTGTTTGGGCTACAATCCACAAGCAGTACACTTGTAATACCATCTCCTGCATTCCTCTGTGTGCCTCAGTCCCATGTCTTAATTCTTAACCCCATGCTGCCTGCTGATTTAGGATTGTGTCAAAATGTTCAAAAGTATGTGTATAATATATATATATATATATATATATATACTGTGTGTGTGTATATATATATATATATATATATTATATATATATATTATATATTATATATATATATATATATATATATATATATATATATATATAATATATATATATATATAATATATATATATATATTATATATATATATATATATATATATATATATATATATATATATATTATATATATATATTATATATATATATAATAAAAAGTCTTATATTAATAATAACATTATAGAAAAAAACTTTTAAAATAATTTGGTGGAAAAAGTCATTTTCGGTTTCGGTTTCGGTTTTCGGCCAAGGGCATCCTGCATTTTCGGTTTCGGTTTCGGTCTAGAATTTTCATTTCGGTGCATCCCTACTAAAAATAAGTGCTGACTTTATTTCTTTCATGTAATTAGCAAGAGTTCATGAGCTAGTGACGTATGGGATATACATTCCTACCAGGAGGGGCAAAGTTTCCCAAACCTCAAAATGCCTATAAATACACCCCTCACCACACCCACAAATCAGTTTTACAAACTTTGCCTCCTGTGGAGGTGGTGAAGTAAGTTTGTGCTAGATTCTACGTTGATATGCGCTCCGCAGCAGGTTGGAGCCCGGTTTTCCTCTCAGCGTGCAGTGAATGTCAGAGGGATGTGAAGGGAGTGTTGCCTATTTAAATTCAATGATCTCCTTCTACGGGGTCTATTTCATAGGTTCTCTGTTATCGGTCGTAGAGATTCATCTCTTACCTCCCTTTTCAGATCGACGATATACTCTTATATATACCATTACCTCTACTGATTCTCGTTTCAGTACTGGTTTGGCTTTCTACTACATGTAGATGAGTGTCCTGGGGTAAGTAAGTCTTATTTTCTGTGACACTCTAAGCTATGGTTGGGCACTTTTATATAAAGTTCTAAATATATGTGTTTAAACATTTATTTGCCTTGATTCAGGATGTTCAACGTTCCTTATTTTCAGACAGTCAGTTTCATATTTGGGATAATGCATATGAATAATTCAATTTTTTCTTACCTTAAAATTTGACTTTTTTTCCTGTGGGCTGTTAGGCTCGCGGGGGCTGAAAATGCTTCATTTTATTGCGTCATTCTTGGCGCGGACTTTCTTGGCGCAAAATTTTTTCTTGTCATTTCCGGCGTCATACGTGTCGCCGGAAGTTGCGTCATTTTTTTGACTTTTTTGCACCAAGAAATGTCGGCATTACCGGAGCATTTAGGCGCCAAATAATGTGGGCGGCTTTTTTGGCGCTAAAAAATTTGAGCGTCATTGTTGTCTCCACAATATTTAAGTCTCATTATTTATTGCTTCTGGTTGCTAGAAGCTTGTTCATTGGCATTTTTTTCCCATTCCTGAAACTGTCATTTAAGGAATTTGATCAATTTTGCTTTATATGTTGTTTTTTCTATTACATATTGCAAGATGTCTCAGATGGACTCTGAATCAGAAGCCACTTCTGGAAAAACGCTTAACTGAGTTTCAGTTTTACCAAAGCTAAGTTCATTTATTTTAAATGTTATAAATGTTTATCTTTAGCTATGGTTTGTAATAAGTTATTATGTTATACTTTTACATGCGGCATCCATTAGTATTTATGCTTTATATATTTTCTTTTCTTGCAAGAAATATTTAGAAGACTTATAAGAAATATTTTTCTGATTCTATGTTAAAGGCTTTGTCTGACTTCGTGCCTTCTAATAAAATTTTTAGGTCTTTTTCACTTTTTTTAATTATTGAAGTTTCAAATGACCAACAACATACTGATTTATCCTTCTCTGATGATGTTTTTTTCTCTTTCAGAAATTTTCTTCATCAGATATTGACACTAACAAATCTACTTTTTTATTATTTTTCTATTATTAAAGTACATTTGTTCTTTGTTGAAAAGGTGTTGATTATTTTGGATATTAAGGTAACTAGTTCTTTAAGACTAGCTGACATTATTTCTGCCTATTTATTTCTTCTGTGTTTTCAGAGGTTTTCTTTCCAATTCCCTATACTAGGGAATGGAATAGGCTGAGAATTTTCTATTATTCCTTCTTCAAAGGTTTTAAACTATATTCTTTGCCAGCAGTTAAACTCAATTTGGAGGGTTCTCCAATTTATTGGGGCTATCTCTATTTCTACTAATTATGCTATTGTTTCTATAGCAAAATAGTATTTATTTTCCTTTAGATAGTTGTATCTTATTTATGGAAAATTATTTAGTTTCAGGTACTTTTCTTGGTCCTGTGATTTATTTGGATATTGCAATTGCTTCATTTTCTCTGTTTACTTTAAGATCAAGTATCAGATTATGATTTATTTTAGCATTGTTAAAGGGACAACATTTACTAGACTAGGTGCTGTTGCATTTGTCTTGTTGTTTTGCATTTATTGACTATGCAAGGCCACTGTATTGGCTGGTCCTTTAAACTGGACTATCATGCTAATAATTTCATTTGTGTCTTCATTTTATTGAATATTTTTGCAATTGAGGGTTAATCTATGTCTTTAGCTTTTTTAGCTAGAAGAATTTTGTGATTTTTTAAAAAATAAATAAAAAAATCCATATTTCTTTTGTTCTAAGATAATCAATTATTTGTTTTATAATTGGATTCAGTTCTTAACTGTTACTCTGGGCTTCAAGGTTGAGTTCTAAGACTAAAACTTTAAGCTTATACTGGTTTGGTTGTTCTTATTAAGGAACGAATTCCTGAGTTCTTTCCCAAGTAACATGTCTATATTTGGAGTTCGAAATCAGCTCCCTAATTTTGCGATGTACGTGCCGTATTGCAGCTTGGCTGGTAAGGGGCAGGTTAAGGCTTCTTTGAAATTTATTTTGTCCAAATTTCTTTGATTTTATTCCAGTAAGGCTAACACTTTCTTTAACTGAGTTTCTGTCCTATATATTTTGGGTACTGTTGAAGCATGGCTGGGCACCCATGGGGTTCAAGTGCTGCTCAGACCTGGAATCTTCTGGGGTATTTCTTCCAGTTCCTTTTGAGGAACCGGGTTTTGGAGTTTTATTCAAACTATTTTGCCTTTTTATGGTCATTGATAGCATTATTTGTTTTCATTAGATACAATAAATGCATATTTTCATTTTTCTGTTTTCATTCAGATTATTTTCTGAGGATGCGGAATCTCATATGATTCACTTACTCTTAAGGACATAGAGGATCTTCTTTTCAAAAGCTCTTGATTACTCACACAAGGGTCACCTTTTTTAGGTTTCCAGATAGTTTGTGTCACTGTCCTTGTCTCTATCAGACAAGGGATAATGTTATTGGGTTCCGTCTATCGGTACCTTTAGTCTCTATTATTTCCTTCAGTTGCTATATATGCATAGAAGTTTTAGGTCTTATGGCCACAGCATTGGATTCAATTCCCTTTGCTCATTTTCACTAGAAAGAACCTTTCCAGTCTTTTATAAGTGTTGTTTCTTCAAGAACATGGTTGGAGGATCAATTTACCAAAAAGTTTGTTTGATTCCTCAGACAAGGGTAACCTTTTTAGGTTTCCTGATAGATTCAGTGTTCTTGATTCTGTCTATGACGGACAAGAGGCGTCTGAAATTGGTTTCAGCTTATCGAGACCTTTAGTCTCAATCTTTCCCTTCGGTAGCCTTATGCATGGAAAGTCTAGGTCTTATGACTGCTGCATTGGACGCGATCCCCTTTGCTCGTTTTCACATGCGACCTCTTCAGCTCTGTATGCTGAACCAGTGGTGCAGGGATTATACAAAGATATCTCAATTAATATCTTTAAAACCGATTGTTCGACACTCTGACGTAGTGGACAGACCACCATCGTTTAGTTCAGGGGGCTTCTTTTGTTCTTCCAACCTAGACTGTGATCTCAACGGATGCAAGTCTGACAGGTTGGGGAGCTGTATGGGGGTTTCTGACAGCACAAGCGGTTTGGGAATCTCAGGAGGCGAGATTACCAATCAACATTTTTGGAACTCCGTGCAATTTTCAGAGCTCTTCAGTCGTGGCCTCTTCTAAAGAGAGAGTTGTTAATTTGTTTCTAGACGGACGATGTCACAACCGTGGCATATGTCAATCATCAAGGAGGAACTCACAGTCCTCTGGCCATGAAAGGAGTCTCTCGAATACTTGTATGGGCGGAATCCAGCTCCTGTCTAATTTCTGCGGTTCATATCCCAGGTATAGATAGTATCATACTGCTTATATCTTTCCGCCTATAGTTTTTTTTCCAAGATTCTAAAGGAACGTTCGTTTATTCTGCTGGTAGCTCCAGCATGGCCTCACGGGTTTTGGTATGCAGATCTTGTCCGGATGGCCACTTGCCAACCGTGGACTCTTCCGTTAAGACCAGACCTTCTATCGCAAGGTCCTTTTTTCCATTAGGTTCTCAAATCCTTAAATTTGAAGGTATGGAGATTGAACGCTTGATTCTCAGTCATAGAGGTTTCTCTGACTCTGTGATTAATACTATGTTACAGGCTCGTAAAACTGTATCTAGGAAGATATATTATCGAGTCTGGAAGATTTACATTTCTTGGTGTTTTTCTCATCATTTTTCTTGGCATTCTTTTAGAATTCCTAGAATTTTACAGTTTCTTCAGGATGGTTTGGATAAAGGTTTGTCTGCAAGTTCCTTGAAAGGTCAAATCTCTGCTCTTTCTGTTCTTTTTCACAGAAAGATTGCTAGTCTTCCTGATATTCATTGTTTTGTACAAGCTTTGGCTCGTATAAAACCTGTTAAGTCAATCTCTCCTCCTTGGAGTTTGAATTTGGTTCTGGGGGCTCTTCAAGTTCCTCCGTTTGAACCTATGCATTCGCTGGACATTAAATTACTTTCTTGGAAAGTTTTGTTTCTTTTGGCCATCTCTTCTGCTAGAAGAGTTTCTGAATTATCTGCTCTTTCTTGTGAGTCTCCTTTTCTGATTTTTCATCAGGATAAGGCGGTGTTGCAAACTTCTTTTAAATTTTTACCTAAGGTTGTGAATTCTAACAACATTAGTAGAGAAATTGTGGTTCCTTCATTGTGTCCTAATCCTAAGAATTCTAAGGAAAAGTCGTTGCATTCTTTGGATGTAGTTAGAGCTTTGAAATATTATGTTGAAGCTACTAAGGATTTCCGAAAGACTTCTAGTCTATTTGTTATCTTTTCCGGTTCTAGGAAAGGTCAGAAGGCTTCTGCCATTTCTTTGGCATCTTGGTCAAATCTTTGTTTCATCATGCCTATGTCGAGTCGGGTAAAACTCCGCCTCAAAGGATTATAGCTCATTCTACTAGGTCAGTTTCTACTTCCTGGGCATATAGGAATGAAGCTTCAGTTGATCAGATTTGCAAAGCAGCCACTTGGTCTTCTTTGCATACTTTTACTAAATTCTACAATTTTGATGTGTTTTCTTCTTCTGAAGCAGTTTTTGGTAGAAAAGTACTTCAGGCAGCTGTTTCAGTTTGATTCTTCTGCTTATAATTTCAGTTTTTTTCATTATAAGATTTAAACTTTATTTTGGGTGTGGATTTTTTTCAGCGGAATTGGCTGTCTTTATTTTATCCCTCCCTCTCTAGTGACTCTTGCGTGGAAGATCCACATCTTGGGGTAGTCATTATCCCATACGTCACTAGCTCATGGACTCTTGCTAATTACATGAAAGAAAACATAATTTATGTAAGAACTTACCTGATAAATTCATTTCTTTCATATTAGCAAGAGTACATGAGGCCCACCCTTTTTTGTGGTGGTTATGATTTTTTTGTATAAAGCACAATTATTCCAATTCCTTATTTTTTATGCTTTCACACTTTTTTCTTATCACCCCACTTCTTGGCTATACGTTAAACTGATTTGTGGGTGTGGTGAGGGGTGTATTTATAGGCATTTTGAGGTTTGGGAAACTTTGCCCCTCCTGGTAGGAATGTATATCCCATACGTCACTAGCTCATGGACTCTTGCTAATATGAAAGAAATTAATTTATCAGGTAAGTTCTTACATAAATTATGTTTTTTTCTGGGACACGCATGCAGAAAAATAGATGGCACTTTAGAATCTGTTTATGGGACAAGAGACATTCTCCTATTGCTAGGGGGATCATTTTATTATTGGCAGTAATAGCAGGCACTGGGGACGAGGAGACTTATGGCTCAATAGGTGGTGTGTTATTTGTTATTTTACTCCTGGCGGCTTTAGAATACATTTAGCCGACCGGGAAGTTAATTTTGTAACGCCTATGAAGGGTGGGGTAGCTTAGGCGGCAATTTTCTGTTGCGCTCCTTTTTCTTATACATTTCCTGTGTTTACGGAGCAGAGATAGCTTTGTCGCAGTTAAGAGCAGTGTTACGGTTACTGGACTGCAATTTACAGTATAGAGAAGTTGGGTCCGGATTATCTAATAGAATATTCACTCCCTTGTCAGTAAGGCAGGTAAGCACCTCAGCAAAGCTAAGCTGAGTTGTAGTGGTTGTCCGGAGTGTTTTTTATGACAGTTTATTATTTTCTTGCAGAAAAATAAAGTATTTTCGTTTTAAAATTTAAAGGAACTGTAACGTTTTTTTTGTGTGGGGTAAATTCTAAATAATATATCAGTTTAACTATTTGGTTTATTTGTGAATAAAGATGGACGAAGAGGCCCTGCAGGATGTTACATGTTCTTTATGTTTTGATGCTAACGTGGAACCACCAATCCCTTTCTGTTCCTCATGTATTCAGAGAACTTTTCATTACAGGGATAGACTTTTTCTGAGCCAACATTGTCTAAGGCGGATGCTGTTCAAGAGTCTTCTGACAATGCTCAAGATATGCCGCAGCTTTCTCCTCAAGTGTCCCAAAATGTATTGTCCACACATGCAGTGCCCTGCGCTTCCTCTCTTACTCCGCCTGGAGTTATGTTGCAAGACATCGCTTCCCTCATGTTCTCTGCGGTATCTGATGCGTTGTCAGCTTTTCCCATGCTGCAGGGAAAGCGCAAGAGGAAATGTAAAGAATCAGTGCGTAAGGTTTCTGACACAGTCGTGGCTATCTCCAATGTTCCATCCCAGAAATCGGGGGAGGAAGATACTTCGGTAGCATCTGAGGGTGAAATTTCAGACTCAGATGGTGTAATTCCTTCTTCTGATACTGAATTTGTATTCTTCCGGTTTAAGCTGGAACACCTCCGTTTTTTACTTAAGGAGGTTTTGGCTACCTTGGATGACTCTGACACTACTGTTGTAGTTAATCCTAAGAAGTCTAGTAAGCTTAACAAATATTTTGATGTACCTTCCATGGCGGAGGTTTTTCCTGTACCAGATCGAGCTACAGAGATTATTGCTAGTGAATGGGAGAGACCGGGTATCCCTTTTTCTCCATCCCCTATTTTTAAGAAGATGTTTCCTATAGCAGACTCTATCAAGGAATCTTGTCAGACTGTCCCTAAGGTGGAAGGGACAATTTCCACTTAGAGGACCACTATTCCCATAGAGGATAGTTGTTTCTTTAATGATCCGATGGCTAAGACGTTGGAAGGGTTGCTCAAGAAGATGTATGTACACCAGGGTTTACAATGGCTACCTGCAGTGTTTATTGCTACCGTCACTAGTGCGGCTGCATACTGGTTTGATGCGTTGTCTGATTCTATTCGGACAGACACTTCCCTTAAAGAGATCCAGGATAGGATCAAGGCCCTTAAGTTGGCCAATTCCTTTATTACGGATGCTTCCCTACAGGTTATTAAGCTTGGAGCAAAGATTTCCAGGTTTGCCGTACTAGCTCATCTAAGTCTAAGCTTTTGGCGATTCCTTACAAGGGTAAGACCTTGTTTGGGCCGGGATTGGCAGAAATTTCTGACATTACTGGAGGAAAGGGTCATTTCCTCCCTCAGGATAAGAGGAATAAGCAGAAAGGACATCAGAGTTATTTTCGTTCCTTTCGAAACTTCAAGGGTAAGCCTACCTCTCCTTCTACCAAGCAGGAACAGTCCAAGCCTTCCTGGAGGCCCAATCAGTCTTGGAACAAGGGAAAGCAATCTAAGAAGCCCGCAATTGACTCAAATTCAGCATGAAGGGACATCCCCGATCCGGGACTGAATCTTGTGGGAGGCAGACTTTCTTTCTTCACTCAGGCTTTGGTTTGGGATGTTAAAGATCCCTGGGCGGTGGACATCGTGTCCCAGGGATACAAACTAGAGTTAAAGACCTTTCCTCCCAGGGGCAGGTTTCTGCTCTCAAGATTATCTGTAGACCAGATAAAGAGAGGTGTTCTTACACTGTGTTCAGGAACTTTCTTATCTGGGAGTGATAGTTCCTGTTCCAATGCAGGAACAGGGTCTGGGATTATACTCCAATCTGTTTGTGGTTCCCAAAATAGAGGGAACTTTCAGACTAATTTTACATCTCAAAAGTCTAAACAAATTCCTCAGAGTACCGTCCTTCAAGATGAAAACTATTCGTTCCATTCTTCCCTTGGTTCAAGAGTATAAATTTATGTCAACGGTAGATTTAAAGGACGCGTACCTGCATGTTTCCATCCACAGGGATCATCACAAGTTTCTGAGGTTCACATTTCTAGACAAACACTTCCAGTTTGTGGCTCTTCCATTCGGCCTTGCCACAGCTCCCCGAATTTTTTTTCAAAGGTTCTGGGATCCCTGTTGGCGGTGCACTGGTTGCAGGGCATTGCTGTGGCGCCTTATCTGGACGACATTCTGGTTCAGGTGCCATCCTTTCAACAAGCAAAATCCCACAGAGATGTTATCCTTCCTGCAATCTCACGGATGGAAGGTGAATTTGGAAAAGAGTTCCTTAATTCTAGCTACAAGAGGTAGTGTTATTGGGAACTAATAGGTGCCCTATCAATGAAAAAATTTCTGACGGAAGTCAGAAAATCAAAGATTTTTGATGCTTTTCTGGTGCTTCAGTTCTCTCCTCGGCCATCAGTGGCTCAATGTATGGAGTTAATCGGTCTGATGGTAGCTGCCATGGACATCATTCCGTTTTCCCGTTTCCACCTCAGACCTCTGCAGTTATGCATGCTCGGGCAGTGGAACGGAGATTATGCGGATCAAGGAGACAAGGGATTCTCTTCTTTGGTGGTTGTCTCGGGATCATCTCTCCCAGGGAACCTGCTTCCGCAGACCCACCTGGGTGATTGTGACAACGGAAGCCAGCCTACCCTGAATGGGAAGAAGTCTGGGGTTCTCTAAAGGCTCAGGGGACATGGGCTCGGAAGGAGTCTGTCCTACCCATAAACATTCTGGAGCTGAGAGCAGTCTTCAATGCTCTTCTGGCCTGGCCTCAGCCTCGGCCCGGTTTATCAGGTTCCAGTTAGACAACATAACTTCAGTGGCTTTACATCAACCATCAGGGGTTAACTCTGAGTTCCTTGGCCATGACAGAGGTAGCCAAGATAATTCAGTTGGCAGAGACGTACAACTGCTGTTTGTCTGCGATCCACATTCCAGGAGTAGACAACTGGGAAGATTTTCTAAACAGACAGACCTTTCACCCGGGGGAGTGGTAACTCCATCCGGAAGGGTTTTCCAGCTTGATAAGACTTCCACTAAGGAAGGACCTTCTACTTCAAGGGCCCTTCCTTCACCCAAATCTAGTTTCTCTGAAGCTGACTGCTTGGAGATAGAAAACCCACGCTTAGATAAAATTAAGCGTTCAGTCGGTCATTGAGACCATGATTCAGGCTCGTAAGACTGTTACCAGGAAGATTTACTATAAGATATGCCGTAAATATCTGTATTGGTGTGAATCCAGAGGCTACTCTTGGAGTAGAGTTCAGATTCCTAGAATTTTGTCTTTTCTCCAAAAGGGTTTGGAGAAGGGTTTATCTGCAAGTTCCTTAAAGGGTCAAATATCGGCCTTGTCTATTTTGTTACCTAAACGTCTGGCGGATGTACCGGATGTGCACAGAATCGGGCCTGTGTTTAAATTGGTTACTCCTCCCTGGAGTCTTAACCTTGTTCTTAAGGTTCTTCAGCAGGCTATGTTTGAGACTATGCATTCCTTAGATATTAAACTGTTTTCTTGGAAGCTTTTGTTTCTTGTTGCTATTTCATCTGCTCGTAGAGTTTCAGAGCTCTCTGCATTACAGTATGAGTCTCCTTACCTTATTTTTCATTTGGATAAGGTTGTTTTGCGTACTAAGTTGGGGTTTCTCCCTAAAGTGGTTTCAGATCGGAACATTAATCAGGAGATTGTTGTTTCTTTTTTATGTCCTAACCCTTTATCTCATAAGGAACGTCTGCTGCACAACCTAGACGTGGTGCGTGCATTGAAATTCTATTTACAGGCGACTAAGGATTTTCGGCAGTCTTCTGCTCTGTTTGTGGTTTTCTCTGGGAAACGTAAGGGGCAGAAAGCTACGGCTACTTCTTTCTTTGTGGCTGAAGAGTATCATTTGCTTGGTTTATGAAACTGTTGGACAGCAGCCTCCTGAGAGTTGCGGCTCATTCTACGAGGGCTGTTCCCTCTTCCACGGCATTCAAAAATGAAGCTTCTGTGGAACAGATATGCAAGGCTGCAACTTGGTCCTCTCTTCACACTTTTTAAAAATTCTATAAATTTGATACTTTTACCTCGGCTGAGGCTTCTTTTGGGAGAAAGGTTCTTCAAACAGTGTGGTGCCTTCTGTTTAGGTTCCCTGTCTTGTCCCTCCCTTATCGTCTGTGTCCTCTAGCTTGGGTATTGATTCCCAATAGTAATTAGATGATCCGTGGACTCACCGTGTCATTAGAAAGAAAAATTATGCTTACCTGATAAATTTATTTCTTGACACGTTGAGTCCACAGACACCTCTGCACATTGTTGCTTCATTTCTCTCCTTTACTTCGGTCGAATGACTGAGGTTGGAGGGAAGGGCGGTGATATTTAACAGCTTTGCTGTGGTTCTCTTTGCCACCTCATGCTGGGCAGGAGTGTTATTCCCAATAGTAATTAGATGATCCGTGGATTCACTGTGTCAAGAAATAAATTTATCAGGTAAGCATACATTTCGGGGTTTTTCTACATAATTTGTATACCACTTACATTGACATGGCCTTTTTTATATAGTTGATTTAAAGGGACAGTATACACCAATTTCTTAAGACACGGTGAGTTCACAGATCATTAATTACTGTTGGGAATAACACCCCTGGCCAGCAGGATGATGCAAAGAGCACCACAGCAAAGCTGTTAAGCATCACTTCCCTTCCCACAACCCCCAGTTATACTATTTGACTTAGGTGCAAGGAGGAGGTGATGTCTAGGTGTCTGTACAAGATTCTTCTATCAAGATTTTATTATTTTGGAAGCCTGAGCAGGTTTGCTCTGACCTTCCACGTCAAGCTGGGTTTAGATGTATTCCTTGTTGGTCTCTTCAGTAGGGCTGTGGTAGCTTTAAAGCAGATAGGAACTTGTGGGATGGGCCTCACTGCGTTTTCCTGACCATTTTTGCTGCCCTTCTACAGGGTTACTCTGTTCATCCTTTCATTCACAGGACTCTGTGGGGAGCAGCTTCCTCTCATTCCTGGTGCTGTCAACAGAGAAGGGTGCAGGTAAGTACCTTTTGTATTTCTTATACAGAGAACCCTGGCACTTAATTTATTTCTGCGCCTTATGCTGGGACCTGTATTCACTGTGATGACGTTATTGGGGGCGGGCTCCTTCCCCCCCAGACGCAGTGCGCGCTTTTTCTTGGTGCTTTTTTCACTTCAGTGTTATACGATTGTGTCCGCTTCCTCATTTGGCCCCTGCTTGTTCCAGAGTGGAATCCGTAGGTCAGGTAGGCACCGCAGCATAGCGTTGTAATGTAGGGGTGCCTAAGAGGTATATTTAAATTATTGGGGACCTGGAGGAATAATTTATATTGCTTATTAAAGGTTGGGTTTTTTCCATCATAAGGGGTGTTTTCTTCATATTTGCGGGCACTGTTTCTCCAACATAGGTGTGTCCGGTCCACGGCGTCATCCTTACTTGTGGGATATTCTCTTCCCCAACAGGAAATGGCAAAGAGCCCAGCAAAGCTGGTCACATGATCCCTCCTAGGCTCCGCCTACCCCAGTCATTCTCTTTGCCGTTGTACAGGCAACATCTCCACGGAGATGGCTTAGAGTTTTTTAGTGTTTAACTGTAGTTTTTATTATTCAATCAAGAGTTTGTTATTTTGAAATAGTGCTGGTATGTACTATTTACTCAGAAACAGAAAAGAGATGAAGATTTCTGTTTGTATGAGGAAAATGATTTTAGCAACCGTAACTAAAATCCATGGCTGTTCCACACAGGACTGTTGAGAGCAATTAACTTCAGTTGGGGGAACAGTGTGCAGTCTCTTGCTGCTTGAGGTATGACACATTCTAACAAGACGATGTAATGCTGGAAGCTGTCATTTTCCCTATGGGATCCGGTAAGCCATGTTTATTACGATCGTAAATAAGGGCTTCACAAGGGCTTATTAAGACTTTAGACTTTTCTGGGCTAAATCGATTCATTATTAACACATATTTAGCCTTGAGGAATCATTTTATCTGGGTATTTTGATATAATAATATCGGCAGGCACTGTATTAGACACCTTATTTCTTAGGGGCTTTCCCAAAGCATAAGCAGAGCCTCATTTTCGCGCCGGTGTGGCGCACTTGTTTTTGAGAGGCATGGCATGCAGTCGCATGTGAGAGGAGCTCTGATACTTAGAAAAGACTTTCTGAAGGCGTCATTTGGTATCGTATTCCCCTTTGGGTTTGGTTGGGTCTCAGCAAAGCAGATACCAGGGACTGTAAAGGGGTTAAAGTTTTAAAACGGCTCCGGTTCCGTTATTTTAAGGGTTAAAGCTTCCAAATTTGGTGTGCAATACTTTTAAGGCTTTAAGACACTGTGGTGAAAATTTGGTGAATTTTGAACAATTCCTTCATGTTTTTTCGCAATTGCAGTAATAAAGTGTGTTCAGTTTAAAATTTAAAGTGACAGTAACGGTTTTATTTTAAAACGTTTTTTGTACTTTCTTATCAAGTTTATGCCTGTTTAACATGTCTGAACTACCAGATAGACTGTGTTCTGAATGTGGGGAAGCCAGAATTCCTATTCATTTAAATAAATGTGATTTATGTGATAATGACAATGATGCCCAAGATGATTCCTCAAGTGAGGGGAGTAAGCATGGTACTGCATCATTCCCTCCTTCGTCTACACGAGTCTTGCCCACTCAGGAGGCCCCTAGTACATCTAGCGCGCCAATACTCCTTACTATGCAACAATTAACGGCTGTAATGGATAATTCTGTCAAAAACATTTTAGCCAAAATGAACCCTTGTCAGCGTAAGCGTGGCTGCTCTGTTTTAGTTACTGAAGAGCATGACGACGCTGATATTAATATCTCTGAAGGGCCCCTAACCCAATCTGAGGGGGCCAGGGAGGTTTTGTCTGAGGGAGAAATTACTGATTCAGGGAACATTTCTCAACAGGCTGAACCTGATGTGATTGCATTTAAATTTAAGTTGGAACATCTCCGCATTTTGCTTAAGGAGGTATTATCCACTCTGGATGATTGTGAAAAGTTGGTCATCCCAGAGAAACTATGTAAAATGGACAAGTTCCTAGAGGTGCCGGGGCTCCCAGAAGCTTTTCCTATACCCAAGCGGGTGGCGGACATTGTTAATAAAGAATGGGAAAGGCCCGGTATTCCTTTCGTCCCTCCCCCCATATTTAAAAAATTGTTTCCTATGATCGACCCCAGAAAGGACTTATGGCAGACAGTCCCCAAGGTCGAGGGAGCGGTTTCTACTTTAAACAAACGCACCACTATACCCATAGAGGATAGTTGTGCTTTCAAAGATCCTATGGATAAAAAATTAGAAGGTTTGCTTAAAAAGATGTTTGTTCAGCAGGGTTACCTTCTACAACCAATTTCATGCATTGTCCCTGTCACTACAGCCGCATGTTTCTGGTTTGATGAACTGATAAAGGCGCTCGATAGTGATTCTCCTCCTTATGAGGAGATTATGGACAGAATCAATGCTCTCAAATTGGCTAATTCTTTCACCCTAGACGCCACTTTGCAATTGGCTAGGTTAGCGGCTAAGAATTCTGGGTTTGCTATTGTGGCGCGCAGAGCGCTTTGGTTGAAATCTTGGTCGGCTGATGCGTCTTCCAAGAACAAGCTACTAAACATTCCTTTCAAGGGGAAAACGCTGTTTGGCCCTGACTTGAAAGAGATTATCTCTGATATCACTGGGGGTAAGGGCCACGCCCTTCCTCAGGATCGGCCTTTCAAGGCAAAAAATAGACCTAATTTTCGTCCCTTTCGTAAAAACGGACCAGCCCAAAGTGCTACGTCCTCTAAGCAAGAGGGTAATACTTCTCAAGCCAAGCCAGCTTGGAGACCAATGCAAGGCTGGAACAAGGGAAAGCAGGCCAAGAAACCTGCCACTGCTACCAAGACAGCATGAAATGTTGGCCCCCGATCCGGGACCGGATCTGGTGGGGGGCAGACTCTCTCTCTTCGCTCAGGCTTGGGCAAGAGATGTTCTGGATCCTTGGGCGCTAGAAATAGTCTCCCAGGGTTATCTTCTGGAATTCAAGGGACTTCCCCCAAGGGGGAGGTTCCACAGGTCTCAGTTGTCTTCAGACCACATAAAAAGACAGGCGTTCTTACATTGTGTAGAAGACCTGTTAAAAATGGGAGTGATTCATCCTGTTCCATTAAGAGAACAAGGGATGGGGTTCTACTCCAATCTGTTCATAGTTCCCAAAAAAGAGGGAACGTTCAGACCAATCTTAGATCTCAAGATCTTAAACAAGTTTCTCAAGGTTCCATCGTTCAAGATGGAAACCATTCGAACTATTCTTCCTTCCATCCAGGAAGGTCAATTCATGACCACGGTGGATTTAAAGGATGCGTATCTACATATTCCTATCCACAAGGAACATCATCGGTTCCTAAGGTTCGCATTCCTGGACAAACATTACCAGTTCGTGGCGCTTCCTTTCGGATTAGCCACTGCTCCAAGGATTTTCACAAAGGTACTAGGGTCCCTTCTAGCGGTGCTAAGACCAAGGGGCATTGCAGTAGTACCTTACCTGGACGACATTCTGATTCAAGCGTCGTCCCTTCCTCAAGCAAAGGCTCACACGGACATCGTCCTGGCCTTTCTCAGATCTCACGGCTGGAAAGTGAACGTGGAAAAGAGTTCTCTATCCCCGTCAACAAGGGTTCCCTTCTTGGGAACAATTATAGACTCCTTAGAAATGAGGATTTTTCTAACAGAGGCCAGAAAAACAAAACTTCTAGACTCTTGTCGGATACTTCATTCCGTTCTTCTTCCTTCCATAGCTCAGTGCATGGAAGTGATCGGGTTGATGGTAGCGGCAATGGACATAGTTCCTTTTGCGCGCATTCATCTAAGACCATTACAACTGTGCATGCTCAGTCAGTGGAATGGGGACTATACAGACTTGTCTCCAAAGATACAAGTAAATCAGAGGACCAGAGACTCACTCCGTTGGTGGCTGTCCCTGGACAACCTGTCACAAGGGATGACATTCCGCAGACCAGAGTGGGTCATTGTCACGACCGACGCCAGTCTGATGGGCTGGGGCGCGGTCTGGGGATCCCTGAAAGCTCAGGGTCTTTGGTCTCGGGAAGAATCTCTTCTACCGATAAATATTCTGGAACTGAGAGCGATATTCAATGCTCTCAAGGCTTGGCCTCAGCTAGCGAGGACCAAGTTCATACGGTTTCAATCAGACAACATGACGACTGTTGCGTACATCAACCATCAGGGGGGAACAAGGAGTTCCCTAGCGATGGAAGAAGTGACCAAAATCATTCTATGGGCGGAGTCTCACTCCTGCCACCTGTCTGCTATCCACATCCCAGGAGTGGAAAATTGGGAAGCGGATTTTCTGAGTCGTCAGACATTGCATCCGGGGGAGTGGGAACTCCATCCGGAAATCTTTGCCCAAGTCACTCAGCTGTGGGGCATTCCAGACATGGATCTAATGGCCTCTCGTCAGAACTTCAAAGTTCCTTGCTACGGGTCCAGATCCAGGGATCCCAAGGCGGCTCTAGTGGATGCACTAGTAGCACCTTGGACCTTCAAACTAGCTTATGTGTTCCCGCCGTTTCCTCTCATCCCCAGGCTGGTAGCCAGGATCAATCAGGAGAGGGCGTCGGTGATCTTGATAGCTCCTGCGTGGCCACGCAGGACTTGGTATGCAGATCTGGTGAATATGTCATCGGCTCCACCTTGGAAGCTACCTTTGAGACGAGACCTTCTTGTTCAGGGTCCGTTCGAACATCCGAATCTGGTTTCACTCCAGCTGACTGCTTGGAGATTGAACGCTTGATTTTATCGAAGCGAGGATTCTCAGATTCTGTTATCGATACTCTTGTTCAGGCCAGAAAGCCTGTAACTAGAAAGATTTACCACAAGATTTGGAAAAAATATATCTGTTGGTGTGAATCTAAAGGATTCCCTTGGGACAAGGTTAAGATTCCTAGGATTCTATCCTTCCTTCAAGAAGGATTGGAAAAAGGATTATCTGCAAGTTCCCTGAAGGGACAGATTTCCGCCTTGTCGGTGTTACTTCACAAAAAGCTGGCAGCTGTGCCAGATATTCAAGCCTTTGTTCAGGCTCTGGTTAGAATCAAGCCTGTTTACAAACCTTTGACTCCTCCTTGGAGTCTCAATTTAGTTCTTTCAGTTCTTCAAGGGGTTCCGTTTGAACCCTTGCATTCCGTTGATATTAAATTATTATCTTGGAAAGTTTTGTTTTTGGTTGCAATTTCTTCTGCTAGAAGAGTTTCAGAATTATCTGCTCTGCAGTGTTCTCCTCCTTATCTGGTGTTCCATGCAGATAAGGTGGTTTTGCGTACTAAACCTGGTTTTCTTCCGAAAGTTGTTTCTAACAAAAACATTAACCAGGAGATTATCGTACCTTCTCTGTGTCCGAAACCAGTTTCAAAGAAGGAACGTTTGTTGCACAATTTGGATGTTGTTCGCGCTCTAAAATTCTATTTAGATGCTACAAAGGATTTTAGACAAACATCTTCCTTGTTTGTTGTTTATTCCGGTAAAAGGAGAGGTCAAAAAGCAACTTCTACCTCTCTCTCTTTTTGGATTAAAAGCATCATCAGATTGGCTTACGAGACTGCCGGACGGCAGCCTCCCGAAAGAATCACTGCTCATTCAACTAGGGCTGTGGCTTCCACATGGGCCTTCAAGAACGAGGCTTCTGTTGATCAGATATGTAGGGCAGCGACTTGGTCTTCACTGCACACTTTTACCAAATTTTACAAGTTTGATACTTTTGCTTCTTCTGAGGCTATTTTTGGGAGAAAGGTTTTGCAAGCCGTGGTGCCTTCCATTTAGGTGACCTGATTTGCTCCCTCCCTTCATCCGTGTCCTAAAGCTTTGGTATTGGTTCCCACAAGTAAGGATGACGCCGTGGACCGGACACACCTATGTTGGAGAAAACAGAATTTATGTTTACCTGATAAATTACTTTCTCCAACGGTGTGTCCGGTCCACGGCCCGCCCTGGTTTTTTTAATCAGGTCTGATATTTTATTTTCTTTAACTACAGTCACCACGGTACCATATGGTTTCTCCTATGCAAATATTCCTCCTTAACGTCGGTCGAATGACTGGGGTAGGCGGAGCCTAGGAGGGATCATGTGACCAGCTTTGCTGGGCTCTTTGCCATTTCCTGTTGGGGAAGAGAATATCCCACAAGTAAGGATGACGCCGTGGACCGGACACACCGTTGGAGAAAGTAATTTATCAGGTAAACATAAATTCTGTTTTTTCTAAATTAAACCGGACTCTTAAAGAGACGGTTCTGTTTTTTGAAATAAAAAACATTTTTTGGTGTGTGTATTTCATTGTTCAAAATGGACTTAGTGCCTATATCTGTTGAGGAATGCAAACTTTGTCTGAATGCCCAAGTGGAGCCACCCTTGCCTTTTTGTAGTTCTTTTGTTGAAAGAATTTTATTGTACAAAGATAGATTGATTCTGAGCCACCATTCTCTCAAATGGATGCTGTGCAGTCTATGCCACAGCCTTCTCCACAGGTGTCCCAAACTGTGTCATCGTCTCACACCGTGCCCTGCGCTTCCTCACTATCTCCTGATAGAGTATTTTTGAAGGCTGAAAATGCGGCCCAGGTATTATCAGCGGTATCTGAGGCACTAGCGGCCATCCCTATGCTGCAAGGGAGGCGTAAGAGGATGATTGTTGAGTCAGACAGTAAGGTATCTGATCCGACTCAGGCTAACCAGGTTGCTCTTTCCCATAAGTCGGAAGAGGAGGATACTTCGGTAGCCTCTGAGGGTGAACTCTCAGATTCGGATAGTGTAATTTCTTCTTCTGATGCTGAAGTGGTTTCCTTCAGATTCATGCTTGAGCACCTGTGTGTTTTACTAAAGGAGGTTTTAGCTACCTTGGACGACTCTGATACGCCTATCGTTGTCAACCCTAAAAAATCGAGTAAATTAAATAGGTACTTGGATGTTCCCTCTCCTGGGGAGGTGTTCCCAGTGCCAGACCATGCCACGGAGATTACCCGTGAATGGGAGAGGCCAGGAATACCTTTTTCCCCCTCCCTTGTCTTTAGAAACATGTTCCCAGTCGCAGACTCCATCAAGGAATCGTGGCAGACAGTTCCCAAGTTGGAAGGGGTGATTTCTACCTTGGCTGAGAGAACTACTATCCCTATTTAAGATAGTCGCTCTTTGAGGGATCCTATGAATAAAAAGCTAGAGGCCTTTTTAAAGAAAATGTATACTCATCAGGGGTTGCAATGGAAGCCTGTGTGTGCATTGCTACAGTAACCAGTGCGGCAGCCTATTGGTTTGACGCTTTGTCTGAGTCCCTGCAAGCGGAAATCCCTTTGGAGGAGATTCGGGCTATGATAAAGTCTCTAAAGTTAGCTAATTTTATCACTGACTTCTTTGCAGGTCATTAAGTTGGGGGCTGAAATATCTGGCGTAGAGTGCTATGGCTTAAATCTTGGTCTGCTGATGTTTCTGCAAAGCCAGATATTTTGGCCCCCAACTTAAGAAAGACCTTGTTCGGGCCGGCATTGGCAGAAATTATTTCCAATATCACAGGTGGTAAAGGATCCTTTCTGCCTCAAGACAAGAACAAGATAAAGTGTCGTCAGACTAATTTTCGTTCCTTTCTTAACTTCTGAGGTAAGTCTTCCCCTGCCTCTAACAAACAGGAACATTCCAAGCCCACTTGGAAGTCTGGTCAGTCTTGGAACAAGGGGAAGCAATCCAAGAAACCCGCAGCTGATTCCAAGTCAGCATTAAGGGTTTGAAGTGGGGGGCAGACTATCTCAGTTCGAGCAAGCTTGGGTACGAGATGTCCCAGACCCGTGGACATGGTTTCCCAGGGTTATAACTTAGAGTTCAAAACTTTTCCTCCCAGGGGCAGGTTCCACCTCTCAAGATTCTGTAAACCAGATAAAAAGAGAGGCGTTCTTGAAATGGGAGTGATAGCGCCTGTTCCAAGTCAGGAACAGGGTCTCGGGTTTTTCTCAAACCTGTTTGTGGTTCCTAAGAAAGAGGGAACTTTCAGGCCCATTCTAGATCTAAAGTTACTAAACAAATTCCTCCTTGCTGTCCTTCAAGATTGAGACTATCCGCTTCATTCTGTCTCTGATACAAGAGGGTCAATTCTTGACAACCATAGACCTGACGGATGCTTACCTGCACGTTCCCATTCACAGGGATCATCACAAATATCTGAGTTTTGCCTATCTAGACAAACATTTTTAATTTGTAGCGCTTCCATTTGGCCTTGCCACAGCTCCCAGAATTTTCTCAAAGGTCCTGGGAGCTCTATTGGCTGTTATTCGGTCTCTGAGAATTGCAGTGGCGCCTTATCTGGACAACATTCTGCTTCAGACATCTTTGCAACTAGTAGAATCTCATACAAAGAACTTGTTTCTTCGTTCCCACGGTTGGAAGATCAATCTGGAGAAGAGTTCACTTTTTCAGACTACCAGAGGGACCTTCTTAGGGACCATTATAGATTCTCTATCTATGAAAATATTTCTGATGGAGGTTAGAAGAGCCAAGATTCTGTCCGCTTGCCTGCTGTTGGCGACACTACCATCAGTGGTCCAATGCATGGAGGTAATCGGATTGATGGTGGCTTCCATGGACATAGTTCAGTTTGCTCAGTTCCATTTGAGACCTCTGCAGCTATGCATGCTCGCTCAGTGAAACAGGGATTATACAGATCTATCGCAGAGAATAGTTCTGGATCAATCAACAAGGGGACTCCCTACCGTGGTGGCTGTTGCAAGAACATCTGTCCCAGGGGACGTGTTTTCAGAGACCCTCTTGGGTAATCGTGACCACGGATGCCAGTCTGTTGGGTTGGGGAGCAGTCTGGGACTCGTTGAAGGCGCAGGGTCTTTGGTCTCAGGAGGAATCTGCTATCCCCATAAACATTTGGGAGTTGAGAGCGATCTTCAATGCCTTGATGGCCTAGCCTCAGCTGGCCCTATCCCGGTCTATCAGATTCCAGATGGGCAACATAACCTCATTGGCCTACATCAACCACCACTTGGGAACTTGGCGTTCCTTAGCCATGAAGGAGGTGACACGGATCATCCAGTGGGCGGACGCTCACAATTGCTGTCTATCTGCCATCCACATTCCAGGAGTGGACAAATGGTAAGTGGATTTTCTGAGCAGAAAGACTTTCCATCCCAGGGAGTGGAAACTCCATCCGGAAGTGTTTTCCAGGTTAACAATCAAATGGGGGCTACCAGAATTGGATCTGATGGCATCTCGTCAGAATACCAAGCTCCCAAAAAGGTTCAAGGTCGAGAGATCCTCAAGCCTTTCTGCTCTGGCAGTTCCTTGGAACTTCATGTTGGCTTATCTCTTTCCTCCCTTCGCTCTCCTTCCGCGAGTCATCGCTCGGATCAAGAAGGAGATAGCATTAGTGATTGTAATAGCTCCTGCGTGGCCTTGCAAGATCTGGTATGCAGATCTAGTAGAGATGTTGTCTCTACCTCCGTGGAGACTACCATTAAGGAAGGACCTTCTGCTTCAGGGGCCCTTCCTTCATCCAAATCTCGTTTCTCTGAAGCTCACTGCTTGGAGATTGAACGCTTGATTTTAGCCAAGCGTGGATTTTCCGAATCGGTCATTGAGACCATGGTTCAGGCTCGTAAGCCTGTCACTAGGAAGTTTTACCATAAGATATGGAGTAAATATCTTTATTGGTGAGAGTCTAGAGGATATTCTTGGAGTAAGGTCAGGGTCCCAAGGATTTTCTCTTTTCTCTAGGAAGGCCTTGAGAAGGGGTTATCTGTCGGTACCCTCAAGGGTCAGATTTCTGCTTTATCCATTCTACTACACAAGCGTCTGGCGGATATGCAGGATTTACAATCCTTTTGTCAGTCCCTGGTCAGAATCAGGCCTGTGCTTAAATCGGTTGCTCCACCTTGGAGTCTTAACCTTGTTCTTAAAGTTTTACAACAGGCTCTGTTTGAGCCTATGCATTCCATAGATATTAATTATTATCTTGGAAGGTTTTGTTTCTTACTGCTATTTCTTCTGCTCGGAGGGTTTATGTACTTTCAGCTTTGCAGTGTGATTCTCCTGATCTCATATTTCATACAGATAAGGCAGTTTTCCGTACCACGTTTGGTTTTCTTCCTAAGGTTGTTTCGGACAGGAATATTAATCAGGAAATTGTTGTTCCTTGATTTAGCAAAAATTAGCAAGAGCACTACACTGATAAACAAGGAATGCTCAATTTAGTGTTTGGATATTTACAGACAGTGTGTAGATTATTGATATTTAGGGTATCATTCTCGATGAGTATATCTATATATCTCTGTGAGTTTATCTACTTTCTGTATTTTTATCAATATATAAATATATCCCTAATGAGCTCGAGTGCTTGTGCATAAAACTATACTAGTTACGAATATAGTCTGTACCTAGAAAAGGTGAAGACTAAAAGGATGCACTTGGGTAGCACTTCTATTCCAAAAAGTAAGGTTAAGGTCAAAAATAGAACTTAAACAACCACTGGTAGCCAAAGGGTTGATGGAGAAATTAAAACATAACTTTTATTAATTCTCTAATAGATAAAAGATGTGTGGTGTGTGAATGTGTGCATTTTAAAAACACATAGCAATTCTACTAGTCATGGAAGTGGCTCAGGATATTAATTGAATAAATTTCCACGGACCAAAAATATTATTTAGGTATGCTTGTATAAAGTCATATAAATCTTTCAAATGGATAATATACTTGTATCTATTAATATAGTACACCACTGTATGATTTAGTGTTCCCTCATACAGTTGTTCCCATATAGCGTGGCACAGTCATAAACAGATTATATGTAATTGACTGAAATGGTTATTTCTAACCCTTCTTATTATACTGTTGGTTAATGTATATAATAGTATTATTTATTTATTCATTCATAGTTCCAATTCTGTATTCAGAGGAAAAGTTACAACATCAGTTATAGAAGGTTTAGATTGTTATATGGCTTATATAGGTGCTTGGTGTAGTTTAATATAACTTTGTTTTGCAAGTTTGAAGTTTTATACTTCCGTTAATGAAAATATTAGTGATTCACTGGTTATGAACTCCAGTGATTTATACTTGGTGGCAATCGATGTCCGGCTTTCTTTCACCAAAGTGCTAACTTCGGTCTTCTAATGGATGGTTTAATACTGTTATTGTACTTGTATTGGTCCACAAGTTAGGGTACTAGTAAAGTGATTTAGATTGTGGCTATTCTCTCATATAATATAGTATAGTAATGGAGATATCGTTATTAAGATGTTCTATATGCTATAGGTTTATCAATAATTAGATTGGTGTTATTTCTGTAGCTCTCCTTTATACTGTGCAGTGTTCACTATATAAGAGACATCGTCCTCAAAAATTAAGTCTGAGGATATGTTTGCTATTATATAGAGAGATTTTTGTATAGCTACGAAATATACTTTATTAGTATCTTTGTATTATTGTATCTCTGATATCAACACCTATATAAGTGTCCACAATAGATCATCAACTATGCATATGCGATTGTACTGTATACGTAGAGGTTAAAATAGCTGATGGTATCAGTGAGCTGCTGTGATCTCGGATCTCAGTCAGTAGTGTTATATAGAGGGATTTTTGTATAACTATGGAATATACTATAGGATATATTGTTTTAGTATCTTTACAGTGTTATATCTCTAATATCACCTCTTATATATATATATATATGTGTGTTGACAATTGATCATCAGCTAAGTATATACATTTGTGCTGAAAAAATAGAAGCTAAAGTAGCTGATGTTGTCAGTTAGCTACAATAGTCTCTGATTACAGTCAATAATTTATTTCTGCTTTTTATCTAAATCACCCTTTATACACGATTAGCCATTATAATATTGGGCAAATGTAATAATCAAGGTACTTATGATTGTGTTATCAAAATAAAGGCTCAAATAGCCAGTGTAGACACCTGTCCGTTATACCCTTCTGAGGTTAACAGATGTCTATTGCGGTATATGCCCGGATTATCACTTCACACGGCTAGCGGTTATAACTTTAAGATCTAAGCCCGTAGTTTGCCCTTATAATAATGTATATGAAACAGTAATTTGCCCTTATGATATTAACAAAATATTTTCAAGTTATATGCCAGAACTATCGATTTACACAACTAGCGGTTATGGCTATTAAGATATATGAAGATAGTTTGCTCCTAATAGTTAGCCACTAACAGCTAGAGAGATATTCAGTATAAGGTCCTGGTTGCCACTATATCTGTTATTGGTTTTAGAATAAGCTATGCCATTAAAAAGAAACTAAATGGGGTATTAACAAATACCCTTCCCTAACATGTTTCGCCGATAGCGTTTCGGCTTTTTCAAAGGTGACGCGCGCCGGCGTCTCTGGGTATTTAAATTCGTGGGCATCTGCCCATTGGCTCTCTGTGAACCAATCGCGGGGCTCTGAACATTTGCCAGCACGGCAAAATGTTTCAAGACAGACCTGTCCATCATATTCAAATTACGCCTCCTCTAACGTTCAGAGCCCCGCGATTGGTTCACAGAGAGCCAATGGGCAGATGCCCACGAATTTAAATACCCAGAGACGCCGGCGCGCGTCACCTTTGAAAAAGCCGAAACGCTATAGGCGAAACATGTTAGGGAAGGGTATTTGTTAATACCCCATTTAGTTTCTTTTTAATGGCAAAGCTTATTCTAAAACCAATAACAGATATAGTGGCAACCAGGACCTTATACTGAATATCTCTCTAGCTGTTAGTGGCTAACTATTAGGAGCAAACTATCTTCATATATCTTAATAGCCATAACCGCTAGTTGTGTAAATCGATAGTTCTGGCATATAACTTGAAAATATTTTGTTAATATCATAAGGGCAAATTACTGTTTCATATACATTATTATAAGGGCAAACTACGGGCTTAGATCTTAAAGTTATAACCGCTAGCCGTGTGAAGTGATAATCCGGGCATATACCGCAATAGACATCTGTTAACCTCAGAAGGGTATAACGGACAGGTGTCTACACTGGCTATTTGAGCCTTTATTTTGATAACACAATCATAAGTACCTTGATTATTACATTTGCCCAATATTATAATGGCTAATCGTGTATAAAGGGTGATTTAGATAAAAAGCAGAAATAAATTATTGACTGTAATCAGAGACTATTGTAGCTAACTGACAACATCAGCTACTTTAGCTTCTATTTTTTCAGCACAAATGTATATACTTAGCTGATGATCAATTGTCAACACACATATATATATATATATAAGAGGTGATATTAGAGATATAACACTGTAAAGATACTAAAACAATATATCCTATAGTATATTCCATAGTTATACAAAAATCCCTCTATATAACACTACTGACTGAGATCCGAGATCACAGCAGCTCACTGATACCATCAGCTATTTTAACCTCTACGTATACAGTACAATCGCATATGCATAGTTGATGATCTATTGTGGACACTTATATAGGTGTTGATATCAGAGATACAATAATACAAAGATACTAATAAAGTATATTTCGTAGCTATACAAAAATCTCTCTATATAATAGCAAACATATCCTCAGACTTAATTTTTGAGGACGATGTCTCTTATATAGTGAACACTGCACAGTATAAAGGAGAGCTACAGAAATAACACCAATCTAATTATTGATAAACCTATAGCATATAGAACATCTTAATAACGATATCTCCATTACTATACTATATTATATGAGAGAATAGCCACAATCTAAATTACTTTACTAGTACCCTAACTTGTGGACCAATACAAGTACAATAACAGTATTAAACCATCCATTAGAAGACCGAAGTTAGCACTTTGGTGAAAGAAAGCCGGACATCGATTGCCACCAAGTATAAATCACTGGAGTTCATAACCAGTGAATCACTAATATTTTCATTACCGGAAGTATAAAACTTCAAACTTGCAAAACAAAGTTATATTAAACTACACCAAGCACCTATATAAGCCATATAACAATCTAAACCTTCTATAACTGATGTTGTAACTTTTCCTCTGAATACAGAATTGGAACTATGAATGAATAAATAAATAATACTATTATATACATTAACCAACAGTATAATAAGAAGGGTTAGAAATAACCATTTCAGTCAATTACATATAATCTGTTTATGACTGTGCCACGCTATATGGGAACAACTGTATGAGGGAACACTAAATCATACAGTGGTGTACTATATTAATAGATACAAGGATATTATCCATTTGAAAGATTTATATGACTTTATACAAGCATACCTAAATAATATTTTTGGTCCGTGGAAATTTATTCAATTAATATCCTGAGCCACTTCCATGACTAGTAGAATTGCTATGTGTTTTTAAAATGCACACATTCACACACCACACATCTTTTATCTATTAGAGAATTAATAAAAGTTATGTTTTATTTTCTCCATCAACCCTTTGGCTACCAGTGGTTGTTTAAGTTCTATTTTTGACCTTAACCTTACTTTTTGGAATAGAAGTGCTACCCAAGTGCATCCTTTTAGTCTTCACCTTTTCTAGGTACAGACTATATTCGTAACTAATTGTTGTTCCTTCTCTTTGTCTTAATCCTCCTTCTTATAAAGAACGTTTATTACACAACTTAGATGACGTGAGGGCTCTTAAATTCTATCTGTAGGCTACGAAGGACTTTTGTCAGTCTTCTGCACCATTTGTTTGCTTTTCCGGAAAACGTAAGGGTCAGAAAGCTACTGCCACTTCTCTTTCTCTCTGGTTGCGAAGTTTCATTTGTTTGGCATATGAGATTGCTGGACAGCTGCCTCCTGAGAGAAATACAGCTAATTCCACTAGGACAGTGTCTTCTTCTTGGGCCTTCAAGAACGAGGCCTCTGTAGAACAGATCTGTTAGTCTTCTTTGCACACTTTTTCTAAATTCTATAAATTTGATACTTTTGCCTTGGTTGAGGCTTCTTTTGGGAGAAAGGTTCTGCAAGCAGTGGTGCCTTCTGTTTAGGTTACCTGTCTTGTCCACCCTTATCATCTGTGTCCTCTAGCTTGGGTATTGATTCCCAACAGTAATTGATGATCCGTGGACTCACTGTGTCTTAAGAAAGAGAGAACTAAATTTATGCTTACCTGATGCTTTTTATTTATTTCTTGACACGGTGAGTCCACGGCCCTCCCTGTTTTCAGACAGTTTTTTTATATAAACTTCAGGCACCTCTGCACCTTGTGTTATTTCCTTTCCTTTTCCTTTGGTCGAATGACTGGGGGTTGTGGGAAGGGAAGTGATACTTAACACTTAAAGTGCTCTTTGCCTCCTCCTGCTAGCCTGTAGTGATATTCCCAACACTAAATGAGGATCCGTGGACTCACGGTGTCAAAAAAATAAATATCAGGTAAGCATAAATTTTGTTTTTCATATAACTGCATGTAATACACTACATATAAACACTACTAGTAAGAAGAATATACACAGATTCTGATCTAAAAATCCAGTATAAAACCTTTTAAGAACTCACTTAGAAGCTCCCAGTTTAGCACTGTTGAAGAGATTTGGCTGGGACACCCACTGAAAGGGGCTGGGAAATCAAGAAGTGCAGACACCCCTCTTTCCACCCTTTAATGCATCTGAAAAGACAGATAACAAACAGGAGCCAGCAAGAGTAAACACATGTATACATCTGACACAGTGGGGCCTGGTTGGGAGTCTGAAAATCAGCACGTTATTAAAGAAAAAAATAAGCAAAACATTTTTACAAACACACTACCAGATGGGCTATATAAATGGATCATCTTCAAAATATTTATGCAAGGAGAAATCTAGTGTACAATGTCCCTTTTAATCTGATTTGTATTACGGTAAACCTTCTCAAAGTTTATTATTGAATTTTTTATTACATATTAATATGGCTTTTGCTTAACAGGGTCATGTTAAGGTGGTTCGGTATTTGGTGAAAGAAGTAAATCAGTTCCCATCTGACTCAGAGTGTATGAGATACATTGCAACCATCACTGACAAGGTATGTCTTTATATATCTCTATGCTTTAATATTGTTGATACTTGTACTATATGGCAAGCATATAACCTCTAATTTCTTGGTATTTTAGTAGTTATTGGTTATGCATTATTTGCTTTTGTGTGGTATGACTGTAAAAGACTTGATAACTGATTTTGTTTTTAAGTTACCATATTTAATTTTACATATTATGTTATACTTTTGGCTGTCTCATAACTTAAAGGACCAGTAAATACAGTACATTTGCATAATCAACAAATGCATGATACAAAGACAAGGCAATAGCACTTAGTCTGAACTTCAAATGAGAAGTAGATTATTTTTTTTCTTACAAATTTCAGTTTCCACTCCTCCTGTATCATGTGACAGCCATCAGCCAATTCTTGCTCATGCTCAGTAGGAGCAGGTGACTCAAATTGTAAATATAAAAAAGACTGTCCACATTTTGTTAATGGAAGTATATTGGAAATTTGGTTAAAATTGCATGCTATCTGAATCATGAAAGTTTAATTTTAACTTGAGTGTCCCTTTAAACAAATTTGCTCATTCTTACTGATCATGTAGTAGGATGTGATTCATGACTGACGGATTACTATCAATCCACACTTTGGGAAAAAAACTAAATATATTTATTGGAAGCCACCTTTTTCCTGCCCACTTTCACATTTTTCAAGTTTCTGCTTGGAGAAGGCTGCCTATAAACTCCACCCCCTTCATCTCTATTATCATGATACACCCGTAGCCCATTCTAACTGTGAACCTTCTGTTCCATGCTGCCAACGACATGGATCATTAGTGCCTCTATACTCATGATCAACGACATGGATCATTAGTGCCTCTATACTCATGATACCTCTCGTCCCTCTCTAGTCCATAGGCTGTAATGGTCATTCTTGTTATGTAGCTTTGCTGTTGTCTTTTGTGATCCATGTGTGTTTGCCTTTTGACTTAGACTTTTAGTCCTGGGATGAAATGTTTAATTTGATAACACTTTCGCTAGCCTTTGCCAGCAGTATTCTTTAGCACTATCTCTCATTCTATACCTTATTCTCTCTTGTTTCTATAATCTAGGGTTGTTGTTTTTTTTGGGCTCAGATGTGTGTTTCTTTCTAATGGTAATGAGTCCAAGGAAATCCTTTCTATTATATGATAATTACATCACCTGGCCACCAGGAGGAGGCAAAGACATTCTACCTGAGCCTTTAACTATCCCTTCTACTTCCCCTTCCCTCCCAGTAGTTATTTGCCTCATCTAAGAGGTAGGCAGAGATTGTGGTGCTCTGCAGATAATCTTACTTTTACAAGCAAACCCTCAATGGATAGTTCCTGGAAAAGAGGGTAGTAGAATACCTTGCAGTTCTTTTAACGAACATCTCGGGGTCTGAGTGTTGGGCTAAGCGGACCAAGGGTCACAGGGAAGTATCAGCGGCATTAATAGCTCTGCCACCCGTGAGTAAGGACAGGAAAAATCTAAACATTGTTCCCCAGATCATCCTGTGGGGGATATTGCCAAGAACTTTAATATCTCAGACAATGACAACTCCTCCTCTAGCTCGGACTTTCATCCTCTGATTCTCAAGAAAAATCAGACCGAGGATGAGGATATTACTTGCTTCCGAAGTTATTATTGCTCCTTCTGTTTGTTCATTACAGGAAGGTCCAGCTCAAATCACTCCTGGCATAAGAGTTTATTAAGGCTACAGTGTCTGAAATGTTGGCAGTCATTCCGCCTTCAAGTAAGCATAAATGGTCAGTACAAGATATGCCTTATATACTAGTAGCAACATTCCTGTGCATCATTAGGTTAATGAAGCTTCTCATGGTTTTTTTTTTTTTTTTTTATGTTTTTGATGCTCAGAGTTCAGCCTCTGATCCTAAGCCTGCTTATTCCTCCTTTTCAAGATTGATTACATTAATTCTTTTTTAAAGGAGGTTTGGTTTATGTTAGAAATTAGGGATGTTTCTGGAGAGTAGTCTACCAGTCGTTTAAATTTGTTTTATAAACCTACTGAGGTTTTTCTAGTGACTGATGCTGTGGCTGGAATTATTTCTAAAGAATGGTCTAACCCTGGTAGTTCATTTAATCCTTCTGCAAAGTTTAAAAAGATGTATGATTTGTGAGAATTCTGACAATGAAGTTTTTCTTTACCTTTTAGGTTTGCTTAAATTTGCTAAATTCTTTATTGGACATGCTATTTTGGTTATAATTAGGATTAATGCTAAGAACATATTATTGTCGGTCTTTTCTAGATTGGCCTTATGTTTAAAATCATGGCCTGTTGATGCAATTTCTAAGTCCAGAATCTTGAATCAAACAGGAGAGATATCAGTGATTCTGATTGCTCAAGCTTGAACTTGTAGTAATTTGAATGTGGAATCGTGCGCACAATGGTGTCTTCCTTTCAGAAAAGACCTTCTGATGCTGGGTCCCTTCCTTTATTAGGACCTTTGGAAACTAGGTTTGACAGCATGAAGACTGCACACAGGATTTTAGCAAACAGGGTTTTCCGATAATTTTATTGAGGCCTGCGACTAGGTGTATCATGAGGTATGAAAGACTTAATTGGATTGGAGTGTGACTAGGTGAATATTTCGAACTCATAGGGTGGTCCTTGGTGGCTTGGAGAATATTTTCTCCGCCAGTTCTCCAAGGCCACTGTAGAACCTGAACATGGTATTATGTGTACTTCATGCCCCTCATTTTGAACCTGTGCATGGTTTGGGCCGCCTTTAGGTCCTCTGGTTTAGGCGTGTTTCTGAACTTTCTGCATTGTCCAAAGGTAGTTATTAACCAGTAATTTGTTGTTCCTTCCTTGTGTCTGGCCCTATAAATAGTCCATGGAAAATCATCTTTTCATTCAACATGTAAATGGTTTGTGCTTTTAAATTCTGTTTGGAAATGGCTAAGTCCTTTGGACTTTATTTTGCCTCATTTCA
Organism: Bombina bombina; assembly: GCF_027579735.1. Classification (NCBI taxonomy): domain Eukaryota; kingdom Metazoa; phylum Chordata; class Amphibia; order Anura; family Bombinatoridae; genus Bombina; species Bombina bombina. Next base: position 917,005,510 of record NC_069500.1, read on the forward strand.
TTTTTCTGGCCTTCACAAGCAGCTTGGCTTAAGCCATAGCTCAGAAAGGCATATAGTGTTGCAGGGAAGTCTCCCCCTGGAGCAGATTACTGTTCATTCTACTAGAAGAGTGGCTACTTATTGGGCCTCCAGGACTGGGGGATGGGCAAGCTTTTTATACCTGACAGAGCTTGCCAAAAAATTTTTATTGTAACACTGTATGTGCTGCAATATATTAAAATGAACATTCATATAAGCATTACTAAAATTAACATAAACATTAGTAAAGGTTTTAATTTGCATTTAAAGTGGTAGTACCTTTCTTGTTAACCACACAGGGCTTTATTTTACTTGTTATCAAATAACGCCCATCAGGGGTTAACCATTTGTGTCCTTCAAATTGTGTTCCTATCTATATATGCTTGCTTTTATCTTTACTCTCCTACACTAACTATGGAGCACACTGGAAAAGCTCAAGTATGTGGACAATATGATGCCCCTCTAGAAGGGAAATCCAAAGATGGTTTAAGTGTTTTTCAGATTTCATAGCTTTGTAGGGATGTTTTGGAGTGTGTCCACTTCTCAGCTCTGCACGCCATGCGTGTTGAAGGTATTATTGACAAATACGACCATTCCCCTGGGAGTTCTTCAGAACTGTCCCTTAAGGGGCCTTAGGTCTTCTTTCACAGGCTTTTAGCTCTTCTTGGACATCCCTCAGGAGTGCCTCATGTAAATAGCGATACAGAGAAGAGGGTTACACTGGAATCTGAACTTCCTCCTCTGAGTAACAATTCTCAAACTCAGGACCCTACTGCTGAACAAGTGGCAAAGATGATGTGTCCTTTAACTTCAGCCTTGACGATATTCTTGCTCAATTGCAGAACATTTTACTGGATTTGGACTTTCCAGCTACAGACAAGCAATCTGTAATAAAGATTAATTTCGTTAAGACATCGCCTAAATAGCTGTCTAGCTTCAAATTACCTGACACAGTTTGATATGATTACCAAGGATTGGAACAATTCAGGAGTCCCCTTTGGTAATACATCCCTAAGGCTGATGGGCTGATATCTTCACTTGTCAGAGGTACTTCTATTCCTAGGGGATAGCACCTCCTTCAAGAGATGCCATGGACAGAAAGCTTTACTGATGAACCTTTCAACTGGCAGGCTTTATGTTTAGCCTAGCTGTCAGTGTAGCTACCGCAACTTGGTGTGACAACTTCTCAGACTTTATTGCTGAAGAAGCCATTCTGGAAGAGATCCAGGATTACATAAAATTGGTCAGAACTGCAAACCATTTCATATGTAATGCAGATGTGGAAATAACACACAAAAATGTGAAATGTGCTATGGCTTTTTTGGCTAGATGAACATTGTTGCTCAATTTGGTTTTTGTAGGCTTAGATTCTAAGAACAGAATCTTCTTCTCTCTTCTCGGCTTACATACAATTATTGCATCTGTCACGTTTTAGTCGTTCTATGAAACAAGACTTCCTCTACCCAGAGGACAGATTCCTCCAAAGTCCCTTGTAATTCCAACACTTCCTGGTTATAGATCTCTCGTAGGCTCACACTGTCTGATGAAAACAACAACAACAAAAAGTATACTTACCTGATAAAGAAACATGAACCCTGCCCGTTTTTTGAACAGTTGGCGACAGTACTTGTTTCTCTTGTTAAGTGTGTTCAGTCCACGGGTCATCCATTACTTATGGGATATATTCTCCTTCCCAACAGGAAGTTGCAAGAGGATCACCCAAGCAGAGCTGCTATATAGCTCCTCCCCTCACATGTCATATCCAGTCATTCTCTTGCAACCCTCAACAAAGAAGGAGGTCGCAAGAAGAGTTTTTACTTAACTATTCTTCAATCAAAAGTTTGTTATTTTAAATGGCACCGGAGTGTGCTGTTTTTCTATCTCAGGCAGTATTTGGAAGAAGAAACTGCCTGCGTTTTTTTTCTATGATCTTAGCAGGCGTAACTAAGATCCACTGGCTGTTCTCGACATTCTGAGGAGTGGGGTAACTTCAGAAACTGGGAATAGCATGCGGGGTCCTCCGCAAATGAGGTATGTGCAGTACTTTTTCTGGGAATGGAATTGACTAAGAAAATACTGCTGTTACCGTATGATGTAAGTACAGCCTTAAATGCAGTAGTGGCAACTGGTATCAGGCTGATAAATGTATGCACAGTCAAGTTATTTTCTAGGGACTAGAATTTGACTGAGAAAATACTGTTAAAACTGAAATAATACTTAAGCCTTATCTGCAGTGGTAGCGACTGGTAGCAGGCTTAGTGATAGCTTTGCATGACATGGAAAATGTTGTTTTTTTAATAAAACGTTTACTGGCATGTTATTAGTTTTTTGTGAGGTACTTTGGTGATAAATCGCTTTGGGCATGATTTTTTTCCACATGGCTGACATATTTTTCTGCATGGAAACCGTTATATCAGGGCTCCCACTGTTGTGATAGGAGTGGGAGGGACCTTGTTTTAGCGCCTTGTTGCGCAGTTAAAATTCTTGCACAGTCTTCCTGCTTCTTCCTCCTTGATCCAGGACGTCTCTAGAGAGCTCAGGGGTCTGCAAAATTCATTTGTGAGGGAGGTAATCAGTCACAGCAGATCTGTGACAGTGTGCTGACTGTGATTAAAAGCGTTAAATCTTAATTGATATCTGTTTTATCTGTTTTGGGTATTGAGGGGTTAATCATCCTTTTGCTAATGGGTGCAATCCTCTGCTAATAATACACTTCTTGTTAAGAATTGTTTAATTATATCTGTATTTTGGAAGCGCTGCAGCGTTTTTTATATTGCTTGTAAACTTATTGAAAGTGATTTCCAAGCTTGCTAGTTTCATTGCTAAGTCTGTTTAAACATGTCTGATTCAGAGGAAACTGTTTGTTCATCATGTTCAAAAGCCAATGTGGAGCCCAATAGAACGATGTGTACCAAAAAGACTTGCAGAAATTATTAGTAAGGACTGGGATAGACCCGGTGTGCCTTTTTCCCCTCCCCCGATATTTAGAAAAATGTTCCCTATAGACGCCACCACACGAGACTTATGGCAGACGGTCCCTAAGGTGGAGGGAGCAGTTTCTACGTTAGCCAAGTGTACCACTATCCCGGTAGAGGATAGCTGTGCTTTCTCAGATCCAATGGATAAAAAATTAGAGGGTTATCTTAAGAAAATGTTTGTTCAACAGGGTTTTATATTGCAGCCTCTTGCATGCATTGCGCCTGTCACGGCTGCAGCGGCGTTCTGGTTTGAGTCTCTGGAAGAGGCGATTCGCACAGAGCCGTTGGATGAGGCTTTGAGCAAAGTTAGAACCCTTAAGCAAGCTAATGCGTTTGTTTCAGATGCTGTAGTACATCTAACCAAAGTTACGGCTAAAAATTCCGGATTCGCCATACAGGCGCGCAGAGCGCTCTGGCTTAAATCCTGGTCAGCGGATGTAACTTCCAAGTCTAAGCTACTTAACATTCCTTTCAAAGGGCAGACCTTATTCGGGCCTGGCTTGAAGGAAATTATTGCTGACATTACGGGAGGTAAGGGCCACGCCCTTCCTCAGGACAGGGCCAAACCAAAGGCCAAACAGTCTAATTTTCGTGCCTTTCGTAACTTCAAGGCAGGAGCAGCATCGACTTCCTCCGCTCCAAAACAGGAAGGAACTACTGTTCGTTACAGACAGGGTTGGAAAGGCAACCAGTCATGGAACAAGGGCAAGCAGGCCAGAAAGCCTACTCCCGCCCCTAAGACAGCATGAAGACAGGGCCCCCTATCCGGAGACGGATTTAGTGGGGGGCAGACTTTTTCTCTTTGCCCAGGCTTGGGCAAGAGATGTGCAGGATCCCTGGACGTTAAAGATTATATCTCAGGGATACCTTCTGGATTTCAAAACCTCTCCTCCACAAGGGAGGTACCATCTTTCGAGGTTATCGACAAACCTAGTAAAGAGAGAGGCATTTCTACAATGTGTACAAGACCTCTTAATCATGGGAGTGATCCACTCAGTTCCGCGATCGGAACAGGGACAAGGATTTTACTCAAATCTATTTGTGGTTCCCAAAAAAGAGGGAACCTTCAGACCAATCTTGGACTTGAAGATCTTAAACTAATTTCTAAGGGTACCATCGTTCAAGATGGAAACCATTCGAACCATCCTACCCATGATCCAAGAGGGTCAATATATGACCACGGTGGACTTAAAGGATGCTTACCTTCATATACCGATTCACAAGGATCATTATCGGTACCTAAGGTTTGCCTTTCTAGACAGGCATTACCAGTTTGTGGCTCTTCCCTTCGGGTTAGCCACGGCCCCGAGAATTTTTACGAAGGTTCTGGGCTCACTTCTGGCGGTACTAAGACCACAAGGCATAGCGGTGGCTCCGTACCTAGACGACATTCTGATACAAGCGTCAAGTTTTCAGAATGCAAAGTCTCATACAGAGATAGTTCTAGCATTTCTGAGGTCGCATGGGTGGAAAGTGAACGTGGAAAAGAGTTCTCTGTTACCACTTACAACAAGGGTTCCTTTTCTAGGGACTCTTATAGATTCTGTAGAGATGAAGATTTACCTGCCGGAGTCCAGGTTATCAAAGATTCTCAATGCTTGCCGTGTCCTTCATTCCGTTCCAAGCCCATCAGTAGCTCAGTGCATGGAGGTAATCGGCTTAATGGTCGCGGCAATGCACATAGTGCCATTTGCGCGCCTGCATCTCAGACCGCTGCAACTATGCATGCTCAGTGAATGGAACGGGGATTACTCAGATTTGTCCCCTTTGCTAAATCTGGACCAGGAGACCAGAGATTCTCTTCTCTGGTGGTTGTCACCGGTTCATCTGTCCAAAGGAATGACCTTTCGCAGACCAGATTGGACGATTGTAACAACGGATGCCAGCCTTCTAGGCTGGGGAGCAGTCTGGAATTCCCTGAAGGCTCAGGGATCGTGGACTCAGGAGGAGAAACTCCTCCCAATAAACATTCTAGAATTAAGAGCAATATTCAATGCTCTTCTAGCTTGGCCTCAGTTAGCAAAACTGAGGTTCATCAGATTTCAGTCGGACAATATCACGACTGTGCCTTACATCAATCATCAAGGGGGAACCAGGAGTTCCCTAGCGATGTTGGAAGTCTCGAAGATAATTCGCTGGGCAGAGTCTCACTCTTGCCACCTGTCAGCGATTTACATCCCAGGCGTAGAGAACTGGGAGGCGGATTTCCTAAGTCGCCAGACTTTTCATCCGGGAGAGTGGGAACTTCACCCGGAGGTATTTGCTCAACTGATTCGTCGTTGGGGCGAACCGGATCTGGATCTCATGGCATCTCGCCAGAACGCGAAGCTTCCTTGTTACGGATCCAGGTCCAGGGACCCGGGAGCGGTGCTGGTAGATGCATTAGCAGCCCCTTGGGTTTTCAACATAGCTTATGTGTTTCCACCATTTCCGTTGCTACCTCGGCTGATTGCCAGGATCAAACAGGAGAGGGCATCGGTAATTCTGATAGCGCCTGCGTGGCCACGCAGGACCTGGTATGCAGACCTAGTGGACATGTCGTCCTGTCCACCATGGTCTCTTCCTCTGAGGCAGGACCTTCTAATTCAGGGTCCTTTCAACCATCCAAACCTAATTTCTCTGAGGCTGACTGCCTGGAAATTGAACGCTTGATTCTATCAAAGCGTGGGTTTTCGGATTCGGTTATTGATACATTAATACAGGCTCGGAAACCTGTGACCAGAAAAATTTACCATAAGATATGGCGTAAATTGTTATATTGGTGCGAATCCAAGAGTTACTCATGGAGTAAGGTTAGGATTCCTAGGATATTAGCTTTTCTACAAGAGGGTTTAGAAAAGGGTTTATCCACTAGTTCGCTAAAGGGACAGATTTCAGCTCTGTCTATTCTTTTACACAAACGTCTGGCAGAGAATCCAGACGTCCAGGCCTTTTGTCAGGCTTTGGCTAGAATTAAGCTTGTGTTTAAAGCTGTTGCTCCTCCGTGGAGCTTAAACTTGGTTCTTAAAGTTCTTCAGGGTGTTCCGTTTGAACCCCTTCATTCCATTGATATTAAGCTTTTATCTTGGAAAGTTTTGTTTTTGATGGCTATTTCCTCGGCTCGAAGAGTCTCTGAGTTATCTGCCTTACATTGTGATTCTCCTTATCTGATCTTTCATTCAGACAAGGTAGTACTGCGTACTAAACCTGGGTTTTTGCCTAAGGTTGTTTCTAACAGGAATATCAATCAAGAGATTGTTGTTCCATCATTATGTCCTAATCCTTCTTCAAAGAAGGAACGTCTTTTGCATAATCTAGACGTGGTCCGTGCTCTGAAGTTCTACTTACAGGCAACTAAAGATTTTAGACAAACTTCTTCTCTGTTTGTCGTTTACTCTGGACAGAGGAGAGGTCAAAAGGCTTGGGCTACCTCTCTCTCTTTTTGGCTTCGTAGCATAATACGTTTAGCCTATGAGACTGCTGGACAGCAGCCTCCTGAAAGAATTACAGCTCATTCCACTAGAGCTGTGGCTTCCACCTGGGCCTTTAAGAATGAGGCCTCTGTTGAACAGATTTGCAAGGCTGCAACTTGGTCTTCACTTCATACTTTTTCCAAATTTTACAAATTTGACACTTTCGCTTCTTCGGAGGCTGGTTTTGGGAGAAAGGTTCTACAGGCAGTGGTTCCTTCTGTTTAATGTTCCTGCCTTGTCCCTCCCATCATCCGTGTACTTAGCTTTGATATTGGTATCCCATAAGTAATGGATGACCCGTGGACTGAACACACTTAACAAGAGAAAACATAATTTATGCTTACCTGATAAATTTATTTCTCTTGTAGTGTGTTCAGTCCACGGCCCGCCCTGTCTTTTTAAGGCAGGTTCTAAATTTTAAAATTATAACTCCAGTCACCACTGCACCTTATAGTTTCTCCTTTCTCGTCTTGTTTCGGTCGAATGACTGGATATGACATGTGAGGGGAGGAGCTATATAGCAGCTCTGCTTGGGTGATCCTCTTGCAACTTCCTGTTGGGAAGGAGAATATATCCCATAAGTAATGGATGACCCGTGGACTGAACACACTACAAGAGAAATAAATTTATCAGGTAAGCATAAATTATGTTTTTGCCCTGCTTTGTCTTTCCTGTTTTTCTGTTTCCTGCTTCTATTTGGCTATATGTATGACTGAGCATTCAGGTTAAGTGGGAGGGATTGAAAGGGTCTTCTTCTAGTGGACTGGAGGGTAATTACTATGTCTTGTGAACTCTCATCATTAGGAAAGAAATACATTTAGAAATACTGGTTGGATACACTTGTTTTCTGGAGGCATTAGATAGAAATAACATTTTTATCCCCAACACATCTGAAATGGCTATTACTAACTTTTTCTTAATGCCTTCCCTTTGATATTGAAAAATACTACTGAAATTAACTATCAAATTTGAAAAATCTAATTTGTTTACAATTACAATCTTATACATGACTTCAGTTTAAGATTTAGGCCATTTTTAAATATATTTAAGAATTTGCCGTAGTGACATTATTTTATAGAATTAATAATAAAAAAAAAGACAATTTAATTTATGTTCAGTGCTATTTAGACTTTACGTCATGCGTGTGATTATTCACCATTTGATTCCGTTAATTTCAGGAGATGTTGAAGAAGTGTCACCTTTGTATGGAATCAATTGTTCAAGCCAAAGATAGGCAAGCTGCTGAAGCAAACAAAAATGCAAGTATCCTCCTGGAGGAGCTGGATTTGGAAAAGGTAAAGCCCTGTTGTATTTTATTGACTCTTTGCTGCAAATGTTTTAAAATACCTTAAATTAAAAAAAAAAAAAATTACATTATCAAATGCATATTTAGTTTGAAGCTGCATTTGTGTTAAAGGGATCAAAGGGTCTAAATTGAAATGTGCATAAATGCATTTCAGTTTGAAATAGAAGCAGTTCGATATAATATAACAAACCTTCACAGGAAGTGGGTATGCTGTGGAAAACCAGTAATAACTTTTACTGGAAGCATTTTTGGATGTATATTGCTGAAATTCACATTTCAGTTTTGGCCTTTCAATCTTCATTCACCATATACACTCTTTCTATGTGTCTGCTATAGTTTGTTTTTCTCTCTCACTCCCCCTCTAGTTCTGGGAGTAATAGCACTCTGTCTCTTGTATGCCGTCTATGGTTAAATCTACTTTTTAATTCAAAATAAATTGCAAAAGAAAAATGTGGGTCTTAGAATTTGAATTAAAAGGACATTAAACACAAACATTTTCTTTTATTATTCAGATAGAGAATACAATTTTTAAAAAGTTTCCAATTTACTTCTATTATCAAAAATGTTTCATTTTCATGTTATTTATTGTTAAAGAGATACCTAGGTAGGTAGCGTGCACATGCCTGAAGCACCACATGACAGGAAATGGTGCTGCCATCTAGTGCTACTGTTAATGTATAACATTGTTGCAAAACTGCTGCTATATAGTGCTGCAGACACGTTCACACTCTTGAGCTTACATTTCTGCTTTTCAAAGAAGGATAACCAGAAAATGAAAAAATATATGCCGTAAATTAGGAAATTTTATGTTCTATCTAAATCATGAATGAAAGAAATAGTTTTTTACGTCCCTTTAAGCTCTATAAACCTAATATGTTGTTCATTGGTCTTCATCTGACATTTAGTTTTCAAGAACAGTCAATTTATAATAGGTGTGTATTTATCCATTCACTCCCTTAAACCTTTAACTGTTAAATTCTTAAATGTGCCTGAATATGTTTAGACTTATTAGACACTAGCGCTTCCAGCTTAAAATGCTTCAAAATTAAAGGCACAGTAAAGTCAAAATTAAACTTAAATTGATTGGATCAAACGTAAAATTTTAAACAACTTTCCAATTTATTTCTGTTTTAGTTCTCTTGCTATACTTTGTTAAAGAGTAATCCTAGGTGAGCTTAGGAGCATGCACATGTTTTAAAGGGACATTAAACATAAAATAAATGCAAGATAGAATGATGCATTCAAAGAAAATATTAGTCTTAGAATAACATGTAGGTGTATTTTTTAAGGTTTAATTAGCGGTTTAAATATTGACAAAATAAGTGTAAATTTTTAGTGTCTAAAACAATGGGATATGCCATGTTGTAACTTAGGTTATCTCCTCTGGTGTGGCCAGTTATGGACAGTTATAAATAGGTTACTAGAGTGTGCAGCTAATGACTGTGTGGAATAATGAATTATCCATTTCTAACGAACTGAAAAGCTCACAGTTTCAGAATAGAATTACAGGAAAAGGAGACAAAATAAATATCATCACAAAGTGTGTAATGTCCCTTTAAATTATCTGGTAATAGTGTTTGCTACATTGTTAAAGGACAAGTCAACACGGTAAATTTGCATAATCAACAAATTCAAGATAACAAGACAATGCAATAGCACTTAGTCTGAACTTCAAATGAGTAGTAGACAATTTTAAATGTTATGTCTATTTGCACTTCCACTGTACCATGTGACAACCATGCATACACGTTTATTCTGTGAATTCTTGCACATGCTCAGTAGGAGCTGGTGACTCAAAAAGTGTACATATAAAAAGACTGTGCACATTTTGTTAATGGAAGTAAATTAGAAAGTTGTTTAAAATTGCATGCTCTATCTGAATAATTAAAGTTTAATTTTGACTTGAGTGTCCATTTAATAGCAATGTTATACATAGTTACAAACACTGCTGATTTAGACGTGTGCACTCTTGAGCTCCTAACATCTTACCTAGATTTAGTTTTCAACAAAGAATACCAAAAGGACAAGGCAAATTTGATAATAGAAATACATTTGAAAGTTGCTTAAAATGACATGCCCTACCTGAATCATGAAATTTAAATTTTGACTTAACTTTCCCTTTAAATAAAGTAGAATTGCATAATCGACAAATGCATAATGTCTTCATTTTAAATAGAATTTTTTTTCTCCATGACAAATTTAAAAGTTCAAACAATTTCCCTTCCCCCTGAATCATGTGACAGCCATCAGACAATCACACAATGCATATACTTATACTGTGGATTCTTACACATGCTCAGCAGAAGCTTGTGGTTCAGAAAGTGTGCACATTATGATAATAGAAGTAAATTTGAAAATTGTTTACAATAGCAATCTCTATTTGAATCATGAAAGTTTCATTTTGACTTTAGGGTTTAGTCTGCACTTGGTATAATGCCTGCCCCATTAACACTAAAGGGACACTCAAGTCAAAATTAAACTTTGCAATTTTAGACAACTTTCCAATTTACTTCTATTAACATTTATATTTACACTTTTTGAGTCACTAGCTCTTACTGAGCATGTGCAAGAATACATATATGCATTTGTGATAGCTGTCACTTGTCACACTATACAGGGTTAGTAGAAATAGACATAACTTTGAAATTTGTCAGAAAAAAAAAAATCTATCATTCATTTGAAATTCAGACTAAGTGCTATTGCATGGACTTTTTATTGTGCATTTGTTGACTGTGCAAATCTACTATATTTACTGGTCCTTAATGCTATTCATTATGTCAAACCCAAGCTAGAACAGCTGAATTAGAGTGAAAGGAGTAAGCTCATAGTCAGAATAATTTTAATCTCTTTAAAATGTACCATGACTTATTTTTTGGATGGTACTTCCTTTATGGACTCTATGGATGTGTTCCAAACCATACGGCTTTCTCTACCAGTTTATCAAATGCTCCACTTTTTGAATTGGTTTTCTTGGAAAGCCACCGAATCATGCCAATACATGTCAACTTTTTACCACAAGAATGCTTATGTTTTGCTTTCTGGTTGGTCTATTCCACTTGGATAGCCATGGAATCATGTCTACTTCAACCACAAGGATTCTTTTTTTTTTTTTTTTTTTTTTTTACTTGCCAGATTTTGGCAATTCCATTTGTTATGGCCCCATGGGTATTTACAAAATCTTTGCAATTCTCATCTCCTTATTGTCACTGCATGGAATCTCGTGTAGCTTGCTCATGTCTGAAGATCTATATAGTGCAATCACTGTCATCTAGTGCTTTTATCACCTCCCTTCCCCCTAACCCCAGTCTTTCTCTTTGCCTACGTTAGAGCAAGGAAGTGGTAAATTTAGGTGTTAGTAATAGATTCTTCAAGCAAGATTTTATTATTTTTTAAGTAGTACAAGATTGTGCTGCTTTGTTCTGGGGTGTAGCCATAGTCCATATCACTCTCTTCAGTAGAGCAGTGGTGGCTTTAGAGCAATGGGAACTTGTGGGACATAATTCTCACTGCGCCTCCCATGTAATTTTTGCTGCCCTAATCCTGATAGCCTGAGTAAGATTACTCAGTCTTTATTTTTTTCTTCACAGGGCTATGTAAGGGAGAGGACCTCTAAAACCTGGTGAGCTGCCTTGCTGTCTGGCAGATTTATGAGGTAAGTACTGACTTTTTTTATTCTGGGTCTGGGAAATAAAGGACCTCAGAGAAAGTTGGAGCAATTTATTTACTTGGGACATAAATCCTCCTATAGATAAGAGGGGACTTATATGACAACACTTTAGGCAGGCACTGGGGCTGAGGAGATTTTTAGGCTTAGTATGAGGTGGTTTTTCACTGCTCCCGGGGACTTAACTTTAGCATAAGATGCCGACCGGGAGATTTCTTTTTGAGACGCCCATGATGGGCGGAGCTATGTGAGGCGGCAATTTGGGTTGCGCGCCACTTTCTCAGCACTTCCTGATGTCGGGAGGAATGAGAGTATTAGAAACAAATTCCTCAGAGTGTTAAGACATGCGTTAGGACCGGACAGCGGCTCGTTATCAACTACAACTGAGTTTCCGGATCTTTTGCTGAGGGGATTGTAGCCGGTGTCAGCAGGGCAGGTGGGCACCTCAGCAAAGTTAAGCCGAGGTGTAGAGGTGTTATGCAGTATTTGTGTAGCTATTTAGCCCTCTGCATACAAAAATAAGTTACGTTTTAAAATTTAAAAATGTCACTTGTTCTTCATGTTTTGATGCCAATGTGGAACCACCAATCCCTTTCTGTTCCTCATGTATTAAGAGAACTTTAAATTATAGGCATAGACTTTTTTCTGAGCCAACATTTTCTAAGGCGAATGCTGTTCAGGAGTCTAATGACAATGTTCAATATATGCTGAAACTTTCTCCTCAAGTGTCCCAAATGTTATCGCCCACACATGCAGTGCCCTGCGCTTCCTCTCAAACTCCACCTGGAGTTACTTTGCAAGACATTGCTTCCTTAATGTATCTGTATCGGTGGTATCTGATGTATTGAGGGAATGTGCAAGAGGAAATGCATTCAATCAGTGAATAAGGTTGCTGATACAGTAGTGGCTATTCCGAATGTTTCTTCCCAGAAACCTGAAGAGGAAGATACTTCGGTAGTATCTGAGGGGGAAATCTCAGACTCAGACAGTGTAATACCTTTATCTGATAATGAAGTTATTTTTCAGGTTTAAGCTTGAACACCTCCGTTTGTTACTTAAGGAGGTTTTAGCTACCTTGGACGACTCCAACACTACTGTCGTAGTCAATCCTAAAAAGTCCAGTAAACTAAACAAGTATTTTGACGTGCCCTCCATGGTAGAAGTATTTGCTGTACCAGATAGGGCTACAGAGATTATTGCTAAGGAAGGGGAGAGACTGGGTATCCCTTTTCTTTCATGTAATTGGCAAGAGTCCATGAGCTAGTGACGTATGGGATATACAATCCTTCCAGGAGGGGCAAAGTTTCCCAAACCTCAAAATGCCTATAAATACACCCCTCACCACACCCACAATTCAGTTTTACAAACTTTGACTCCTATGGAGGTGGTGAAATAAGTTTGTGCTAAGATTTCTACGTTGTCATGCGCTTCTCAGCATTTTGAAGCCCGATTCCTCAGAGGGATGTGAAGGGAGTATCACCTATTTAATACAATGGCCATCCTAACAGGGATCTATTTCATAGGTTCTCTGTTATCGGTCGTAGAGATTAATCTCCTACCTCCCTTTTCAGATCGACGATATTCTCTTATATACCATTACCTCTACTGATTCTTGTTTCAGTACTGGTTTGACCATCTGCTATATGTGGATGAGTGTCTTTTGGTATGTATGTTTCATTTATTTAAAACACTCTCAGCTATGGTTTGGCACTTTGTATATAAAGTTCTAAATATATGTTTATACTTATATTTGCCATTATTCAGGTTTATCAGTATATTTCCTTTTTTGCAGACTGTCAGTTTCATATTTGGGAAATGCATTAAAAAAATAAAAAAATAAAAGTTTTTTACCTGAAGTTTTCAAATTGATTTTTTTTCTAAATTGTGGCCTGTATTAGGCTCACGTGAGCGCAAAATGCTATAATTTATTGCGTCATTCTTGGCGCGAGAATTACGTTTGTTTATGCAAATTCGTCATTTCTGGCGTCTTAGTTGACGCCGAGTCTTTTCACGAGGTTGTGTCATCTATGACGCTCATGTTTGTTGTGGGCGTCATACTTGTTATTATTTAAGACTTCATTTCCTTTTGCCTCTGGTCCTTTTTTTCTTTGTCAGAGGCCTATTCTGTTTGCATTTTTTCCCATTCCTGAAACTGTCATATAAGGAAATAGATAATTTTGCTTTATGTGTTGTTTTTTTCTCTTACATATTGCAAGATGTCTCAATCTGATCCTGTTTCAGAATCTACTACTGGAATCCTACTGCCTGATATTGGTTCTACCAAAGCTAAGTGCATTTGTTGTAAACTTGTAGTAACTGTTCCTCCGGTTGTAGTTTGTAATAGTTGTCATGATAAACTTTTACATGCAGAGAATATTTCCATCAGTAGTGTTGCATTACCTGTTGCTGGTCCATCAACATCTAATGTTCAGGATATTCCTGTCAATTTGAGAGAATTTATTTCTGATTCCATTCAGAAGGCTTTGTCTGCCATTCCGCCTTCTAATAAACGTAAAAGGTATTTTAAAACTTCTCATACAGTTGATGAATTTTCAAATGACCGACAACATACTGATTTATCTATCTCTGATGAGGATCTGTCTGATTCAGAGGATCCTGCCTCAGATATTGACACTGACAAATCTTTGTATTTATTTAAAATGCAGTATATTCGTTCTTTATTGAAGGAAGTGTTGATTGCATTAGATATAGAGGAGTCTAGTCCTCTTGATACTAAAACTAGTAAACGTTTAAATTCGGTTTTTAAACCTCATGTAGTTATTCCAGAGGTTTTTCCAGTTCCTGATACTATTTCAGATATGATTTCAAAGGAATGGAATAGACTGGGTACTTCTTTTACTCCTCCAAGGTTTAAAAAATTGTATCCTTTGCCTACTGATAGATTGGAGTTTTGGGAGAAAATCCCCAAAGTTGATGGGGCCATCTCTACTCTTGCTAAGCGTACTACTATTCCTACGGAAGACAGTACTTCTTTTAAAGATCCTTTAGATAGGAAACTTGAATCCTATCTAAGGAAGGCTTATTTATGTTAACGTCATCTTCTTAGGCCTGCTATTTCTTTGGCTGATGTTGCAGCTGCTTCAACTTTTTGGTTGGAAACTTTAGCGGAACAAGTATCAGACCATAATATGTATAGTATTGTTAAGTTACTTCAACATGCTTTTAATTTTGTTTGTGATGCCATTTTTTATATCAGAATTGATGTTAGATATATGTCTTTAGCTATTTTAGCTAGAAGAGCTTTATGGCTTAAATCTTGGAATGCTGATATGACTTCTAAATCATCGTTGCTATCTCTTTCTTTCCAAGGTAATAAATTATTTGGTTCTCAGTTGGATTCTATAATTTCAACTGTTACTGTGGGAAGGGGGCTTTTTTACCTCAGTATAAAAAAAATCTAAGGGTAAATTTAAAGCTTCTAACCGTTTTCGTTCCTTTCGACAGAATACGGAACAGAAACCTAATCCTTCCCCTACGGAATCTGTTTCCAATTGGAAGCCTTCCTCAGTCTGGAATAAATCCAAGCCATTTAAGAGATCTAAACCAGCCCCCAAGTCCGCATGAAGGTGCGGTCCTCATTCCAGCTCAGCTGGTAGGGGGCAGACTAAAATTTTTCAAGGATGTTTGGATAAATACAGTCCAAAATCATTGGATTCAGAACATTGTCTCTCAAGGGTACAGAATAGGTTTCAGAGTAAGACCGCCTGTGAGAAGTTTCTTTCTCTCACACATTCCAGTGAACCCCGAGAAAGCACAGGCTTTCCTGAAGTGTGTTTCAGACCTGGAGTCTTCTGGGGTAATCGTGCCGGTTACTTTTCAGGAACAGGGTCTGGGGTTTTATTCAAATCTTTTCATTGTCCCAAAGAAAGAAAATTCATTCAGACCAGTTCTGGATCTAAAAATCTTGAATAGTTATATAAGAATACCAACATTCAAAATGGTGACTATAAGGACTATTCTGCCTTTTGTTCAGCAAGGGCATTATATGTCCACAATAGGATTACAGGATGCATATCTTCATATTCTGATTCATCCAGATCACTATCAGTTCCTGAGATTCTCTTTCTTTCATGTAATTAGCAAGAGTCCATGAGCTAGTGACGTATGGGATATACATTCCTACCAGGAGGGGCAAAGTTTCCCAAACCTCAAAATGCCTATAAATACACCCCTCACCACACCCACAATTCAGTTTTTACAAACTTTGCCTCCCATGGAGGTGGTGAAGTAAGTTTGTGCTAAGGAGGGACTCACAGTCCTCAGGCTATGAATGAAGTATCTCGGATACTTGTATGGGCGGAATCCAGCTCCTGTCTAATCTCTGCGGTTCACATCCCAGGTATAGACAATTGGGAAGCGGATTATCTCAGTTCACAGAAAGATTGCTAATCATCCTGATATTCATTGTTTTGTACAGGCTTTGGTTCGTATCAAGCCTGTCATTAAGTCAATCTCTCCTCCTTGGAGTCTTAATTTGGTTCTGAGGGCTTTACAGGCTCCTCCGTTTGAACCTATGCATTCTCTGGATATTAAATTACTTTCTTGGAAAGTTTTGTTCCTTTTGGCCATCTCTTCTGCTAGAAGAGTTTCTGAGTTATCTGCTCTTTCTTGTTAATCTCCTTTTCTGATTTTTCATCAGGATAAGGCAGTTTTGCGGACTTCATTTAAATTTTTACCTAAAGTTGTGAATTCTAACAACATTAGTAGAGAAATTGTTGTCCCTTCATTGTGTCCTAATCCTAAGAATTCTCTGGAGAGATCTTTACATTCTTTGGATGTAGTAAGAGCTTTGAAATATTATGTTGAAGCTACTAAAGGTTTCAGAAAGACTTCTAGTCTATTTGTTATCTTTTCTGGTTCCAGGAAAGGTCAGAAGGCTTCTGCCATTTCTTTGGCGTCTTGGTTAAAGTCTTTGATTCATCATGCTTATGTAGAGTCTGGTAAGTCCCCCGCCTCAAAGGATTACGGCTCATTCTACTAGGTCAGTTTCTACTTCCTGGGCTTTTAGGAAAGAAGCTTCTGTTGATCAGATCTGCAAAGCAGCAACTTGGTCTTCTTTGCATACTTTTACTAAATTCTACCATTTTGATGTTTTTTCTTCTTCAGAAGCAGTTTTTGGTAGAAAAGTACTTCAGGCAGCTGTTTCAGTTTGATTCTTCTGCTTATTATTTAATTTTTTTTTATTTGGGTTGTGGATTATTTTTTCAGCGGAATTGGCTGTCTTTATTTTATCCCTCCCTCTCTAGTGACTCTTGCGTGGAAGTTCCACATCTTGGGTATCTGCTATCCCATACGTCACTAGCTCATGGGCTCTTGCTAATTACATGAAAGAAAACATAATTTATGTAAGAACTTTCCTGATAAATTTATTTCTTTCATATTAGCAAGAGTCCATGAGGCCCACCCTTTTTTGTGGTGGTTATGATTTTTTTTGTATAAAGCACAATTATTCCAATTCCTTATTTTTGATGCTTTCGCTCCTTTCTTATCACCCCACTTCTTGGCTATTCGTTAAACTGAATTGTGGGTGTGGTGAGGGGTGTATTTATAGGCATTTTGAGGTTTGGGAAACTTTGCCCCTCCTGGTAGGAATGTATGTCCCATACGTCACTAGCTCATGGACTCTTGCTAATATGAAAGAAATTAATTTATCAGGAAAGTTCTTACATAAATTATGTTTTTGCAGACAAGCATTACCAATTTGTTGCTCTTCTTTTTGGCCTAGCAATAGCTCCAAGGATCTTTTCAAAGGTTCTTGGTGCCCTTCTCTCTGTAATCAGAGAGCGGGGTATTGCAGTGTTTCCTTATTTGGACGATATCTTGGTACTTGCTCAGTCTTTACGTTCTGCAGAATCTCACACAAATCAACTAGTGTTGTTTCTTCAAAGACATGGTTGGAGGATCAATTTACCAAAAAGTTATTTGATTCCTCACACAAGGGTAACCTTTGTAGGTTTCCAGATAGACTCAGTATCCATGACTTTGTCTCTAACAGACAAGAGACGTTTGAAGTTGGTTGCAGCCTGTCAGAACCTTCAGTCTCAGTCAGAACCTTCAGTAACTATGTGCATGGAGGTTTTAGGTCTCATGACTGCAGCATTGGACGCAATCCCCTTTGCTCGTTTTCACATGAGACCTCTTCAGCTTTGTATGCTGAACCAATGGTGCAGGGATTATACAAGGATATCACAATTAATATCCTTAAATCCCAATGTTAGACTATCTCTGACTTGGTGGTTAGATCACCATCGTATAGTTCAAGGGGCTTCTCTTGTTCGTCCAACTTGGACCGTGATCACAACAGATGTCTTTCAGGTTGGGGAGCTGTCTGGGGATCTCTAACAGCACAAGGGGTTTGGAAATATCAAAATGCGAGATTACCAACCAATATTTTTGAACTCGGTGCGATTTTCAGGGCTCTTCAGATTTTGCCTCTCTTGAAGAGAGAACCGTTCATTTGTTTTCAGACAGACAATATCACAACTGTGGCATATGTCAATCATCAGGGTGGGACTCACAGTCCCCAAGCTATGAAAGAAGTATCTCGGATACTTGCCTGGGCGGAATCCAGCTCCTGTCTAATTTCTGCTGTCCATATCCCAGGTATAGACAATTGGGAAGCGGATTATCTCAGTCGTCAGACTTTACATCCGGGAAAGTGGTCTCTTCACCCAGATGTGTTTTTTCAAATTGTTCTAATGTGGGGGCTTCCAGAAATAGATCTGATGGCATCTCATCTAAACAAGAAACTTCCCAGCTACTTGTCCAGGTCCAGGGATCCTCAGGCGGAGGCAGTGGATGCGTTGACACTTCCTTGGAGTTATCAACCTGCCTATATTTTTCCGCCTCTAGTTCTTCTCCCAAGAGTGATTTCCAAAATCATCATGGAGCAATCATTTGTGCTGCTGGTGGCTCCAGCATGGCCACACAGGTTTTGGTATGCGGATCTTGTTCAGATGTCCAGTTGCCAACCTTGGCCACTTCCGTTAAGACCAGACCTTCTATCTCAAGGTCCGTTTTTCCATCAGGATCTCAAATCATTAAATTTGAATGTATGGAAATTAAACGCTTAGTGCTTAGTCATAGAGGTTTCTCTGACTCAGTAATTAAAACTATGTTGCAGGCTCGTAAATCTGTTTCTTTAAAGATTTATTATCGAGTTTTGAAGACCTACATTTCATGGTGGTGTTCTGATAAATTCACTTGGCATTCTTTTAGAATTCCTAGAATTTTACAGTTTCTTCAGGATGGTTTGGATAAGGGTTTGTCTGCAAGTTCTTTGAAAGGACAACTCTCTGCTCTTTCTGTTTTATTCCACAGAAAAATTGCTAAACTTCCTGATATTCATTGTTTTGTACAGGCATTGGTCCGTATTAAGCCTGTCATTAAATCAATCTCTCCTCCCTGGAGTCTTACTTTGGTTTTAAATGCTTTACAGGCTCCTCCTTTTGAGCCTATGCATTCTCTGGACATTAAATTGCTTTCTTGGAAAGTGTTATTTATTTTGGCCATCTCTTCTGCTAGAAGAGTTTCTGAATTATTTGCTCTTTCTTGTGAGTCTCCTTTTCTGATTTTTCATCAGGATAAGGCGGTTTTGCGGACTTCATTTAAATTCCTACCTAAAGTTGTGAATTCCAACAATATTAGTAGAGAAATTGTTGTCCCTTCTCTGTGTCCTAATCCTAAGAATTCTTAGGAAGGAATCCTTACAATCTTTGGATGTGGTGAGAGCTTTGTAATATGTTGAAGCTACTAAAGATTTCAGGAAGACTTCTAGTCTATTTGTTATCTTTTCTGGTTCTAGGAAAGGTCAGAAGGCTTCTGCCGTTTCCTTGGCTTCGTGGTTAAAGCTTTTGATTCCTCATGCTTATTTGGAGTCTGGTAAATCCCCACCTCTGAGGATTACGGCTCATTCTACTAGGTCTGTTTCTACTTCCTGGGCTTTTAAGAATGAAGCTTCAGTTGATCAGATTTGCAAAGCAGCAACTTGTTCTTCTTTGCATACATTTACTTAATTCTACTATTTTGATGTTTTTTCTTCTTCAGAAGCAGTTTTTGGTAGAAAAGTTCTTCAGGCAGCTGTTTCAGTTTGATTCTTCTGCTAATAATTTCAGGGTTTTTTTCTTTTTCTTTATAAGATTAAAACTTATGATTTGGGTTGTGGATTCATTTTTTTCAGCGGAATTGGCTGTCTTTATTTTTATCCCTCCCTCTCTAGTGACTCTTGAGGGGAGTTCCACATCTTGGGTATTTGCTATCCCATACGTCACTAGCTCATGGAATCTTGCCAATTACATGAAATAAAACATAATTAATGTAAGAATTTACCTGATAAATTCATTTCTTTCATATTGGCAAGAGTCCATGAGGCCCATCCTTTTTATGGTGGTTATGATGTTTTTGTATAAAGCACAATTATTCCAATTCCTTTGTTGATGCTTTTTTACTCCTTTCTTTATCACCCCACTACTTGGCTATTCGTTAAACTGAATTATGGGTGTGGTGAGGGGTGTATTTATAGGCATTTTGAGGTTTGGGAAACTTTGCCCCTCCTGGTAGGATTGTATATCCCATACGTCACTAGCTCATGGACTCTTGCCAATATGAAAGAAATGAATTTATAAGGTAAATTCTTACATAAATTATGTTTTTCTCCATCCCCTATTTTTAAAAAGATGTTTCCTATAGCAGACTCTATCAAGGAGTCTTGGCAGACTGTACCCAAGGTGGAAGGGGCAATTTTCACGCTAGCGAAGAGAACTAGTATTCCCATAGAGGATAGTTGTTCCTTTAGGGATCCTATGGATAAGAAGTTAGAGGGGTTGCTCAAGAGAATGTATGTACACCAGGGTTTACAATGACAACCTGCGGTTTGTATTGCTACTGTCACTAGTGCGGCAGCATACTGGTTTGATGCGTTGTCTAATTCTATTCGGACAGACACTCCCCTCAAAAAAATCCAGGATAGGATAAAGGCCCTTAAGTTGGCCAACTCCTTTATTACAGATGCTTCCCTTCAGGTTATTAAGCTGGGAGCTAAGATTTCAGGCTTTGCCATATTGGCTCTCAGAGCGTTAAGGTTAAAATCTTGGTCTGCGGATGTGTAATCCAAGTCTAAACTTTTGGTGATTCCTTACAAAGGAAATACCTTGTTGGGACCCGGTTTGACGGAGATAATTTCTGATTTTACAGGAGGTAAGGGACATTCCCTCCCTTAGGATAAGAGAAATAAACAAAAAGGACGTCAGAGTAATTTTCGTTCCTTTCGAAATTTCAAGGGAAATCCTTCCACTCCCTCTTCCAAGCAGGAGCAGTCCAAGCCTTCCTGGAGACCCAATCAGTCTTGGAACAGGGGAAAGCAATCCAAGAAGCCTGCTGTTGAGTCAAAGACAGCATGAAGAGCCTGCCCACCATCTGAGACTGGATCTTGTGGGGGGCAGGCTTTCCTTCTTCACTCAGGCTTGGGTTCCAGATGTTCAAGATCCCTGTACGGTGGACATTGTTATCCAAAATCATTCAGTGGGCGGAGACCCACAATTGCTGTCTGTCGGCGATCCACATTCCAGGAGTGGACAACTGGGAGGCGGACTTCCTAATTATTATTATCGGTTATTTGTAGAGCGCCAACAGTTTCCGCAGCGCTATAAACAAAGGGGAGTATAAAACAATTAAGGGATAAAGTGGGTAGAGGGCCCCGCCAAGAGTTGCACTGTTGTAATCCACTCTTAAGAAGGTGATCTACAAACAGCTGGGCTCTTAGGCTTATATGCTAAGGGGGTTCAGGGGATAGCAATGGAGGAGTGGAACTGGTATAAAGTAAGGTTAGCATAGGTTGTATGCATCCTTGAACAGCAGTCTTTAGGGAGCGCTTGAAGCTTTCAAAACTAGGGGAGAGTCTTGTGGGGCGAGGCAGAGAGTTCCACAAGATGGGAGCCAGTCTGGAGAAGTCCTGTAAACGGGAGTGCGATGAGGTAACCAGAGAAGAGGAGAGTAGGAGGTTATGAGCAGAGCGAAGAGGACGGGAGGGAGAGTATCTGGAGACAAGGTCTGAGATATAGGGGGGAGCAGTGCAGTTGAGGGCTTTGTATGTCAGAGTGAGAATTTTGTGTTTGATCCTAGAGGCAAGAGGGAGCCAGTGAAGGGATTGGCAGAGAGGAGCAGCAGATGAAGAGCGACGTGTAAGGAAGATGAGTCTGGCAGAGGCATTCAGAAGCTGTTTTCCAGAAGGCTACCTGTAGTAAGTTAGAGGGCAGTTGTTGCAGCTGAGTGGAAAAGTCTGTGTATTTTCTCTGAGTTTGGGAGAGGATGTGTTGGAAATCAAACTAAAGGAGAGAGATATTAGGTTAATGATGGTCCAGCAAGAGTGTGTTAAAGGAGTGGGAGGGTACATTTAAGCTGGGGGTCAATCATGCAGAAACAGAAAAAAAAAAATCAACAAAATATTACAGAGATAAGAATGAGACTGAGGTATACCAGGGGTGAAATAAAACCATGAAACAAATATACAGATAACTGGGCAATAGCTGCTTAAACTAACTTAACATAATGGCAGACATAAAATTGATAAAATATGCAATGAGCTAGAGGTATGCAAATTATGACTAGCACAGCCTGTAATTACAGAGTCATGGTAGTATATACATTTAAAATAAAAACAAAACAAAAGGAATTATCACTAAATATACAAACACATACAATAAAACAACTTGGTAGGTAAAATATAATGAAGCTGTTTTCCAGAAGGCTACCTGTAGTAAATTAGAGGGCAGTTGTTGCAGCTGAGTGGAAAAGTCTGTGTATTTTCTCTGAGTTTGGGAGAGGATGTGTTGGAAATCAAACTGTAGTAAGTTAGAGGGCAGTTGTTGCAGCTGAGTGGAAAAGTCTGTGTATTTTCTCTGAGTTTGGGAGAGGATGTGTTGGAAATCAATCCGGAAGTGTTTTCAAGCCTGATTCTCAAATGGGGTCAGCCGGAATTGGATCTCATGGCATCTCGGCAGAATGCCAAGCTTCCGAGGTACTGGTCAAGGTCAAGGGACCCTCGGGCTGTACTGATAGACGCTCTGGCGGTACCTTGGAATTTCAGTCTCCCATACCTTTTTCCTTCATTTGCTCTTTTACCTCGAGTCAGGCAGGCCAGCAGCCTCCTCCTCGAATTACGGCACATTCTACCTGTGCAGTGTCTTCTTCCTTGTGCCTTCATGAATGAGGTTTCGTCGAACAGATATTTAAGGCAAATACTTGGTCCTTGTTGCATCCATTCACAAAATTGTATAGATTTTATGATTATGCGTCAGCCAGAGGTGTCTTCTGGAAGCAGTGGTGCCTAGTATTTAAGACTGCCTTCCCTACCTTTCCTTCCCTATTCATTTTGTGTCCTCTACAGCGTGGGTATTGATTTCCCATAGGTAATGAATGCATTTGTGGACTCACTGCCATTAGAAAGAAAACCTAATTTATTCTTACCTGATAAATTATTTTCTTTCTTGGCAGTGAGAGTCCACGAACTTGCCCTGACATTATCTCTCCTTTTCCTTATTCTCGGCTTTACCTTCTGAGAGGGTTGGGGAAGTCAGAGAGATACTCAATGCTTTGTTTGGGGTGTGTTTGCCTCCTCCTGGTGACCAGGGGAAGTATTTCCCATAGATAATGAATGTGTGGACTCTCAATGCCAAGAAAGAAAATAAATTATCAGGTAAGCATAAAATATGTTTTTGCATTATATCTACTTTTGCTAAGAATCTGACCTATTTTAAATCTTTAATTGAATTTTTTTCAGTTAAGGGAAGAGAGTAGGCGGCTTGCTTTGGCTGCAAAGCGAGAAAAGAGAAAGGAGAAACGTAGAAAGAAAAAGGAGGAGCAGAGACGAAAACTGGAAGAAATTGAGGCAAAAAACAAAGAGAATTTTGAAATTCAAGCTGCCCTTGAGAAAGAAAAACTAAAAGCTGAAGGTAATGTGAACAACTGGTAAACTAAGTATTTTTTTCTAGCTAAAGTGTATTTATATATTACCACAATCATTTTTCCATTTTGCAATGGTAGTGATCCCATAAACTTAATAAATCCCTCACTCCTAACTTTAGGATGATTTGGTTTATTTACCAGGAGGAATGATTGCCAAATAAGTGGCAATATGCTGTGCATTCTGTGAGTTAGTATGGTAACTTAAAACTTTTGAATTTCTATTTCATCTTTGACTAGTGGATTTTCTATCTGTAAAATGCCTGTGGCAAGATGCTTTGTCAAACTGAAACTGGAAACCTCCTGTTGACTGTGAAATGGATTTCG
Source organism: Bombina bombina (assembly GCF_027579735.1). Classification (NCBI taxonomy): domain Eukaryota; kingdom Metazoa; phylum Chordata; class Amphibia; order Anura; family Bombinatoridae; genus Bombina; species Bombina bombina. The sequence goes on from NC_069500.1 coordinate 917,029,234, forward strand.
AATTGAATTGTTTAGTCTTATATGTGAAGCTCAGAGTAATTAGAAACCAAACCTCAATTTCTTTCATGTAATTAGCAAGAGTCCATGAGCTAGTGACGTATGGGATATACATTCCTACCAGGAGGGGCAAAGTTTCCCAAACCTTAAAATGCCTATAAATACACCCCTCACCACACCCACAATTCAGTTTTTACAAACTTTGCCTCCGATGGAGGTGGTGAAGTAAGTTTGTGCTAGATTCTACGTTGATATGCGCTCCGCAGCAAGTTGGAGCCCGGTTTTCCTCTCAGCGTGCAGTGAATGTCAGAGGGATGTGAGGAGAGTATTGCCTATTTGAATGCAGTGATCTCCTTCTACGGGGTCTATTTCATAGGTTCTCTGTTATCGGTCGTAGAGATTCATCTCTTACCTCCCTTTTCAGATCGACGATATACTCTTATATATACCATTACCTCTGCTGATTCTCGTTTCAGTACTGGTTTGGCTTTCTACAAACATGTAGATGAGTGTCCTGGGGTAAGTAAATCTTATTTTCTGTGACACTCTAAGCTATGGTTGGGCACTTTGTTTATAAAGTTCTAAATATATGTATTCAAACATTTATTTGCCTTGACTCAGAATGTTCAACTTTCCTTATTTTTCAGACAATCAGTTTCATATTTGGGATAATGCATTTGAATTAATCATTTTTTCTTACCTTTCAAAAATTTGACTCTTTTTTCCCTGTGGGCTGTTAGGCTCGCGGGGGCTGAAAATGCTTCATTTTATTGCGTCATTCTTGGCGCGGATTTTTTTGGCGCAAAAATTCTTTTCCGTTTCCGGCGTCATACGTGTCGCCGGAAGTTGCGTCATTTTTTTGACGTTATTTTGCGCCAAAAATGTCGGCGTTCCGGATGTGGCGTCATTTTTGGCGCCAAAAGCATTTAGGCGCCAAATAATGTGGGCGTCTTGTTTGGCGCTAAAAAAATATGGGCGTCACTTTTGTCTCCACATTATTTAAGTCTCATTATTTATTGCTTCTGGTTGCTAGAAGCTTGTTCACTGGCATTTTTTTCCCATTCCTGAAACTGTCATTTAAGGATTTTGTTGAATTTTGCTTTATATGTTGTTTTTTCTATTACATATTGCAAGATGTTCCACGTTGCAACTGAGTCAGAAGATACTTTAGGAAAATCACTGCCGGGGCTGGAGCTACCAAGCTAAGTGTATCTGCTATAAATTTTTGGTATCTGTTTCTCCAGCTGTTGTTTGTATTGCATGTCATGACAAACTTATTAATGCAGATAAAATTTCCTTTAGTACTGTTATATTACCTGTTGCTGTTCCGTCAACATCTAAATTTCAGAGTGTTCCTGATAAACATAAGAGATTTTATTTTTTAAATCCATTTAGAAGGCTATGTCTGTTATTTCTCCTTCTAGTTTACATAAAAGTCCTTTAAAACTTCTCTTTTTTTCAGATGAATTTTTAAATGAACATCATCATTCTGATACTGATAATGGTTCTTCTGGTTCAGAGGTTTCTGTCTCAGAGGTTGATGCTGATAAATCTTTGTATTTGTTCAAGATGGAATTTATTCGTTCTTTATTTTAAAGAAGTATTAATTGCTTTAGATATAGAGGATTCTGGTCCTCTTGATACTGAATCCAAACGTTTAAATAGGGTTTTTAAATCTCCTGTAGTTATTCCAGAAGTGTTTAATCTCCCTGATGTTTTTTCTGAAGTAATTTCCAGGGAATGGAATAATTTGGGTAATTCTTTTACTCCTTCTAAACGTTTAAGCAATTATATCCTGTGCCATCTGACAGATTAGAGTTTTTTGGGACAAAATCCCTAAGGTTTGGGGCTCTCTCTATTCCTGCTAAAATGTACTACTATTTCTACGGCAGATAGTACTAAATTTAAGGATCCTTTAGATAAGAAAATTGAATCCTTTCTAAGAAAAGTTTACTTATGTTCAGGTAATCTTCTTAGACCTGCTATATTTTTACCGGATGTTGCTGCAGCTTCAACTTTTTGGTTAGAAGTTTTAGCACAACAAGTAACAGATCATAATTTTATAGCATTATGATTATTCTATAACATGCTAATAATTTTATTGGTGATACCATCTTTTGATATCATTAGTGTTGATGTCAGGTATATGTCTCTAGCTATTTTAGCTAGAAAAGCTTTATGGATTAAACTTGGAATGCTGATATGTCTTCTAAGTCAACTTTGTTTTCCCTTTCTGTCCAGGGTAATAATCATTTTTTCGTTCTTTTTTTCATAATAAGGAACAAAAGCCTGATCCTTCATCCTCAGGAGCGGTATCAGTTTGGAAACTTTTTCCAGTTTGGAATATATCCAAGCCTTATAGAAACCTATAGTCAGCTCCTAAGTACCCATGAAGGTGCCGCCCTTTTTTCCAGTTCAGCTGGTATGGGGCAGATTACGTTTTCTTCAAAGGAATTTGGATCAATTCCGTTCTCAATCTCTGGTTTCAGAACATTGTTTCAGAAAGGTACAGAATTGGCTTCAAGTTAAGGCCTCCTGCTAAGAGATTTTTTTCTTTCCCGTGTCCCAGTTAACACAGCAAGGCTCAGCATTTCTGAAATGTGTTTCAGATCTAGAGTTGGCTGGAGTAATTATGCCAGTTCCAGTTCTGGAACAGGGACTAGGGTTTTATTTTATCTCTTCATTGTACCAAAGAAGGTCAATTCCTTCAGACCAGTTCCGGATCTATCAATATTGAATCGTTATGTAAGGATACCAACATTCAAGATGGTTACTGTAGGACTATTCTGCCTTTTGTTTAGTAAGGGCATTATATGTCTACAATAGATTTACAGGATGTGTATCTGCATATTCCGATTCATCCAGATCATTTTTAGTGTCTGAGATTCTCTTTTTAGACAAGCATTACCAGTTTTGTGGCTCTACCGTTTGGCCTAGCCTCAGTTCCAAGAATTTTTTTCAAAGATTCTCGGTGCCCTTCTTTCTGTATTCAGAGAACGGGGTTTTGGTTTTTCCTTATTTGGACGATTATCTTGGTATTTGCTCAGTCTTCTCATTCGAAGAATCTCATGCGAATCGATTTGTGTTGTTTCTTCAAGATCATGGTTGGAGGATCAATTTACCAAAAAGTTCATTGATTCCTCAGTCAAGGGTAACCTTTCTGGGTTTCCAGATAGATTCAGTGTCCATGACTCTGTCTTTAACAGACAAAAGACGTCTAAAATTGATTTCAGCTTGTCGAAACCTTCAGTCACAATCATTCCCTTCGGTAACCTTATGCATGGAAATTCTAGGTCTTATGACTGCTGCATCGGACGCGATCCCCTTTGCTCGTTTTCACATGCGACCTCTTCAGCTCTGTATGCTGAATCAATGGTGCAAGGATTACACAAAGATATCTCAATTTATATCTTTAAAAACCGATTGTTCGACACTCTCTAACGTGGTGGACAGATCACCATTGTTTAATTTAGGGGGCTTCTTTTTGTGCTTCCGACCTGGACTGTAATTTCAACATATACAAGTCTCACAGGTTGGGGAGCTGTGTGGGGATCTCTGACGGCACAAGGAGTTTGGGAATCTCAGGAGGTGAGATTACCGATCAATATTTTGGAACTCCGTGCAATTTTCAGAGCTCTTCAGTTTTGGCCTCTTCTGTAGAGAGATTCGTTCATTTGTTTTCAGACAGACAATGTCACAACTGTGGCATACATCAATCATCAAGGAGGGACTCACAGTCCTCTGGCTATGAAAGAAGTATCTCGAATTTTTTTGGTTTGGGCGGAATCCAGCTCCTGTCTAATCTCTGCGGTTTATATCCCAGGTGTAGACAATTGGGAAGCGGATTATCTCAGCCGCCAAATGTTCCATCCGGGCGAATGGTCTCTTCACCCAGAGGTATTTCTTCAGATTGTTCAAATGTGGGAACTTCCAGAAATAGATCTGATGGCGTCTCATCTAAACAAGAAACTTCCCAGATATCTGTCCAGATCCCGGGATCCTCAGGCGGAGGCAGTGGATGCATTTTCACTTCCTTGGAAGTATCATCCTGCCTATATCTTTCCGCCTCTAGTTCTTCTTCCAAGAGTAATCTCCAAGATACTGAAGGAATGCTCGTTTGTTCTGCTGGTAGCTCCGGCATGGCCTCACAGGTTTGGTATGCGGATCTTGTCCGGATGGCCTCTTGCCAACCATGGACTCTTCCGTTAGACCAGACTTTCTGTCGCAAGGTCCTTTTTTCCATCAGGATCTGAAATCCTTAAATTTATAGGTATGGAGATTGAACGCTTGATTCTTGGTCAAAGAGATTTCTCTGACTCTGTGATTAATACTATGTTACAGGCTCGTAAATCTGTATCTAGAGAGATATATTATAGAGTCTGGAAGACTTACATTTTTTGGTGTCTTTCTCATCATTTTTCTTGGCATTCTTTTAGAATGCCGAGAATTTTTTTCAGTTTCTTCAGGATGGTTTAGATAAGGGTTTGTCTGCAAGTTCCTTGAAAGGACAAATCTCTGCTCTTTCTGTTCTTTTTCACAGAAAGATTGCTATTCTTCCTGATATTCATTGTTTTGTACAAGCTTTGGTTCGTATAAAACCTGTCATTAAGTCAATTTCTCCTCCTTGGAGTTTGATTTTGGTTCTGAGAGCTCTTCAAGCTCCTCCCTTTGAACCTATGTATTCATTGGTCATTAAATTACTTTCTTGGGAAGTTTTGTTCCTTTTGGCCATCTCTTCTGCCAGAAGAGTTTCTGAATTATCTGCTCTTTTCTTGTGAGTCTCCTTTTCTGATTTTTCATCAGGATAAGGCGGTGTTGCGAACTTCTTTTGAATTTTTACCTAAAGTTGTGATTTCCAACAACATTAGTAGAGAAATTGTGGTTCCTTCATTATGTCCTAATCTTAAGAATTCTAAGGAGAAAGCATTGCATTCTTTGCATGTTGTTAGAGCTTTGAAATATTATGTTGAAGCTACTAAGTCTTTCCGAAAGACTTCTAGTCTATTTGTTATCTTTTCCGGTTCTAGAAAAGGCCAGAAAGCTTCTGCCATTTCTTTGGCATCTTGGTTGAAATCTTTAATTCATCTTGCCTATGTTGAGTCGGGTAAAACTCCGCCTCAGAGGATTACAGCTCATTCTACCAGGTCAGTTTCTACTTCCTGGGCGTTTAGGAATGAAGCTTCGGTTGATCAGATTTGCAAAGCAGCAACTTGGTCCTCTTTGCATACTTTTTCAATTCTACCTTTTTGATGTATTTTCTTCTTCTGAAGCAATTTTTGGTAGAAAAGTACTTCAGGCAGCGGTTTCAGTCTGAATCTTCTGCTTATGTTTTTTATTAAACTTTATTTTGGGTGTGGATTATTTTCAGCAGGAATTGGCTGTCTTTATTTTATCCCTCCCTCTCTAGTGACTCTTGTGTGGAAAGATCCACATCTTGGGTAATCATTATCCCATACGTCACTAGCTCATGGACTCTTGCTAATTACATGAAAGAAAACATAATTTATGTAAGAACTTACCTGATAAATTTATTTCTTTCATATTAGCAAGAGTCCATGAGGCCCACCCTTTTTGTGGTGGTTATGATTTTTTTGTATAAAGCACAATTATTCCAATTCCTTATTTTATATGCTTTCGCACTTTTTTATCACCCCACTTCTTGGCTATTCGTTAAACTGAATTGTGGGTGTGGTGAGGGGTGTATTTATAGGCATTTTAAGGTTTGGGAAACTTTGCCCCTCCTGGTAGGAATGTATATCCCATACGTCACTAGCTCATGGACTCTTGCTAATATGAAAGAAATGAATTTATCAGGTAAGTTCTTACATAAATTATGTTTTTTCATACTCTCATAGTAAAATAGCATCCAGTTTCTATTAGGGTTTACGCCTCATGCTTTCTTAGATTAACTAGAAATGTTCCTGACATTTTCAGACCTCCTTCTGATTAGTGTTACCCCCTCGGCCATGTTTTCCTGCACACTTATGAGTTACACATGCTGCAGGGTTTGCAGAGGGCAACATGCATTGCACATCTAAACAGCACACAAATAGTGACCCTGCACAGCACTTTCCATGTTCCTCCCTGCACACCCTGAAGCATGTGTAAATCATAAGTGTCCAGGAAAGCATGGCTGAGGTGGCAACCTTACTTCCCATCCTGCTCATCCCACTCTTCTTCCTAATAGCTTCAGTCCTTTTTGTCTGTCTGGAATATGGTACTGGCATTGTATGGGGTGTCTACCCAGATGAATATAGAGTTTTTGGATCTATTTTAGAATAGCACCCTTGCTTGCTTGAGCAAACCTGGTATTTACTACTAGGAGGAGAAGGAGAAGCTAGAAATGCTGGCTGTTGAGGAACACACAGTTGTATTGGGGTTTTCAACCTTGTCTGTTGCCATACATTGATTGTGATGGTCTTCTAAGTCTGTTTGGCACCTTTAAGGATACTAACCCTGTGTATTATTTTAAGGTATTGTATCTAGAAAAAGATTTAAATTTAGATATGAGCCATGTTTACTGCCATCTAGTGTGAGTAGTTACTTGGCATAATATAGATGAAATATGATAACATTATTTCACTATGTGTGTGTTTTTGTTTTGGAGAAAATAATCTGAAGTAACGGTCTCTGAGAACAATGTTCAAGTACCATGACTATTGAGAAGAAATCTACTTTATCATGCATTGATGTGTATAATTTTATTTTATCTATATTTCAAATGTTTGGCATAACATTTTGTTATGATCACGTTCTCATCTTTGTTTATGCTGTGTATATACTTTGAAGTTTGTGTAAAAATAACAAAGAATTAATAGAATTAGGCTTTTATTTTGACACACTCTAGTGATAGAGAGTGAACATAAAGCTGTGTATGTTATTTCTGTGGGATTCTTACATTCCTGTGTGGTTTTGTTTTTAACAGATGAGCATCACGTTTTAACAGAGCCTCCTAGTGCAACCACAACCACCACTATTGGCATATCCGCTGCTACCTGGACCACACTGGCAGGTTCCCATGGAAAAAGAAACAATACAATTACCACAAGTAGTACTAAAAGGAAAAGCAGAAAAAATAAAATTGTTTCTGAAAATGTCCAAATAATATTTGAAGACCATCTCAATATTGCATATGTGCAGCAGGAAAAGCTCAATGGGGATTCAAAAAGCAGCAGCACTAGTGAAAGTGGGGACAGTGACAACATGAGGATCTCTAGCTGCAGTGACGAGAGCAGCAATAGCAGTAATAAAAGTGACAATCATTCTTCCAATGACTTCAGCTTGCCCAGCAAGAAAAAACCTACTGTGTTTGTGACATCTCCTAAGGAAGAGAGAAAAATAATATCCTCTAAACCTCCATTAAAGTAAGGCTTTACGTTGTTATATAATTACTTAAAGGGACATTAAACTGCTGGGTACAACTATAGTTACTTCTCATCATGGTATTTTTTCCTTTTGTGCCTGCAGCTTTCATTAACGCTGTTCTCTTATTTTAACCCTTTACAATTGCTGGTTAGTGAAGTTCTGCATCTTCACACTGGGCACCGCTATCTTTGAGTTTTTGTTTTTTTTAATTTAATTCAAACTGTAGAATACAAAGCAGAAGCTGCATGAAATGAGATGCAGAAATATGTGCGCTACAAGATGGCGGTGCCCATTATAAACATGCATAGCAGAAGAAGCCATGAAACTGGCTTCTTCAATGGGTTAAAATAAGAGCGGCTTTAAAGAGAGATGCAGGAACAGAAGGAAAAACAATTGTATGGTGAGTAGTAAACATGTTGCTGTAGTTGTACCCAGCAGTTTAATGTCCCTTTTTGAAGCGCTACCCAAATAACGTTTATTTGTGGGGTTTTGTGTCATAATTCTTTCATAAAATGGTGTGAAGCCACAAGCCATCACATGTGGGATTAAAGTCCAGTCCTACAGGTGGAGGCATGATTCTTTAGTCATTTTTTTGCGTCCAGCAGGGAGTAATGGGGAAACTGGAAGTACTAATCTACATGTTAATTGAAAGTGCTTAAATAGCCATTCTCAGACCCATTATCCTCCTCAGAGTCCCTCCAAACAGGTCAGGGGAGTGGACAGGAGTTCAGCCAGGCAGTGAAAATCTCCCAATAGGGAAGTGCCACCAAACTCCAGCACGGCAAGATCTCTTTCATTTATATGTATGTGAAGTAGAGACAAGCCCAGTGCAATATAGCAATGCATGATATGAGAGTTTTGTTACACTTTGTGCATTGTATTTTATATTGCTATACATGTCAGATTGGGTCCTTTCAGTATTATTGCATTTAAACTTTGCACTTCCTATTTTGTAATTTAATGTTTAAATTTTGATTTAGCAGTGATTTTACACTTATTATGCTTTGAAAGTTTCTGTGTTACTTTAATAACTTAGGATCATACTTTGTATAAAATTACATTGCACTTTTTATTTTCTCTGTAAAGTGACAGTTTCAGAAAGTGAGAGAGACAGGGCGGTTCCCTGGGCTGAACAGGGGAGTTCCCAGGGTATGTCTGAAGCTGTTTCTAAGCATTTTTCTCCAACATAGGTGTGTCCGGTCCACGGCGTCATCCTTACTTGTGGGATATTCTCTTCCCCAACAGGAAATGGCAAAGAGCCCAGCAAAGCTGGTCACATGATCCCTCCTAGGCTCCGCCTACCCCAGTCATTCTCTTTGCCGTTGTACAGGCAACATCTCCACGGAGATGGCTTAGAGTTTTTTAGTGTTTAACTGTAGTTTTTTATTATTCAATCAAGAGTTTGTTATTTTGAAATAGTGCTGGTATGTACTATTTACTCAGAAACAGAAAAGAGATGAAGATTTCTGTTTGTATGAGGAAAATGATTTTAGCAACCGTAACTAAAATCCATGGCTGTTCCACACAGGACTGTTGAGAGCAATTAACTTCAGTTGGGGGAACAGTGTGCAGTCTCTTGCTGCTTGAGGTATGACACATTCTAACAAGACGATGTAATGCTGGAAGCTGTCATTTTCCCTATGGGATCCGGTAAGCCATGTTTATTACGATCGTAAATAAGGGCTTCACAAGGGCTTATTTAGACTGTAGACTTTTCTGGGCTAAATCGATTCATTATTAACACATATTTAGCCTTGAGGAATCATTTTATCTGGGTATTTTGATATAATAATATCGGCAGGCACTGTATTAGACACCTTATTTCTTAGGGGCTTTCCCAAAGCATAAGCAGAGTCTCATTTTCGCGCCGGTGTGGCGCACTTGTTTTTGAGAGGCATGGCATGCAGTCGCATGTGAGAGGAGCTCTGATACTTAGAAAAGACTTTCTGAAGGCGTCATTGGTATCGTATTCCCCTTTGGGTTTGGTTGGGTCTCAGCAAAGCAGATACCAGGGACTGTAAAGGGGTTAAAGCTTAAAACGGCTCCGGTTCCGTTATTTTAAGGGTTAAAGCTTCCAAATTTGGTGTGCAATATTTTTAAGGCTTTAAGACACTGTGGTGAAAATTTGGTGAATTTTGAACAATTCCTTCATGTTTTTTCGCAATTGCAGTAATAAGTGTGTTCAGTTTAAAATTTAAAGTGACAGTAACGGTTTTATTTTAAAACGTTTTTTGTACTTTCTTATCAAGTTTATGCCTGTTTAACATGTCTGAACTACCAGATAGACTGTGTTCTGAATGTGGGGAAGCCAGAATTCCTATTCATTTAAATAAATGTGATTTATGTGATAATGACAATGATGCCCAAGATGATTCCTCAAGTGAGGGGAGTAAGCATGGTACTGCATCATTCCCTCCTTCGTCTACACGAGTCTTGCCCACTCAGGAGGCCCCTAGTACATCTAGCGCGCCAATACTCCTTACTATGCAACAATTAACGGCTGTAATGGATAATTCTGTCAAAAACATTTTAGCCAAAATGAACCCTTGTCAGCGTAAGCGTGGCTGCTCTGTTTTAGTTACTGAAGAGCATGACGACGCTGATATTAATATCTCTGAAGGGCCCCTAACCCAATCTGAGGGGGCCAGGGAGGTTTTGTCTGAGGGAGAAATTACTGATTCAGGGAACATTTCTCATCAGGCTGAATCTGATGTGATTACATTTAAATTTAAGTTGGAACATCTCCGCATTTTGCTTAAGGAGGTATTATCCACTCTGGATGATTGTGAAAAGTTGGTCATCCCAGAGAAACTATGTAAAATGGACAAGTTCCTAGAGGTGCCGGGGCTCCCAGAAGCTTTTCCTATACCCAAGCGGGTGGCGGACATTGTTAATAAAGAATGGGAAAGGCCCGGTATTCCTTTCGTCCCTCCCCCCATATTTAAAAAATTGTTTCCTATGGTCGACCCCAGAAAGGACTTATGGCAGTCAGTCCCCAAGGTCGAGGGAGCGGTTTCTACTTTAAACAAACGCACCACTATACCCATAGAGGATAGTTGTGCTTTCAAAGATCCTATGGATAAAAAATTAGAAGGTTTGCTTAAAAAGATGTTTGTTCAGCAGGGTTACCTTCTACAACCCATTTCATGCATTGTCCCTGTCACTACAGCCGCATATTTCTGGTTTGATGAACTGATAAAGGTGCTCGATAGTGATTCTCCTCCTTATGAGGAGATTATGGACAGAATCAATGCTCTCAAATTGGCTAATTCTTTCACCCTAGACGCCACTTTGCAATTGGCTAGGTTAGCGGCTAAGAATTCTGGGTTTGCTATTGTGGCGCGCAGAGCGCTTTGGTTGAAATCTTGGTCGGCTGATGCGTCTTCCAAGAACAAGCTACTAAACATTCCTTTCAAGGGGAAAACGCTGTTTGGCCCTGACTTGAAAGAGATTATCTCTGATATCACTGGGGGTAAGGGCCACGCCCTTCCTCAGGATCGGCCTTTCAAGGCAAAAAATAGACCTAATTTTCGTCCCTTTCGTAAAAACGGACCAGCCCAAAGTGCTACGTCCTCTAAGCAAGAGGGTAATACTTCTCAAGCCAAGCCAGCTTGGAGACCAATGCAAGGCTGGAACAAGGGAAAGCAGGCCAAGAAACCTGCCACTGCTACCAAGACAGCATGAAATATTGGCCCCCGATCCGGGACCGGATCTGGTGGGGGGCAGACTCTCTCTCTTCGCTCAGGCTTGGGCAAGAGATGTTCTGGATCCTTGGGCGCTAGAAATAGTCTCCCAGGGTTATCTTCTGGATTTCAAGGGACTTCCCCCAAGGGGAAGGTTCCACAGGTCTCAGTTGTCTTCAGACCACATAAAAAGACAGGCGTTCTTACATTGTGTAGAAGACCTGTTAAAAATGGGAGTGATTCATCCTGTTCCATTAAGAGAACAAGGGATGGGGTTCTACTCCAATCTGTTCATAGTTCCCAAAAAAGAGGGAACGTTCAGACCAATCTTAGATCTCAAGATCTTAAACAAATTTCTCAAGGTCCCATCGTTCAAGATGGAAACCATTCGAACTATCCTTCCTTCCATCCAGGAAGGTCAATTCATGACCACGGTGGATTTAAAGGATGCGTATCTACATATTCCTATCCACAAGGAACATCATCGGTTCCTAAGGTTTGCATTCCTGGACAAACATTACCAGTTTGTGGCGCTTCCTTTCGGATTAGCCACTGCTCCAAGGATTTTCACAAAGGTACTAGGGTCCCTTCTAGCGGTGCTAAGACCAAGGGGCATTGCAGTAGTACCTTACCTGGACGACATTCTGATTCAAGCGGCGTCCCTCCCTCGAGCAAAGGCTCACACGGACATCGTCCTGGCCTTTCTCAGATCTCACGGCTGGAAAGTGAACGTGGAAAAGAGTTCACTATCCCCGTCAACAAGGGTTCCCTTCTTGGGAACAATTATAGACTCCTCAGAAATGAGGATTTTTCTAACAGAGGCCAGAAAAACAAAACTTCTGGACTCTTGTCGGATACTTCATTCCGTTCCTCTTCCTTCCGTAGCTCAGTGCATGGAAGTGATCGGGTTGATGGTAGCGGCAATGGACATAGTTCCTTTTGCGCGCATTCATCTAAGACCATTACAACTGTGCATGCTCAGTCAGTGGAATGGGGACTATACAGACTTGTCTCCAAAGATACAAGTAAATCAGAGGACCAGAGACTCACTCCGTTGGTGGCTGTCCCTGGACAACCTGTCACAAGGGATGACATTCCGCAGACCAGAGTTGGTCATTGTCACGACCGACGCCAGTCTGATGGGCTGGGGCGCGGTCTGGGGATCCCTGAAAGCTCAGGGTCTTTGGTCTCGGGAAGAATCTCTTCTACCGATAAATATTCTGGAACTGAGAGCGATATTCAATGCTCTCAAGGCTTGGCCTCAGCTAGCGAGGACCAAGTTCATACGGTTTCAATCAGACAACATGACGACTGTTGCGTACATCAACCATCAGGGGGGAACAAGGAGTTCCCTAGCGATGGAAGAAGTGACCAAGATTATTCTATGGGCGGAGTCTCACTCCTGCCACCTGTCTGCTATCCACATCCCGGGAGTGGAAAATTGGGAAGCGGATTTTCTGAGTCGTCAGACATTGCATCCGGGGGAGTGGGAACTCCATCCGGAAATCTTTGCCCAAGTCACTCAGCTGTGGGGCATTCCAGGCATGGATCTAATGGCCTCTCGTCAGAACTTCAAAGTTCCCTCCTACGGGTCCAGATCCAGGGATCCCAAGGCGGCTCTAGTGGATGCACTAGTAGCACCTTGGACCTTCAAACTAGCTTATGTGTTCCCGCCGTTTCCTCTCATCCCCAGGCTGGTAGCCAGGATCAATCAGGAGAGGGCGTCGGTGATCTTGATAGCTCCTGCGTGGCCACGCAGGACTTGGTATGCAGATCTGGTGAATATGTCATCGGCTCCACCTTGGAAGCTACCTTTGAGACGAGACCTTCTTGTTCAGGGTCCGTTCGAACATCCGAATCTGGTTTCACTCCAGCTGACTGCTTGGAGATTGAACGCTTGATTTTATCGAAGCGAGGTTTCTCAGATTCTGTTATCGATACTCTTGTTCAGGCCAGAAAGCCTGTAACTAGAAAGATTTACCACAAAATTTGGAAAAAATATATCTGTTGGTGTGAATCTAAAGGATTCCCTTGGGACAAGGTTAAGATTCCTAGGATTCTATCCTTCCTTCAAGAAGGATTGGAAAAAGGATTATCGGCAAGTTCCCTGAAAGGACAGATTTCTGCCTTGTCGGTGTTACTTCACAAAAAGCTGGCAGCTGTGCCAGATGTTCAAGCCTTTGTTCAGGCTCTGGTTAGAATTAAGCCTATTTACAAACCTTTGACTCCTCCTTGGAGTCTCAATTTAGTTCTTTCAGTTCTTCAGGGGGTTCCGTTTGAACCCTTGCATTCCGTTGATATTAAGTTATTATCTTGGAAAGTTTTGTTTTTAGTTGCAATTTCTTCTGCTAGAAGAGTTTCAGAATTATCTGCTCTGCAGTGTTCTCCTCCTTATCTGGTGTTCCATGCAGATAAGGTGGTTTTACGTACTAAACCTGGTTTTCTTCCAAAAGTTGTTTCTAACAAAAACATTAACCAGGAGATTATCGTACCTTCTCTGTGTCCGAAACCAGTTTCAAAGAAGGAACGTTTGTTGCACAATTTGGATGTTGTTCGCGCTCTAAAATTCTATTTAGATGCTACAAAGGATTTTAGACAAACATCTTCCTTGTTTGTTGTTTATTCAGGTAAAAGGAGAGGTCAAAAAGCAACTTCTACCTCTCTCTCTTTTTGGATTAAAAGCATCATCAGATTGGCTTACGAGACTGCCGGACGGCAGCCTCCCGAAAGAATCACAGCTCATTCCACTAGGGCTGTGGCTTCCACATGGGCCTTCAAGAACGAGGCTTCTGTTGATCAGATATGTAGGGCAGCGACTTGGTCTTCACTGCACACTTTTACCAAATTTTACAAGTTTGATACTTTTGCTTCTTCTGAGGCTATTTTTGGGAGAAAGGTTTTGCAAGCCGTGGTGCCTTCCATTTAGGTGACCTGATTTGCTCCCTCCCTTCATCCGTGTCCTAAAGCTTTGGTATTGGTTCCCACAAGTAAGGATGACGCCGTGGACCGGACACACCTATGTTGGAGAAAACAGAATTTATGTTTACCTGATAAATTTCTTTCTCCAACGGTGTGTCCGGTCCACGGCCCGCCCTGGTTTTTTAATCAGGTCTGATAATTTATTTTCTTTAACTACAGTCACCACGGTACCATATGGTTTCTCCTATGCAAATATTCCTCCTTAACGTCGGTCGAATGACTGGGGTAGGCGGAGCCTAGGAGGGATCATGTGACCAGCTTTGCTGGGCTCTTTGCCATTTCCTGTTGGGGAAGAGAATATCCCACAAGTAAGGATGACGCCGTGGACCGGACACACCGTTGGAGAAAGAAATTTATCAGGTAAACATAAATTCTGTTTTTCACCTGGTCTCAATGATTTGTCGTGCCAGCTGTAATATATACTAAAATATAGACATAAGCAAGTTAAATTGTAGTGAAAATATTTCAGTTTAATTTGGAATTTATGCAAACAGAGACTTTGAGCTTGATTTATCAAGCCCTTCTCCTTCCTTCGACTGCAGGTTTGACACGAGAGAACCTGCAGTCAGGATTTATCAAGCAGCAGTCATCAGACCGCTGCTTCCCTACCATCTTCTCCACCTCTTAGACCGGGGAGATTAACAGCTCTTGTTCATGCATGATTTTCTGTGCACGGGCAGGGGGCATGATTGCATGCAAGAGCAAAATAGCGCTCCTGTGCAATGTTAAATTCGGGCAGAGGATTGCTGCCTACCAGTAGAGATCTTGGACGGATAGGGGCGAAAATGTCCGCCCCTGTCCACCCTTGATTGATAAATTTGAGCCCTTTATATCAGCCTCAGGGGTTCTCCAGTTACCTTCCCTCTCCCATGTGAAATTTTGTATCCCAGAGAGCGTCTTTGTTTTCTATGGAAGGTATCTCTCTGGGATTTCCAGGTTCCTCCCCTTTTTCTTAGAAAATTCAGTGAATTCTGCCCCTATGAAGTCAGCAGTATATTCTCTTTCCAAACTATAGAATGTCTGGTTATCTGGCCCATAGAAAGTTATGATGCTCTCTGGGAAACTAAAGCTGACAGTTTTCATTTTTAATTTAAATAAGACATGCAAAGTTCAATCTAATTTGTAAAAGATACACACACACACACACACACACACACACACACACACACACATATATATATATATATAATGGGTTTTATGTCCCTTTTCTCCAACATAGGTGTGTCCGGTCCACGGCGTCATCCTTACTTGTGGGATATTCTCCTCCCCAACAGGAAATGGCAAAGAGCCCAGCAAAGCTGGCCATATAGTCCCTCCCAGGCTCCGCCTACCCCCGTCATTCTCTTTGCCGTTGCACAGGCAACATCTCCACGGAGATGGCTAAGAGTTTTTTTGGTGTTTAAATGTAGTTTTATTCTTTAATCAAGAGTTTGTTATTTTAAAATAGTGCTGGTATGTACTATTTACTCTGAAACAGAAAAGAGATGAAGATTTCTGTTTGTAAGAGGAAAATGATTTTAGCAACCGTTACTAAAATCGATGGCTGTTTCCACACAGGACTGTTGAGATGAATTAACTTCAGTTGGGGGAAACAGTGAGCAGACTTTTGCTGCTTGAGGTATGACACATTTCTAACAAGACTTGGTAATGCTGGAAGCTGCCATTTTCCCTATGGGAACCGGTAAGCCATTTTCTTAGTTTAGTATAAGAATAAAGGGCTTCATTAGGGCTTAAAAAACTGGTAGACATTTTTCTGGGCTAAAACGATTACTTTACTAAGCATATTTGGCAGATTATAACTATTAATAGTTATTATAATCTTGGGGATTGTTTTAAAAAAACGGCAGGCACTGTATTGGACACCTTTTTCACTGGGGGCCTTTTCTAGTCATAGGCAGAGCCTCATTTTCGCGCCACTAATGCGCAGTTGTTTTTGGAAAGCAAGGCATGCAGATGCATGTGTGAGGAGCTAAGAACCACTGAAAAAGCTTATAGAAGGCATCATTTGGTATCGTATTCCCCTCTGGGCTTGGTTGGGTCTCAGCAAAGCAGATACCTGGGACTGTATAGGGGTTAAATGTAAAAACGGCTCCGGTTCCGTTATTTTAAGGGTTAAAGCTTTCAAATTTGGTGTGCAATACTTTTAAGGCTTTAAGATACTGTGGTGAAATTTGAACAATTCCTTCATACTTTTTCACATATTCAGTAATAAAGTGTGTTCAGTTTAAAATTTAAAGTGACAGTAACGGTTTTATTGTAAAACGTTTTTTGTGCTTTGTTGACAAGTTTAAGCCTGTTTAACATGTCTGAACCATCAGATAACGATGTTCTATATGTATGAAAGCCAAGGTTTCTCCCCATTTAAATATATGTGATAATTGTGTCATAGTGTCCAAACAAAGTAGGGACAATAATGCCATAAATAATGATATTGCCCATGATGATTCCTCAAATGAGGGGAGTAAGCATGGTACTGCATCATCCCCTTCTGTGTCTACACCAGTTTTGCCCACACAAGAGGCCCCTAGTACATCTAGTGCGCCAATACTTATTACCATGCAACAATTAACGGCTGTAATGGATAATTCTATTGCAAACATTTTATCCAAAATGCCTACTTATCAGAGAAAGCGCGATTGCTCTGTTTTAAACACTGAAGAGCAAGACATGCCCTCACACCAATCTGAAGGGGCCAGGAGGGAGGTTTTGTCTGAGGGAGAAATTTCAGATTCAGGGAAAATTTCTCAACAAGCTGAACCTGATGTTGTAACATTTAAATTTAAATTAGAACATCTCCACGCACTACTTAAGGAGGTATTATCTACTCTGGATGATTGTGACAATTTGGTCATTCCAAAGAAATTATGTAAGATGGACAAGTTCCTAGAGGTTCCGGTGTCCCCTGATGCTTTTCCTATACCCAAGCGGGTGGCGGACATAGTAAATAAGGAGTGGGAAAGGCCCGGCATACCTTTTGTTCCTCCCCCTATATTTAAGAAATTATTTCCTATAGTCGACCCCAGAAAGGACTTATGGCAGACAGTCCCCAAGGTCGAGGGGGCGGTTTCTACTCTAAACAAACGCACTACTATTCCTATAGAAGATAGTTGTGCTTTCAAGATCCTATGGATAAAAAGTTAGAGGGTTTGCTTAAAAAGATGTTTGTTCAGCAAGGTTACCTTCTACAACCAATTTCATGCATTGTTCCTGTCACTACAGCTGCGTGTTTCTGGTTCGAAGAACTAGAAAAGTCGCTCAATAAAGAATCTTCGTATGAGGAGGTTATGGACAGAGTTCAAGCACTTAAATTGGCTAACTCTTTTATTTTAGATGCCGCTTTGCAATTAGCTAGATTAGCGGCGAATAATTCAGGGTTTGCTATCGTGGCGCGCAGAGCGCTTTGGCTAAAGTCTTGGTCAGCGGATGTGTCCTCCAAGACCAAATTGCTTAACATCCCTTTCAAGGGTAAAACACTGTTTGGCCCTGACTTGAAAGAGATTATTTCAGACATCACTGGGGGAAAGGGCCACGCCCTTCCTCAGGATAGGTCTTTTAAGGCTAAAAATAAGCCAAATTTTCGTCCCTTTCGCAGAAACGGACCAGCCTCAAATTCTACACCCTCTAAGTAAGAGGGTAATACTTCTCAAACCAAGCCAGCCTGGAGACCGATGCAAGGCTGGAACAAGGGTAAGCAGGCCAAGAAACCTGCCACTGCTACCAAAACAGCGTGAAGTGTTGGCCCCTGATCCGGGACCGGATCTGGTGGGGGGCAGACTTTCTCTCTTTGCTCAGGCTTGGGCATGAGATATTCAGGATCCTTGGGCGCTAGAAATAGTTTCTCAAGGTTATCTCCTGGAATTCAGGGAACTACCCCCAAGGGGAAGGTTCCACAGGTCTCAATTATATTCGAACCAAATAAAAAGACAGGCATTCTTACATTGTGTAG
The DNA here is from genome assembly GCF_027579735.1 of Bombina bombina. Taxonomy (NCBI): domain Eukaryota; kingdom Metazoa; phylum Chordata; class Amphibia; order Anura; family Bombinatoridae; genus Bombina; species Bombina bombina. Next base: position 917,047,204 of record NC_069500.1, read on the forward strand.
AAGACCTGTCAAGAATGGGAGTGATTCATCCTGTTCCATTAGGAGAACAAGGGATGGGGTTTTACTCCAACCTGTTCATAGTTCCCAAAAAAGAGGGAACATTCAGACCAATTTTAGATCTCAAGATTCTAAACAAGTTTCTAAGGGTTTCATCGTTCAAAATGGAAACCATTCGAACGATCCTTCCTACCATCCAGGAAGGTCAATTCATGACCACGGTGGATTTAAAGGATGCATACCTACATATTCCTATCCACAAGGAACATCTTCGGTTCCTAAGGTTCGCCTTTCTGGACAAGCATTACCAGTTTGTGGCACTTCCATTCGGATTAGCCACTGCTCCAAGGATTTTCACAAAGGTACTAGGGTCCCTTCTAGCGGTGCTAAGACCAAGGGGCATTGCAGTAGTACCTTACTTGGACGACATCCTGATTCAAGTGTCGTCTCTGTCAAAAGCAAGGGCTCATACGGACATTGTCCTAGCCTTTCTCAGATCTCACAGGTGGAAAGTGAACATAGAAAAAAGTTCTCTGTCCCCGTCAACAAGAGTTCCCTTCTTGGGAACAATAATAGTTTCCTTAGAAATTAAGATTTTTCTGACAGAGGCCAGAAAATCAAACTTCTAAGCTCTTGTCAGGTACTTCATTCTGTTCTTCTTCCTTCCATAGCGCAGTGCATGGAAGTAATAGGTTTGATGGTTGCGGCAATGGACATAGTTCCTTTTGCACAAATTCATCTAAGACCATTACAACTGTGCATGCTCAGACTGTGGAATGGGGATTATACAGACTTGTCTCCGACGATCCAAGTAGATCAAAGGACCAGAGATTCACTCCGTTGGTGGCTGACCCTGGACAACCTGTCACAGGGAATGAGCTTCCGCAGACCAGAGTGGGTCATTGTCACGACCGACGCCAGTCTGGTGGGCTGGGGCGCGGTCTGGGAACCCCTGAAAGCTCAGGGTCTATGGTCTCGGGAAGACTCTCTTCTCCCGATAAACATTCTGGAACTGAGAGCGATATTCAATGCTCTCAAGGCTTGGCCTCGACTAGCAAAGGCCAAATTCATAAGGTGTCAATCAGACAACATGACGACTGTTGCATATATCAACCATCAGGGGGGAACAAGGAGTTCCCTGGTGATGGAGGAGCATCCGGGGGAGTGGGAACTCCATCCGGAAACCTTTGCCCAAATAACTCAATTATGGGGCATTCCAGACATGGATCTGATGGCCTCTCGTCAGAACTTCAAGGTCCCTTGTTACGGGTCCAAATCCAGGGATCCCAAGGCGACTCTAGTGGATACAATAGTAGCACCTTGGATCTTCAACCTAGCTTATGTATTCCCACCGTTTCCTCTCATTCCCAGGCTGGTAGCCAGGATCAATCAGGAGAGGGCTTCGGTGATCTTGATAGTTCCTGCGTGGCCACGCAGAACTTGGTATGCAGACCTGGTGAATATGTCATCGGCTCCACCATGGAAGCTACCTTTGAGACAGGACCTTCTTGTTCAGGGTCCATTCGAACATCCGAATCTGGTTTCCCTCCAACTGACTGCTTGGAGATTGAACGCTTGATTCTATCAAAGCGTGGGTTTTCAGATTCTGTAATAGATACTCTTATTCAGGCTAGAAAGCCTGTAACTAGAAAAATTTACCATAAAATATGGAAAAAATATATCTGTTGGTGTGAATCTAAAGGATTCCCATGGAACAAGATAAAATTCCTAAGATTCTTTCCTTTCTACAAGAAGGTTTGGAGAAAGGATTATCTGCAAGTTCTCTGAAGGGACAGATCTCTGCTTTATCTGTTTTACTTCACAAAAGGCTGGCAGCTGTGCCAGACGTTTAAGCGTTTGTTCAGGCTCTGGTTAGAATCAAGCCTGTTTACAGACCTTTGACTCCTCCCTGGAGTCTTAATCTAGTTCTTTCAGTTCTTCAAGGGGTTCCGTTTGAACCCTTACATTCCGTAGATATTAAGTTATTATCGTGGAAAGTTTTGTTTTTTGGTTGCAATTTCTTCTGCTAGAAGAGTTTCTGAGTTATCTGCTCTGCAGTGTTCTCCGCCCTATCTGGTCCATGCAGATAAGGTGGTTTTGCGTACTGAGCCTGGTTTTCTTCCGAAGGTTGTTTCCAACAAAAATATTAACCAGGAGATAGTTGTGCCTTCTTTGTGTCCGAATCCAGTTTCAGAGAAGGAACGTTTGTTACACAATTTGGACGTAGTCCGTGCTCTAAAATTCTATTTAGAGGTTACTGAAGGTTTCAGACAAACATCTTCTTCGTTTGTTGTTTATTCTGGTAAAAGGAGAGGTAAAAAAGCAACTTCTACCTCTCTTTCCTTTTGGCTTAAAAGCATTATCAGATTGGCTTTTGAGACTGCCGGACGGCAGCCTCCTGAAAGTATCACAGCTCACTCCACTAGGGCTGTGGCTTCCACATGGGCCTTCAAGAACGAGGCTCCTGTTGACCAGATATGTAAGGCAGCGACTTGGTCTTCACTGCACTCTTTTGCCAAATTTTACAAATTTTATACTTTTGCTTCTTCGGAGGCTATTTTTGGGAGAAAGGTTTTCCAAGCCGTGGTGCCTTCCGTTTAGGTGACCTGATTTGCTCCCTCCCTTCATCCGTGTCCTAAAGCTTTGGTATTGGTTCCCACAAGTAAGGATGACGCCGTGGACCGGACACACCTATGTTGGAGAAAACAGAATTTATGCTTACCTGATAAATTACTTTCTCCAACGGTGTGTCCGGTCCACGGCCCGCCCTGGTTTTTTAATCAGGTCTGATGAATTATTTTCTCTAACTACAGTCACCACGTTACCATATGGTTTCTCCTATATATATTTCCTCCTGTCCGTCGGTCGAATGACTGGGGTAGGCGGAGCCTGGGAGGGACTATATGGCCAGCTTTGCTGGGCTCTTTGCCATTTCCTTTTGGGGAGGAGAATATCCCACAAGTAAGGATGACGCCGTGGACCGGACACACCGTTGGAGAAAGTAATTTATCAGGTAAGCATAAATTCTGTTTTTTTACAAAAAAAAAATCACCTTTTCCAAAAATTAAAAATGTTTTTTGTTTAAAGGGACACTGAACCCACGTTTTTTCTTTTGTGATTCAGATAGAGCATGCAATTTTAAGCAACTTTCTAATTTACTCCTATTATCAATTTTCCTTCATTCTCTTGGTATCTTTATTTGAAAAGCAAGAATGTAAGTTTAAATGCCGGCCCATTTTTGGTGAACAACCTGGGATCTTGCTGATTGGTGGATAAATTCACCCATCAATAAACAAGTGCTGTCCATAGTTCTAAACCAAAAATTGGCTGGCTCCTTAGCTTAGAAGCCTTCTTTTTCAAACAAAGATAGCAAGAGAAAGTTGACAATTTGATAATAGGAGTAAATTAGAAAGTTGCTTAAAATAATATGTTCTATCTGGATCACAAAAGAAAAAAATTGGGTTCAGTGTCCTTTTAAGCATGTGATATTCCAACAAAAGGTGTTTTTATTTTTATGATGAAACTATATCATATAAAACACTAATGAAATATATACTTCTATTTTTTTTATTTATAGGTTAACAGACACAATTAATGATGTCACTTGTAACACTTTGGCTACAAGTACAAAGTCTGGGCCCTCTCCTCTTTCATCTCCAAATGGAAAATTAACTGTAGCTAGTCCTAAAAGAGGACCGAAGAGAGAGGAAGGATGGAAAGAAGTGGTTAGAAGGTGAGAGATGCAACACAAACATATTTAATTTTTGTGTGTATATGTGTGTGTGTCTGTATGTGTATATATATATATATATATATATATATATATATATGTGTGTGTAAACTCCCATTTAAAATCAGTCATCAAGACCTTATGTATTGTGTATGGTAAACTAAACTGATTGAAGTTTGACTATTTCAGACTGATGATTACTATAAAACTGTAAAAAAAAAAAAAAAGTGCATTGAACATATCATCAGATTTCTGTTGTAAGCTTAATTTCCTTCTATTGGCAATGCGAGTCCACAAAACATTCTTAACCTATGGGAATTACTCTACCTGGCCACCAGAAGGAGGCAAAGACACCCCAAACAAGACTATAAAAATTCCTCGCTCTTCCCCTACCCTCCAGTAGTTTTTTACCTTGTATCATGGAGGTAGGCAGAGAGAGGTGCTATGTAAAAAGAAGAATGTAGTTTATCATGGATTGGCTTGTTTTAAGCTGGGGATATATGATCATGTAAATCTCTTCTGAGTATTCGGTTTTATAAAACTAAATGACTGTGAGTCTCCCATGCCTCTTACAGTTTGACCAAATCCCCTGTCTGATAAGGCAGTGTTTCTCACACTAAATTACAGACTTATGGGTAAATTCTCCCCTCTTTCATGGCAACTTGTCGTATAAAGAGGTAGTATCAAGTCTAGTCCCTGCGTATCAATAGTGTTGTGTGTACACTTTGACCCCTTGTGTCTGGCACTGTCACGCTGCTAGACCCAGTGATTGATTCAGTCTTATTTCAATATAGGGCTGAGAGGGGTGCGCTTCGGACACTCTGTGATGCAGGTCTCTCAGGTTTCTTTTGCAATATGTACCGAGTCCACAGATTCATCCTAACTTGTGGGATATTGTCCTTCCTGACAGGAAGTAGTAAAGAGAGCACCACAGCAGAGCTGTCTATATAGCTGCCCCCTTATCTCCACCCCCCAGTCATTCTCTTTGCTGGCTCTAAGCAGGAAGGGTAAAGAGAAGAGGTGTTAAACTGTAGTTTTTATTTTACCTTCCATCAAGAGTTTATTTTAAATGGTACCGGTGTTGTACTATTTGCTCTCAGGCAGGACATAGATGAAGATTTCTGCCTGGAGGATGATGATCTTAGCATTTGTAACTAAGGTCCACTGCTGTTCCCACATGAGCTGAGGAGTACAGGAAAACTTCGGTGTGAGGAACGGTTCTTGCTATGAGGTATGTTCAGTCATTTTTCTGCAGAGACTGTGTTAATTCAGAAAGGCTGACAGTATCCCCTTTAGGGGAAGGGTAAGCAGTAATCCTAGGATTAAGAGGTTTTACTAGCTTGCATAAAGGGCTTATTTTGTGGGGGGGGGGGGGTTTTGCGCACTCAGTTTGTATGTGAAACTGGAAGGACAAACGTTTGGGTGTTCTGGGAGTAACGTTCTTTATTGGGACTTTTGCAGAGGGTTCATTTGGCTTATATTGGGGTTATTATAACCCACATGGCTTCAGGCAAGGTTTTTTTGGATTTGGGTAGGCCCCAGCCACATCAAGTGTGGTGGGCGGGGCCTATTTTCACGCCTCTGTTGCGCATTTAGTTCTACTGGCAAGCAGCAAGAAACTTCTCCTGATGCCCTGATATTCATCCTGAGGGCCTAATCGAAGCTTTAATACCTTTCTATCGTTCCCTAAGGGCAGGTAGGGCCTTGCTGTGGCAAGGTGCTAAATAGGGGTTTAAACCGGTTTTAGACATTTTGTGATCCGGTTTTGTTAATTGGGGGTGCATTGCTTATTTACTTGGGGTGCAATCCTCCTAAAGCTTAATAGGTACACTAAAAATTTCAGAAAATTTGAAGCTTTTTTAACCTGTTTTGCAGTTTGTGTATGCCTTTTTTTCTCTTAAAGGCACACTACCGTTTTTGAAAATTGTTTGTTTTTCATTAAATAAAGTGTTTTCCAAGCTTGCTTCTCTCATTACTAGCCTGTTTAACATGTCTGACATTGAGGAAACTCATTGCTCAATTTGTTTAGAAGCCATTGTGGAACCCCCTCTTAAAATGTGTCCCACTTGTACTGATATGTCTATAACTTGCAGACAACATATTTTGAGTTTGGCAATGGATGATTCTCAGACAGAAGGAAATCAGGTTTTGCCATCTAGTTCTCCGCAAGTGTCACAACCAGTAACGCCCGCACAAGTGACGCCAAGTACTTCTAGTGCGTCTAATTCTTTCACCTTGCAAGATATGGCCTCAGTTATGAATACTACCCTTACAGAGGTTTTATCTAAACTGCCAGGGTTGCAAGGGAAGCGCAGTAGCTCTGGGTTAAGAACACATGCTGAGCCTTCTGACGCTTTAGTTGCCGTATCCAATACTCCCTCACAATGTTCTGAGGTAGGGATGAGGGATTTGCTATCTGAGGGAGAGATTTCTGATTCAGGAAGATTACTCCCTCAGACAGATTCAGATATGACGGCATTTAAATTTAAGCTAGAACACCTCTGTTTATTGCTTAGATAGGTTTTAGCAACTCTGGATGATTGTGACCCTATTGTAGTTCCAGAGAAATTGTGTAAAATGGACAAATATTTAGAGGTTCCTGTCTACACTGATGTTTTTCTGGTCCCTAAGAGGATTTCGGACATTGTTACTAAGGAGTGAGATAGACCAGGTATTCCGTTCGCTCCCCCTCCTGTCTTTAAGAAAATGTTTCCCATATCTGACACCATGAGGGACTCATGGCAAACCCTCCCTAAGGTGGAGGGAGCTATTTCTATTATTTCGCAAGCTATGGAGGACTCTGATATGTTAGAGGGTACTCCCTCTTTATCTAAACCTATTAACTGTGTCTATTATGAGGAGGTTTCCGAACCGACTGCTCAATTCTTTTCCACATGCTTTGACAATATGGCTATATCTAAAAAGAATAAGATATTTAGTTCAACTGAGCCGTCCACCTCTGCGAGTTCTCTGTCCCGCGTGGTGCGTTCCCTACACTCATCTCAGATTGCACAGGCAGCTCCCCAGGGCACTACTAATCCTCCCGCGGGAAGGGCCCTTTGGCCGCCAGACTTAACTGATCAGTTACAAACGGAGGTTTCTGCAGCCTTTAATGCCTTACCACGCCCTACTAAGTGCAAGCGAAAAGGTGCATTGCTATCCGTTCCAGGGCAGATAATCCACTGATGAGGACAACTCACTTGTCGGAGGACGTCATTTCTGGGTCTGAATCAGCTACTTCCAGGCCTCCATTTGCGGAGGAACCAGATTTTAAGTTTAAGATGAAGCATTTGCGCTTTCTGCTGAAAGAAGTGCTTGCTATGTTGGAGGTTTCTGAGCCGAAATTGCCGGAGGAACCTTTGATCCCTAAGCTAGATAGGGTTTACAAGGACAGGGTAGTGCCTCAGGCCTTCCCGGGCCCCATTATGATGGCTAATATTAAGAATGAATGGGAGAAACTTGGTTCGTTCTTTTCTCCCCTCTACTTCTTTTAAAAAGCTATTCCCCGTTCCGGACTCACAGCTTGAGCTGTGGGGGGCCCTTCCTAAGGTTGATGTTGCTATCTCCACACTCGCTAAGGGAACGACTATACCGCTAGAGGATAGCTCTTCGTCAAGGAACCCATGCATAAAAAGATGGAGTCCAAACAGCTCCCCATCCTGACAGACTCACAACCGTAGTCATATTCACCCAGGATGGTCTTGAGACGGACATATACAATCAGAAAATGTCAGATCACATTTGCACTATCACACAAAAAATAAACACTCCATCACAGGTAATTTCACTAGATGGTTCACATAATTTCGATAAGAGATGACATAAATCGCAAAATAACATATCAAACATAAGGTTATACAGGATCTCTGATCATTGAATATCAATTCGTAATAATTAAAAGTAGTAGCAATAAAGATAGTTTAAAGTGCACAATAAATAAATTGAATATCAATTCGTAATAATTAAAAGTAGTAGTAATAAAGATAGCTTAAAATGCACAATAAATCGAACACAAGAAGATACAGTATTCTTTAACATTTAATGCCAATTCATATAAACCCAATTAATAATAATATATAACATTAAATGTGATGGCCATTAGAACTCACAATAAATTAAAACCATCAATATTTGTAATATGCCTGATATGGTAATCCAGTCAAAATTAATTGTAACAGTAGGAATAATCCACACAAGTACCAGCACAAGTATGAGCCAAAACATAAACGATGTAATGATCTGCTAAATATGATTGTTTTTTAGCGGATACTGTAATGTCAAAATAGATATTGAATTGGATCAAAGAACTTAAACAGGTATATACCACCTTTAGATGACGAGCAGTCCGGTTTGAATGACAGCTGAAACAGCCAATGCAAACAATAAGGAGGCTATACTTCCGGATACCGGCACACTTAAATATGCACATATCGGGCGGCTCGCTGCCTTTGAAAAAGCCTGGTTAGGGCAAAACGCGCCAGAGCAGTGTGTAGGACGCTTTTTAAATGCTAATGTTAAGATAGAACTCTCATTAATCCAATGCCTGAATTATGATTTAAAAGTGGGGTTACTCAGAGGGCTACTCAATATCAAACACTAGCGGTCAGCACAGCAGCCGAGCGTTTGTGTATTAGTGAACGCTTGCTAAACCCGCAATTAACGTGTTTCAACTGAATGATAATTAATAAGACATGGTACATTAGTGCCACTACAAATAGTGCAATCTATATGCTGTAATACCGATAGAATAAATTAAATCTGTCAAGAGTTAAGTGTTTGGCTCTTACCGTGGACAGATTTATACTTTACAAGGATACCTCTCTTTGTTCTCCGTCGACAGTATACATTTTGTATTTGTAAAATAAAAATCAAATTATTGATATCGGTAGACTTTAGAAAATCTAGTGACTGATACTTGGAGACCCAAGAGATTAAATATAACATACATATTTATGCACCAAAATACTGATGGTTGGCGGGTTAACAAAAGACAAGCCGAATAACATAGTTACTCTGTAAGAACATATGAGACAAGAAAGTGATTCAAGTATTACAAACATAACGATACAGCTGTCGTATAATAGAAGAGTAATATCGCCATATTTATAACTATTCAGAAATTTATGTGCAGCATAGTGAAATTGTAAACTCTAGGTATACCGAGCACAATTTCAAAAGAGTATATAGAATCTTGGATAACATACAAAAAATCACAGCTATCGTATATCTCTCTTAATAAGTACTGTGAACACATTAACAAATATATATAAGTTACTGTTACTTGTGGATTCAGGAGACTGTTGGTTGGCGGGTTAATAATAGACAGCTGTATAAACAGTTACTTTGTAAGCACACAGAGATATTAGATAGTGATACAAGTACCAAATACACGATACAGTTGCCGTATAATAGAATAGCAAATTCCCAATTATTTAGAAATTACTGTGCAGTAGTCAATCTGAAACTTTAGATATACAGAGCACCAAAGAAATTTGGAGAAAATATTCCATAAACCTAAGTAATCGTATAACCCTCTGAACAAGTACTGTGAACACAATAACAAACATACAACAGTTACTGATATTTGTGGATTCTAAAGCATAAAGCCATAGACATCTGTTAATCTGAGGTTAACTCAATATATATTCACATATTAAAATATTGTCAGTGGAACAACTATATAAAAACTGAAACAGTAACAATATTAATACCACTGCTATAATACTCAAGCAATATATACAGTGATTATAGAATTGCAAACATAACTGTTGAAATTTAGTAGATCAAAGCCACAGTAACAGTTTTAATACACTGTAAACCATCAGGGCACATTAAGATATGATCTACAATCCAATACTTATTTATTTTTAGTTGGGACACACAATCATATAAGAACTAGTGTATTAATTACTATACACCTGAGTTATTTGAGAACCAATATCAGAAGTATATAAATCACATGCAGTCCGTCTTGAAATAAGACTGGAGTCATAGTATTGCTATTGGTTTGCTACAACAGTGAGAAGGAATATACCCGTGAATATATAGTCATATCCTTTATATCTAGTTAGTACCAGTCTAATACAGTCTATTCTAGACTGATCCTTATGTTATAATATCTTCATCAGTTTGAAGAACCAGACAGGAACATACGTTTTTCTGATATCCATACAACAGCTGCTAATCACGAGCTGTACATTACACAACTTTACCCATCTGACATAAGAGAGGGAGCATATAGTACACCCTAATAGTACTGATACCCTAATTTGATCGAGTGAGAAACCACTGCACGTCACATCCACTATAATTTGTTCAAGCATATTAGCATTGGAGGAGAACTATTATTATATAGTGATATCCAGATATTGACAATATTATATCACATGGATTATTATCCTTTTTCTATCTTACATTTGGGATTTTAATTGTATGAATGTTGTTGGTTGTTCTAAATACAATTTTAAAGTAACAATAAAAGTTAAATTTTATTTATCTGTGAAGTATTAGCCCCAAGTCTGGGCAGTAGAGTGCTATAAGTGCATACTTTCCAGTGGAACTAATCTAGCTCCACATTTCTCCAACATAGGTGTGTCCGGTCCACGGCGTCATCCTTACTTGTGGGATATTCTCTTCCCCAACAGGAAATGGCAAAGAGCCCAGCAAAGCTGGTCACATGATCCCTCCTAGGCTCCGCCTACCCCAGTCATTCTCTTTGCCGTTGTACAGGCAACATCTCCACGGAGATGGCTTAGAGTTTTTTAGTGTTTAACTGTAGTTTTTCATTATTCAATCAAGAGTTTGTTATTTTCAAATAGTGCTGGTACGTACTATTTACTCAGAAACAGAAAAGAGATGAAGAGTTCTGTTTGTATGAGGAAAATGATTTTAGCAACCGTAACTAAAATCCATGGCTGTTCCACACAGGACTGTTGAGAGCATTAACTTCAGTTGGGGGAACAGTTTGCAGTCCTTTGCTGCTTGAGGTATGACACATTCTAACAAGACGATGTAATGCTGGAAGCTGTCATTTTCCCTATGGGATCCGGTAAGCCATGTTTATTACGATTGTAAATAAGGGCTTCACAAGGGCTTATTTAGACTGTAGACATTTTTTGAGCTAAATCGATTGATATTAACACTTATTTAGCCTTGAGGAATCATTTATTCTGGGTATTTTGATATAATTATATCGGCAGGCACTGTTTTAGACACCTTATTCTTTAGGGGCTTTCCCAAAGCATAGGCAGAGTCTCATTTTCGCGCCGGTGTTGCGCACTTGTTTTTGAGAGGCATGGCATGCAGTCGCATGTGAGAGGAGCTCTGATACTGATAAAAGACTTCTGAAGGCATCATTTGGTATCGTATTCCCCTTGGGTTTGGTTGGGTCTCAGCAAAGCAGATACCAGGGACTGTAAAGGGGTTAAAGCTTAAAACGGCTCCGGTTCCGTTATTTTAAGGGTTAAAGCTTCCAAAATTGGTGTGCAATATTTTCAAGGCTTTAAGACACTGTGGTGAAAGTTTGGTGAATTTTGAACAATTCCTTCATGTTTTTTCGCAATTGCAGTAATAAAGTGTGTTCAGTTTAAAATTTAAAGTGACAGTAACGGTTTTGTTTCAAAACGTTTTTTGTATTTTCTTATCAAGTTTATGCCTGTTTAACATGTCTGAACTACCAGATAGACTGTGTTCTGAATGTGGGGAAGCCAGAATTCCTATTCATTTAAATAAATGTGATTTATGTGATAATGACAATGATGCCCAAGATGATTCCTCAAGTGAGGGGAGTAAGCATGGTACTGCATCATTCCCTCCTTCGTCTACACGAGTCTTGCCCACTCAGGAGGCCCCTAGTACATCTAGCGCGCCAATACTCCTTACTATGCAACAATTAACGGCTGTAATGGATAATTCTGTCAAAAACATTTTAGCCAAAATGAACCCTTGTCAGCGTAAGCGTGGATGCTCTGTTTTAGTTACTGAAGAGCATGACGACGCTGATATTAATATCTCTGAAGGGCCCCTAACCCAATCTGAGGGAGCCAGGGAGGTTTTGTCTGAGGGAGAAATTACTGATTTAGGGAACATTTCTCAGCAGGCTGAATCCGATGTGATTACTTTTAAATTTAAATTGGAACATCTCCGCATTTTGCTTAAGGAGGTATTATCCACTCTGGATGATTGTGAAAATTTGGTCATCCCAGAGAAACTATGTAAAATGGACAAGTTCCTAGAGGTGCCGGGGCTCCCAGAAGCTTTTCCTATACCCAAGCGGGTGGCGGACATTGTTAATAAAGAATGGGAAAGGCCCGGTATTCCTTTCGTCCCTCCCCCCATATTTAAAAAATTGTTTCCTATGGTCGACCCCAGAAAGGACTTATGGCAGTCAGTCCCCAAGGTCGAGGGAGCGGTTTCTACTTTAAACAAACGCACCACTATTCCCATAGAGGATAGTTGTGCTTTCAAAGATCCTATGGATAAAAAATTAGAAGGTTTGCTTAAAAAGATGTTTGTTCAGCAGGGTTACCTTCTACAACCCATTTCATGCATTGTCCCTGTCACTACAGCCGCATATTTCTGGTTTGATGAGCTGATTAAGGTGCTCGATAGTGACTCTCCTCCTTATGAGGAGATTATGGACAGAGTCAATGCTCTCAAATTGGCTAATGCTTTCACTCTAGACGCCTCTTTGCAATTGGCTAAGTTAGCGGCTAAGAATTCTGGGTTTGCTATTGTGGCGCGCAGAGCGCTTTGGTTGAAATCTTGGTCGGCTGATGCGTCTTCCAAGAACAAGCTACTAAACATTCCTTTCAAGGGGAAAACGCTGTTTGGTCCTGACTTGAAAGAGATTATCTCTGATATCACTGGGGGTAAGGGCCATGCCCTTCCTCAGGATCGGCCTTTCAAGGCAAAAAATAGACCTAATTTTCGCCCCTTTCGTAAAAACGGACCAGCCCAAGGTGCTACGTCCTCTAAGCAAGAGGGTAATACTTCTCAGGCCAAGCCAGCTTGGAGACCAATGCAAGGCTGGAACAAGGGAAAGCAGGCAAAGAAACCTGCCACTGCTACCAAGACAGCATGAAATATCGGCCCCCGATCCGGGACCGGATCTGGTGGGGGGCAGACTCTCTCTCTTCGCTCACGCTTGGGCAAGAGATGTTCTGGATCCTTGGGCGCTAGAAATAGTCTCCCAGGGTTATCTTCTGGAATTCAAGGGACTTCCCCCAAGGGGAAGGTTCCACAGGTCTCAGTTGTCTTCAGACCACATAAAAAGACAGGCGTTCTTACATTGTGTAGAAGACCTGTTAAAAATGGGAGTGATTCATCCTGTTCCATTGAGAGAACAAGGGATGGGGTTCTACTCCAATCTGTTCATAGTTCCCAAAAAAGAGGGAACATTCAGACCAATCCTAGATCTCAAGATCTTAAACAAATTTCTCAAGGTCCCATCTTTCAAGATGGAAACCATTCGAACTATCCTTCCTTCCATCCAGGAAGGTCAATTCATGACCACGGTGGATTTAAAGGATGCGTATCTACATATTCCTATCCACAAGGAACATCATCGGTTCCTAAGGTTTGCATTCCTGGACAAACATTACCAGTTCGTGGCGCTTCCTTCCGGATTAGCCACTGCTCCAAGGATTTTCACAAAGGTACTAGGGTCCCTTCTAGCTGTGCTAAGACCAAGGGGCATTGCAGTAGTACCTTACCTGGACGACATTCTGATTCAAGCGTCGTCCCTCCCTCGAGCAAAGGCTCACACGGACATCGTCCTGGCCTTTCTCAGATCGCACGGCTGGAAAGTGAACGTGGAAAAGAGTTCTCTATCCCCGTCAACAAGGGTTCCCTTCTTGGGAACAATTATAGACTCCTCAGAAATGAGGATTTTTCTAACAGAGGCCAGAAAGACAAAGCTTCTGGACTCTTGTCGAATACTTCATTCCGTTCCTCTTCCTTCCGTAGCTCAGTGCATGGAAGTGATCGGGTTGATGGTAGCGGCAATGGACATAGTTCCTTTTGCGCGCATTCATCTAAGACCATTACAACTGTGCATGCTCAGTCAGTGGAATGGGGACTATACAGACTTGTCTCCAAAGATACAAGTAAATCAGAGGACCAGAGACTCACTCCGTTGGTGGCTGTCCCTGGACAACCTGTCACGAGGGATGACATTCCACAGACCAGAGTGGGTCATTGTCACGACCGACGCCAGTCTGATGGGCTGGGGCGCGGTCTGGGGATCCCTGAAAGCTCAGGGTCTTTGGTCTCGGGAAGAATCTCTTCTACCGATAAATATTCTGGAACTGAGAGCGATATTCAATGCTCTCAAGGCTTGGCCTCAGCTAGCGAGGACCAAGTTCATACGGTTTCAATCAGACAACATGACGACTGTTGCGTACGTCAACCATCAGGGGGGAACAAGGAGTTCCCTAGCGATGGAAGAAGTGACCAAGATTATTCTATGGGCGGAGTCTCACTCCTGCCACCTGTCTGCTATCCACATCCCGGGAGTGGAAAATTGGGAAGCGGATTTTCTGAGTCGTCAGACATTGCATCCGGGGGAGTGGGAACTCCATCCGGAAATCTTTGCCCAAGTCACTCAACTTTGGGGCATTCCAGACATGGATCTGATGGCCTCTCGTCAGAACTTCAAAGTTCCTTGCTACGGGTCCAGATCCAGGGATCCCAAGGCGGCTCTAGTGGATGCGCTAGTAGCACCTTGGACCTTCAAACTAGCTTATGTGTTCCCGCCGTTTCCTCTCATCCCCAGGCTGGTAGCCAGGATCAATCAGGAGAGGGCGTCGGTGATCTTGATAGCTCCTGCGTGGCCACGCAGGACTTGGTATGCAGATCTGGTGAATATGTCATCGGCTCCACCTTGGAAGCTACCTTTGAGACGAGACCTTCTTGTTCAGGGTCCGTTCGAACATCCGAATCTGGTTTCACTCCAGCTGACTGCTTGGAGATTGAACGCTTGATTTTATCGAAGCGAGGTTTCTCAGATTCTGTTATCGATACTCTTGTTCAGGCCAGAAAGCCTGTAACTAGAAAGATTTACCATAAAATTTGGAAGAAATATATCTGTTGGTGTGAATCTAAAGGATTCCCTTGGGACAAGGTTAAGATTCCTAGGATTCTATCCTTCCTTCAAGAAGGATTGGAAAAAGGATTATCGGCAAGTTCCCTGAAGGGACAGATTTCTGCCTTGTCGGTGTTACTTCACAAAAAACTGGCAGCTGTGCCAGATGTTCAAGCCTTTGTTCAGGCTCTGGTTAGAATCAAGCCTGTTTACAAACCTTTGACTCCTCCTTGGAGTCTCAATCTAGTTCTTTCAGTTCTTCAGGGGGTTCCGTTTGAACCCTTACATTCCGTTGATATTAAGTTATTATCTTGGAAAGTTTTGTTTTTAGTTGCAATTTCTTCTGCTAGAAGAGTTTCAGAATTATCTGCTCTGCAGTGTTCTCCTCCTTATCTGGTGTTCCATGCAGATAAGGTGGTTTTACGTACTAAACCTGGTTTTCTTCCAAAAGTTGTTTCTAACAAAAACATTAACCAGGAGATTATCGTACCTTCTCTGTGTCCGAAACCAGTTTCAAAGAAGGAACGCTTGTTGCACAATTTGGATGTTGTTCGCGCTCTAAAATTCTATTTAGATGCTTCAAAGGATTTTAGACAAACATCTTCCCTGTTTGTTGTTTATTCAGGTAAAAGGAGAGGTCAAAAAGCAACTTCTACCTCTCTCTCTTTTTGGATTAAAAGCATCATCAGATTGGCTTACGAGACTGCCGGACGGCAGCCTCCCGAAAGAATCACGGCTCATTCCACTAGGGCTGTGGCTTCCACATGGGCCTTCAAGAACGAGGCTTCTGTTGATCAGATATGTAGGGCAGCGACTTGGTCTTCACTGCACACTTTTACCAAATTTTACAAGTTTGATACTTTTGCTTCTTCTGAGGCTATTTTTGGGAGAAAGGTTTTGCAAGCCGTGGTGCCTTCCATTTAGGTGACCTGATTTGCTCCCTCCCTTCATCCGTGTCCTAAAGCTTTGGTATTGGTTCCCACAAGTAAGGATGACGCCGTGGACCGGACACACCTATGTTGGAGAAAACAGAATTTATGTTTACCTGATAAATTTCTTTCTCCAACGGTGTGTCCGGTCCACGGCCCGCCCTGGTTTTTTAATCAGGTCTGATAATTTATTTTCTTTAACTACAGTCACCACGGTACCATATGGTTTCTCCTATGCTATTATTCCTCCTTAACGTCGGTCGAATGACTGGGGTAGGCGGAGCCTAGGAGGGATCATGTGACCAGCTTTGCTGGGCTCTTTGCCATTTCCTGTTGGGGAAGAGAATATCCCACAAGTAAGGATGACGCCGTGGACCGGACACACCGTTGGAGAAAGAAATTTATCAGGTAAACATAAATTCTGTTTTTTTTAGATGTTTGTTCCCTGTTAGGTACATTGAGCGTGGTCTCCTTGGTGCGGTTCCTCCCGTAACGGCGGATGGTTTGCGCCCCTTTCTCCTTGTGATCATCTGCTTGTACGGAAGTGATGTGGAGACCAGCCTTTGCTCGAGTGGTTTTTGTTCTCGAGGTTTCCCCTTGCCTTATTGTCCTGAGGCTGTTGGTAAGTCTAGAAGCTCTAGTGTCGTTGTACGATTTTTACCGCCTTAGCCCCTTTGGAGTGTGGGACTTCGGCAAGGGGTGGTCTCTTCCTTAGGTCGGGACTTGCAAGTTTTTCTCGTTATCCGGGTTAATCTGGATATTGCATTAGTAAGTTTGCGAGTATTTGTTTGTTTAAACAATTGGGGGTTCAGACCTGTTCTCTCTGGCGCTTCTGGTTGTTGAGTTTCACTCAGCATTTTCCTTTGTGGATTGTTACCGGTCTAGGGTTGGTTTGGGGTTCCCCAGTTCCTGGAAACTTTGGCTATGTCCTTTTACTCGCATTACTTGACCTGGTCTTGGTTGGCCAGGTTTTCTGAGGCCGTTTCTCATTGGGTTTGGTTTGCACCTTAGGCAGTTTCCCTTGGTCAGCTTGCTGTAGTATCCATTGAATTCACTGCTCTGCAGGTGAATGGACTTGCAGTGTCTCTGCTGCTACTATTGCACATTGGTTGCGTGTTAGCAGGCTAGTTTTTAGGGGAATCACTTTCAAGAGGGCTTCTGAGTTGGGGATTGATCTCTCCTTTAGCCTGTGGCTTTTGGAAGGTGCTGTCTTTTAACCCTTTCCCCTTCTTGGCTGAGAGCTTAGTCTCCTTTTTATGGAGATGTGGTCATTTTCTTAGGGCTTCTCCTGGATCAGGAGATGGGACCTGTGAGTTTTCCTAGCTGAGAGGGATATTCTTTCTGGGTTGTTCGTTCCATTTGGAGTCTTGCTGGCTCCGTGTCAAGACTAGTTGGACCTTTTTGCTAGATCCTTTGGGTCTACGGTCCTGTTGTCTGTTCTAAGGAGTCGGGTTGCACCCGTGCTCTGTTGGATTGGCTGTGGCCATTCTTCCACTCATCTTTGAGCTGGTTTTGGGGTTATTCTGTTCCCCTGTTTCAGACCTGCCGTTGCTGGGGCTGGCCCAACTGGGAGTGGGTTCTGAGAGACGTTGTCCCCATCTCCAGAATCTAGATGGGGTAGTAGCTATAGCTAGCTCCCTAAGCTTACAAGCAGAGGGATTTCTCCACCTCGGGGCCTGGGTGTCACTTCTCTTTCTTGAGGGACCTCATAGAGGTTGTGATTCCCCCTTTTTGAAAGATCTGTGGGTAGGTTTTTCGGCTTGGATTGCCTAGAGTGTGCTCTCTGTCTGGGAGTTGTCTTTTGCAATCTGTTCTTTTGCTGGCCGCTTTTGCTCTCTGCAAGTATTCTCTGTGTCATCCTGAGGATGGCAGCGTTTTCATCTGGGTCTGTTTTTTTGTAGCGGAATACTTCAGTGTTCCAAGCTCAGACAATGTGAGGACTCAGTCTTCTGTTTTCTTTTGGTGCTTTTGCACATCGTTTGAGAGAGAGAGGTTTCTCTGTTCCTTTGCCCGGTCCTATACCTTCGGTTTCTCCTGGTCTGGACTTAGTCTTCCTTGTCTGTCGGGACCCTTTTGGGCCCTTGTGAGCTGAGCTAGCTCTAGGGGTTTTTCCTTTATGGCTTGTGACCTTTTGTTTTTTTCCTTCGGTTCTCCTGGCCCTATCCCTTTGGGAGTCTAGGCTGGTGTTCCCTTCTGTTGTGAGAGGTGAGTGGTGTCTCCTGGAGGCCTGTTGGCTCAGTTGAGTCCGAGTTTGCGGTCTCTAACTAGGCTCTGGACTACCTGCAGGTCAGTGTCCTTGGGGCCTTTTCCTTTTAAAGTTTTCTCGGCTTCGGACAAAGCTGGGTTCTTTGTGGGCAGTGGTTTCAGGCTTGGTGCCGTCAGAATGGGCCGCCTATTGTACCCTCCCGTCTTGGCATTCAGTGTCCTCTATATGCAGCTCTATATGCAGCTGTGGACTCTTTCCATTTAAGAAGGAAAATATAAATTATGCTTACCTGATGATAATTTTCTTTTATTCTGATGTAAAGAGTCCACAGCTCTCAACCTGTAATTTTTCTGTGGGGCGTCCTTTTCTCTTAAGTGTAGTCAGTCCACGGGTCATCCATTACTTATGGAATATATCTCTTCCCCAACAGGAAGTCTCAAGAGGATCACCCAAGCAGAGCTGCTATATAGCTCCTCCCCTCGCATGTCATATTCAGTCATTCTCTTGCAACCTAACTAAAGATAGGTCGTTGTGAGAGGTCTGTGGTGTTTTTTAACTTAGTTTATTTCTTCAATCAAAAGTTTGTTATTTTAAATGGCACCGGAGTTTGCTGTTTGTTCTCAGGCAGCATTAGAAGAAGAATCTGCCTGCGTTTTCTATGATCTTAGCAGACGTAACTAAGATCCACTGGCTGTTCTCATCTGAGGAGTGAGGTAACTTCAGAAAAGGGGAATAGCATGCAGGGCCCCCCTGCAAACGAGGTATGTGCAGTAAATTATTTTTCTGAGGAATGGAATTGACTGAGAAAATACTGCTGATACCAATGTAACGTAAGTTCAGCCTTAAATGCAGTGATAGCGACTGGTATTAAGCTGATGAGTGTGTGTACACTGAATGTATTTTTCTAAGGAATGGAATTGACTCTGAAAATACTGTTAATACTGAAGTAATGTATGAGCCTTAACTGCAGTAAAAGCGACTGGTAGCAGGCTTATTAATAACACTTCATTACTTTTAAAATGTATGTTCAAAACGTTTACTGGCATGTTAATCGTTTTTTGTGAGGTACTTGGTGATAAAACTTATTGGGGCATGATTTTTACCACATGGCTATCTTTGTTTTCTGCATAGAAACAGTTAACTGAGCTTCCCCACTGTTGTAATATGAGTGGGAGGGGCCTATTTTAGCGCTTTTTTGCGCAGTAAAAATTCAGTCACAATCTGCCTACTTCATCCTCCATGATCCAGGACGTCTCTAGAAAGCTCAGGGGTCTCCAAAATTCATTTTGAGGGAGGTAATCAGTCACAGCAGACCTGTGACAGTGTGTTTTGACTGTGATAAAAACGTTAATTATTAAATTGTTATCCGTTTTTGGGTATTAAGGGGTTAATCATCCATTTGCTGGTGGGTGCAATCCTTTGCTAACTTAATACATTTACTGTGAAAAATTGGTTGCTATAACTAATTTGGTTCATTGTTATTTCAACTGTGACAGTTTTTTGTGCTTCTTAAAGGCACAGTAGCGTTTTTTATATTGCTTGTAAATTTATTTAGAAAGTATTTCCAAGCTTGCTAGTCTCATTGCTAGTCTGTTTAAACATGTCTGACTCAGATGAATCTCTTTGTTCACTATGTTTAAAGGCCAATGTGGAGCCCAATAGAAATTTGTGTACTAATTGCATTGATGTTACTTTAAATAAAAGTCAATCTTTACATGTAAAGAAATTATCACCAGACAACGAGGGGGAAGTTATGCCGACTAACTCTCCTCACGTGTCAGTACCTTCGCCTCCCGCTCAGGAGGTGCGTGATTTGGTGGCGCCAAGTACATCAGGGAGGCCCTTACAAATCACTTTGCAAGACATGGCTACTGTTATGACAGAAGTATTATCTAAATTGCCAGAATTAAGAGGCAAGCGTGATAGCTCTGGGTTAAGGACAGAGCGCGCGGATGATGTGAGAGCCATGTCAGATACTGCGTCACAGTTTGCAGAACGTGAAGACGGAGAGCTTCATTCTGTGGGTGACGGATCTGATCCAGGGAGACTGGATTCAGAGATTTCTAATTTTAAATTTAAGCTTGAGAACCTCCGCATATTGCTAGGGGAGGTATTAGCGGCTCTGAATGATTGTAACACGGTTGCAATTCCAGAAAAATTATGTAGGTTGGATAGATACTATGCGGTACCGGTGTGTACTGACGTGTTTCCTATACCTAAAAGGCTTACGGAGATTATTAGCAAGGAGTGGGATAGACCTGGTGTGCCTTTTTCCCCTCCTCCCATATTTAGGAAAATGTTTCCTATAGACGCCACCACACGAGACTTATGGCAGACGGTCCCTAAGGTGGAGGGAGCAGTTTCTACTTTAGCTAAGCGTACCACTATCCCGGTGGAGGATAGTTGTGCCTTTTCAGATCCAATGGATAAAAAATTAGAAGGTTACCTTAAGAAAATGTTTGTTCAACAAGGTTTTATCTTACAGCCCCTTGCATGCATTGCGCCTGTCACTGCTGCGGCGGCATTCTGGTTTGAGTCTCTGGAAGAGGCCATTCGCATAGCTCCATTGGATGAAATTATGAACAAGCTTAAAGCACTTAAGCTAGCTAACGCATTTGTTTCTGATGCCATCGTACATTTAACCAAACTTACGGCTAAGAACTCCGGATTCGCCATCCAAGCACGCAGAGCGCTATGGCTTAAATCCTGGTCAGCTGACGTGACTTCTAAATCTAAATTGCTTAATATTCCTTTCAAAGGGCAGACCTTATTCGGGCCCGGCTTGAAAGAAATTATAGCTGACATTACGGGAGGTAAGGGCCATGCTCTACCTCAGGACAGGGCCAAATCAAAGGCCAAACAGTCTAATTTTCGTGCCTTTCGTAACTTCAAGGCAGGAGCAGCATCAACTTCCTCCGCTCCAAAACAGGAAGGAGCTGTTGCTCGTTACAGACAGGGCTGGAAAGCTAACCAGTCCTGGAACAAGGGCAAGCAGGCCAAGAAACCTGCTGCTGCCCCTAAGACAGCATGAAGAGAGGGCCCCCTATCCGGAAACGGATCTAGTGGGGGGGCAGACTTTCTCTCTTCGCCCAGGCTTGGGCAAGAGATGTCCAGGATCCCTGGGCGTTGGAGATCATATCTCAGGGATATCTCCTGGATTTCAAAACTTCTCCTCCACAAGGGAGGTTTCATCTTTCAAGGTTATCAGCAAACCAAATAAAGAAAGAGGCGTTTCTACGCTGTGTACAAGACCTCTTACTAATGGGGGTGATCCACCCAGTTCCGCGGACGGAACACGGGCAAGGATTCTATTCAAATCTATTTGTGGTTCCCAAGAAAGAGGGAACCTTCAGACCAATCTTGGACTTAAAAATCCTAAACAAATTCCTAAGAGTTCCATCATTCAAAATGGAAACTATTCGAACCATCCTTCCCATGATCCAAGAGGGTCAGTACATGACCACAGTGGACTTAAAGGATGCCTACCTTCACATACCGATTCACAAGGATCATTATCGGTACCTAAGATTTGCCTTCCTAGACAGGCATTACCAGTTTGTAGCTCTTCCCTTCGGATTAGCTACGGCTCCAAGAATCTTTACAACGGTTCTGGGCTCACTTCTGGCGCTACTAAGACCGCGAGGCATAGCGGTGACTCCGTACCTAGACGACATTCTGATACAAGCGTCAAGTTTTCAAACTGCCAAATCTCATACAGAGATAGTTCTGGCATTTCTGAGGTCGCATGGGTGGAAGGTGAACGTGGGAAAGAGTTCTCTATTACCACTTACAAGGGTTCCCTTCCTAGGGACTCTTATAGATTCTGTAGAGATGAAAATTTACCTGACGGAGGCCAGGTTATCAAAACTTCTAAATGCTTGCCGTGTCCTTCATTCCATTCCACACCCGTCAGTAGCTCAGTGCATGGAAGTAATCGGCTTAATGGTAGCGGCAATGGACATAGTGGGAACTTCATCCGGAAGTCTTCGCTCAACTGATCCATCGTTGGGGCAAACCAGATCTGGATCTCATGGCGTCTCGCCAGAACGCCAAGCTTCCTTGTTACGGATCCAGGTCCAGGGACCCGGGAGTGGTGCTGATAGATGCTCTGACAGCCCCTTGGGTCTTCAACATGGCTTATGTGTTTCCACCATTTCCGATGCTTCCTCGATTGATTGCCAAGATCAAACAGGAGAGAGCATCGGTGATTCTGATAGCGCCTGCGTGGCCACGCAGGACCTGGTATGCAGACATAGTGGACATGTCGTCCTGTCCACCATGGTCTCTGCCTCTGAGACAGGACCTTCTAATTCAGGGTCCTTTCAACCATCCAAATCTAATTTCTCTGAGGCTGACTGCATGGAGATTGAACGCTTGATTCTATCAAAGCGTTGCTTCTCGGAGTCGGTTATTGATACCTTAATACAGGCTAGGAAACATGTTACCAGAAGAATTTACCATAAGATATGGCGTAAATATTTATATTGGTGCGAATCCAAGAGTTACTCATGGAGTAAGGTTAGGATTCCTAGGATATTGTCTTTTCTACAAGAGGGTTTAGAAAAGGGCTTATCTGCTAGTTCGTTAAAGGGACAGATTTCTGCTCTGTCTATTCTTCTACACAAACGTCTGGCAGAAGTTCCAGACGTTCAGGCTTTTTGTAAGGCTTTAGCTAGGATTAAGCCTGTGTTTAAGACTGTTGCTCCGCCGTGGAGCTTAAACTTAGTTCTTAACGTTCTTCAAGGCGTTCCATTTGAACCCCTTCATTCCATTGATATCAAGCTGTTATCCTGGAAAGTTCTGTTTTTGATGGCTATTTCCTCGGCTCGAAGAGTCTCTGAGTTATCTGCCTTACATTGTGATTCTCCTTATCTGATTTTTCATTCAGACAAGGTAGTTCTGCGTACTAAACCTGGGTTCTTACCTAAGGTAGTTACTAACAGGAATATCAATCAAGAGATTGTTGTTCCATCATTGTGTCCTAACCCTTCTTCAAAGAAGGAACGACTTTTGCATAATCTGGACGTAGTCCGTGCCCTTAAATTCTATTTGCAGGCAACTAAAGATTTTCGTCAAACTTCTTCCCTGTTTGTCGTTTACTCTGGACAGAGGAGAGGTCAAAAGGCTTCGGCTACCTCTCTCTCTTTTTGGCTTCATAGCATAATACGTTTAGCCTATGAGACTGCTGGACAGCAGCCTCCTGAAAGGATTACAGCTCATTCTACTAGAGCTGTGGCTTCCACCTGGGCCTTTAAAAATGAGGCCTCTGTTGAACAGATTTGCAAGGCTGCAACTTGGTCTTCACTTCACACTTTTTCAAAATTTTACAAATTTGACACTTTTGCTTCTTCGGAGGCTATTTTTGGGAGAAAGGTGCTTCAGGCAGTGGTTCCTTCCGTTTAAAGTTCCTGCCTTGTCCCTCCCTTCATCCGTGTACTTTAGCTTTGGTATTGGTATTCCATAAGTAATGGATGACCCGTGGACTGACTACACTTAACAAGAGAAAACATAATTTATGCTTACCTGATAAATTTATTTCTCTTGTAGTGTAGTCAGTCCACGGCCCGCCCTGTCTTTAAGGCAGATCTAAATTTTAATTAAACTCCAGTCACCACTGCACACTATGGTTTCTCCTTTCTCGTCTGGTTTTGGTCGAATGACTGAATATGACATGTGAGGGGAGGAGCTATATAGCAGCTCTGCTTGGGTGATCCTCTTGCAACTTCCTGTTGGGGAAGAGATATATTCCATAAGTAATGGATGACCCGTGGACTGACTACACTACAAGAGAAATAAATTTATCAGGTAAGCATAAATTATGTTTTTTATTCTTCTGGCACCTTTCACCCTGATATTTCTTCTTCTGTTCCTTGTTCCTCGGCAGAATGACTGGGGGATGAGGGGAGTGGGAGGAGTATTTAAGTCTTTTGCTGGGGTGTCTTTGCCTCCTCCTGGTGGCCAGGTTCTTATTTCCCAAAAGTAATGAATGCAGCTGTGGACTCTTTCCATCAGAAGAAAAGTAAATTATCAGGTAAGCATAATTTGTTTTTTGGTCCAGAGGGACTAGGCCTTTTTAGTTTAAATACTCTTTAGTCTTTCCCTGCGGTTTTCCTTCAGTCCTTTGTTGGTACTGTGGGTGGCTGATGTTTATCTGTCTGGTTTCGGCTTGGCATGTTACTGTCTATCTCCAGAATCTCATAGATTTCTGGTTAGTCCGCTTCAGTTGCCAGTATACGGTATATCTTTCCCTATTCAGGGACAGTTCTATGGAAGTGGGAGAGTGTCTTCTGGGATTCATTCTGTTTTCTCTTAAAGTGAAAGTAAATCCTAGCGTTTTACAAAAGCTAGGATTGACTTTTGAAACAAATAAAACGGGACTTTCATTTCATGAAGTGTAATATACTTAATGTAGAAAGCTCCTTTATTTGTTTTAACTGATCACTGTTTTTAGCTGCTACAGCAGCCCACGGCTAAAAATTTTTTTTGCTAAGAGGTGACGTTTTCACCTCTTAGCCAATAGCCGTGCGGTAAATTCGACGTGGCACCCATGGGAGCCGGATTTACTGCACGGCTATTGGCTTAGAGGTGAAAACGTCACCTCTTAGCAAAAAAATTTTTTGAGCTGTGTGCTGCTGTAGCAGCTAAGAACGGCGATCAGTTAAAACAAATAAAGGAGTTTTCTACATGAAGTATCTTATACTTCATGAATGAAAGTCCCCTTTGTTTCAAAAGTAAATCCTAGCATTTGTAAAGCGCTAGGATTTACTTTCACTTTAAGAATCTTCGGTCACTCTTTCTATTCTGAGGACCTGGTCTTCTGAGTTTTTCCAGCTGAGTTTTTTCTGAAGTAGATCCTCTTTCTGACTCTGAGTTCAGCAGGAGTTCTAAGGACTCTTCTTTGATGTGTCCTTTGGACGGATTTGTATCTTTGGTGGGATTCCTTCTAGATTCTCTGGGCATTGGTGCCTATCCTAGTCTTGCCCTTAGGGGATCGTGGTCAGGGATTCTTGAGTAGATCTCTGGATCCTTTCAGTGCGGGGGAAGTTTATATTGTTCCTTTTGACTATGTCTCCTTTTCTGGTTTGACTCAGTCTGTCGGGGGCAGGCATCAGGGTGCCTGATTGCCTCTTTTTTGTGCTGTGACTCGTTTCGTGGTTGGCTTCTCCATTATGGGTGCTCCTTATTATGCAGTTGGATGGGGTCTTCGCCCTTGGGGGGTTGATGTATCCCGACAGGGGGTTTTCGGAAGGGTGTTAGTCCTTTTCCTAAGCACGTAGCTGGTCCCTTGTTTTTTTTTTTTTTGTTTTTTTTTTGGATTAACGGCTGTCCGTCCCTGTTTTGGGAGGGTGGTGTTGGTTCTCTCTGAATTTTTTTATTTCTTCTTGAAGTTCTCTCTGGCTCTTCCAGGGTGTCCTGGAGACAGGGGTTCTTAGGTTGGCTAGTTTTTAGCCTGAGGGTTAGCCTGGCTTTCAGACGTGCGGCTACGGGTGGTCTCATCTGTCGCTGCTGCCCTGGATATGTGGGCTCCTAAGCAGATCCAGATATGTTTCTGTTATATTCCTGAGGCCATGAACTCTTGGTGTTCTTTTCCTTTGCTAAAAGGTGGCCTGCGGTCAGGCAGTTGTGTCAAAATTGTGTCCTTCAGGATATTAGACTTCTTGTCTAGGATTACATCGGTATTGATACAGAAAGATGGTCCTTGAAATTGTCTATTTATTGACCTGTTTTGTTTCTGGGATATCTCTCCAGGTCCTAGTGTCTCTTGCAGTCGAGTAATCCGCCATCTTTGGGCCTTCTTTCTAAGGAGTCTTTTTATTCGGGTTCTGCAAATGGCTTCACTATCTTTTTTTTTTCTGGGATCGTACCTCAAGGTTCTTTCAGTCTTCTTTAGCACAGTCACTTTGTTTTCTGTGTTCTTCCTCTGGAAGTGTACGGTGTTGGGAGTCTTTGTTGTTTGTGGAGGAGGGTTCTTCTCCTGATCTCATAGTCCGCGGGACTCTCGTCTCCTCAGAGGTTTGTGTGCTCCTTTTGGGACCACTGTTTGTGTGGTCTCCGATGTGGGCTCTTACGGTCCTAATTGTAAGGCAGTTACTTGGTTCTGCTAACTTTTGGGTCCTTTGCTTCTGTTGAAACAGTTTTTTGAATGCAGCTGTGAACTCTTCCTGTATTTAGAAGGAAAACAAAAATTAAGACTTACCAGATAATTTCCTTTCCTTCGATACAGGGAGAGTCCACAGCTCCCGCCCGTGCTCTCCGGTGGGTGGTCCTAAATTTAAATTGCTTTCTTCTGGCACTTTTTTTCTCCTGATATTTCTCCTACTGTTCCTTGTTCTCTCTGCAGAATGACTGGGTGATGAGGGAAGTGGGGAAGGTATTTAAGCCTTTTGGCTGGGGTGTCTTTGCCTCCTGGACACTCCCTGTATCGAAGGAAAGGAAATTATCTGGTTAGTCATAATTTATTTTTTTTATTTAGGTTGTTTCAACTCAAAATATTAATCAAGAAATTATTGTTCCGTCATTTTGCCCAAGTCCTCCTTCCTCTAAGAAGATAGTTGTATCTTCCATGCTACCAAGAAATGTCATCAATCATCTTCCTTATCTGTCCTGCATTCTGGTAAGCCCAAAGATCTGAAGCCCACTGCTGTTAGTTTGATCCGCATGGCGTATATAGACGCAGGCCGGCAGACTCCATTACCCATTATGGCACATTCTACTTGCGCAGTGTCTTCTTCCTGGCCTTTTAGAATGAGGCTTTAGTTGAACAGATATGTAAGGCTGCTACTTGGTCCTAATTGCATACTTTCACAAAAATTTACAGATTCAATGTTTTTGTCTCTGCAGTGGCATCTTTTGGGAGAAGGTTTCTTCAAGCACTGGTGCCTAGTACTTAGGACTGCCTTCCCTACCTTTCTTTTACAAAATGTTTGTAGACTCCACAGCTTGGGTATTAATTTCCTATTGGTTATGAATGAATGAATTTTTGGACTCTCACTGGCATCAGAAAGAAAACATAATTTATGCTTACCTGATTAATTCTGAGAGGGTAGGTAAAGTGGGAGGGGTATTTAATGCTTTGTTTCTAGTGTCTGCCGCCGCCTCCTGGTGGCCAGGGGAAGAATTTCACATAGTTAATGAATAAATAAATTTGTGGACTTTAACTGCCAAGAAAGAAAATAATTTATTTTGTGAAGCTACCAAGGGTGATATCCATAATAAAACCGGAGGCGGTGTCAGTGATTTTGATTTCTCCAGCTTGGTTTTGCAGAACTTTCATTTTAGCCAGTAAAATGTTGTCTGATAAAGTTGAGACCTTGATTCAGACTTGGATGTTTGTAACTTGCCATATTTATCTCAATGTGTGGTATATCTATTTGTCCTGTTGTGCAGCTGGAGGTTATTATTTTAAATCCTTTCAGATTCCTACAATTTTGGAGTTTCTGCAAGTACATTTGGAGAAAGGTCTGTCTGCCAGTTCTCTGAGGATACAGATTGCTTCTCTGTCTGTGCTGTATCATACAAATTTCAAATTTGCCAAGCTTTCTGCTATTCTATCCAAATATTTTTTCAGGCTCTAATTTGCCTTAAGCCAGTGATAGGACATCCATCTCTTTTCTATCATTGGAAGATAGCTAATATTCCTGCCATTCAGACGTTTGTATAGGCATTGATTAGAGTTAAACCTATTATTTGTCCATTTACGCCCCCTTGGGGTAAGACTTTGGTGTTAAAGGGACACTGTACCCAAATTTTTGATTTTGTGATTCAGATAGAGCATGAAATTTTAAGCAACTTTCTAATTTACTCCTATTATCAAATTTTCTTCATTCTCTTGGTATCTTTATTTGAAATGCACAGATGTAAGTTTAGATGCCGGCCCATTTTTGGTGAACAACCTGGGTTGTCCTTGCTGATTGGTGGATAAATTCATCCACCAATAAAAAAGTGCTGTCCAGAGTACTGAAACCAAAAAAAGCTTAGATGCCTTCTTTTTTCAAATAAAGATAGCAAGAGAATGAAGAAAAATTGATAATAGGAGCAAGTTAGAAAGTTGCTTAAAATTGCATGCTCTTTCTGAATTACAAAAGAAAAAATTTGGGTTCAGTGTCCCTTTAAGGGTACTTCAACCCCTGACTTTTGATCACATACATAGGTTGAATCTTCAACTTTTGTTTTGGAAGGTTTTGTTCTTGCAAGCCATTATTTTGGCCAGGCAAGTTTTTGGACTTGCAGTTTTGCCTTCTTTGCTTAGGTTTGATCAGGGTACGATGGTTTTGAGTTTCTCTCAACAATAGTTTCTTCAGAAACTTTTAATCAGGAAGTTGTGGTATATATTTGTTGTTTCTGCCAATTGTAAGGCTACTGGTCCCTGCAGCTTACCCCTCTGCAGCGTGCTCACAATCTAAGAGCATGTGCTGTCATTTTTTAGACTTTAAACGCACTGCTGAGGGGAAGTTGCAGCAATCGGTAGCCTTGCAGAACTGATTGTTGCTTATAATAATTAAAAAAAAAAGCTGCTTACAAGGTGGGCCATCAACTCCAGGAACTGAGCTCAACTTTTGAAGGTAATAAAAAAGCTTAAAAACATGTGTTTTAAATAGTTTCTATGGAGGGGTATGGTGTTGGTTTGTGCTTTAAGATTCTATGTGGAAGCGACTAAGTGCTAGATTACAAGTGGAGCACTAATTTATCGCGCACCTGCAAATGGACAAATTCACCCGTTTGTGGGAACGCAATAAATAACCAGCCAGTACAGGTGTTGCATTTATTTTGCCCTGCTTTGGTCCTTTCCTGTTTTTTCTTCTCTACTTCGCCTTGTGTGTATCAATAGTCTAGGGAAATACTTGGAATAAAGGATGGAGCAAAGCACTGTAAAGTAAGGGGGTGTTTTTCCGCTTCCTCATGGACAGGAAAAGAAATCCCACGTGTAATCTTGTGGTCTAACCATCTTGAAGCAAATAAATTTATCATGCAAGCATACATTTTTTTAGTTGTTTTTTTTCCAATTGGATTTCACCATAATCCCTCTGCATCCAGTTTTGCATAACCAACACTGTTACAGAAATATACTTTTTACCCCTGTAATTACCTTGTATCTAAGCTTCTGCAGACTGCCTCCTTGTCTGTCTCAGATCTTTTGACAGACTTGCATTTCAGGCAATTAGTGCTGACTCTTAAATAACTTCATGTGCATGAGCACACTGTTATCTATATAAAACACATGAACTAACGCCCTCTAGCTGTGAAAAACTGTGAAATGCAGAGGCTGCCTTCAAGGGCTTAGAAATTAGCATATGAGCCTACCTAGGTTTAGCTTTCAACTAAGAATAACAAAAGAACAAATTTGATGATAAAAGTAAATAAGAAAGTTGTTATATGCCCTATCTGAATCATGAAAGTTTAATTTGGATTTTACTATCCCTTTAAAATTCATAAATTTCCTTTTTCAACAGTGCTTATCTGTTCTGTTATGTTAATTTATTGCTAGGCTACAAAAAAAGTCTTGAAATTACGAAACAATTTATTTATATATTTAGCGTGATAGCATAAAAAGACTTATCCTGGCATCATTTTTAAATGCACCTGATGCCTAGTCCTTGTTATGACTAGCACAATTATTTCTTGCTATCTATTGACTCTCCAAATGGATGCTTGTTAGGTTATATATTGAAATAAAGCTGACAGTAAGGGTAAGGTAAAAATAGTAGAAACAGAGGATTCTGAAATCCTCTAAGAAGTTTGTTCCTTACAGGAAAAAGGATAATACTGAATACCTAGTCATTAAGAATGTATAGAATTACAGTGAATAAGAAGAAATTGGTTTATCATATAAATAAATGTTGTTTCTTCTGTTAAGTGTGATCAGTCCACGGGTCATCATTACTTCTGGGATATTACTCCTCCCCAACAGGAAGTGCAAGAGGATTCACCCAGCAGAGCTGCATATAGCTCCTCCCCTCTACGTCACTCCCAGTCATTCTCTTGCACCCAACGACTAGATAGGATGTGTGAGAGGACTATGGTGATTATACTTAGTTTTATATCTTCAATCAAAAGTTTGTTATTTTAAAATAGCACCGGAGTGTGTTATTATCTCTCTGGCAGAGTTTGAAGAAGAATCTACCAGAGTTTTTGTTATGATTTTAGCCGGAGTAGTTAAGATCATATTGCTGTTTCTCGGCCATCTGAGGAGAGGTAAACTTCAGATCAGGGGACAGCGGGCAGATGAATCTGCATAGAGGTATGTAGCAGTTTTTATTTTCTGACAATGGAATTGATGAGAAAATCCTGCCATACCGATATAATGTCATGTATGTATACTTTACACTTCAGTATTCTGGGGAATGGTACTTCACTAGAATTACACTGTATGAAATACATAAAGCTGTTTAATAACTAGAGATTATGTTGAACGTTTTTGCTGGAATGTAAAATCGTTTTCATTTGCTGAGGTACTGAGTGAATAAATGTTTGGGCACTATTTTTCCACTTGGCAGTTGCTTAATCTGTTTTCTGACAGTTTCTGTTCTCCCTCACTGCTGTGTGTGAGGGGGAGGGGCCGTTTTTTGGCGCTTTTACTATGCATCAAATATTTCAGTCAGCAACTCATTGTATTCCCTGCATGATCCGGTTCATCTCTACAGAGCTCAGGGGTCTTCAAAACTTATTTTGAGGGAGGTAATTTCTCTCAGCAGAGCTGTGAGAATTATAGTTTGACTGAGATAAAAAACGTTTATTCTGTAATTTGTTTCCTGCTTTCAGAATTTGTTATCTTTGCTAATGGGATTAAACCTTTGCTAAAGTTGTGTTGTTTACAAGGATTGAGGCTATAACTGTTTCAATTTATTAATTTTCAACTGTCATAAATCTTCTGTGCTTCTTAAAGGCACAGTACGTTTTAATATTATTCTAATTGAATTGTATTTCCAAGTTGCAAGTTTATTGGCTAGTGTGTTAAACATGTCTGATTCAGAGGATGATACCTGTGTCATTTGTTGCAATGCCAAAGTGGAGCCCAATAGAAATTTATGTACTAACTGTATTGATGCTACTTTAAATAAAAGTCAATCTGTACAAATTGAACAAATTTCACCAAACAACGAGGGGAGAGTTATGCCGACTAACTCGCCTCACGTGTCAGTACCTACATCTCCCGCTCAGAGGGAGGTGCGTGATATTGTAGCGCCGAGTACATCTGGGCGGCCATTACAAATCACATTACAGGATATGGCTACTGTTATGACTGAGGTTTTGGCTAAATTACCAGAACTAAGAGGTAAGCGTGATCACTCTGGGGTGAGAACAGAGTGCGCTGATATTAGGGCCATGTCAGACACTGCGTCACAGGTGGCAGAACATGAGGACGGAGAATTTCTTTCTGTTGGTGACGGTTCTGATCCAAACAGACTGGATTCAGATATTTCAAATTTTAAATTTAAACTGGAAAACCTCCGTGTATTACTAGGGGAGGTGTTAGCGGCTCTGAATGATTGTAACACAGTTGCAATACCAGAGAAAATGTGTAGGTTGGATAAATATTTTGCGGTACCGACGAGTACTGAGGTTTTTCCTATACCTAAGAGACTTACTGAAATTGTTACTAAGGAGTGGGATAGACCCGGTGTGCCGTTCTCACCCCCTCCGATATTTAGAAAAATGTTTCCAATAGACGCCACCACAAGGGACTTATGGCAAACGGTCCCTAAGGTGGAGGGAGCAGTTTCTACCTTAGCTAAGCGTACCACTATCCCGGTGGAGGATAGCTGTGCTTTTTCAGATCCAATGGATAAAAAGTTAGAGGGTTACCTTAAGAAAATGTTTGTTCAACAAGGTTTTATATTGCAACCCCTTGCATGCATTGCGCCGATCACGGCTGCAGCGGCATTCTGGATTGAGTCTCTGGAAGAGAACATTGGTTCAGCTACTCTGGACGACATTACGGACAGGCTTAGAGTCCTTAAACTAGCTAATTCATTCATTTCGGAGGCCGTAGTACATCTTACTAAACTTACGGCGAAAAATTCAGGATTCGCCATTCAGGCACGCAGGGCGCTGTGGCTAAAATCCTGGTCAGCTGATGTTACTTCTAAGTCTAAATTGCTTAATATACCTTTCAAAGGGCAGACCTTATTCGGGCCCGGGTTGAAAGAGATTATCGCTGACATTACAGGAGGTAAAGGCCATGCCCTGCCTCAGGACAAAGCCAAGACTAGACAGTCTAATTTTCGTTCCTTTCGTAATTTCAAAGCAGGAGCAGCATCAACTTCCTCTGCACCAAAACAGGAAGGAGCTGTTGCTCGCTACAGACAAGGCTGGAAACCTAACCAGTCCTGGAACAAGGGCAAGCAGACTAGGAAACCTGCTGCTGCCCCTAAAACAGCATGAATTGAGGGCCCCCGATCCGGGATCGGATCTAGTGGGGGGCAGACTTTCTCTCTTCGCCCATGCTTGGGCAAGAGATGTTCAGGATCCCTGGGTGCTAGAGATAATATCTCAGGGATACCTACTGGACTTTAAATACTCTCCTCCAAGAGAGAGATTTCATCTGTCAAGATTGTCAACAATCCAGACAAAGAAAGAGGCGTTTCTACGCTGCGTACAAGAGCTCTTGTTAATGGGAGTAATCCATCCAGTTCCACGATCGGAACAGGGACAAGGGTTTTACTCAAATCTGTTTGTGGTTCCCAAAAAAGAGGGAACTTTCAGACCAATCCTGGACTTAAAGATCCTAAACAAATTCCTAAGAGTTCCATCGTTCAAGATGGAGACTATTCGGACAATTTTACCTATGATCCAAGAGGGTCAGTACATGACCACTGTAGATTTAAAAGATGCTTACCTTCACATACCGATTCACAAAGATCATTATCGGTACCTAAGGTTTGCCTTCCTAAACAGGCATTACCAGTTTGTGGCTCTTCCATTCGGATTGGCTGCAGCTCCAAGAATCTTCACAAAGGTTCTGGGTGCTCTTCTGGCGGTACTAAGACCGCGGGGAATCTCGGTAGCTCCATACCTAGACGACATTCTGATTCAAGCTTCAAGCTTTCAAACTGCCAAGTCTCATACAGAGTTAGTGCTGGCATTTCTAAGGTCGCATGGATGGAAGGTGAACGAAAAGAAAAGTTCACTCGTTCCATTCACAAGAGTTCCCTTCCTGGGGACTCTTATAGATTCTGTAGAAATGAAGATTTACCTGACAGAGGACAGGCTAACAAGACTTCAAAGTGCTTGCCGCACCCTTCATTCCATTCAACACCCGTCAGTGGCTCAATGCATGGAGGTAATCGGCTTAATGGTAGCGGCAATGGACATAGTACCCTTTGCACGCTTACACCTCAGACCACTGCAACTGTGCATGCTAAGTCAGTGGAATGGGGATTACTCAGACTTAATCCCCTTCTCTGAATCTGGATCAAGAGACCAGAAA
Source organism: Bombina bombina (assembly GCF_027579735.1). NCBI lineage: Eukaryota > Metazoa > Chordata > Amphibia > Anura > Bombinatoridae > Bombina > Bombina bombina. The sequence goes on from NC_069500.1 coordinate 917,080,576, forward strand.
TTCTCTTCTATGGTGGCTTTCTCGGCCACATCTGTCCAGGGGGATGCCATTCAGCAGACCAGACTGGACAATTGTAACAACAGACGCCAGCCTTCTAGGTTGGGGTGCCGTCTGGAATTCTCTGAAGGCTCAGGGACAATGGAGTCAGGAGGAGAGTCTCCTGCCAATAAACATTCTGGAATTGAGAGCAGTTCTCAATGCCCTCCTGGCTTGGCTCCAGTTGACAACTCGGGGGTTCATCAGGTTTCTGTCGGACAACATCACGACTGTAGCTTACATCAACCATCAGGGAGGGACAAGAAGCTCCCTAGCTATGATGGAAGTATCAAAGATAATTCGCTGGGCAGAGTCTCACTCTTGCCACCTGTCAGCAATCCACATCCCGGGAGTGGAGAACTGGGAGGCGGATTTCTTAAGTCGTCAGACTTTTCATCCGGGGGAGTGGGAACTTCATCCGGAGGTCTTTGCCCAAATACTTCAACGTTGGGGCAAACCAGAGAGAGATCTCATGGCGTCTCGACAGAACGCCAAGCTTCCTCGTTACGGGTCCAGATCCAGGGATCCAGGAGCAGTCCTGATAGATGCTCTGACAGCACCTTGGGACTTCAGGATGGCTTACGTGTTTCCACCCTTCCCGTTGCTTCCTCGATTGATTGCCAGAATCAAACAAGAGAGAGCATCAGTGATTCTAATAGCACCTGCGTGGCCACGCAGGACTTGGTATGCAGACCTGGTGGACATGTCATCCTGTCCACCTTGGTCTCTACCTCTGAAACAGGACCTTCTGATACAGGGTCCCTTCAAACATCAAAATCTAACTTCTCTGAAGCTGACTGCTTGGAAATTGAACGCTTGATTTTATCAAGACGTGGGTTTTCTGAGTCAGTTATTGATACCTTAATACAGGCTAGGAAACCTGTTACCAGAAAGATTTACCATAAGATATGGCGTAAATACCTATATTGGTGTGAATCCAAAGGTTACTCTTGGAGTAAGGTTAGGATTCCTAGGATATTGTCTTTTCTACAAGAAGGTTTAGAAAAGGGTTTATCTGCTAGTTCATTAAAGGGACAGATCTCAGCTCTGTCCATTCTGTTACACAAACGTCTGTCAGAAGTTCCTGACGTCCAGGCTTTTTGTCAGGCTTTGGCCAGGATTAAGCCTGTGTTTAAAACTGTTGCTCCACCATGGAGTTTAAACCTTGTTCTTAATGTTTTACAGGGCGTTCCGTTTGAACCCCTTCATTCCGTTGATATAAAGTTGTTATCTTGGAAAGTTCTATTTTTAATGGCTATTTCCTCGGCTCGAAGAGTCTCTGAATTATCAGCCTTACATTGTGATTCTCCTTATTTGATTTTTCATTCGGATAAGGTAGTCCTGCGTACTAAACCTGGGTTCTTACCTAAGGTAGTTACTAACAGGAATATCAATCAAGAGATTGTTGTTCCTTCTTTATGCCCAAATCCTTCTTCAAAGAAGGAACGGCTACTGCACAACCTGGATGTAGTCCGTGCTCTAAAATTTTACTTACAGGCAACTAAGGAATTTCGACAAACGTCTTCTCTGTTTGTCATTTACTCTGGGCAGAGGAGAGGTCAAAAAGCTTCCGCTACCTCTCTTTCTTTTTGGCTTCGTAGCATAATTCGTTTAGCTTATGAGACTGCTGGACAGCAGCCTCCTGAAAGAATTACAGCTCATTCTACTAGAGCTGTGGCTTCCACTTGGGCCTTCAAGAATGAGGCCTCTGTTGAACAGATTTGCAAGGCTGCAACTTGGTCTTCGCTTCATACTTTTTCCAAATTTTACAAATTTGACACTTTTGCTTCATCGGAGGCTATTTTTGGGAGAAAGGTTCTTCAGGCAGTGGTTCCTTCTGTATAAAGAGCCTGCCTATCCCTCCCGTCATCCGTGTACTTTTGCTTTGGTATTGGTATCCCAGAAGTAATGATGACCCGTGGACTGATCACACTTAACAGAAGAAAACATAATTTATGCTTACCTGATAAATTCCTTTCTTCTGTAGTGTGATCAGTCCACGGCCCGCCCTGTTTTTAAGGCAGGTAAATATTTTTTAATTTATACTCCAGTCACCACTTCACCCTTGGCTTTTCCTTTCTCGTTGGTCCTTGGTCGAATGACTGGGAGTGACGTAGAGGGGAGGAGCTATATGCAGCTCTGCTGGGTGAATCCTCTTGCACTTCCTGTTGGGGAGGAGTAATATCCCAGAAGTAATGATGACCCGTGGACTGATCACACTACAGAAGAAAGGAATTTATCAGGTAAGCATAAATTATGTTTTTTTCTAGGATTAAAATAAGGCACTGCTATACTGTTTTAGCTTTTTAGCTAGCTGTTAATATCTGAAGATACTGTATGTAGGATCAGAGCTCGCTCAAGGTATTACACAAATAATGTGCTGCCTGGATCGGAGAATAAAATGATGCCCCCAACTCTCATTGCTCTACAATCTAAACCGAACCATTGCACTCCATCCTAAGTGCTGCCATGGTCCCACCAGAACACATGGAGTCAACGCTGTGTAGGATCAAAATGTAGACTACAAAAAAACATTTAACCTGGATTAATTGACAATATATATGGATAGATTAATTGTATTTTATAATCACATTTTTAACTTTAAAGCAGTTTACATTGTATGTTTTTGTATAGTAACTGAACTTTAAATATTATATTAAGATATTTATTTTTTAATTATGTCAATAACCAACACATTACTATTTTTTTCCAGATCAAAGAAAGTGTCTGTACCCTCAACAGTCATTTCACGAGTGATTGGAAGAGGCGGCTGCAACATCAATGCTATCAGAGAGTTTACAGGAGCACATATAGACATTGACAAGCAAAAGGATAAAACTGGTGATCGTATAATAACAATAAGGTAAAATGTGGCAGCCATATGATAGAGAACCTTATTTTCTGACATTCTATTAAGATACCATTCAAAGCCACTAAGTTGAGTAATTAATTCCCCTCCCTCTTGTAGACTGGTAGAAGTCTCCCAGAAACCACACATTGCCTTCTCTTCACCCAGCCCTCTTCCTCCCTCAGCCACGTTTTTATTTTTTCCGTGTTTCAAAAAAGGAATCAGGACTGTTTAATAGATATTCATTAAGATGTTTCTCAGGCATTTTGCATATCTAAAGGACTACTGTTTTGTAGTATTCTTATGCTCCTAACCTCTTCGTTTTGCGTTGTTGCTTACTTTTTTCAAACGTCTTTCTCATTATTAGGGCAGTTCATTGGGAAAGTGCTTTCACCTTACACATTTACATCACTGTACCATGCTTGCAAGGCATTATGAAATTTCTACTTGGCAAACCAAGGTTTTTTTTTGGGGGGGGGGGGGGGGTTTCGCTCTATGTTCTCTATTTTTCCTCTCTCTACAGGATGGATTCTTATAAGTTAATTTGCCACTCTGTTGCATTAAAGTGAACTTCCATGCTTATGGTATCAGGGGTTAAGAACATTTCCAGTAGACGTGTGCATTCAGAGGTTTTGGATACCTCAGCAAAAAGGCAGCCCTTTGCGCAGGTCGACTATTTTCTGGGCCAAATTTATACTTGTGAAACAGCAACACACTAAAAAGTTTAGTTTGTTGCTGCTTCAAAAGTATAACTAAGGCTCTGAAAATAGATGACAGGCTCGAAAGGCCGCCACCTTCCACATTCAGAGGTATCTGAAACCTCTGAATGTATATAATCTAATTGCCAGGCATATACTAGACACAATATCAATCAAAAGATCTCCTCCAACATAGGTGTATGTGGTTACTGCTGTAACAAAAATAATATATATATATATATATATATATATATATATATATATATATATATATATATATATATATAAGCTTGTATCATCTGCAGGCTTGTAATTCAGCAGAGATAGAAATACAGTTGCGCAGTGCTTTCCAAACTGTGTTGGCTGCTGTGTATCGGTGTGACCCTGCTTCAGCACCAATTTTTCTTATTACATTTTTTTTTTTTCGCCTGCACGCTACGCTTATCACACGATTGATATATAGTGAGTTACAGATCATCTTAACCTATTTGGCGCAGCACAGCGGGAAATTAAACTATTCCCATTGGCGGCACATTGACTCCTGACTGCACGTGTAGTCTCCTCAATCGGCTTGTGACTACATGTGTAGTCAGTGAGTGGGACAGCAGTGTGTTTGCAGCCCGGGCAGTAGTCAGTCGGACTTGCAGAGCTCTGAGGGCGGTAGCTTAAATGCTGAGCAGAACTCAGTGTTGGTGTTTTTTCAGCTAGCTCCCAGTAGTGCATTGCTGCTCCTGCTCTTGATATATGGATAGGAAGGGGAAGCTTAAAAATGCTTGGTGATGAAATTAGAGTGTCGATATCTAATATTTCCACCAAATATTCAGAAACTGTGTTCATCTCATCAACCTCATACATCCCATTAAAATAGTAAGTAGCTATTGGTGTTATTAAACTTTTTTTTTTTTTTCCATTCTTGCATATACATACTGTTACTTGTAAATACATTTTGTTATTATATAATTTATGTATTTGTCTGTATCTCTTAAAACATGTTAGTTTAACCTCCTTTTTTTTAATGATGTAGGTCTAAAAAGTGTCGCCAACATGAAAAGTTTGGAAAGCTCAGCAGTAGGGAATAAACTGCCATTTACTTGCGATTCATTCAATCAGTGTAGCTGAAGTTACCTGAAACTAACAGTCCGTGCAGATTTAATCAGTTATTAAAATATTACATAATGCATGGTAACATTAAAAAAAAATATAATATTTTGATATTTAGATTTTATATACTGTTCCCGGTAACGCAATGTAGCATAATAGTAACCAGAAAATGTGGTGAATATTTAATAGCTGTTATATAGTATATTAACCCCATATTGTTTGAGCAACTGATTGGGATTGGTCACTAGCGCTGTCAATCAATGGCCAGTATGTCTTTAGATAAGCATCCATTTGATCCCCTCATGTATCCTATGACTACAAGGTTTCCTGAAATGCGTCAGATGCCGGGGGGACGCCTCTTGCCTTTTATCTGATAATTTTACATGCTGTTGCATGATTGTTCTGTGATGCTTCATCATTTTGAATTAAAGTTTTTAGCACAGTGATTGAGCCGGTCCTGGATTCTTATTTTACATTGACAATACTATACCTAACCTTTCTTTTGTAAAATGACATATGTGATATATATCCCGTCACTAAGAGGAGGTCAAGAACCCATATCAGAGCTTAAAATTCCTCCCACCTCTCTCTTAGTTTTATTCTTGACCTCATAGGAGACGGTTGAGATTAGGAGTGTTCCAGCTACTTGCTTATAGATTAAAATTTGTGAGCTCAGACCAATGTGAGACCCATAATCCCTGGGAAATATGATTCACAAAGAACACAGAAGTGAAACTTCACAGCAGCTGAATGATACAGGGACATAGGAATACCATGTTATGGGTACAGTATTTCCCTATGGGATTTCAGCCATAACTATCCTCAGCAGTCGTAGTAACGAGTCCTTAGTCTCTCCCTTTGGGACACAGGTATTTCCTACAGATATCCTCTGCGGTACTTGTACCTGCACTGGATAGGCTCTCTACTGGATACTGCTGCAACTGCCTTGACAAGAGTTTGACATGCCTGGTAAGCCGGTGGAGGGGGTGCTACTTAAGGTAAGTGACTTACTACAGCACACCCACACAGCCCAGAGGCTATTTGTAGGTACTCTGACACAGGTACAGCATAGCCAGAGGACTTAGCTTGCACTCCTCATGACACACTTTTTTCTTATTTTCAGGTCCCTGTTGGTCCTATCTGTATCAGGGACACAGCCAGGTAAGACATTAGTGTGCATTCATTATTACAATGCAGTTTCAATAAAGGTGTCAGAGGTTTTTTTTTGAGCTTAGTGTAAAGGGTTTTCTACCATTTTTGTTGTTTATATGTATGTCTGGTGTCTCTTCATGCTCCGCCATTATACTCTATAGAACACACTAATTCTGTCCCCATTGATATCAATGTTAACACATTAGAGGAATCATTTATTGATGACCCTCCCTGTTCATACATTTATGTGTTTTGCAAGTCTGTTCCACTATGTCAGGTCAATCTACTCTATTTGAGTTGTGTACCTCAAATTATGTATGCAAATCAGCCCCAGCTGTCTACTTACTCTAAGAAAAAAATAGTACTATGTATGTTGCTCAAGGGGCTCCTACTAACTCTACCCTGAGTGTAAGAATAACTATCAAGGCTATGGCAGCATATTTTGTGACTATTATTGAGTTTCATACTCTTATTTAACTCTATGCTGATAAGGTACTATGTGCTTTATGTACACATCTCTTATTCTTAGGGGTCCAGCTTTGAAAACTTCCTTTATCAGGTGTTTTTTCAAAGACTTTTAGGCAGCTGTACACCTCAGCACATACTTATGTGATCTACAGTGTACCCAATGTACTAGAATATGTGCAATTATGTATTGTACTTAACATAATGACATATGATACCATTGTTATTTATTATAACTATCTGTGCTTCCAATACTTGTATATAAGTGCATAAAGCTTTGTACTGCCATCATTGCCTGGGGATGTAAACAGATAGGTTTTTTTTTTTATATGTCATTCTGCATTCTCTATACTGTGATACATTTTATTCCATTTGGAATGTTATTTGCAGTAATGTACTTTATATACTATTATGTGCACTTTTATTATATGCAAATCTCTAGAAGGGGTTTGTTTATTGCATGTTCAGCAGCACACATAATGATTTTTACATACACAGAACTTTTGTCTCTGTAGATATGCAAGACATTATATGTTCTATGCTATTAGTGTACACAATACTATAATATATGCTCTTCTAGGTATATACCTTTCATGCATATTACTCTGTATATGTTAATTTCATATGCAGTTGTACAGGATTTCTCTGTATTTAGTACAACAGTGGAGATCCTTTAGAGATAAAATCTATTGGTATATGTTTTATACCTATTCTATGGGTAACTTATATCTATGCACATATGTTCTATCATGCAGATACTGAACATTGATCATGAATATTTTCATTAAGAGTGGAGATCCTTAAGAGAAGCTATATTGGTATCTATTTTATACCTATTATATGACTAATTTATGCACATACGTTTATCATGCAGCTACTGAACATTGATCATGAATATTTTAATTAACAATGCACATTGTGTATTCACTTTATAAGTATACACAGTCTGCTTATTCTGGACATGGATTTACAAGTATCTACTTTTGTACCTGTTGGTCTATATGTGTTGCTTCTCTAGTCAGTAAGGCCACATGACAGGCTAAATATGTGTATGCTTTAGGATATGCCTGTATACTACATACTGATGCTTATGTCATGTATAGATGTATAAACTTAAGTTTTTATATATTTTAGTATTTATAAAAAAAAAAAAGTTTGGTTATTTGGACTGATTCTTTTTGTCCTTCAAGCGATCGAGTTTTGTTCTCTTTGAAGCAGAGTCCTCCTCATTGACCAGCGGTCCTATATCATGTTGCCAAAAATTCTTCAAAGGTGACAGCCTTTATAAAAAGAATTTGGAGGATATCAGAATAATTAATCTCAGTATCCGTGCTGCCTCATGGTCAAGGGTTTTACTCCAATCTGTTAGTTTTCCAAAGGACTTACATTCCTGCTTTAGATTTAACAGCCCTAAACATGATTGTCAGGGTTCCCACAATGTTACCTTTTAATCCAAAAGGGTCAGTTTATGGCTAGAATTTACCTCAATAATGCATATTTGCACATCCCTATACACAGGGATCATTTTCAGTTCCTGAGGTTTGCATATCTGGACAAACACTGCCAGTGTGTCACTCTCCTGCTTAAGTAGGCTACAGCTCCACTCATCTTCACAAAAGTGTTGGGTACAATCTTGGCAGTGATTAGAATTCAGGGCATTTCATTTGCACCGTATATGGACGACATACTAATGAAAGCCCATTCCTTGTCACTAGTTATGGCTTATACTCACAAGCTTTTGTCTTCCTTCAAGACCAAGATTGGAGTATCAATGTGCCCAAAAGCTATTTATATCCTGCTATAAGGTTAGCATTTATAGGAGTTATAAGTTCCTGATGGAACTTTGCAAAATAAAGATTCAGAGGGCGTGTATCTCACTGCAAAGGGCTCCATTTCCATCAGAAGCTCAGTGCATGGAGGTGGTGGGTCTTATGGTCCCTGCTTCAGAGGGAGTTCCTTTTGCCCGTCTTCACTTGAGACCCTTTCAATTGTCTATGCTACCTCAGTGTTCAAAGAATTATCTTCACTTGGAACAGATTGCTATGGATTTTCCATCTGAAAATCTCTATTGGTAGACGCAAAGTCTTTCTTTGATCTTTGGGGCATCCTTCCTTTTTCCTTCGTGGGCTATTGGTCCGACAGACGCCAATGGGGGGTCTAGGATTCTCAAAGAGCACAAGGAGTCTGGTCTTCTCTAGATGCTAGGTTACCAATTAACATTATGGAACTTTGAGTCATTCTTTGGGATATTCAGTCCTGGTCCCTTTTTTGAAGATGTAAAAGCTTAAAAATTTCCAGTCAGACAAGGTTGCATCGGTATCCTACATACATAATCAAGGGGGTACCTGCAGTCAACTGGCCATGCAGGATAGCCTCAGCCGTCAATCGGTTCATCCTGGAGAGTGGTCTCTACATCAGGACATTTTAGATTGCTTAGTACTTAAATGGGGTTTCATGGACATGGGTCTGATGGCCTCTCACTTAAATCACAAACTTCAAAGGTATTGTGCGAGCTTAAGTGAACAAAAGACTCGCATGATAGAGAGCTTTGAAAGGCATATTTTGAGTGGTGCTTTTTCAGAGGTTTTCTTGGTATTCTTTCTTTTTTATGACACGATAAGTCCACGGATTATCTTAATTACTAATGGGATATTCACCTCCTGGTCAGCAGGAAGCGGCAAAGAGCACCACAGCAATGCTGTTAAATAGCTCCTCCCTTCCCTCCCACTCCAGTCATTCTCTTTGCCTACGTTAGTGATAGGAAGTGGTAAAGTGAGGTGTTAGATTAGATTCTTCAATCAAGAGTTTATTATTTTTAAAGTAGTACAAAATTGTGCTGCTTTGTCTTAGGGTGTAGCTGTAGTCCATATCAGTCTCTTCAGTAGTGCAATGGTGGCTTTGGAGCAATGGGAACTTGTTGGACATAATTCTCACTGCGCCTCCCATACATTTATGCTGCCCTAATCCTGATATCCTAAGCAAGATTACTCAGGCTTTATGCTTTTTCCACAGGACTATGTGAGGGAGCTGCCCTACTGTCGGGCAGATTTTAAAGGTAAGTGACGACTTTTTCTTCTGGGTCTGGGGGATCTCAGAGGAAGTGGAGCACTTTATTTTCAAAAAGGGACATAACTCCTATTTCTATAGGACGGGGACCCTGTGACAGCAAGTGGTAAGCAGGCACTGGGCTAAGGGCTTAATCTCTATAGCTGAGTATAGAAGGACTCAGTAGGAGGGGATTGTGTTTGGTGACATGTTCAGTTAGTTTCACATATTTGGGCTAAGATGCTACCTATCAAGCGGTAACATTATTTTCACTAAGTATAGAGCCTCAGTTACTCCCGGTGGCTATTTTTAAACACTAATGATAATGGCGACCGGGAGATTGATAGTGGTGACGCCCACGATGGGCGGAGCTTGTTTAGCGCTGATTTGAGAGTGCACACTATTGTTTTAAGTACACGGTTAGTGGCGACTGGCAGAGTAATTGTTATCACGCCCACGGGGCGGAGCTATGTTTGGCGCCGTTTTGGACTGCGCACTTCCTATTTTACTTAAGATTTCGGAAAGGAAAGTTTTTATAGCACAGTCATTGGTGTTGTGACTTATGTGGGACCGGACAGCGCCACTGCTGCGTTCCGGATTCTTTTATGTATAAAGATAAAAACCAGTATCTCTTCCCTATTACTAGTAACATTTTTAAATAAAGTTTTGGATTTTCTGGGTTCCTCAAAGTCAAATGGGCACCTCAGCAAGAATAAGCTGGGGTGTAGATAGGTTCTACTATATTTACATACTAATTTATATTTCTGCTGCTCACAAAAATATAAAGTTTCATTTTAAGTTTTAAAGAGACAGTAACGTTTTTTTTATGTGTTAACTTTTATTCAAAATTTAACATGTTTATTGTTTAACTCAACCCTGGTGACTCAGGAGGGACCAAGAGGTCCTGTTAGATGTCTCTTGGTTTTATGTTCGTGATGCCAATGGTTTTATAAAAATAGATTTTCAGAAACTACTACTCTTTAAGCGCATGCTGTTTAGGAGTTGACAAAAATCAAGATATGTCATAAATTTTCTCCTAATGTGTCCCAAAGAATTTATAGCCCACGTGCAGTGCCCTGTGCTGCTACTCCACCTGGAGTTACCTTGCATTTCATGCATTGTCTGATTTTTTCCACACTGTAGGGAAAAATACAAAAAGGAAATGTATTTTGGAAGAGGAGGATACTTGAGTAGTATCTGAGAGGAAATTCTCAGACTCAGATGGGGTAATACCTCATCGGATACTGAGGTTGTTTTCCTTCAGTTTTTGCTTGAATACCTCCAATTATAACTTGTAGAGGTTTTAGCTTCCTTGGACAACTCTGTTACTTCCGGAGTAGGCGATCCTAGAGATTCCAATAAATTATACTAAAGGGGCCCTTCATGGTAGAAGAGTATTTCCCGTACCAAATAGGAATATACAGATATTTTCTCAGGAATAGGAGCCCGGTATTCCTTTTTCTCTCCTTCCCCATATTTAAGAGGATGTTTTCTATAGCAAACTCTATCAAGAAGCCTTTACTGAAGGGAGATAATACTCCCATAGAGGATAGTAGTTCCTTTTGGATGCTATGCAGGATAAGGACCCTATGATTGGAAGTTAGAGGGTTTACATTGACATCCTGCAGTTGGTATGGCTTCTATCGCCAGTGTGGTGGTGTATTGCTTTGATGCGTTGTCTGTTTCTGTTGGACAGACATCCCTCTCGTAGGGATAGAATAGTTGCCCTTAAGTTAGTAAATTCCTTTAACTCAGAGTTTTCTTAAGCTGGGAGCTATTATTCAGGCTTTGCTATATTGGCCGCAGAGCCAGTATGGTTAAGATCGTAGTCTGCGGATGTTTCATCTACAGGATAAGAGATATAAGCGAAAGCACATCAGAGAAAATTTTAGGTTCTTTCGAGATTTTAGGGAAATCCTTTCCCTCCTTCTCCCAAGCAGGAGCAGTCTAAGCCTTCATAGAGGACCCAATAAGTCTTAGAATAGGGGAAGTCAGTCCAAGAAGCCTGCCATTGAATCAAAGAGATCTCGTAGGGGGCAGACTTTCCTTCACTCAGGCTTGGGTTCGAGATGTTCGGGATCCCGGGGCAGTAGACATAGTGTCCCAGGGATACAAACTTGAGTTCAAAGGTTTTTCTCCCAGAGGCAGGTTCTACTTTCAAGATTATCTGCAGACCCGACAAAAAGAGAGTCGTTCTCACACTGTAAAAGACCTCTCAGACCTGGGAGTGATTGTTCCAGTTCCAGTACAGGAACAGGGTCAGGGGTTTTATTCCAATCTCTTTGTGGTTCACAAAAAAGAGGGAATTTTCAGACCAATTTTAGACCTCAATAGTCTAAACAAATTTCTCCAAGTACTGTCCTTCAAGATGGAAACTATACGTTACATTCTTCAGTTGATCCAGGAGGGTCAATTTAGGACACCAGTGTATTTAAAGAACGCGTACTTGCACGTTCCTATTCACAAAAAATCATCACAATTTCCTATGGTTTGCCTTTCTGGACAAATGCTTCCAGTTTGTGGTTCTCCCTTTTAGTCTAGTCTCTGCTCCCAGAATTTTCACAAAGGTTCTGGGATCGGTGTTGGCGGTGCTTCAGTTACGGGGCATTGCAATGGCGCCCTATCTGGACGATATTCTAGTCCAGGCCCCGTCATTTCAACAAGCAAGATCTCACGGGGACATGGTACTATCCTTCCTGCAATTTCACAGGTGGAAGGTAAGTTAGGAAAAGAGTTCCTTAGTCCCAAATACAAGGGTAACTTTCTTGGGAACCATAATAGATTCCCAATTAATGAAGATTTTTCTGACAGAGGTCAGGAAATCAAAGATTCTCTATACTTCTCTAGTACTTCAGTCCACACCTCGACCATCAGTGGCTCAGTGCATGGAGGTAATCTGGTTGATGGTGGCAGCTATGGACATCATCCCGTTTACTCGGTTCCATTTCAGACCTTTGCAGTTAAGCATGCTCAGGCAATGAAACGGAGACTATACCAATTTGTCTCCTCGAATACTACTGGAGCAGGAGACAAGGGATTCTCTTCAATGGTGGTTGTCTCTGGATCATCTCTCCAGGGGATCCTGCTTCCGCAGACCATCCTGGGTGATCGTCACAACAGACACCAGCCTTCTAGGGGGGGCTCCCTAAAGACTCAGGTAGTTTGGACTCAGAGTCGGTTCTTCCTATAAACATTCTGGAGCGGACGGTGATCTTCAATGCTCTTCTGGCCTGGCCCCAGTTAGCCTCGGTCCAGATATCAGGTTCCAGTCGGACAACATAACTTCAGTGGCTTACATCAATCACCAGGGAGGAACAAGGAATTCCTTAGCGATGACAGAGGTAACCAAAATAATTCAGTGGGTGGAGGCCCATTCTTGCTGCCTGTCGGCGATCCTCCTCCCAGGGCTGGACACTGGGAGGCGGACTTTCTGTGCAGACGGACTTTTCATTCGGGGGAGTGGAAACTCCATCCGGAAGTGTTTTCCAGCCTGATTCTCAAGTGGGGTCAGCTGGAATTAGATCTCATGGCATCTCGACAGAATGCCAAGCTCCCGAGATACGTTTGAGGTCCAGGGACACCCAGGCGGAAATGATAGATGCCTTGGCGGTTCCTTGGTCCTTCAGTCTAGCATACCTATTTCCTCCGTTTGCTCTTCTGTCTCGAGTCATTGCTCGAATCAAGCAGGAGAGGGCATCAGTGATCCTAATGCACCGGCCTGGTCTCCCAGGATTTGGTAGGAAGATCTGGTGGACATGTCATCTCTGCCACTTTGGAAACTTCCGTTGAGGAAGGACCTTCTAATTCAAGGGCCCTTCCTTCACCCAAATGCAGTTTCTCTGAAGCTGACTGCTTGGAGATTAAATGCTTAATTTTATCAAAGCGGGGTTTTTCTGAGTCGGTCATTGAGACCTTGATCCAGGCTCGTAAGCCTGTAACTAGAAATATTTACTATAAGATATGGCGTAAATATCTATATTGGTGTGAATCCAAGGGCTACTCATGGAGTAGAGTTAGGATTCCTAGAATGTTATCTTTTCTATAAGAGGGTTTGGAGAAAGGATTATCAACAAATTTCCTAAAGGGACAAATTTCTGCCTTATCTATGTTACACAATCGTCTGGCAGGTGTTCCAGATGTTCAATCATTTTGTCAGACCTTGGTCAGTTTCCTTGGAGTTTGAATTTAGTTCTTAAAGTTCTTCAAGGGGCTCCGTTTGAGCCTATGCATTCCTTAGATATTAAATTGTTATCTTGGAAAGTTTTATTTCTGATAAGGTAGATTTACGTACTGTTAGGATTTCTTCCTAAGGTAGTTTCTACCGGAACATTAATCAGGAGATTGTTGTTCCTTCCTTGTGTCCCAATCCTACTTCTCTGAAAAAAACGTCTTTTGAACAATTGGGACGTGGTTCGTGCCTTAAAGTACTATCTGCAGGCAACTAAGGATTCTCGTCAGTCTTCGGCATTGTTTGTAGTTTTCTCTGGAAAACGTAAGGGTCAGAAAGCTACCGCTACTTCTTTCTTTTTGGTTGAGGAGTATTATCGTTTTGCATATGAGACTGCTGGACAGCAGCATCCGGAGAGAGTTTCGGCTCATTCCACGAGGGCTATTGCTTCTTCATGGGCTTTCAAGAATGAAGCTTCAGTGGAACAGATTTGCAAGGCTGCAACTTGGTTCTCTCTTCACACTTTTTCAAAATTCTACAAGTTTGTCACTTTTGCCTCGTCTGAGGTCGCTTTTGGGATAGAGGTTCTTCAAGCAGTGGTGCCTTCTGTTTAGGTTCCCTGTCTTGTCCCTCCCGTATCATCTGTGTACTTTAGCTTGGGTATTGAATCCCATTAGTAATTAAGATGATCCGTGGACTCATCGTGTCATAAAAAAGGAAAGAAAATTTATGCTTACCTGATAAATTTATTTCTTTTTTGACACGATGAGTCCACGGCCTGCCCTGTTCTTGTAAGACAGGTTGTTGGTTATTGTAAACTTCAGACCCCTCTGCACCTTGGTTTTTCCTTTCTTTCCTTAACTTCAGTCGAATGACTGGAGTGAGAGGGAAGGGAGGAGCTATTTAACAGCTTTATAACAACATAGAAAAGGGAGTAGAAACCCCACAATACGGAGTTTCTAAAAGTCTATGCAAAATCAGCACAACTGTCTAATAAAAAGTCAAATATAGCAAACGTTTAATGATAAAATAGTAGTCATACATCCAATCATTCAAATCACATACATACAGGGGATCCCATAGTAGTCCATGTAAGGACACACTGGCCGAGAGTTAGTCTGGTGCACCAGAAATCTTAGGATTAAATGTTATTAAAAAAAAAATGCATATTATTTGTAATCCAAAGGGAGAGATATCGTCCCCAATTATTCTCAAAGCCAGGCGAATCAAATCTATGCCCCTATTTCTTACATCAACGTAGTACGTTAGAGCTTATTTAAAGGGGGAGCTGTACATCTCTGCATCTTTTTCACAGTTATACCGTGTTACCAAGCCGAGTAAATTTTGGATTACAGTTCACATAGGTACCTGTCTTTTTTCACACGGCTGCTACTCCCTTACAAGTTGCTCCCATAACGTATCTTCTTCTGGGGTAGATAGTCAGGCAAAGGATCCGCTGTTAGACGCTGTTGTAGCTCCATGAGGACTGGACTTCAGAAACACTGGATTTGAAGCATTATATACATAGCTTTACATGAAATGTTACAGTAACAAATGCATTAATGTACAGTGAATCAGTTAAAAGCATTAGAAAATAAATCTAGCAATGAACATCGCCTAAAGCTGCACTAAGATGGTTTTAGCGGTAAACATCAATCAGGAAATTGTTGCTCCTTCATATTGTCTACACCCTGTTAGCCCTAAAGAGCGGCTATTACATAATCTTTATGTAGTCAGGGGTTTGAAGTTCTGTTTTCAAGCTATTAAAGAATTCAGACAATCTACTAGTTTGTTTTTTCACTTCTCAGGGACTCGTAAGAGGCAGAAGGCTACTAAGGTAGCAAGAGCCTCTTAGCTCAAACAAGAGATCTACAAGGCTTACTTGGTGGTGGGAAAGTTGCCTCCTAAGTAAATCACAGCTTATTCTACAAGTGCAGTTGCAACTTTGTGGGCTTTTAAAAATTATGCATCTTTATAGCAGATTTGCAATGCTGCATACTTTTTCTAAATTTTATCGTTTTGATGTTTTTGCTTTTTAGTTAGCAGCTTTTGCCAGAACGTTCTTTAGTTTGCCGTGCCGGATAACCGATAAATTATTTTCTTTTGGAATTATGATGATCCACAGGCCCTGCCCATTTCAATTTTAGGGGGACAGTTTTAATGACACCTCTACAAGACCCTGTTTTCTTTCCTTCCTATGTTTCCTATTTTCTGCTCAGCCATAAGTTAAACTAAAAGACAGATGGGAGGTGAGAGGGATTTAAGCTCTGCTATGGGTTTTTGGCTTCCTCCTAGTGACTGAAAATATATTGCATATGTTATGGAGGACTGTGGACCATCATCATCCTGAAAGAAAATAATTTCTCAGGTAAGAATACATTTTGTTTTCCCTTTATACAGTTTTCCTCCCCTTGCAGATTTATTATAAGGTGTAGTTCCCCTCTACTGTAGTACATTGTCACTCAGCTGGAGGTACAAATAGGCATACTGATCAGCAAGCTCTGCTAATGCCAGAATTAATAGGTTCTCACATATTTCTCAGTATGTGCAATGGTCTTGGCCTCCCAGAGAAGTGTCTCTTACCATCAACAGTAAGCTCTCATCAATATATTTAATCCAACTTTGGCTAGTTTACTGTATAAGTACAGCAGAACCTAATAGCACAGACAATGTCTCAGCAGTACCTTCGGGGATCCAGACAGTCACTGTCTTGCTGGATTTTTTCCAACATCCTGACAGGATTGAGTCGCAAGTTTTCAGATTTATATTCCAAGTCAGTGATGGAGAATCTGTGGCACGCAAGCCATAACTCTGCAACATCGCTCACTGTTCCTTAAGATATTTGTCTAGCCTGTAAATGGCGTTGCAGGTCCGTGCACAAATTACATAGGCAGAGTATCACATGGGGGCAGTATAAACTCAGCATGCCAAACTTGTTTACCCACACAAGGAAGGGCTTGTGCACAGCGATAGAAACAGTGGCAGGGAAAGAGCAAGACAGCAGCAGTAGTCGTGGTTCTCAAGGAGGAGGGAACTTTTCGACCCATTTTAGACCTAAAGTGCCTCAA
Source organism: Bombina bombina (assembly GCF_027579735.1). Lineage (NCBI taxonomy): Eukaryota > Metazoa > Chordata > Amphibia > Anura > Bombinatoridae > Bombina > Bombina bombina. The sequence continues at coordinate 917,097,157 of NC_069500.1, forward strand.
CAATTTTCTCAGGGTACTGTCCTTCAAAATGGAAACCATTTGTTCCATTCTTTCTTTGGTCCAAGAGGGTCAGTTCATGACAATTATAGACCTGAAGGATGCGTATTTTCATGTTCCCATCCACAGGGATCATCACAAGTTCCTGATATCCGCCTTTCTAGACAAACACTTTCAGTTTGTGGCTTTTCTGTTTGGCTTTGCCACAGCTCCCAGAATTTTCACAAAGGTTCTGGGTGCTCTTTTGGCAGTGATCAGGTCTCGAGGAATTGCAGTGGTGCCCTACCTGGACGACATATTGGTTGAGGCGCCATCTTTTCAACTAGCAAACTCTCATACTGAGATCTTGTTGTCTTTTCTACGTTGCCACGGTTGGCAAGTGAATCTGGAAAAGAGTTCCCTTGTTCCAGCTACAAGGGTGGTTTTCTTAGGGACTATAATAGATGCCCTATCTATGAAATTTTTTCGGACGGAGGTCAGAAAATCCAAAATTCTCTCCCCTTGCTTCTCTCTTCAGTCTACTGTTCGGCCATCAGTAGCTCAATGTATGGAGGTAATTGGTCTTATGGTCGCTTCCATGGACGTTATTCCCTTTGCTTGTTTCCATTTGAGAGCTCTGCAGTTATGCATGCTCAGACAATGGAATGGAGACCATTCAGATCTGTCAACCAGAGTCTCTCTCCCATGGTGGCTTTCTCAGGAGCATCTTTCTCAGGGCACATACTTCCGGAGACCTTCCTGGGTGATTGTGACCTACGAACGCCAGCTGTCTGGAACTCGTTAAAGACGCAGGGTTTATGGACTCAGGAGGAGCCTGCTCTCCCCATAAACATCTTGGAGTTGAGAGCGATTTACAATACTCTGATGGCTTGGCCTCAGTTGTCTTTAGCCAGGTTTATCAGGTTCCAATCGGACAACATCACCTCAGTGGCTTACATCAACCACCAGGGAGGAACTCAGAGTTCCTTAGCCATGGAGGAGGTGGCTCAGATTATTCAGTGGGCGGAAGCTCACAATTGTTGTCTGCCATCCACATTCCAGGAGTGGACAACTGGGAGGCGGATTTTCTGAGCAGACAGACTCTCCAGGTTAACCTGAAATCGTAAAATCGGATCTGTAAACACATAAAATGGTTATTTCCTTTTTGGTCTTTAAAGTAAGAGGCCACTTTAATTTGATATTTTGTTGGGGATATAATGATTATAGAGAAATGGCCTCTATATACACAATAGATACCGGAAGTGATACCATCCTAGTATGAGGGGCCACCATTTTAGTTCAGGGCAGCTTTTGGATTTATTGGTACCTGAAATGGGCAAAATTTAGGCGGGAAGAGTCTCAACTCTGATTGTCCCTTACAAGCTATTTAAGTTTGATGAATAGTAGCAGTAGACATCTTGAGAAAAGCCCAAGGTGGGGCTGAAACGCGTAGATCCATAGTCACTGCTCGAGTCTTTAAATAGGGTAAGACAATTATTAGCAATATTGCACTGTTATTTTTTGTTTTCACAGGTTTTTTGATCACATTTTTGGATCATTATTTTTTCATCCTATACTTTTTATTTTTACTTTTATTTTTATTTTTGTTTTTTCACATTGGGATTAATGAACACTTTTTTAACCAGGAGTCACCATATAGGATTTATAATTTGAATGCACAGGACACCATCAGAGTATATTAACTCTTTAGAGGACATGTCATTCTCATTGGATTTATTTTATTCACATTGGATTTTTCTTTGGAGATTATTTAATTATATATTTCTGTTTTACTAATCCTCTACAATTGAGGAAAGTCAATTACTCCTTTTCTTTCATGTAATTAGCAAGAGTCCATGAGCTAGTGACGTATGGGATATACATTCCTACCAGGAGGGGCAAAGTTTCCCAAACCTCAAAATGCCTATAAATACACCCCTCACCACACCCACAAATCAGTTTTTACAAACTTTGCCTCCTGTGGAGGTGGTGAAGTAAGTTTGTGCTAGATTCTACGTTGATATGCGCTCTGCAGCAGGTTGGAGCCCGGTTTTCCTCTCAGCGTGCAGTGAATGTCAGAGGGATGTGAAGAGAGTATTGCCTATTTGAATTCAATGATCTCCTTCTACGGGGTCTATTTCATAGGTTCTCTGTTATCGGTCGTAGAGATTCATCTCTTACCTCCCTTTTCAGATCGACGATATACTCTTATATATACCATTACCTCTACTGATTCTCGTTTCAGTACTGGTTTGGCTTTCTACTACATGTAGATGAGTGTCCTGGGGTAAGTAAGTCTTATTTTTGTGACACTCTAAGCTGTGGTTGGGCACTTTTATATAAAGTTCTAAATATTTGTGTTTAAACATTTATTTGCCTTGATTCAGGATGTTCAATATTCCTTATTTCAGACAGTCAGTTTCATTATTTGGGATAATGCATTTGAAATAATCAATTTTTTTTTAACCTTAAAATTTGACTTTTTTCCCTGTGGGCTGTTAGGCTCGCGGGGGCTGAAAATGCTTCATTTTATTGCGTCATTCTTGGCGCGGACTTTTTTGGCGCAAAAAATTCTTTGTTATTTCCGGCGTCATACTTGTCACCGGAAGTTGCGTCATTTTTTTGACGTTTTTTGCGCCAAAAGTGTCGGCGTTACCGGATGTGGCGTCATTTTTGGCGCCAAATAATGTGGGCGTCTTTTTTGGCGCTAAAAAATATGGGCGTCATTATTGTCTCCACATTATTTAAGTCTCATTATTTATTTGCTTCTGGTTGCTAGAAGCTTGTTCACTGGCATTTTTTCCAATTCCTGAAACTGTCATTTAAGGAATTTGATCAATTTTGCTTTATATGTTGTTTTTTCTATTACATATTGCAAGATGTCTCAGATTGACCCTGAATCAGAAGATACTTCTGGAAAATCGCTGCCTGATGCTGGATCTACCAAAGTTAAGTGTATTTGCTGTAAACTTGTGGTATCTGTTCCTCCTGCTGTTGTTTGTATTGAATGTCATGACAAACTTGTTAATGCAGATAATATTATTTAGTAATACTACATTACCTGTTGCTGTTCCATCAACATCTAATACTCAGTGTTCCTGTTAACATAAGAGATTTTGTTTCTAAATCCATTAAGAAGGCTATGTCTGTTATTCCTCCTCCTAGTAAACGTAAAAGGTCTTTTAAAACTTCTCATTTTTCAGATGAATTTTTAAATGAACATCATTATTCTGATAATGATTCATCTGGTTCAGAGGATTCTGTTTCAGAGGTTGATGCTGATAAATCTTCATATTTATTCAAAATGGAATTTATTCGTTCTTTACTTAAAGAAGTCTTAATTGCATTAGAAATAGAGGAATCTGGTCCTCTTGATACTAAATCTAAACGTTTAAATAAGGTTTTTAAATCTCCTGTAGTTAATCCAGAAGTTTTTCCTGTCCCTGATGCTATTTCTGAAGTAATTTCCAGGGAATGGAATAATTTGGGTAATTCTTTTACTCCTTCTAAACGTTTTAAGCAATTATATCCTGTGCCATCTGACAGATTAGAGTTTTGGGACAAAATCCCTAAGGTTGATGGGGCTATCTCTACTCTTGCTAAACGTACTACTATTCCTACGGCAGATAGTACTTCCTTTAAGGATCCTTTAGATAGGAAAATTGAATCCTTTCTAAGGAAAGCTTACTTATGTTCAGGTAATCTTCTTAGACCTGCTATATCTTTAGCGGATGTTGCTGCAGCTTCAACTTTTTGGTTGGAAGCTTTAGCGCAACAAGTAACAGATCATAATTCTCATAGCATTGTTAATCTTCTTCAACATGCTAATAATTTTATTTGTGATGCCATCTTTGATATCATTAGGGTTGATGTCAGGTATATGTCTCTAGCTATTTTAGCTAGAAGAGCTTTATGGCTTAAAACTTGGAATGCTGATATGTCTTCTAAGTCAACTTTGCTTTCCCTTTCTTTCCAGGGTAATAAATTATTTGGTTCACAGTTGGATTCTATTATTTCAACTGTTACTGGGGGGAAAGGAACTTTTTTACCACAGGATAAAAAATCTAAAGGTAAATTTAGGTCTACTAATCGTTTTCGTTCCTTTCGTCACAATAAGGAACAAAAGCCTGATCCTTCCCCTACAGGAGCGGTATCAGTTTGGAAACCATCTCCAGTCTGGAATAAATCCAAGCCTTTTAGAAAGCCAAAGCCAGCTCCCAAGTCAACATGAAGGTGCGGCCCTCATTCCAGCCCAGCTGGTAGGGGGCAGATTACGATTTTTCAAAGAAATTTGGATCAATTCGATTCACAATCTTTGGATTCAGAACATTGTTTCACAAGGGTACAGAATAGGCTTCAAGATAAGGCCTCCTGCAAGAAGATTTTTTCTTTCCCGTATCCCAGTAAATCCAGTGAAGGCTCAAGCATTTCTGAAATGTGTTTCAGATCTAGAGTTGGCTGGAGTAATTATGCCAGTTCCAGTTCTGAAACAGGGGCTGGGGTTTTACTCAAATCTCTTCATTGTACCAAAGAAGGAGAATTCCTTCAGACCAGTTCTGGATTTGAAAATATTGAATCATTATGTAAGGATACCAACATTCAAAATGGTAACTATAAGGACTATTCTGCCTTTTGTTCAGCAAGGGCATTATATGGCCACAATAGATTTACAGGATGCATATCTGCATATTCCGATTCATCCAGATCACTATCAGTTTCTGAGATTCTCTTTTCTAGACAAGCATTACCAGTTTGTGGCTCTGCCGTTTGGCCTAGCAACAGCTCCAAGGATTTTTACAAAGGTTCTCGGTGCCCTTCTGTCTGTAATCAGAGAACAGGGTATTGTGGTATTTCCTTATTTGGACGATATCTTGGTACTTGCTCAGTCTTCACATTTAGCAGAATCTCATACAAATTGACTTGTATTGTTTCTTCAAGAACATGGTTGGAGGATCAATTTGCCAAAAAGTTCATTGATTCCTCAGACAAGGGTAACCTTTTTAGGTTTCCAGATAGATTCAGTGTCCATGACTCTGTCTCTGACAGACAAGAGACGTCTAAAATTGGTTTCAGCTTGTCGAAACCTTCAGTCTCAATCATTCCCTTCGGTAGCCTTATGCATGGAAATTCTAGGTCTTATGACTGCTGCATCGGACGCGATCCCCTTTGCTCGTTTTCACATGCGACCTCTTCAGCTCTGTATGCTGAACCAGTGGTGCAGGGATTATACAAAGATATCTCAGTTAATATCTTTAAAACCGATTGTTCGACACTCTCTGACGTGGTGGACAGACCACCATCGTTTAGTTCAGGGGGCTTCTTTTGTTCTTCCGACCTGGACTGTGATTTCAACAGATGCAAGTCTGACAGGTTGGGGAGCTGTTTGGGGGTCTCTGACAGCACAAGGGGTTTGCGAATCTCAGGAGGTGAGATTACCAATCAACATTTTGGAACTCCGTGCAATTTTCAGAGCTCTTCAGTCATGGCCTCTTCTAAAGAGAGAGTCGTTCATTTGTTTTCAGACGGACAATGTCACAACCGTGGCATATGTCAATCATCAAGGAGGGACTCACAGTCCTCTGGCTATGAAAGAAGTATCTCGAATACTGGTATGGGCGGAATCCAGCTCCTGTCTAATTTCTGCGGTTCATATCCCAGGTATAGACAATTGGGAAGCGGATTATCTCAGTCGCCAAACGTTACATCCGGGCGAATGGTCTCTTCACCCAGAGGTATTTCTTCAGATTGTTCAAATGTGGGGACTTCCAGAAATAGATCTGATTGCTTCTCATCTAAACAAGAAGCTTCCCAGGTATCTGTCCAGATCCAGGGATCCTCAGGCGAGGCAGTGGATGCATTGTCACTTCCTTGGAAGTTTCATCCTGCCTATATCTTTCCGCCTCTAGTTCTTCTTACAAGAGTGATTTCCAAGATTCTAAAGGAGTGCTCGTTTGTTCTGCTGGTGACTCCAGCATGGCCTCACAGGTTTTGGTATGCGGATCTTGTCCGGATGGCCACTTGCCAACCGTGGACTCTTCCGTTAAGGCCAGACCTTCTATCGCAAGGTCCTTTTTTCCATCAGGATCTCAAATCCTTAAATTTGAAGGTATGGAGATTGAACGCTTAATTCTCAGTCATAGAGGTTTCTCTGACTCTGTGATTAATACGATGTTACAGGCTCGTAAATCTGTATCTAGGAAGATATATTATTGAGTCTGGAAGATTTATATTTCTTGGTGTTTTTCTCATCATTTTTCTTGGCATTCTTTTAGAATTCCTAGAATTTTACAGTTTCTTCAGGATGGTTTGGATAAAGGTTTGTCTGCAAGTTCCTTGAAAGGACAAATCTCTGCTCTTTCTGTTCTTTTTCACAGAAATATTGCTAGTCTTCCTGATATTCATTGTTTTGTACAAGCTTTGGTTCGTATAAAACCTGTTATTAAGTCAATTTCTCCTCCTTGGAGTTTGAATTTGGTTCTAGGGGCTCTTCAAGCTCCTCCGTTTGAACCTATGCATTCGCTGGACATTAAATTACTTTCTTGGAAAGTTTTGTTTCTTTTGGCCATCTCTTCTGCTAGAAGAGTTTCTGAATTATCTGCTCTTTCTTGTGAGTCTCCTTTTCTGATTTTTCATCAGGATAAGGCGGTGTTGCGAACTTCTTTTAAAATTTTGCCTAAGGTTGTGAATTCTAACAACATTAGTAGAGAAATTGTGGTTCCTTCATTGTGTCCTAATCCTAAGAATTCTAAGGAAAGATCGTTGCATTCTTTGGATGTAGTTAGAGCTTTGAAATATTATGTTGAAGCTACTAAAAATTTCCGAAAGACTTCTAGTCTATTTGTTATCTTTTCCGGTTCTAGGAAAGGTCAGAAGGCCTCTGTCATTTCTTTGGCGTCTTGGTTAAAGTCTTTGATTCATCTTGCTTATGTCGAGTCGGGTAAAACTCTGCCTCAAAGGATTACAGCTCATTCTACTAGGTCAGTTTCTACTTCCTGTGTGTTTAGGAATGAAGCTTCGGTTGATCAGATTTGCAAAGCAGCAACTTGGTCTTCTTTGCATACTTTTACTAAATTCTACCATTTTGATGTGTTTTCTTCTTCTGAAGCAGTTTTTGGTAGAAAAGTACTTCAGGCAGCTGTTTCAGTTTGATTCTTCTGCTTATAATTTCAGTTTTTTTCATTATAAGATTTAAACTTTGTTTTGGGTGTGGATTTTTTTCAGCGGAATTGGCTGTCTTTATTTTATCCCTCCCTCTTTAGTGACTCTTGCGTGGAAGATCCACATCTTGGGTAGTCATTATCCCATACGTCACTAGCTCATGGACTCTTGCTAATTACATGAAAGAAAACATAATTTATGTAAGAACTTACCTGATAAATTCATTTCTTTCATATTAGCAAGAGTCCATGAGGCCCACCCTTTTTTGTGGTGGTTATGATTTTTTTGTATAAAGCACAATTATTCCAATTCCTTATTTTTTATGCTTTCGCACTTTTTTCTTATCACCCCACTTCTTGGCTATACGTTAAACTGATTTGTGGGTGTGGTGAGGGGTGTATTTATAGGCATTTTGAGGTTTGGGAAACTTTGCCCCTCCTGGTAGGAATGTATATCCCATACGTCACTAGCTCATGGACTCTTGCTAATATGAAAGAAATTAATTTATCAGGTAAGTTCTTACATAAATTATGTTTTTTGGTAATTGCTTACTGTTTTTATATTTCTTTAGGGTACCCTATATCGTGTATATCAGTAAATAAATGTAATATATGTATTTCTTAACTTTTTTGATATCTTATCGCTTTTGATATCCTGTTTGTTCCATTATTGTAGCATATGTAGATACTTTAGCCTGTTGGCGCTCCCTCCTACCATATATATCTATTTCTTTTGAGTTTTTAGGGATCTCATTTTGGGAGTCTGTATCCTGTTAATGTTGATGCTGTATATATTATCCATTTTATAAACACAAGAGAAAGGTTAAACATAGTTCTCCTGACCTAGAGTCATCTAAATATTTGTCGGATTTAGCTACTATATTCCAGCTATCTGAGGATGAGTTAAAGGGACACTGAACTCAAAATTTGTCTTTTGTGATTCAGATAGAGCATGCAATATTAATACATTTTCTAATTTACTCCTATAATCAAATTGTCTTCATTATCTTGGTATCTTTATTTTAAATGCAAGAATGTAAGTTTAGATGCCGTCCCATTTTTGGTGTACAACCTGTGTTGTACTTGCTGATTGGTGGATACATTCACCCACCAATAAACAAGTGCTTTCCATGGTCTGAACCAAAAAATAGCTTAGCTGCCTTATTTTTCAAAGAAATAAAGCAGGAGAAAGAGGACGAATTGATAATAGGAATAAATTAGAAAGTTGCTTAAAATTGCATATCTGAATCACGAAAGAAAATATTTGGGTTCAGTGTCCCTTTAACCTCTGTAGCTTCAGAGGGTGAACTTTCTGAGTCGGAGACTTCAGTTATTAAATCTTTAGCGGAGGAACCCTCCTTTAGATTTAAACTTGAGCATCTGCCTTTTTTTATTAAAGGAGGTTCTGTCTACTCTAGAGGTTCCAGAGACTACACTCCCTGAGGAGCCTAAGATCCCTAAATTAGATAGGGTTTACGAAGATAGGAAGGTCCCTCTGACCTTTCCTGTCCCAGTTAAGATGACGAACATTATTAGTAACGAATGGGAAAGAGTAGGAGCTTTTTTTTTTTTTCCCTCGTCTACTAAAAAAAAAAAAATTATTCCCGGTTCCTGACTCTCAATTAGATTTGTGGGAATCCATCCCGAAGATGGATGGCGCTCTTTCCACCCTGGCTAAGCATACTATTATCCCTCTGGAGGATAGTTCTTCTTTTAGAGAGCCTATGGATAAAAAAATGGAAACTTTTCTGAGGAAGATGTTTCAACATACAGGGCTTTTATTTCAACCGGCAGCAGCTGTAGCCGCGGTTGCTGGAGCAGCTACCTACTGGTGCAACACTCTATCGGAGCTCATTGAGGTAGAGAATCCCCTCGAGGATATTCAGGAGAGAATTAAGGCACATAGAATTGCTAACTCCTTCTGTGACGGGAATATGCAGATTCGCATGAATGCAAAGGCTGCTGGCTTTGTGGTTCTAGCCCGCTGGGTTCTCTGGTTGAAGTCTTGGTCTGCGGATATGACTTCTAAATCTAGACTCCTTTCTCTTCACTTCAAGGGGAAGATTTTATTTGGTCCCGTGCTGGACTTCATTATCTCTATGGTTCCCGGAGGGAAAGGTGCCTTTCTACCACAAGATAAGAAGACTAGGCCTAAGGGACGGCAACTGTCTAATTTTCGTTCCTTTCCTGCTGACAAATCGCAACAGCAGCAGTCCTCTTCCAAGTCCGAGCAGCGCAAGAGTACTTGGAAGCCTGCTCACTCCTGGAATAAGTCCAAACAGACTAAGAAGCCCGCCGAGAACAAATCGGCATGAAGGGACAGACTCTTTTTTTTCAGACGCTTAGTAGATGTACAGGATCCTTGGGTCCTGGAGGTTTTGTCTCAAGGATACAGGATATGATTCAAGTCTCATCCTCCCATGGGCAGATTCCTACTCTCCAGTCTTTCGACAAGACCAGAAAAGAGGCCTGCCTTCTTAGGTTGCGTACGGGATCTCTCCTCTCTAGGAGTAATTGTCCCGGTACCTACAGCAGAAAGAAGTTTGGGGTTTGGGGTTTTATTCAAAACTTTTTGTGGTTCCAAAGGCGGGAACTTTCCGTCCAATTCTGGCCTTAAAGTGCATAAACAAGTTTCTGAGTGTTCCCTCTATCAAGATGGAAAGAATACGGTCAATCCTGGTTCAGCAAGGACAGTTTATGACCACAATAGACCTGAAGGATGCATACCGTACGTCCCGATTCACAGGGAAGATTTTCCTCAACCCTCTGTGGCTCAGTGTATGGAGGTAATCAGACTCATGGTGTCCTGCATGGACATCATTCCTTTTGCCAGATTCCATCTCAGACCCTTACAACTATGCATGCTGAGACAATGGAACAGTGACCATTCAGATCTGTCTCAACAGATTGTGCTGGTCAGCCTATCGAGAGACTTGCTCTCCTGGTGGCTCTGTCCCAAGGCACGTTCTTTTTGAGACTACGGACGCAAGCCTTTCCGGCTGGGGAGCTGTTTGTTTGGGGGTGCCAAGAAGGCACAAGGTCTGTGGACTCAGGAGTCCTCCTCCCTTCTGATGAATATTTTGGAACTCCGGGCAATCTTTAATGCCTTGAAGGCTTGGTCCCTTCTGGGTTCGTCCCAGTTTATCAGATTCCAATCAGACAATATAACCTCGGTTGCCTACATCAACCATCTGGGGGGAACGCCAAGTTCCTTGGCGATGAGAGAAGTATCTTGGATACTAGAGTGGGCGGAGACTCACAAATGTACGCTGTCAGCGATCCACATTCCGGGTGTGGACAACTGGGAAATGGACTTCCTCAGCAGGTAATCCTTTCACCCAGGGGAATAGTTTCTTCACCCAGAGGTGTTTGCAGAGATATGCAGCGAGTGTGGGACGCCGGAGATGGATCTCATGGTATCCCACCTCAATACCAAGCTACCCAGGTACGTGTCGAGGGATCCTCAGACTGAATTGATAGATGCCCTATAAGTACCATGGAGGCTCAGTCTCATCTATCTTTTTCCTTCATTACAGCTTTTCCCTCGTGTTGTGGCTCGCATCAAGCAGGAGCGAGCATCGTGGCCGCGATGGAAGTAGTTTGAGGATCTGGTGGGGATGTTCTCATCTCCTCAGTGGAGGTTACCTTGTCGCAGAGATCTGTTGATACAGGGTCCCTTCGTTTATCAAAATCTAGATTCTCTGAGGCTGACTGCGTGAAGATTAAACAATATAACCTTGGTTGCCTACATCAACCATCTGGGGGGAATGTCAAGCTCCTTGGCGATGAGAGACGTATCTCGGATACTAGAGTGGGCGGAGACACGCATCAAGCAGGAGCGAGCATCTGATTTATTGCTCCATCGTGGCCTCGAAGGACGTAGTTTGCGGATCTGCTGGGGATGTTCTCATCTCAGTGGAGGTTACCTTGTCGCAGAGATCTGTTGATACAGGGTCCCTTCGTTTATCAAAATCTAGATTCTCTGAGGCTGACTGCGTGGAGATTAAACGTTTAGTCTTAGCCAAAAGAGGGTTCTCAGAGTGTTATCGACACTCTGGTTGAAGCTCGTAAGCCAGTTACTCTTCATATCCACCATAAAATGTGGAGGACTTTATTGTACTGGTGTGAGGAGCGGGAATTTTCCTGGCATAAGGTTAAGGTTGCCAGAATTTTAGCTTTCCTCCAGGATGGACTGGAAAAGGGCCTATCTGCTAGTTCCCTGAAGGGACAGATATCGGCTCTGTCGGTGTTGCTGCACAAAAGATTGGCTGAGCTTCCGGATGTGCAGTCCTTTTGTTAAGGCTCTGGCTAGGATCAGACCCGTGTTTAGATCTGGGGCTCTGCCTTGGAGCATCAATTTTGTTCTTAGTGTTTTGCAGCAGGCTCCGTTTGAGCCTATGTATACTGTTGACATTAGATTGTTATCTTGGAAGGTTCTTTTTTTGTTGGCTATTGCCTCTGCGCACAGAGTTTCTGAGATTTCTGCTTTGCAATGTGATACCCCTTATCTGTTTTTTCATGCTGGTAAGGCGGTTTTACGCACTAAACTAGGGTTCCTCCCTAAGGTGATTTCAAATCATAACATTAATCAACAAATGGTTGTTCCTTCCTTGTGTCCTAATACTCCATCGAAGAAATGTTTACTTCATAATCTAGATGTGGTTTGTGCCTTGAAGTTCTATCTTCAGGCTACTAAGGAATTCAGATAATCTTCCTCTTTGTTTGTCATCTATACAGGGAAGCGTAATGGGCAGAAGGCTACTACGACTTTTCTTTCTGGTTGAGGAGTGTCATCCGCTTATCTTATGAGACAGCAGGACTTCATCCTCCTTATAGGATAACTGCTCATTCCACTGAGCAGTGGCTTCCTTTTGGGCTTTTAATAACGAAGCTTCAATGGATTAGATTTGTAAGGCGGCTACTTGGTCCTCCTTACACACTTTTTCTAAATTTTACAAGTTTGATGTGTTTTTGCTTCAGCTGAAGCAGCTTTCGGGAGAAAAGTTTTGCAGGATGCGGTGCCCTCAGAATAGGGTCTGCCTCTTTTTTTTCTGTTCCCTCCCGTTATTCATTCAGTGTCCTCTGGAGCTTGGGTATAGTTTTCCCAACAGTAAGGAATGGAGTCGTGGACGACCCCGCTCGTAATTTATTTTTTTGAAGGGCGGCTCCCTTTTTATATTTCTTCTGGCACCTTTTATACCCTGATGTTTCTCCTACTTTTCCTTGTTCCCTCGACAGAATAACTGGGGGATAAGGGAAGTGGGAGGGATATTTAAACCTTTGGCTGGGGTGTCTTTGCCTCCTCCTGGTGGCTAGGTGTTGTATTTCCTAACAGTAAAGAATGAAGTTGTGGACTCTCCCTTCCAGGAAGGAAAGACATTTATCTGGTAAGCATAAATTATGTGTGTTTTTTTATTTTTATTTAAATTTAATGGTGTCATTTGACGACTTGAAGGAGAGTGAATTATCCAGGCAATTTAAGTTTTCAATAGAAGCGGTTTGTACCACTGAAACCTCTTTTATTGTGTTTTTATTTTGAGACAAAAGCAGTTAATTAACTCAGACAATTGTATGAAGTTTTTTTTTTTTAATAAAAAAACCTTTGTTTTTATGTTTAATTGCATTGTTGGCTCTTTGAGATAAATAAGTTGTTTTCGTGTTGCAGTTTGGACACTCGGGCACAAAAAGGTTCGCCATTACTGTTCTAGGTTGCCAATTGGGCCCATAGTTATTCCAGTAGTTCTGCACAAGATCAAACAACATTATCAGTATATGATTTTCACTGCACTGTTCTGTCCTCTAAAGCATTTCCAAATTAGTCATGCTTTCTGTAGGTAGCTCACCTGGATCTATTGTTTTAGAGCCTTTTCCTCTATCCCAGTTTAGATCTGATGGCCTTATCGCTAATGTTGGCAGATAAATATTTTCTTCTTTTCCCAATTAAACCTGAAATAGTTAAAGGGGCAGTGTACACCAATTTTCATATAACTGCATGTAATAGACACTACTATAAAGAAGAATATGCACAGATACTGATTTAAAAATCCAGTATAAAACGTACTTAGAAGCTCCCAGTTTAGCACTGATGATGTTAGGCTGGGACACGCAGTGAAAAGAGCTGGGAAAGCAGAAATTGCAGACACTCCTTCCCCTCTCCTCCCCTGCATATGAAAAGACCCATTACACAAACACGGATCTGTAGACTTCAGTCTACATCTGATACTTTGGGGCTTGGTTAGGATACTGAAAATCAGCACAATTTTATTAAAAAATAAGCAAAACTATACATTGTTACAAAAACACTCCCAAACAGACTAAATAAATAGATCTACAAAACATGTATGCAAAGACATAGTGTATAATGTCCCTTTAACACATCAGTTACTGCTAACTTAGAGCTTAGGTATCATTCCCATGCTCATGTCTAAAAGACACTTTTCTTCATTGAATCCCTACTTTTATCAATGCCAATTTGCAAAAACTGTCTGAGGATCCAAATTTATTTGCTATACAAGTTCTTTCCCTTTGTAAACCATATCTATACAAGCATATTAATTAATCATTTTCTCTTTTTTATTATTCTTTTTAAAGTAGCCTAACTGCTCAGCTTTAAGACACTTCTTGGTGACCATAACATCAGCATGTATCATTTCTGAGATTAGTGTGTTATCCTTAAAACCTTTCCTTCATTAATGATTCATTTGTTTTTAACCATATGGTCCTAATGTCTCTCCCTTTGGGCACTCTTACATACCTTAGATGCAGTGGTCCTATTTGCATACTTTCCCAAAGTCATCTATTGCTTTTCCCTCTGGTAACTAAAATATGGTCAGAGGCAGATTTTCTCTTCTGGGGTTTCAGGCCTTGAATTTGCTGTCTGGTCCTTTTTTTAAAAAAAAAAAGCTGGTATGTAATAATTACTGGTTTATTCATGTGTATAGTTGGTGTCCAGTGATGCATATGTCATGTCATTTTTTTAACTTTTTTTTTAATTAATTTTTCTTTCCTAAGATATGGAGAGTCCACAACGTCATCAATTACTAGTGCGGATATCACTTATGGCCAGCAGGATGAGGCAAAGAGCACCACAGCAAAGCTGTTAAGTGTCACTTCCCTACCCACAATCCCCAGACATTCTGTTTGCCTCTGTCAATGGAGGAGGTGAAGTTTGGTGTCTGAAGAAAATTGGATTTCTTTTCACTACAAGCAAGATTTTTGGGTATAGCTGTAATCCATGTCAATCTCTGCAGTAGAGTAGTGGTGGCTTTAAAGCAGTTAGGAGCTTGTGAGGTAGGCCTTGCTTTGTTTCCTAACATATTGCTGCCCTAGTATAGAAAGCCAGAGTAGGTTTACTCTGTTCTCTTTTTTTTTTCCTACAGGTCCCTGTAAGGAGTATGTGTCCTTTTACACCTCGTAAGCTGTCCTCCTGCCGGACGGCTAGATTGCAGGTAAGTGCTTTTGTCTTCTAGGTATGGAGACTTGCACTAAGAAGGGTTTTCCTGCTGTTTTTATTGGGACACTTTAATCCTTTGGGAAAGATTTTAATGGGCATTGGCAGACACTTACTATATGTGTGAGACTTGGGGGTTAATTCCTTATATTGTGGGAATCATCCCCAGAGACTGTTATAGTTTAGTTCTTTTTCATATGTAGGAGTTTTCCCACACGTATGTGTAAATGTTTAACGGTCTTGGAGGCAAGATTGTTTGTTTTTTAACTAGCTACTGCATGTAGCACTAAGTGGGAGCTCCGTTTTCTCTGTTGTGATTTTAGTAGCACAATCACTAACACAGATTTCCCCCTTAAGTTGGTATTATTAAAGTTTAGAGCAGCGGTGGAGCGTCTACTGTCATTTTTACTAAAATTGATTCGGGTGCTGTGAGAATGAAGCGCCCTGTTAGAAACATCACACTTCATTTCTCTACCGATCACATGACTCTTCTTCTCTGGCTGATAACGGAGCGGCGCCATTGTTCTTCAACTCTGTGTTTCTAGACCTTGTGGTGTAACGGATTGTTTTATTCTTTAAATCTGCAGCTCTTTCTCGTCTCCTGAAACCGAAATAGAAAGACATTGTTTGCAGTTAAGTTTCAGTTTACTTCATTGTTAAGAAAGCGCAACGAGTACTTAGAACAATTCTAAATTAAACGATCTTGTGTCTCTCATGTTTAACTAATCTCCATAAAGTGCATCTTGTATTTTGACCGTTCACCGTTGTGCTTTAATTAGCACTGTTACTCTGTTTTGCCTCTTTAGCTTGTGTATTTTTAAGACTTAGCGCAGAGGTAGAGCGTCTACTTCTGAGTTTTTCAATGTCTTTTTACTACGTTTTTTTTTTGGGTGGTTTTTTGTTGTTTTTTTTTTTTTTTTTTTGTTCGGCTGCTGATTGAAGCATGCTGTTTTATGTGCACTTAATTTTTTTCTGGCGGATCACGTGACACCTTCTACGATGGAGAATGGAGCGGCAGCATTTTCTCTGTCAGTATTAAGAGTCCTTGTATGTATCGACTCGTTTTCCAGTCTCAGTGTACAGCTCTTTTTCTTCCTAAGATGGAGAAAGACATTGCTTGATTTTATGTTGGCGTTTTCTGCACTGCAATTATGCTCAGTCTTGTTTTGAGGCATTTTTGTCATGAATTTGGAACTGGGGTCCACTCCTATGTATATATGCTTATCTTGTCTTGAGACTACAATTGTTTTAGTATGCAATTTTGACCCTCATGTTTGAAAATTTTTAAAATTAAGGATGTTTTTTTTTTTTTTTTTTTAAAACCTCATGTCTCTCAGGATGATGCTATTAGGCATTGCCACAGTTTTTCTCCTCAAACGTCCCACGCCTCAATGGCTACACATATTCCTCTGTCTCTTAGAGGTGTTTATGTGCCATCAGATTTTGTGGTACAGGTATCTTCGGCAATAATCTGGAGCATTATCTGCTTTTTCCCATGTAGGGGAAGCGCTAGAGGAAATTTTAATGATTTTTCAGAATGTAAGGTGTCCCGACTGCTTCACAGCTGGTCCTTCCTCATAGGCTGATGAGGATTTTTCTGTAGCTTCTGAGGGTGAGATCTCAGATTCAGACAGTTTAATTCCTTTCTTTGATACAGAAGAGGTTAACTTCAGATTTAAGCATGAGCACCTTCATGTATTGCTAAAGGTAGACATTAGCTTCTTGGACGACTCCGATAATTTTTTGGTTGTCAACCCTACAAAATCTGGTAACCTTATTAACTCTTAGATTTTTTTCCTTACTCTGTGGAGGTGTTTCCTGTTCCAGACCGTGTGACGGAGATTATTTCACAGAAATGGGAGGAGCAGGGTTACCTTTCTCCCCGTCTCCTGTCTTTTTAAAAGAAGAAGCTGGAGGCTTATTTACAAAATATGTATGTAAATCAGGGTCTTCAATGGCAGCCTGCAGTTTGTATTGCCACTGTAAGTGCTGTGCAAGTGCTGCATCTTATTGGTGCGATGCCTTGTCTGAATTCATTTTAACAGAGACTCCATTGGAGGAGATTCAAGATAGGATTAAGACTCATAAACTAGCCAATTCCTTTATTTTGGATGCTATCATTCAGATTATTAGACTGGGAGCCAAGATTTCTGGCTTCACTGTCTTAGCCCGCAGGGCTTTGTGGCTAATATCTTGGTCAGCTGTTGTTACCTCAAAGTCCAAACTTATGGCGCTTCCTTACAAGGGTACGACCTTGTTTTGGCCTGGTCTGGAAGAGAATATTTGAGTTTTCGGGTGGAAAGGGGTCTTTTCTACCACAAGACAAGAAGAACAGTCCTAAAGGACGTTAGTCATTTTCGTTCCTTTCCTCACTTCAAAGGAAAGTCTCTCCCTCTTCCAAGCAGGATCAGTCCAAGTCTTCTTGGAAATCCAATCAGTCTTGGAACAAGGGGAAGCATACAAAGAAACCTGCAGCTGAGTCTTGTCAGCATGAAGGGTTTGCCCCAGGTCCGGGATCGGATCAAGTGGGGGGCTGACTTTCTCTGTTTTATCTAGCATGGATACGAAATGTCCCAGATCCTTGGGCTGTGGACATAGTAGTATCTTAGGGTTAGAAGATAGTATTCAAAACTTTTCCTCCCAGGGGCATATTCCACCTCAAGATTATCTGTAACCCAGATAAAAGGAGAGGCATTTTTTAACTGTGTTCAGGACCTTTCCTCCCTGGGAGTGATAGTTCCAGTTCAAGTAAGGGAACAGGGCCTAAGATTCTATTCTAATCTGTTTGTGGTTCCCAAAAAAGAGGGAACTTTCTGACCCATTGTAGTCCTAAAGTGTCTCAACAAGTTTCTAGACCATTAGGATCTGTCTCAGATGATAGATCTAGATCAGTCGAAAAGAACCTCTCTTTCGTGGTGTCTTTCTCAGGACATCTGTCTCAGGGCACAGGTTTCCGGAGACCTTCCTGTGTGATTGGGGCCTGCTGGGCTGGGGAGCAGGCTGGGACTTGTTAGACGCAAAGGGACTATGGACTCGCGAGGAGTCTGCTCTCCTCATACACATCTTGGGGTTGAGAGCCATTTACAATGCTCTGATGGCTTGGCGTCAGTTGTCCTTAGCCTGGTTTATCAGGTTCCAGTCGGACAACAGCACCTCAGTGGCCTGGATTCTTCAGTGAGCGGAAGTTCACGATTGTTGTATTTCTGCCATCCACATTCCAGAAGTGGACAGCTGGGAAGAGTATTTCCTGAACAAACAGACTTTTTATTCCGGGATGTGGGCTCTCTATCCGGAGGTGTTCTCCAGGTTAACCCTCAAATGGGGGGTGCCGGAGTTGGATCTGATGGTGTCTCAGTAGAACGCCAAGCTTCCAAAGTACGGTTCAAGGTCAAGAGATTTGTAGGCCGCCCTGATTAGATGCTCTGGCGGTTGCTTGGGATTTCATTTTAGCATATCTGTTTCCTCAGTTTGCTCTCCTTCTACGAGTCATTGCTCGTATCAAACAGGAGGGCGCATCTGTAATTCTAATAGCTCCTGCATGGCCTCGCAGGATCTGGTATGCAGACCTAGTGAAGATGTCATCTCTTCCACCTTGGAGGTTGCCTCTGAGGAAGGATCTTTTATCTCAGGGTCCATTCATCCAAATCTCATTTCTCTGAAGCTGACTGCTTGGAGATTGAACACTTAGTTCTGTCTACGCGTGTTTTTTCTGAGTCGGTCATTGAGACCATGTTTCAGGCTCGCAAGCCTGTTACTAGAAAGATTTACCATAAGGTATGGTGAAAATACCTTTATTGGTGGGAATTCAAGTAGGTTTTGGATTCCTAGGATTTTTTCTTTTCTCCAGGAAGGTCTGGAGAAGTCTATTTTGCTGCACAAGCGTCTGGCTGTTGTACCAGATTTTCAATCTTTTTGTCAGGCCCTAGTCAGAATCGGGCCTGTGTTTGTCTGTTGCTCCTCCTTGGAACCTTAATATTGTTCTTTAAGTTTTGCAGCAGGCTCCGTTTGATCCATTGCATTCCATAGATATTAAGTTGTTATCTTGGTAAGTTTTGTTTCTTATTCCGATCACTTCTGCTTGGAGATTCTCTGAACTCTCGGCTTTGCAGTGTGATTCGACTTATCTTTCATGCTGAATAAGATGGTTCTTTGTTCTAAGTTGGGTTTTCTTCCTAAAGTGGTCTCAGATTGAAATTTAATCAGAAGATTGTTGTTCCTTCTCTATGTCCTAATCCTCCTCCTCATAAGGAATGTTTGTTGCACAACTTGGATGTTGTGCATGCACTAAAATTCTACTTACAGGTGACTAAGGATTTTCGCCAGTCGTCTGCCCTGTTTGTTTCTCTGGAAAGCGTAAAGGTCAGAAAGCTACTGCTACTTCTCTTTTTCTCTCTGGTTGAGAAGTATGATTTGTTTTGCTTATGAGACCGCGGGTCAGCAGCCTCCTGAGAGAATTACAGCTCATTCCATGAGGGCTGACTCCTCTTCTTGGTTTTTCAAAAATCAAGCTTTTGTGGAAAAGATTTGCAAGGCTGTAACTTGGTTCCCTCTACATACTTTTTCAATTTTACAAGTTGATTTCTTTTGCCTCGGGTGAGGTTTCTTTTGGGAGAAAGGTTCTTCAAGCGGTGGTGCCTTCTGTTTAGGTCTGCCTGTCTTGTTTTCCCTCCCTAGTCATCTGTGTCCTCTAGCTTGGGTATTGGTTCCCACTAGTAATTGGAATGACGTTGTGGAATCTCCATATCTTAGGAAAGAAAACTAAATTTATGCTTATATTTAAGGCAGTTATTTTTCTCTAAACCTTAGGCACCTTGTACACCTTTGTGTTGTTCCTTTTTTCCATTTCCCTTCGGTGGAATGACTGGGGATTGTGGGTAGGGGAGTGACACTTAACAGCTTTGCTGTGGTGCTCTTTGCCTCCTCCTGCTGGCCAGGAGTGATATTCCCACTAGTAATTTATGACGTCAAGGACTCTCCATATCCGGAAATAAATAAATTTATCAGGTAAGCATAAATGTAGTTTTTTAGCTTTGGAATGGAACAGCATGTGTGACTCTGTTCATTTTAAAGCACAAATATATTTTGAGGTTTAGTTTACTTAATTCCGAAAGGAAGGTTTATGTTATACATTTTATATGAATGCTGATATTTATTTCTGTTCACATTAGTGTGTCCACTTAAATCACTTAAATAACATTGCTTGTTAATAATGTGACATTCATTTGAAAAGAAAAAAGAGTTTATATCTATAAATGAAATTGTTGCATATGGTTTATTTCTTCATTGTGTTTTGTTGTTTTTTTTTTAGAGGTGGAACAGAATCTACAAGGCAGGCAACACATCTAATTAATGCACTTATTAAGGACCCTGATAAAGAGATTGATGAACTTATTCCAAAGAGCCGTTTAAAAAATTCCTCAGCAATTTCAAAAGCATCTTCAATGTTGTCCACCATTTCCTCTGTCAACAATTCAGTTATTGGAATCAAAGTCACTGCTGTTTCAGCCTCAAACGCATCACAAGTTGCCTCTGCTCTAACTGTGCCAGCTATTACTTCAGCCTCTGCTCACAAACCTTTGAAAAATTCAGTGAATAATGTTCGACCCGGTTTTCCTGTATCTCTTCCTTTGGCTTATCCTCCTCCACAGTTTGCACATGCTTTACTTGCTGCACAGACTTTTCAACAGATCCGTCCTCCCCGGTTACCCATGACACACTTTGGAGGTACTTTTCCACCAGCTCAGTCTACCTGGGGTCCCTTTCCTGTCAGGCCACTAAGTCCTGCAAGAGCTACCAACTCCCCCAAAACTCATGTGATGTCTCGCCATAATCAGAATATAAGTAGCTCTCAAGTCATCACAGGAAGTCCTCCTTCTGCTAGCCCAACAACTACACATTCTCCGGCTACAAGTGTGCCTATCTCAAGTGGAAACCTCAATTCACCTTCAGTCAGAAGACAACTTTTTGTAACAGTGGTTAAAACCTCTAATGCCACTACATCAACAGTTACCACCACAGCAAGCAACCATGTCACTACACCAACATCCTCTACCTGCCCTGTCCCCACTGCCAAAGAACACCGTTCTCCATCATTACCTTCATCTCCTTCCCCACCGTCTCTTAACGGTTGTGGAACAAGAAGTAGCCCCTCTGACTGCCTTGCATCTCCGATTAAAGGGACTTCACTGTCCTCTGAACAGGATTTAGGCAGCCAGTCTGTCCTGGAAACAACAAGCTCGTGCAAGCAAGTGAACTCTACCTCTGGGAGTACCTCAATGCATTCAGCACATCAGCCTTCCCCAGGATCTGTTTCCCAAGAATCCCGACCTTCTATAATAAACACACAAGCCCCTCCTTCTCCAGATTCAAGGGCTAACCAAACCCTAAACTTAGCAGTCAGTGGTTCCTCTCACCAGTCTGCTCCTTCACTTATTTCTGTATCCTATTCCCTATCACAGCCATCTATTGTGTCTACACAGTCAGCTGCTAAAATAGAAACCTCTGTAGTAAGACCTCAGTCTCATGGGACAAACCATGTTACCAGGAATCAAGGTCCCATGCAAAATTCCCCTGTGTCAGGCAACATTGCACATACAAATATTAAACGGCCCCAGAGTGTACCATCAAACAGTCCACTTCCTTCCAGTTTAAGTACACAAAGTGGTCCTCAAAATTCCAGTCATCCTCCAAACAAACACATGGTTCCCAATTTCAGCTCTTCACTACCATTTGGTCCTTTTAGCACTTTATTTGAAAACAATGCACCCCCAAATCATCACTTTTGGGGTGGCTCCATGGTTTCATCTCAGTCTACTCCAGATTCCATGATGTCCACACAGTCTTCATATTTGCCAAATCCAGAGTCTGTGCTTCCATCTGATACTTCCAAAGCCCCAGGTTTCAGACCACCAATGCAAAGGCCAGCCATAAATCAATCAGGTGAGTTTGTTTATATATGATCTTTGATAAAATATTAAATAAAGTTTTGAAAAAATAATTGTATATTGCAGTATTTCATAAAATTGCTGAATATGAAAATCTCCTTTTAAAAGATTTTTTTTCACTGCAGTTTTGCTATAGCTTTAAAGGGCTTCTGACCTCAAATGATTGCAATAGTTGAGCTTCTTCTATTCTCTTCAAGGTACAATGAACATGCTAATTTCAACACACAACATGTTTCACCTCTTAGTTTGATTCCATGTTCATCAGCATCTAAAGGCAATATGCAAGACTAGAAATGCTTGGTCTTTAAATGCTTGAAATGTTTTTTTTTTTTTTTTTTTTTTTAAAGAAGGCTCATTGCCTTCCATAGCTTAAAATCAAACCGTTATTTATTTTATATAGATGGCGAGAGTCCACAACCTGTAACATATGTGATATACATTCCTACCAGGATGAGGCAAAGTTTCCCAAACTCCAAAAGCTTATAAAACCCCTCCCACCTCACTCATACTTTAGTTTTTACTTTTCCTCCGTTAGAGGTAGTTGAAGCATGATGATGTGCTTGATTTGTTTTCAGTGTTAGGCGCTTCAGAGCATATTGAAGTCCAGTTCCCCTCAGAGTACAATGCTTGTCAGAGGGATGTGATTGGAGTACTGCCCTATAATACAATGTTTTCACCTCATGGGAAATCCTTCATAGGCTCTCTTTAAATTTGGTCGCAGGGACTTGTCTTTGTCCTCCCTTTACAGATCAACGTTATACTCCTATTCAATTTCCTCTGCTGATATGTTTCAGTACTGGTTTGACTGTCTGCTACTAAGTGGAAAAGTGTCTATGGGTAAGTATATTTTGTATTTTTAAATAGACACTCACAGCTATGTTTAGGAGCACTTTTAAATGTTTAAAAGTGTATCTAAATATGTATATGTGTATATATGGCCTTAGGACAGATACTTACTATTCCTTTTGTTTGTTTTTCGCACAATTTCTTTTTTTTTTAATGCACTCATCAAATTCGACGCATAATATACTCGTCGGGTACACACGCCATTGCTGACGATGTCTTATTAACTTTGACTAAACCTTTGATATCCATACCATAGTATACGCATTAAGCGCGTGTCAATATTGATGCAAAGCCTCAGAAACAGACACTTCATATGCTTGTCAGGTTAACGCACCATGGCGCACACACTTTAAAAAAAAAAATCAGGAACGCGCGCAACTTGACGACAGTATTTGGAATCCTTTCTCAGTCTTCTTCAATAGAAAATGGGGTTACCAGGCGCCAACCAACGGAGGCTAGGTGTTGAAAAAATTAAAATTTATTACTACACAAATTGAGGACAATAAAAACTATATAGTGACACTTCGCCACTTCTTTACCTTTCAGTCTTCTTCAATCACATGGATGGAAGATAAACTTGGAAATTAGTTTTCTTACTCCAAATACCAGGGTTAATTTCCTGGGGACAAGAATAGACTCCATATCTATGAGAATATTTCTAACAGATCAGAGACGTTGCAAGCTAACCTCCGCATGTCTTGCCATCCAGGCCTCCTTGAGACCCTCAGTGGCTTAGTGTATGGAAGTGATTGGACTCATGGTGTCCTGTATGGACTTCATTCCCTTTGCCAGATTCCATCTCAGACCCTTACAGCTATGCATGCTGAGACAATGGAACGGCAACCGTTCAGATCTGTCTCAACAAATTGTGTTGGACAACCTGTCGAGAGACTCGTTCTATTGGTGGCTCTGTCCAGATCATCTGTCCCAAGGCACGTGCTTCTTGAGACCATCCTGGGAGATTTTTACTACGGACGTAAGCCGTTTGGGGTGCCAAGAAGGTGCAAGGGCTGTGGACAATATAACTTTGGTTGCCTACATCAACCATCTGGGGGGAACGTGAAGTTCCTTGGCGATGAGAGAAGCATCTCAGATACTAGAGTTGGCGGAGACTCACAGCTGTACGCTGTCAGCAATCCACATTCCGGATGTGGACAACTGGGAAGCGAGGTGTTTGCAGAGATATGCAGAGAGTGGGGGACGCCGGAGATAGATCAGGCAGGCTGGAACTGTGCAGTAGTCCAGCTCACTGTTTCCAACCAACAATTCTATTCGGTCTGAAAATTTGTGTGGGCACACTTCTTTTTTTCCCTTTTTTTAAGGTTCTTTTTTTTGTTGGCTATTGCCTCTGAGATGTCTGCTTTGCAATGTGACACCCTTATATTGTTTTCCATGTTGATAAGGCGGACTTAGGTACTAAATTACGGTTCCTCCCTAATGTGGTCTCTTATTGTTACATTAATCAAGATGATGATTGTTCCTTCTTTGTGTCCTAATCCTTCTTCAGTGAAGGAACGTTTGCGACATAATCTAGATGCGGTTCGGTCTTAAAGTTTTATCTTCCGAATACTAAGGAGTTAAGACAATCTTCCTCTTTGTCATCTATATGGGGAAGCGTAAGGGGCAGAAGGCTACTATGACGTCCCTATCTTTTTGGTTGAGGAGTATCATCCGCTTAGCTTACGAGACAGTGGGGCAGCATCCTCCTGAGAGCTTGGGTATAGTTTTCCCAACAGTAAGGAATGAAGTCGTGGACTCTCCCTGCTTTATGGAAGGAAAACATAATTTATGCTTACCAGAAAAATTCCTTTCCTTACTGGTAGGGAGAGTCCACGACCCCACCCATATTTTATTGTTGGGCGGCTCCCTTTTCTTTCATGTAATTAACAAGAGTCCATGAGCTAGTGACGTATGGGATATACATTCCTACCAGGAGGGGCAAAGTTTCCCAAACCTTAAAATGCCTATAAATACACCCCTCACCACACCCACAAATCAGTTTTTACAAACTTTGCCTCCAAGGGAGGTGGTGAAGTAAGTTTGTGCTAGATTCTACGTTGATATGCGCTCCGCAGCAAGTTGGAGCCCGGTTTTCCTCTCAGCGTGCAGTGAATGTCAGAGGGATGTGAGGAGAGTATTGCCTATTGAATGCAGTGATCTCCTTCTACGGGGTCTATTTCATAAGGTTCTCTGTTATCGGTCGTAGAGATTCATCTCTTACCTCCCTTTTCAGATCGACGATATACTCTTATATTTACCATTTCCTCTACTGATTCTCGTTTCAGTACTGGTTTGGCTTTCTACAAACATGTAGATGAGTGTCCTGGGGTAAGTAAGTCTTATTTTCTGTGACACTCTAAGCTATGGTTGGGCACTTTATTTATAAAGTTCTAAATATATGTATTCAAACATTTATTTGCCTTGACTCAGAATGTTCAACTTTCCTTATTCCAGACAGTCAGTTTCATATTTGGGATTATGCTTTAATTATCATATTTTTTCTTACCTCAAAAATTTGACTTTTTTCCCTGTGGGCTGTTAGGCTCGCGGGGGCTGAAAATGCTTCATTTTATTGCGTCATTCTTGGCGCGGACTTTTTTGGCGCAAAAATTCTTTTCCGTTTCCGGCGTCATACGTGTCGCCGGAAGTTGCGTCATTTTTGACGTTATTTTGCGCCAAAAATGTCGGCGTTCCGGATGTGGCGTCATTTTTGGCGTCAAAAGCATTTAGGCGCCAAATAATGTGGGCGTCTTATTTGGCGCCAAAAAATATGGGCGTCGCTTTTGTCTCCACATTATTTCAGTCTCATTTTTCATTTGCTTCTGGTTGCTAGAAGCTTGATGTTTGGCATTTTTTTCCCATTCCTGAAACTGTCTTATAAGGAATTTGATCTATTTTGCTTTATATGTTGTTTTTTCTCTTACATATTGCAAGATGTCTCACGTTGCATCTGAGCCAGAAGATACTACAGGAAAACCTCTGCCTGCTGGATCTACCAAAGCTAAGTGTATCTGCTGTAAACTTTTGGTAGCTATTCCTCCAGCTGTTGTTTGTATTAAATGTCATGACAAACTTGTTAATGCAGATAATATTTCCTTTAGTGATGTACCATTGCCTGTTGCAGTTCCCTCAACATCTAAGGTGCAGAATGTTCCTGATAACATAAGAGATTTTGTTTCTGAATCCATAAAGAAGGCTTTGTCTGTTATTTCTCCTTCTAGTAAACGTAAAAAGTCTTTTAAATCTTCTCTCTCTACAGATGAATTTTTAAATGAACACCATCATTCTGATTCTTTGGACTCTTCTGGTTCAGAGGATTCTGTCTCAGAGATTGATGCTGATAAATCTTCATATTTATTTAAGATGGAATTTATTCGCTCTTTACTTAAAGAAGTACTAATTGCTTTAGAAATAGAGGATTCTAGTCCTCTTGATACTAATTCTATACGTTTGGATAAGGTTTTTAAAGCTCCTGCGGTTATTCCAGAAGTCTTTCCTGTTCCTAATGCTATTTCTGCAGTAATTGCTAAGGAATGGGATAAATTGGGTAATTCATTTACTCCTTCTAAACGTTTTAAGCAATTATATCCTGTTCCGCCTGACAGGTTAGAATTTTGGGACAAAATCCCTAAAGTTGATGGGGCTATTTCTACCCTTGCTAAACGTACTACCATTCCTACATCAGATGGTACCTCGTTTAAGGATCCTTTAGATAGAAAAATTGAATCTTTTCTAAGAAAAGCTTATCTATGTTCAGGTAATCTTCTTAGACCTGCTATATCATTGGCTGATGTTGCTGCAGCTTCAACTTTTTGGTTGGAAACTCTAGCGCAACAAGTAACAAATCGTGATTCTCATGATATTATTATTCTTCTCCAGCATGCTAATAATTTCATCTGTGATGCCATTTTTGATATTATTAGAGTTGATGTTAGATTTATGTCTCTGGCTATCTTAGCCAGAAGAGCTTTATGGCTTAAGACTTGGAATGCTGATATGGCTTCTAAATCAACTCTACTTTCCATTTCTTTCCAGGGAAACAAATTATTTGGTTCTCAGTTGGATTCTATTATTTCAACTGTTACTGGTGGGAAAGGAACTTTTTTTACCACAGGATAAAAAGTCTAAAGGTAAAAACAGGGCTAACAATCGTTTTCGTTCCTTTCGTTTCAACAAAGAACAAAAGCCTGATCCTTCGTCCTCAGGAGCAGTTTCAGTTTGGAAACCATCTCCAGTCTGGAATAAATCCAAGCCTGCTAGAAAGGCAAAGCCTGCTTCTAAGTTCACATGAAGGTACGGCCCTCATTCCAGTTCAGCTGGTAGGGGGCAGGTTACGTTTTTTCAAAGAAATTTGGATCAATTCTGTTCACAATCTTTGGATTCAGAACATTGTTTCAGAAGGGTACAGAATTGGTTTCAAGATGAGACCTCCTGCAGAGATTTTTTCTTTCCCATGTCCCAGTAAATCCAGTGAAAGCTCAAGCATTTCTGAATTGTGTTTCAGATCTAGAGTTGGCTGGAGTAATTATGCCAGTTCCAGTTCCGGAACAGGGGATGGGGTTTTATTCAAATCTCTTCATTGTACCAAAGAAGGAGAATTCCTTCAGACCAGTTCTGGATCTAAAATTATTGAATCGTTATGTAAGGATACCAACGTTCAAGATGGTAACTGTAAGGACTATATTGCCTTTTGTTCAGCAAGGGAATTATATGTCCACAATAGATTTACAGGATGCATATCTGCATATTCCGATTCATCCAGATCATTATCAGTTCCTGAGATTCTCTTTTCTAGACAAGCATTACCAATTTGTGGCTCTACCGTTTGGCCTTGCTACAGCTCCAAGAATTTTCACAAAGATTCTCGGTGCCCTTCTGTCTGTAATCAGAGAACAGGGTATTGTGGTATTTCCTTATTTGGACGATATCTTGGTACTTGCTCCGTCTTTACATTTAGCAGAGTCTCATACGAATCAACTTGTGTTGTTTCTTCAAGATCATGGTTGGAGGATCAATTTACCAAAAAGTTCTTTGATTCCTCAAACAAGGGTAACCTTTCTGGGTTTCCAGATAGATTCAGTGTCCATGACTTTGTCTTTAACAGACAAGAGACGTCTAAAATTGATTACAGCCTGTCGAAACCTTCAGTCTCAATCATTCCCTTCGGTAGCCTTATGCATGGAAATTCTAGGTCTTATGACTGCTGCATCGGACGCGATCCCCTTTGCTCGTTTTCACATGCGACCTCTTCAGCTCTGTATGCTGAACCAATGGTGCAGGGATTACACGAAGATATATCAATTAATATCTTTAAAACCGATTGTTCGGCACTCTCTAACGTGGTGGACAGATCACCATCGTTTAATTCAGGGGGCTTCTTTTGTTCTTCCGACCTGGACTGTAATTTCAACAGATGCAAGTCTCACAGGTTGGGGAGCTGTGTGGGGATCTCTGACGGCACAAGGAGTTTGGGAATCTCAGGAGGTGAGATTACCGATCAATATCTTGGAACTCCGTGCAGTTTTCAGAGCTCTTCAGTTTTGGCCTCTTCTGAAGAGAGAATCGTTCATTTGTTTTCAGACAGACAATGTCACAACTGTGGCATACATCAATCATCAAGGAGGGACTCACAGTCCTCTGGCTATGAAAGAAGTATCTCGAATTTTGGTTTGGGCGGAATCCAGCTCCTGTCTAATCTCTGCGGTTCATATCCCAGGTGTAGACAATTGGGAAGCGGATTATCTCAGTCGCCAAACGTTGCATCCGGGCGAATGGTCTCTTCACCCAGAGGTATTTCTTCAGATTGTTCAAATGTGGGGGCTCCCAGAGATAGATCTGATGGCCTCTCATCTAAACAAGAAACTTCCCAGGTATCTGTCCAGATCCCGGGATCCTCAGGCGGAGGCAGTGGATGCATTATCACTTCCTTGGAAGTATCATCCTGCCTATATCTTTCCGCCTCTAGTTCTTCTTCCAAGAGTAATCTCCAAGATTCTGAGGGAATGCTCGTTTGTTCTGCTAATAGCTCCGGCATGGCCTCACAGGTTTTGGTATGCGGATCTTGTCCGGATGGCATCTTGCCAACCATGGACTCTTCCGTTAAGACCAGACCTTCTGTCTCAAGGTCCTTTTTTCCATCCGGATCTGAAATCCTTAAATTTAAAGGTATGGAGATTGAACGCTTGATTCTTGGTCATAGAGGTTTCTCTGACTCCGTGATTAATACTATGTTACAGGCTCGTAAATCTGTATCTCGAGAGATATATTATAGAGTCTGGAAGACTTATATTTCTTGGTGTCTTTCTCATCATTTTTCTTGGCATTCTTTTAGAATACCGAGAATTTTACAGTTTCTTCAGGATGGTTTAGATAAGGGTTTGTCCGCGAGTTCTTTGAAAGGACAAATCTCCGCTCTTTCTGTTCTTTTTCACAGAA
Source organism: Bombina bombina (assembly GCF_027579735.1). Classification (NCBI taxonomy): domain Eukaryota; kingdom Metazoa; phylum Chordata; class Amphibia; order Anura; family Bombinatoridae; genus Bombina; species Bombina bombina. The sequence goes on from NC_069500.1 coordinate 917,125,965, forward strand.
AGATTGCTATTCTTCCTGATATTCATTGTTTTGTACAAGCTTTGGTTCGTATAAAACCTGTCATTAAGTCAATTTCTCCTCCATGGAGTTTGAATTTGGTTTTGGGAGCTCTTCAAGCTCCTCCGTTTGAACCTATGCATTCATTGGACATTAAATTACTTTCTTGGAAAGTTTTGTTCCTTTTGGCCATCTCTTCTGCTAGAAGAGTTTCTGAATTATCTGCTCTTTCGTGTGAGTCTCCTTTTCTGATTTTTCATCAGGATAAGGCGGTGTTGCGAACTTCTTTTGAATTTTTACCTAAAGTTGTGAATTCCAACAACATTAGTAGAGAAATTGTGGTTCCTTCATTATGTCCTAATCCTAAGAATTCTAAGGAGAAATCATTGCATTCTTTGGATGTTGTTAGAGCTTTTGAAATATTATGTTGAAGCTACGAAATCTTTCCGTAAGACTTCTAGTCTATTTGTTATCTTTTCCGGTTCTAGGAAAGGCCAGAAAGCTTCTGCCATTTCTTTGGCATCTTGGTTGAAATCTTTAATTCATCTTGCCTATGTTGAGTCGGGTAAAATTCCGCCTCAAAGAATTACAGCTCATTCTACTAGGTCAGTTTCTACTTCCTGGGCGTTTAGGAATGAAGCTTCGGTTGACCAGATCTGCAAAGCAGCAACTTGGTCCTCTTTGCATACTTTTACTAAATTCTACCATTTTGATGTATTTTCTTCTTCTGAAGCAGTTTTTGGTAGAAAAGTTCTTCAGGCAGCGGTTTCAGTTTGAATCTTCTGCTTATGTTTTTTGTTAAACTTTATTTTGGGTGTGGATTATTTTTAGCAGGAATTGGCTGTCTTTATTTTATCCCTCCCTCTCTAGTGACTCTTTTGTGGAAAGATCCACATCTTGGGTAGTCATTATCCCATACGTCACTAGCTCATGGACTCTTGTTAATTACATGAAAGAAAACATAATTTATGTAAGAACTTACCTGATAAATTCATTTCTTTCATATTAACAAGAGTCCATGAGGCCCACCCTTTTTTGTGGTGGTTATGATTTTTTTGTATAAAGCACAATTATTCCAATTCCTTATTTTATATGCTTCGCACTTTTTTTCTTATCACCCCACTTCTTGGCTATTCGTTAAACTGATTTGTGGGTGTGGTGAGGGGTGTATTTATAGGCATTTTAAGGTTTGGGAAACTTTGCCCCTCCTGGTAGGAATGTATATCCCATACGTCACTAGCTCATGGACTCTTGTTAATATGAAAGAAATGAATTTATCAGGTAAGTTCTTACATAAATTATGTTTTTATATTTCTTCTGGCACCTTTATATCCTGATGTTTCTCCTACTTTTCCATGTTCCCTTGGCAGAATGACTGGGGTGATAGGGGAAGTGGGAGTAATATTTAAAGGGCCAGTAAACCTAGGAAATAATGTTATATAATTCTGCACATAGTGCAGAATTATATAACATTAGCTTAGCTCCAGATTTCTAAAGTAAATAGTTAAAAAGATATCACGCAAAGAAAACAGAACGCCGCTCCTGGCTCTACTGAGCGGGTCTGTTTTCTTCTGCTAAGCGCATCACGGGCACGCTGTCTATTCACAGCACGCCCAATTGCACTATTAAAATCAATGTAGCTCGGTCTGGTAGCAGGAGCGAGCTACATTGATTTTAAAAGCGCGATCGGGCCGGCTGTGATTAGACAGCGTGCCCAGATGCACTTAGAAGAAGAAAACAGACCCGCTCAGTAGAGCCAAGAGCAGTGTTCCGTTTTCTTTGCGTGATATCTTTTTAACTATTTACTTTAGAAATCTGGAGCTAAGCTAATGTTATATAATTCTGCACTATGCAGAATTATATAACATTTCCTAGGTTTACCGGCACTTTAAGCCTTTGGCTGGGGTGTCTTTGCCTCCTCTTGGTGGCCAGGTGATGTATTTCCCAACAGTAAGGAATTAATTTGTTGACTCTCCCTGCCAGGAAGGAAAGGCATTTATCTGGTAAGCATACATTTATGTTTTTTTCTGTGTGGCACAGTTCAGATTGGAGTGGGCGTGGCCTGTGTTATCTCTTCCTCTTCCAGAGTATCCGTTTTTGGTGCGATCGCTAATGCGCGCCCTTAGTTTTCATCTTTGCCCTGTTAATAGGAGAAAGTTGTTTTTGCTTCTGCTGAAGCAGCCTTCGGGAGAAAAGTTTTGCAGGCGGTGGTGCCCTCAGATTAGGGGCCGCCTCCCTTTTTATTTTTATCCTCCCGTTAGCATTCAGTGTCCTCTGGACCTTGGGTATAATTTCCCACAAGCAAGGAATGCAGCTGTGGACTCTCCCTGTATTAAGAAGGAAAATATAAATTATGCTTACCAGATAATTTCCTTTCCTTCTGTACAGGGAGAGTACACAGCTCCCGCCCCTGTTCTCCGATGAGCGACCCTAAATTTAAATTTATTCTTCTGGCACCTTTTTCACCCTGATATTTCTCCTACTGTTTCTTGTTCCCTCGGCAGAATGATTGAGGGATGAGGGAAGTGGGGGAGGTATTTAAGCCTTTGGCTGGGGTGTCTTTGCCTCCTAATGGTAGCCAAGTTCAGTTTTTCCCACAAGTAAGGAATGCAAAGGAAATAATCTGGTAAACATAATTTATGTTGTTCTGTATATCAACACAATTTGGGGATTTTTCTCATACTGAGGTGATCTCTTCTCATATGGGCCCAACTGTAATCTTCTCATATGTTGAGATTTCTTTTAATGTCGATGACATTTATCCTTAGTGGCCCTAATAGGGTTAATCTTATGTTCCCTATTTTAGGTATATGGGCTTTTCTATATAATCTCTCCAATTTTGAGATGATTTATCCTTATGTCTGTGGCTTCTTGTGTTACTCTATGTAATATATTTTTCTTAGTGATTTTAGGACGCTAATATGTTTGTTTCTTTTCATATTGTCCTTTTTTTTTATCAATATGGACACCATATTGGAATCTCTCTTATATTGAGTTGATTCTTCTGTTCTTATGTTTATTCTCATGTTACCCTATTTTAGGTTCATGGGCGCTATTTTATAATCATTCTCTTATTGAGGTGATTTTTTACTAATTCTTCATATATGGTCCTATGGATCATATACATATGTCTAGTGATCTTAGACATAAAATATTGGGCAAACTCTTACAATTTGTATCCCTATCTTTTGTTCTTCCCATTCACTGGGGACATCACCAGTTTCTGAGGTTTGCGTTTCTAGACAAACATTTCCAGTTTGTTGCCCTTCCTTTTGACCTTGCTACTGCTCCCAGTATCTTCACAAAGGTTCTGGGGGCTCTTCTGGCGGTGGTCAGATCTCAGGGAATAGCGGTGGCACCTTACCTGGACGACATCTTGGTTCAGGCATCATCTTTTCATCTAGCAAAATCTCATACAGAGATGTTGTCTATTCTACGTTCTCTCAGGTGGAAAGTGAATCTGGAAAAAGAATTTTAGTGGGAAAAATGAAATTTCAATACCTGAAACGGGTATAGAGAAAAATGCACTTGCGTATATATTCCTTGATAATTAATTTTTTTTTTTTTTAAATATGGTACCAATAGTCAATATAAAACACAACCCAACACACAAAAAAAAAAAAAAAAAAATTCACAAATCATATACTGTATGCATAAAACAGATAAATTCAAGATAAAATTAGAGCTAAGTCCTTAAAGGGACACTATACCCAAACATTTTCTTTCATGATTAAGGTAGAGAATACAACTTTAAACAATATTCCAATTTACTTCTATTACCTAATTTGTTTCATTCTTTAGATATACTTTAATGAAGAAATAGCAATGCACAAGGTGAACCAATCACAGGAGGTATCTGTGCAGCTACTAATCAGCAGCTACTAAGCATATCTAGATATGCTTTTCAGCAAATAATATCAAGAGAATGAAGCAAAATGGATAATAGAAGTAAATTTGAAAGTTGTTTATAATTGTATGCTCTTTCTAAATCATGAAAGAAAAAAAATGTGGGTTTCATGTCCCTTTAAGTAGTCGGTTAAAGCACAAATAAGCTGGTTTATAAAGATGCAATAAGCGTAAAGTTTTAGCAGGTGCTTGCTGTTGTTAGATAGCTGCAGACAGATAAACAGAAAGATAAAATAAATCATTTTTAGGCAAATATAAAGTGTTCATAAGCAAAGGTGCACTTTATTACTTACACGGATTGCTTTACTTTTCCTCACAATGAACTGGGGGCCTCCAAAAATGAGCCGCCACTTTGTAGTTGTTTTATATGGAAGATACCAGCCGTTTCGCTTTATTCCTTGGACCCCCAAAGATGAAGTGTAGCTGTGATATTAAAAGGCTGTCTTGATATACCTACAGCCGTCTAGGGACCTCCAGAAGTTTGATCGCAACTATGTTGCTTTTCTCCCGGGCAAGCAGTCTTCCAGCGTGTAACCTAAATAAAAGACAAATATCTCTCACGTCAGTGCAGACACTACACTGTAATACCAAGTAGACCGTTTCATTGGAGTAGTAGACCTTCATGCGCGCACCTTGCTCTGTCTGTGTTGCCAGGTCAGGGTTCCGGGATGGGAAAATTCAAGGAATCATCTTGCATCCCGGAAGCCGCAACGTGACGAAAACCCTTACCCTCGTGTCAGCTACTACACATATATTTAGCTTTCTGTAGCGCAAGTGCTTTTTTCTCTATACCATTTTAAGGTATTGAGATTTCATTTTCTTTCTAATGACATGATTAGTCCACGGATCATCTAATTACTATTGGGATATATCACTCCTGCCCAGCAGGAGGCGGCAAAGAGCACCACAGCAAAGCTGTTAAATATCGCCTCCCTTCCCTCCCACCCCTGTCATTCTCTTTGCCTACGTTAGAGCAAGGAAGTGGTAAATTTAGAAAAGATTCTTCAAGCAAGATTTTATTATTTTTTAAGTAGTACAAGATTGTTCTGGGGTGTAGCCATAGTCCATATCAGTCTCTTCAGTAAAGCACTGGAGCAATGGGAACTTGTGGGACATAATTCTCACTGCGCCTCCCATGTAAGATTACCCAGTCTTTATCTTTTTCTCCACAGGTCTATGTGAGGGAGAGGGCCTCTCAAACCTGATGAGATGCCTTGCTGTCTGGCAGATCTATGAGCTAAGTGCTGACTTTATTTTTCTGGGTCTGGGAAAAACAAGAGGTACTTTATTTACATGGGACACACAAATCCTCCTAGGGATAAAAGGAGGGGACTTATGTAGGCAGCATTTTAGGCAGGCACTGTGGCTGAGGAGGTGTTTTAGGCTCTGTTTTTTGGTGGTTTCTCTGCTCCCGGCGGCTTAACTTTAGTAATAAGATGCCAACCGGGAGATTACTTTTTTTGAGACGCCCAAGATGGGCGGAGCTATGTGAGGCGGCAATTTGTGTTGCGCACCACTTTCATCACTTCATGTGATTGGGAGGAATGAGAGAGCAATTTCGGTCAGGAATCCACATGTTTGACTAAAGGCATGCGTTTCTAGGACCGGACAGCGGTTCATTATTATCTACAGCCGAGTTCCGGATCGTTTTGCTGAAGGGATTGGTAGCCAGTGTCAGCAGGGCAGGTAGGCACCTCAGCAAAGTTAAACTGAGGTGTAGAAGTGTTCTGCAGTATTTGCGTAGCTATTTAGTCCTCTCTGCATAGAAAAGTAAAAAAGTTACGTTTAAATTTTAAAGAGATGAAGTAACATTTTTTCTGTTTAAATTTTTATTAAAAATTTAAGTTTTAATTTGATAATTTGATCCATTGTGAGTCAGAATGGACCACGATGCCCTGCAAAATGTCACTTGTTCTTTGTTTTGTTGCCAATGTGGAACCACCAATCCCTTTCTGTTTCTCTTGTATTGAGAGAACTTTTTTCTAAGCCAACATTTTCTAAGGCGGATGCTGTTCAGGAGTCTAATGACAATATTCAATATATGCCGCAGCTTTCTCCTCAAGCGTCCCAACTTTTACTGCCCGCACATGCAGTGCCCTGTGCTTCTTCTCTAACTCCCCTGGAGTTACGTTGCAAGACATCGCTTCCCTTATGTCCTCTGCAGTTTCTGATGCGTTGTCTGCTTTTCCCATGCTGCAGGGAAAGCGCAAGAGGAAAAATAAACATTCAGTAAGCGAGGTTACTGACGCAGTTGTTGCTATTTCGAATACCTCCTCCTAAAAGCCTGAGGAGGAGGATACTTCGATAGCATCTGAGGGTGAGATTTCAGATTCTGACAGTGTAATTCCTCCTGCTGATACTGAAGTTGTATCTTTCAGGTTTAAGCTAGAACACCTCCGTCTGTTACTCAAGGAGGTTTTAGCTACATTGGAGGACAGCTACACCACGGTCGTAGTTAATCCTAAAAAATCCAGTGAACTAAACAAACATTTTGATGTACCTTCCATGGTGGAGGTTTTTCCTGTACCAGATTGTGCTACTGAGATCATTGCTAAGGAATGGGAGAGACTGGGTATCCCTTTTTCTCCATCCCCTATATTTAAAAAGATGTTTCCCATAGCGGACTCTATCAAGGAGTCTTGGCAGACAGTACCCAAAGTGGACGGGGCAATTTCCACTCTGGCTAAGAGAACTACTATTCCCATAGAGGATAGTTGTGCCTTTAAAGGAACAGTCAACACCAGAATTTTTGTTGTTTAAAAAGAAAGATAATCCCTTTATTACCCATTCCCCAGTTTTGCATAACCAACACAGTTATAATAATACACGTTTTACCTCTGTAATTATCTTGTATCTAAGCTTCTGCTGACTGCCCCCTTATTTGTTTTTTTGACAGACATGCAGTTTAGCCAATCAGTGCTCAGTCCTAGGTCACTTTACGTGCATGAGCTCAATGTTATCTATATGAAACATGTGAACTAATGCCCTCTAGTGGTCAAAATGTATTCAGATTAGAGGCAGTCTTCAAGGTCTAAGAAATTAGCATATGAACCTCCTAGTTTTAGCTTTCAACTAAGAATACCAAGAGAACAAAGCAAAATTGGTGATAAAAGTAAATTGGGAAGTTGTTAAAAATTGCATGCCCTATTTAAAACATGAAAGTTTTTTTTGGACTTGACTGTCCCTTTAAGGATCCTAGGGACAAAAAATTAGAGGTGTTAATCAAGAAGATGTATGTACACCAGGGTTTACAATGGCAACCTGCAGTGTGCATTCCTACCGTCACTAGTGCGGCGGCATACTGGTTTGATGCATTGTCTGATTCTATTAGGACAGACACTCCCCTTGAAGAGATCCAGGATAGGATAAAGGCTCTTAAGTTGGCCAATTCCTTTATTACGGATGCTTCCCTACAGGTTATTAAGCTGGGAGCAAAGATTTCGCGGTTCGCTCTGCTAGCCCTCAGAGATTTATGGTTAAAATCTTAGTCTGCTGATGTGTCTAAACTTTTGGCGATTTCTTACAAGGGAAAGACCTTGTTTGGACCGGGTTTGACCGAAATAATTTCTGACATTACGGGAGGAAAGGGTAATTTTCTCCCTCAGGATAAGAGAAATAAACAAAAGGGACGTCAGAGTAATTTTTGTTCCTTACGAAATTTCAAGGGAAATCCTTACACTTCCTCTTCCAAGCAGCAGCAGTCCAAACCTTCCTGGAGACCCAATCAGTCTTGGAACAAGGGAAAACAATCCAAAAAGCCTGCTATTGAATCAAAAACAGCATGAAGGGTCTGCCCCCGATCTGGGACCGGATCTTGTAGGGGGCAGACTTTCCTTCACTCAGGCTTGGATTCGAGATGTTCAGGATCCCTGGGCGGTGGACATCGTATTCCAGGGATACAAACTAGAGTTCAAGAACTTTACTCCCAGGGGCAGGTTTCTGCTTTCAAGATTATCTGCAGACCAGACAAAAAGAGAGGCGTTCTTACACTGTGTACTGCACCTCTCCGACCTGGGAGTGATAGTTCCTGTTCCGATGCAGGAGCGGGGTCTGGGGTTCTATTCCAATCTGTTCTTGGTTCCCAAAAAGCAGGGAACCTTCAGACCAATTTTAGATCTCAAGAGTCTAAACAAATTCCTCAGAGTACCGTCCTTCAAGATGTAAACTATTCGTTCCATTCTTCTTTTGATCCAAGAGGGTCAATTTATGATGACAGCCGTGGATTTAAAGGACGCATACCTGCATGTTCCCATCCACAGGGACCATCACAAGTTTCTAAGGTTTGCATTTCTAGACTTCCAGTTTGTGGCTCTTCCATTCGGTCTTGCCACGGCTCCCAGAATTTTCTTGAAGGTTCTGGTATCCCTGTTGGCGGTACTCCGATTGCGGGGGATTGCAGTGGCGCCTTATTTGGACGACATCTTGGTCCAGGCACCATCCTTTCAAAAAGCAAGATCCCACAAGGAAATGTTGTTAGCCTTCCTGCGATCTCACGGATGGAAGGTAAATTTGGAAAAAAAGTTCCTTGGTTCCAAATACGAGAGTAATCTTTTTAGGAGCCATAATAGATTCCTCATCAATGAAGATTTTTCTGACAGAAGTCAGGAAATCAAGGATTTTCGATTCTTGCCTAGCGCTTCAGTCCTCTCCTCGGCCATCAGTGACTCAGTGCATGGAGGTAATCGGGATGATGGTAGCGGCAATGGACATCATCCCGTTCGCCCGTTTCCACCTCAGACCTCTGCAGTTCGACATGCTCAGTCAGTGGAACGGAGATTATGCAGATTTGTCTCCGCAAATACAGCTGGAACAGGAGACAAGGGATTATCTTCTTTGGTGGTTGTCTCAGGGTCATCTCTCCCAGGGAACCTGCTTTTGCAGACCCTCTTGGGTGATTGTGACAACAGACACCAGCCTTCTGGGATGGGGAGCAGTCTTGGGCTCTCTAAAGGCTCAGGGAACTTATTTGGAGTCTGTTCTGCCGATAAACATTCTGGAGCTGAGAGCAATCTTCAATGCTCTTCTGGCCTGGCCCCAGTTAGCCTCGGCCAGGTTCATCAGGTTCCAGTCGGACAACATAACTTCAGTGGCTTACATCAACCATCAGTGAGGAACCGGAGTTCCTTAGCCATGACAAAAGTAGCCAAGATAAGGTGGGCCACAATTGCTGTTTGTCTGTGATCCACATCCCAGGGTTGGACAACTGGGAGGCGGAATTCCTGAGCAGGCAGACCCAGACCTTTCACCCGGGGGAGTGGGAACTCCATCCGGAGGTATTTTCCAGCTTGATTCTCAAATGGGGTCAGCCGGAATTGGATCTCATGGCATCGCGGCAGAATGCCAAGCTTCTGAGGTACGGGTCGAGGTCAAGGGACCCTCAGGCTGTACTGATAGACACCCTGGCGGTACCTTGGAATTTCAGTCTTGCATACATATTTCCCCCGTTCGCTCTTCTACGTTCACTCTTCTACCTCGGGTCATTGCTCGAATCAAGCAGGAGAGGGTGTCGGTGATCCTCATTGCTCCGGCATGGCCTCGCAGGATTTGGTATGCAGATCTGGTGGATATGTCATCTCTTCCACCTTGGAGACTTCAGTTGAGGAAGGATCTTCTACATCAAGGGCCCTTCCTTCATCCAAATCTAATTTATCTGAAGCTGACTGCGTGGAGATTGAACGCTTAATTTTATCCAAACGGGTATTTTCGGAATCGGTCATAGAGACCATGATTCAGGCTCGTAAACCTGTGACTAGAAAGATTTACCTCAAGATATGGCGTAAATATCTATTTTGGTGTGAATCCAAGGGCTACTCTTGGAGTAGAGTTAGGATTCCTAGAATTCTGTCCTTTCTCCAAGAAGGTTTGGAGAAGGGATTATCGGCAAGTTCCCTAAAGGGTCAAATATCTGCCTTGTCTATTTTGTTACATAAGCGTATGGCAGATTACCAGACGTGCAGTCGTTTTGTCAGGCCTTGGTCAGGATCAGGCCTGTGTTCAAACCAGTTACCAGTTCAAGGGCTCCGTTTGAGCCTATGCATTCCTTAGATATTAAGTTGTTATCTTGGAAAGTTTTGTTTCTTGTTGCTATTTCCTCTGCTCGTAGAGAGAGCTCTCAGTATTACAGTATGAGTCTCCTTACCTTAATTTTCATTCGGATAAGGTAGTTTTACGTACAAAATTAGGGTTTTTCCTAAAGTAGTTTCTGACCGGAACATTAATCAGGAGATTATTGTTCCTTCTTTGTGTCCTAATCCTTCTTCACAGAAGGAATGACTTCTTCTTCCTGGGCATTCAAAAATGACACTTCTGTGGAACCGATTTGCAAGGCTGCAACTTGGTCCTCTCTTCACACTTTTGCCTCAGCTGAGGCCGCTTTTGGGAGAAAGGTTCTTCAAGCAGTGGTGCCTTCCGTTTAGGTTCCCTGTCTTGTCCTTCCCTTATCATCTGTGTACTCTAGCTTGGGTATTGATTCCCAATAGTAATTAGATGATCCGTGGACTCATCGTGTCATTTAAAAAAAAAAAAAACATTTATTCTTACCTGATAAATGTATTTATTTCTTGACACGATGAGTCCACGGCCCACCCTGTTTAGACAGGTTATTATGTTATAAACTTCAGACACCTCTGCACCTTGTTACGTCCTTTCTCTCCTTTACTTCGGTTGAATGACTGGGATGGGAGGGAAGGGAGAGGTGATATTTAACAGCTTTGCTGTGGTGCTCTTTGCCCAATAGTAATTAGATGATCCGTGGACGACTCGTGTCAAGAAAGAAATACATTTATCAGGTAAGCATAAATTTAGTTTTTCCCATGTAGTATTTCTATTAAGGATAGAGGCAGTGGCGGTTCTAGACAAATTTTACTGGGGGTGGGGCCAGTGTTTAATCAGAGGGGCACATTAAAAAACGGAAACAAATTATATTTAAACATTAAATACTTTAATTTTGCTTTACATTAAAATCATACAAACATTTATTTTGTACATTGAGTGCATCAATTGAAACAATGAGGTAGGGCCATCAAAAATTAGAAATTAAATACAGTAGGACAATGCTGCAAAAGGTGGGCATGGACCCCTGAAAATAATATTTAACTGATGTTGAGCTACTGAAATATCATCAAAAACAATGTAATTTCCCCACACCTTATAACCTTCTGACATGAAACTATGGAGGCCTTCAGCATGAAATGTTGCTGGTAATCAACATTTAACATAAGTGCCAAAAATAACCAATTTATTTTAACGAACAAAACTCCACATCAGCTATTGGGGCTATCAGAGCCGATGCTGAAATGTGTAACATAAGTAAAAATTTTAAAGAAACCAATCACATATAACAAAAACAGTATTTTGACCAAATAAAAGGGTACAACAATGTGTCATTTCTATTTATGGAAGCCAGTGCTACTGTGGACAGTTGAGTGTGATTACTTGAGTATTTGAATTGGCGGAATCCTGGATCAATTGATTTTTAATCAAATATAGATACATAGATTGCGGTCATTCTTGGCAAATAGTGCCATAGTTTTGCTTACCTTCGCCTATTGCAAAAAGACATTATTAGCCCCTCTCTTGACTCCAATACTGCTGTTCTCATTCTCATCTTGCATCCGGCAAGGCAGTGTTTGGCTGTGTCGCTCTAATTAATCCGTGTAGAATGCTGAGTCACATTACATTAGTTCCGCTTTTGGTGCTAGCGCATAAAATCGTAATAACTTTATCATTAAATTATTTCATTTTTTATTCAGTCAGCTCAGGGGGGCTAGGGACATTTTTACAGGGGCACTGGACCCTGTAGTCCCCATGTAGAACCGCCACTGAAGAGAGGGTTTCCTTAATTATATGCACTTGTGTTGTATGTAAATTTATTTTTTAGCGCTGTGGCATTACCCTGTTCTAAAGAGTTTCCTAGTACCAGATACAAGGGTGTGTTTCTTGGGAACAATTATGATTCTCTATCCATAAAGCTTTTTTCTGAAGGATGTCAGTAAATCCAAACTTCTTCCTTCTTGCCTTTCACTAAAGGCTTCTATCCGTCCATCTGTGGCTCAATGCATGGAGGTAATTGGTCTGATGGTTGTTTCCATGGACATCATTCCTTTTGCTCTGTTCTATCTGAGACCTCTACAGCTATGCATGCTCAGTCAATGGAACGGAGACCACTCGTGGAGGATAAATCTGGATCCCCTATCAAGAGACTCTCTTGTTGTGGATTTCTCAAGACCATCTGTCTCGAGGTACATGCTTCCTGAGACCTTCCTGGGTGATTGTGACCACGGACATCAGCCTGTTAGGCTGGGGAGCAGTTTGGGGCTCCTTAAAAGTTTATTTTTGCTATTTCTTCTGCTCACAGAGTTTCAGAGCTTTCGGCTCTGCAGTGTGATTCCCCTTACCTTATTTTTCATGCAGATAAGGCGGTCCTTTGTACTAAGCTGGGATTTCTTCCTAAAGTTGTATCGCTTTATCAATCAGGAAATTGTTGTTCCTTCTTTTTGTCCCAATCCTTCTCAGAAGGAACGCCTTTTGCATAAACTGCACGTTGTGTGTGCTCTAAAATTTTACCTTTAAACAACTAAAGATTTTTGGCAATCTTCTGCCCTGTTCGTTGTTTCTCTGGTAAGCATATGGGTCAGAAGGCCACTTTCTCTCTGGTTAAGAAGTGTTATCCGCTTAGCATATGAGACAGCGGGACAACAGCCTCCTGAGAGAATTTCTGCTTATTCCACTAGGACCGTCTCTTCTTTCTGGGCTTTCAAAAATGAAGCATCTGTGGAGCAAATCTGCAAGGCAGCCACTTGGCCCTCATTGCATTCTTTTTCCAAATTCTACAAATTTGATACGTTTGCCTTGGCTGAGCCTTCCTTTGGGAGAAAAGTTCTTCAAGCGATGGTGCCTTCTGTTTAGGTCGCCTGTCTTGTTCTCCCTCCCTTTCATTCTGTGTCCTTTAGCTTGAGTATTGGTTCCCACTAGTAATTGGAATGAATCGTGGACTCTCCATGCCTTAGGAAAGACAACAAAATGTATGCTTACCTGATTTATTTATTTCCGGGCATGGAGAGTCCACGACTCGCCCTTATTTAATGTATGACGGAATTTGTTTTGGTATAAACCTCAGGCACCTCTCTACCCTTATGTTATCTTTTTTTTAATTTTCCTTCGGCCGAATGACTGGGGATTATGGGTAATGGAAGTGGCACTTAACAGCTCTGCTGAGGTGCTCTTTGCCTCTTCCTGCTCGCCAGGAGTTGAATATTCCACTAGTAATTGGAATGAATCGTGGACTCTCCATGCCCAGAAAGAAAAAAAATTATCAGGTAAGCATAAATTTTGTTTTTATTTTAATCCCCCCCTTTATTGTTACTTGTGGACGTTCACATACGTAACAGGTCGTGTACTTTCACAACCTATATGAAAGAAAACAATGTATATCTTACCTGATAGATTCATTTCTTTCATGATGGCAAGAGTCCACGAGCCCCCACCCATTGGGGTTGTTTTTTCTTTAAACACTTTTTTTTCCATGCTCCTAATTTTGGCTTTTACTCCTTCTATACACCTCACCACTTGGCTATACGTCAAACTAAGGTATGAGTGAGGTGGGAGGGTTTTATAGACTTAAGGAGTTTGGGGAACTTTGCCACCTCCTGGTAAGAATGTATATCCCATACGTAACAGGTCGTGGACTCTCGCCACCATGAAATAAATGAATTTATTAGGTAAGATATAAATTATTTTTTTTGTCAATCGCTATTGCTCTTTTCTTTAAATGAAAATAAAAAAGAGATATATCGGCATGTAAAGTATAATTTTCTGTAAGTAAAATTGCATTCGACAAGTCCTATACAGACAGGAAAAGGATTAAAGGTTTGAAAATGGTAATCAAAAATCAGATGAAAAGTTTTTGTTTTTAATTGAAAGTTATTCTTTTAGATTACAATTTTTTTTTATTTCCAGAATCAGTCCAGGCTGTATCCACTGGTGGTAGAGCACAGTCTCCTTCCCCTTCGGGAGTTCCGATGGTGTCTGAAAAAACTACAGTGCCTCAGGACAGAAAAGTTCCTGTCCCAATAGGAACAGAGCGTTCTGCGCGTATACGACAGACCGGAACCTCTGCACCAACTGTTATTGGGAGCAATTTAGCTGCTTCTGTGGGTCACAGTGGGATCTGGTCTTTTGAAGGGATGGGAGGTAATCAAGGTAGGCAATGTTTGTATGCTGCTGTTTTGTGTAGCAATAGATGGACAGACATACTTTGGAAAGTATTTGGCATGGTGGATTTGATTTTAAGACTCAATTTAAAGGGACATTCCAGCCAAAAATGCAATCCATATGGATGCATTTCAATTTGATATAAAAGCATTTTTGTAATCTAGATGTATTAGCCAAAATGCTTCTAATGAAAGATATAGCATTTTCAAAAGTGTATTGAAGTATGCACCGTGCACCAGCATTTTTAACCCTGCACTTGCTCAGAGAGCCTAAGGTGCTTGTACCATCTGGTAATGACTCAATTTGTTAATTACTGACATGATGAAAGCCCCACTGGTGCTCTGAGCTGCTGCTGGTGCACTGAGAATATCTAGCTATGCTTCACATGCAGAGAAAAATGTTAACACTAAAACAGTGATAACTTTTACTAGAAGCATTTTTGCCAATACATGTATATAGTAAATATGTTTCTATTCAAACATGTAATTCATCTAAGTGTATTTAAATTTTGACTGGAATGGCCCTTTAAATCTCTGTTTTCTGTATTAAGGTTTAATTTCTCCAACATAGGTGTGTCCGGTCCACGGCGTCATCCTTACTTGTGGGATATTCTCTTCCCCAACAGGAAATGGCAAAGAGCCCAGCAAAGCTGGTCACATGATCCCTCCTAGGCTCCGCCTACCCCAGTCATTCTCTTTGCTGTTGTACAGGCAACATCTCCACGGAGATGGCTTAGAGTTTTTTAGTGTTTAACTGTAGTTTTTATTATTCAATCAAGAGTTTGTTATTTTGAAATAGTGCTGGTATGTACTATTTACTCAGAAACAGAAAAGAGATGAAGATTTCTGTTTGTATGAGGAAAATGATTTTAGCAACCGTCACTAAAATCCATGGCTGTTCCACACAGGACTGTTGAGTGCAATTAACTTCAGTTGGGGGAACAGTGAGCAGTCTCTTGCTGCTTGAGGTATGACACATTCTAACAAGACGATGTAATGCTGGAAGCTGTCATTTTCCCTATGGGATCCGGTAAGCCATGTTTATTACGATCGTAAATAAGGGCTTCGCAAGGGCTTATTAAGACTGTAGACTTTTTCTGGGCTAAATCGATTCATTATTAACACATATTTAGCCTTGAGGAATCATTTTATTTGGGTATTTTGATATAATAATATCGGCAGGCACTGTTTTAGACACCTTATTCTTTCCCAAAGCATAGGCAGAGCCTCATTTTCGCGCCGGTGTTGCGCACTTGTTTTTGAGAGGCATGGCATGCAGTCGCATGTGAGAGGAGCTCTGATACTTAGAAAAGACTTTCTGAAGGCATCATTTGGTATCGTATTCCCCTTTGGGCTTGGTTGGGTCTCAGCAAAGCAGATACCAGGGACTGTAAAGGGGTTAAAGTTCAAAACGGCTCCGGTTCCGTTATTTTAAGGGTTAAAGCTTCCAAATTTGGGGTGCAATACTTTTAAGGCTTTAAGACACTGTGGTGAAAATTTGGTGAATTTTGAACAATTCCTTCATGTTTTTTCGCAATTGCAGTAATAAAGTGTGTTCAGTTTAAAATTTAAAGTGACAGTAACGGTTTTATTTTAAAACGTTTTTTGTACCTTGTTATCAAGTTTATGCCTGTTTAACATGTCTGAACTACCAGATAGACTGTGTTCTGAATGTGGGGAAGCCAGAATTCCTATTCATTTAAATAAATGTGATTTATGTGACAATGACAATGATGCCCAAGATGATTCCTCAAGCGAGGGGAGTAAGCATGGTACTGCATCATTCCCTCCTTCGTCTACACGAGTCTTGCCCACTCAGGAGGCCCCTAGTACATCTAGCGCGCCAATACTCCTTACTATGCAACAATTAACGGCTGTAATGGATAATTCTGTCAAAAACATTTTAGCCAAAATGAACACTTATCAGCGTAAGCGCGACTGCTCTGTTTTAGATACTGAAGAGCATGACGACGCTGATAATGTTTCTGAAGGGCCCCTAACCCAGTCTGATGGGGCCAGGGAGGTTTTGTCTGAGGGAGAAATTACTGATTCAGGGAACATTTCTCAACAAGCTGAACCTGATGTGATTACATTTAAATTTAAGTTGGAACATCTCCGCATTCTGCTTAAGGAGGTATTATCCACTCTGGATGATTGTGACAAGTTGGTCATCCCAGAGAAACTATGTAAAATGGACAAGTTCCTAGAGGTGCCGGGGCTCCCAGAAGCTTTTCCTATACCCAAGCGGGTGGCGGACATTGTTAATAAAGAATGGGAAAGGCCCGGTATTCCTTTCGTCCCTCCCCCCATATTTAAAAAATTGTTTCCTATGGTCGACCCCAGAAAGGACTTATGGCAGACAGTCCCCAAGGTCGAGGGAGCGGTTTCCACTTTAAACAAACGCACCACTATACCCATAGAGGATAGTTGTGCTTTCAAAGATCCTATGGATAAAAAATTAGAAGGTTTGCTTAAAAAGATGTTTGTTCAGCAGGGTTACCTTCTACAACCAATTTCATGCGTTGTCCCTGTCGCTACAGCCGCATGTTTCTGGTTCGATGAGCTGATAAAGGCGGTCGATAGTGATTCTCCTCCTTATGAGGAGATTATGGACAGAATCAATGCTCTCAAATTGGCTAATTCTTTTACCCTAGACGCCACTTTGCAATTGACTAGGTTAGCGGCTAAGAATTCTGGGTTTGCTATTGTGGCGCGCAGAGCGCTCTGGTTGAAATCTTGGTCGGCTGATGCGTCTTCCAAGAACAAGCTACTTAACATTCCTTTCAAGGGGAAAACGCTGTTTGGTCCTGACTTGAAAGAGATTATCTCTGATATCACTGGGGGTAAGGGCCACGCCCTTCCTCAGGATCGGCCTTTCAAGGCAAAAAATAAACCTAATTTTCGCCCCTTTCGTAGAAACGGACCAGCCCAAAGTGCTACGTCCTCTAAGCAAGAGGGTAATACTTCTCAAGCCAAGCCAGCTTGGAGACCAATGCAAGGCTGGAACAAGGGAAAGCAGGCCAAGAAACCTGCCACTGCTACCAAGACAGCATGAAATGTTGGCCCCCGATCCGGGACCGGATCTGGTGGGGGGCAGACTCTCTCTCTTCGCTCAGGCTTGGGCAAGAGATGTTCTGGATCCTTGGGCGCTAGAAATAGTCTCCCAAGGTTATCTTCTGGAATTCAAGGGGCTTCCCCCAAGGGGGAGGTTCCACAGGTCTCAGTTGTCTTCAGACCACATAAAAAGACAGGCATTCTTACATTGTGTAGAAGACCTGTTAAAAATGGGAGTGATTCATCCTGTTCCATTAAGAGAACAAGGGATGGGGTTCTACTCCAATCTGTTCATAGTTCCCAAAAAAGAGGGAACGTTCAGACCAATCTTAGATCTCAAGATCTTAAACAAGTTTCTCAAGGTTCCATCGTTCAAGATGGAAACCATTCGAACTATTCTTCCTTCCATCCAGGTAGGTCAATTCATGACCACGGTGGATTTAAAGGATGCGTATCTACATATTCCTATCCACAAGGAACATCATCGGTTCCTAAGGTTCGCATTCCTGGACAAGCATTACCAGTTCGTGGCGCTTCCTTTCGGATTAGCCACTGCTCCAAGGATTTTCACAAAGGTACTAGGGTCCCTTCTAGCTGTGCTAAGACCAAGGGGCATTGCTGTAGTACCTTACTTGGACGACATTCTGATTCAAGCGTCGTCCCTTCCTCAAGCAAAGGCTCACACGGACATAGTCCTGGCCTTTCTCAGATCTCACGGATGGAAAGTGAACGTGGAAAAGAGTTCTCTATCTCCGTCAACAAGGGTTCCCTTCTTGGGAACAATAATAGACTCCTTAGAAATGAGGATATTTCTGACAGAGGCCAGAAAAACAAAGCTTCTAGACTCTTGTCGGATACTTCATTCCGTTCCTCTTCCTTCCATAGCTCAGTGCATGGAAGTGATCGGGTTGATGGTAGCGGCAATGGACATAGTTCCTTTTGCGCGCATTCATCTAAGACCATTACAACTGTGCATGCTCAGTCAGTGGAATGGGGATTATACAGACTTGTCTCCGAAGATACAAGTAAATCAGAGGACCAGAGACTCACTCCGTTGGTGGCTGTCCCTGGACAACCTGTCACAAGGGATGACATTCCGCAGACCAGAGTGGGTCATTGTCACGACCGACGCCAGTCTGATGGGCTGGGGCGCGGTCTGGGGATCCCTGAAAGCTCAGGGTCTTTGGTCTCGGGAAGAATCTCTTCTACCGATAAATATTCTGGAACTGAGAGCGATATTCAATGCTCTCAAGGCTTGGCCTCAGCTAGCGAGGGCCAAGTTCATACGGTTTCAATCAGACAACATGACAACTGTTGCGTACATCAACCATCAGGGGGGAACAATGAGTTCCCTAGCGATGGAAGAAGTGACCAAAATCATTCTATGGGCGGAGTCTCACTCCTGCCACCTGTCCGCTATCCACATCCCAGGAGTGGAAAATTGGGAAGCGGATTTTCTGAGTCGTCAGACATTGCATCCGGGGGAGTGGGAACTCCATCCGGAAATCTTTGCCCACGTCACTCAGCTGTGGGGCATTCCAGATATGGATCTGATGGCCTCTCGTCAGAACTTCAAAGTTCCTTGCTACGGGTCCAGATCCAGGGATCCCAAGGCGGCTCTAGTGGATGCACTAGTAGCACCTTGGACCTTCAAACTAGCTTATGTGTTCCCGCCGTTTCCTCTCATCCCCAGGCTGGTAGCCAGGATCAATCAGGAGAGGGCGTCGGTGATCTTGATAGCTCCTGCGTGGCCACGCAGGACTTGGTATGCAGATCTGGTGAATATGTCATCGGCTCCACCTTGGAAGCTACCTTTGAGACGAGACCTTCTTGTTCAGGGTCCGTTCGAACATCCGAACCTGGTTTCACTCCAGCTGACTGCTTGGAGATTGAACGCTTGATCTTATCGAAGCGAGGGTTCTCAGATTCTGTTATCGATACTCTTGTTCAGGCCAGAAAGCCTGTAACTAGAAAGATTTACCACAAAATTTGGAAAAAATATATCTGTTGGTGTGAATCTAAAGGATTCCCTTGGGACAAGGTTAAGATTCCTAAGATTCTATCCTTCCTTCAAGAAGGATTGGATAAAGGATTATCTGCAAGTTCCCTGAAGGGACAGATTTCTGCCTTGTCCGTGTTACTTCACAAAAAGCTGGCAGCTGTGCCAGATGTTCAAGCCTTTGTTCAGGCTCTGGTTAGAATTAAGCCTGTTTACAAACCTTTGACTCCTCCTTGGAGTCTCAATTTAGTTCTTTCAGTTCTTCAGGGGGTTCCGTTTGAACCCTTACATTCCGTTGATATTAAGTTATTATCTTGGAAAGTTTTGTTTTTAGTTGCAATTTCTTCTGCTAGAAGAGTTTCAGAATTATCTGCTCTGCAGTGTTCTCCTCCTTATCTGGTGTTCCATGCAGATAAGGTGGTTTTACGTACTAAACCTGGTTTTCTTCCAAAAGTTGTTTCTAACAAAAACATTAACCAGGAGATTATCGTACCTTCTCTGTGTCCGAAACCAGTTTCAAAGAAGGAACGTTTGTTGCACAATTTGGATGTTGTTCGCGCTCTAAAATTCTATTTAGATGCTACAAAGGATTTTAGACAAACATCTTCCTTGTTTGTTGTTTATTCCGGTAAAAGGAGAGGTCAAAAAGCAACTTCTACCTCTCTCTCTTTTTGGATTAAAAGCATCATCAGATTGGCTTACGAGACTGCCGGACGGCAGCCTCCCGAAAGAATCACAGCTCATTCCACTAGGGCTGTGGCTTCCACATGGGCCTTCAAGAACGAGGCTTCTGTTGATCAGATATGTAGGGCAGCGACTTGGTCTTCACTGCACACTTTTACCAAATTTTACAAGTTTGATACTTTTGCTTCTTCTGAGGCTATTTTTGGGAGAAAGGTTTTGCAAACCGTGGTGCCTTCCATTTAGGTGACCTGATTTGCTCCCTCCCTTCATCCGTGTCCTAAAGCTTTGGTATTGGTTCCCACAAGTAAGGATGACGCCGTGGACCGGACACACCTATGTTGGAGAAAACAGAATTTATGTTTACCTGATAAATTACTTTCTCCAACGGTGTGTCCGGTCCACGGCCCGCCCTGGTTTTTTAATCAGGTCTGATAGTTTATTTACTTTAACTACAGTCACCACGGTACCATATGGTTTCTCCTATGCAAATATTCCTCCTTAACGTCGGTCGAATGACTGGGGTAGGCGGAGCCTAGGAGGGATCATGTGACCAGCTTTGCTGGGCTCTTTGCCATTTCCTGTTGGGGAAGAGAATATCCCACAAGTAAGGATGACGCCGTGGACCGGACACACCGTTGGAGAAAGTAATTTATCAGGTAAACATAAATTCTGTTTTTTAGAAGAGTAACTTTTCAGATTATTTTTACAGTTCTATCAGAAAATGGCTGATTTAGTTATATACTAATAGAAATAGATAATTATGACATTATTGGGAGGTTGAATATCTCCATTTTAATAAATGTATCATTAGATCAGCTTTTCAACTGTGTTTCAGTGGAGAGAATAATCACTACCTTAACTATTTATAAAAAATTTAAACTAAAGAAAAATAATCATTACCTTTATAGGGATAGGAAGCCCAAAAATGTCCTTTCATGATTCAGATAGAGCATGCGATTTTAAACAACATTCTAATTTACTTCTATTATCAGTTTGTCTTGCTCTTTTTTATCTTTTGTTGAAAAGCAGGGACATAAGTTAAGGAGCCGGCCCATTTCTGGAGCCACTATATGGCAGCAGTTTCGCAAGAATGTTATCCATTAGCAAGAGCACTAGATGGCAGCACTATTTCCTGCCATGTAGTGCTCTAGAAGCAAATTTGATAATAGAAGTAAATTGGAAACTTTCTTGAAAATGGTGTGCTCTGTCTGAATCACAAAATTACTTTCATATCCCTTTTAATAAGGTTTTAGTTTTCTAAAGCAATAACATTATAGGTTTCACTTTAATTTTTACTGCTTGCCCCTCTCTCCTCACACTTAAATCCTTGTGCAGATCTAGTCCACTTCAAAACAATGTTTTATTCATTGAGGTTCTTGAAACTTAAGGGACATAAACCCAAACTTTTTCTTTCATGATTCAGATAGAACATATCATTTTAAACAACTTTCCAATTTACCTCTATTAGCACATTTTCTTCATGTTCTTGTTATCTTTTGTTGAAAAGCAGAAAGCTAAGTTCAGGAGTGTGCACGTCTTCATTACTATATGGCAGCAGTTTTGCAACGATTTACATTAGCAGGATTACTAGATGGCAGCACTAATTCCTGTCATGTAGTGCTCCAGCCATGTGCACGCTACCTATCTAGATACTAGATCTGTAGAGATGAGCCTCCATATATATGCTATTCAACAAAGGATACCACAAAACTAAGCAATTTTGATAATAGAAGTAAATTGGAAGCTTTATCTGAATCATTTTTGACTTTCATGTCCCTTTAGTAAGGAATGTATTCTGTGTACATACAATTGCAGGGAAACAATGGAATTAAAGGGACAGTAAAGTCAAAATTAAAGTTTCATGATTCAGATCGAACATGCACGTTAAAAGTACATTGGACATTTTTTTTTTAATCTAATTTGCTTTGTTTTTTTGGTATCCTATGTTGAAAAGCATATCTACGGAAGCTCAGGAGCAGCAATGCACTACTGGAAGCTAAGTGCTGATAGATGGCTGCACATATGTGCCTCTTGTCGATAGCTTACCCAATGTTTTCAGCTAGCTCCCAGTAGTTCGTTATTGCTCTTTCAGCCAAAAAAAAAATCTAATTTTATTAAATCTACTTTTTTTTTTTTTTTAATTGTCCCTTTTTAGGGACTGTATGTTTATTTTATAACATTTGTGCTGTGAGGAAAAGTCATGTTATTTCTGTAGACACAAATTCATAATTTTGAGAACTACAAAACCAAGAATATGCGATAATGTTATAGATACATAAAATGCTTAAAATAATTTTACACAAACCTCTGGTAGAGCATGACATTGTGACAGGGTTAATGGAATTAATTTACCAAAAGTTAAACGTTACAGCCATGGAGATACATCCTCATGCAACATACTGTAATTTAAAACTAATCCTTTTTAGGGCGAGTAGCAATTGGATTGTAATGTTTCTTAAAGGGACATGAAACCCAAAAAAATTCTTTCATCATTCAGATAGAGAATAGAATTTTAAACAACTTTCCAATTCACTTCTATTATTTAATTTGCTTCCTTCTTTTGTTATCCTTTGCTGAAAGGTATTTCTAGGCAAGCTCAGGAGCAGCAGAGAACCTAGTGCATTGCTGCTTCTTCAACAAATGATACCAAGAGAATGAAACAAATTAGATAATAGAAGTAAATTAGAAAGTTGTTTAAAATTGTATTTTCTATCTGAATCATGAGAGAAAAATGTGGGTTTCTTGTCCCTCTAAATATAAAACTATATTTAAATACATTTTTCCTAAATAAGTATTTCAATTAAAAAAAATCATTTAAATCATTGATTTTTTTTATCCTTTGTGGTATTTAGTCATTTTTAAAGGGACAGTCTAGGCCAAAATAAACTTTCATGATTCAGATAGAGCATGTCATTTTAAACAATTTTCCAATTTACTTTTATCACCAATTTTGCTTTGTTCTCTTGGTATTCTTAGTTGAAAGCTTAACCTAGGAGCTTCATATGCTAATTTCTTAGACCTTGAAGCCCACCTCTTTCAGATTGCATTTTAACAGTTTTTCACCACTAGAGGGTGTTAGTTCACGTATTTCATATAGATAACACTGTGCTCGTGCACGAGAAGTTATCTGGGAGCAGGCACTGATTGGCTAGACTGCAAGTCTGTCAAAAGATCTGAAAAAAGGGGCAGTTTGCAGAGGCTTAGATACAAGATAATCAGAGGTTAAAAGTATATTATAACTGTGTTGGTTATGCAACTGGGAAATGGGTAATAAAGGGATTATCTATCTTTTAAAACAATAAAAATTCTGGTGTAGACTGTCCCTTTAACTTTTAACCAGTTCTCTCTCTCTCTCACTCTCTCTCTCACTCTCTCTCACTCTCACTCACTCACACACTATTTCTCTCTCTCTCCTTTTCTCTCCTTTTCTCTCTCTCCTTTTCTCTCCTTTTCTCTCTCTCCTTTTTTTCTCTCCTTTTTTTCTCCTTTTCTTTCTCTTTTCTCTCTCTCTTTTCTCTCTCCTTTTTTTCTCTTTTTCTTTCTCTCCCTCTACTTTTTTCTCCTCTTCTTTCTCCTTTTCCTTTTCTCTCTATTTTCTCTCCCTCTCTCTCTCTCTCTCCCCCTCCCCCCCCTCTCTCTCTCTCTCTCTCTCTCTTTTCTTTCTCTCCTCTCTCTCTCTCTTCCCATCCCATGTAAATAAATACAAGTAAAACATATAAAATTACTATTGTCCATATATGTTTGCTTTTCTTTGTTCTAGGAAATTTCTATTTTTGCTATGTATGTTTGCTAGCCTATGGACAATAGTAATTGTATGTCTAGTTTTTACTGTATTTTTAAAACATACATTTTTTTTGTTACATGAGGAAATTATATTTGTTCCAAGATCATAGCAATAAATTCATTTTTTGGTATAGTATCCTTTATTTCTAGAGTTGGCCGATACATTTTTGCTGTACATAAATACACAATTTTTACTTTTGTGTTTCCATCTTAATATGGGAAGAGTCCACAGCTGCATTCCTTACTTGTGGGAAATATTGAACCTGGCCACCAAGAGGAGGCAAAGACACCTCAGCCAAAGGCTTAAATACCTCCCCCACTTCCTCATAACCCCAGTCATTCTTTGCCTTTCGTCACAGGAGGTTGGCAGGGAAGTGTTAGAAGATTTCGGAGTAGTCTGTTATGGAGGGTAGTACTCTACGAGATGGAACTGGCGTTTTAAGTAGTCCTGTCAGCCCCTCAGTGAGAGCATGGATAAAAGTTAGAGTCCGGAGATGCAGAGAGAGAGTCTTTATGCAAAACCATCCCGACGCTTCATAGGCAATCAGCGTTGACGAGTTTCGCTGCCTGCTTTCTTCACTCAAGTCCATGTTAGATGCTACTATCTGTCACACTTGAAGGGCCGTGTTCCTGTTCCACGGCATAGATTCTGGTAAGATCGTTGTATGATAACGCAAGAAAACAGGGTCACAGTGTGACTCCTTTAATTTGTATAGAATCAAGGCTTAATATCTCCTTAGGGTGATTATTGAACAGGGGGGGGGGGGGATAATCTTACATGTTTATTTGATTTTATGCTGCTTTTATGTGTTAGATGTTATGGGCTTATAGGCTGTTATGGAATATACAGGTTTCACTTTCACTTTGAGAGCTATGCAGCTTACAAGCTTGGCACGCTTTCTCATAGCAGGGACGGTCCTGCATTGTGCACCATGTGATTCATTCCCTTTTTCCTGACGGGTGTCTTATCAGACAGGAGTCATAAATCTCTGTCTGAGTCATAGGAGGGGGTGAGTGCCCAAGCCATTGGGGTAAAAGGGTGTCGTGTTTTTTTTTTTTTTTAAATTAAAATAAGATGTTTTATTTCTCTAATTATTCTGATACTTCTTCTATTCCTAATGAGTAATTGGGGAGGCCTTACTTCCGTCCTCTTATGTTCCATATGCCTTGATAATGTGATAATATCAAACATGTATGATAACATGGAGCCGTCCACCTCTGAGGAGTTGTCGTCCAATGAGGTGTGTACCCTACATTCTTATATCTCTACACATGCAATTTTCCCGTAGCATTGCTGATCCTCCATCTGGAGGGGGCCTTTTTTCAGACGTTACTGCACAGTTCAGACGGCGGTGTCTGCGACTTTTAATGCTTTACCTCGCCCTGCTAGGCGCAAGTGAAAGGTTTCATATTGCACTCCTTCCCAGAGTACATCAGATAATTTATTGGATTTAACTGAGGGTTATCCGATAATGAAGTTCTTTCTGAGTCTTCAGAGTATGAACATTCTGGGTCGGAGTCTGCTGATTCTAAGCCTTCGGCTGTGGAGGAACCAGACTTTAGTTTAGGAATTTGCGCTTTCTTTGCGCATTCAAAGGTTCCAGAGGCCAAATTGCCTAATGAACCTTTAATTCCTAAATTGGATAGAGTTTGAGGACATGGTGGTACCTTATCCTTCCCTGCTCCAGTTAGATGGCGAACATTATTAAGAATGAATGGGACAGGATTGGATTCCTTTTCCCTCTCTTCTCCCTTTAACAAATTGTCCCCGGTCCTGGACTTTCAATGGATTTGTGAGGTTCCGTCCCTAAATGGAATGGCGTTATCTTCACCCTTGCTAAACGTCCTACTATCTCGCTTGAGGATAGTTCTTTGTTTGAAGAGCCCATGGATAAAAGATGGAAACTCTGTTATGAAAGATGTTTCAACATACAGGATATTTGTTTCAACCGGCGGCGGCTGTTGCCATGGTTCCTGGAGGAACTACATTCTGGTGTGACTCCTTATAGGATTTGATCGGGATGGAGGATCCGCTCAACGTTACTCAGAAAAGATTTACGGCCCTGAGGGTTATAATTCTTTTATCTGTGCTGCTATTAGGTAGTTTATTCGCTTGAATGCTATGGTTTCAGCTTTTTCTGTTCAGGCCTGTCGAGCTCTTGTTGAAGTCATGGTCTTCGGATAGGACTTCTATGTCTAGACTTCTTCCCTCCCTTTAAGAGAATGATTTTGTTTGGTCCAGGCCTGGACTCACTTATCTCCACGGTCACAGGGGGCAAGGGTGCCCTCCTACCGCAAGAGTATATGAACTAATTTAAGGGGCAAATTTCATTCTTTTCGTTCTGATAAAGCCCATGTCAGCAGTCTTCTGCTAAGCCAGAGCAAACCAAAAGCTCTTGGAAGCCGGCTCAGTCCTGGAATAAATCCAAGCAGAGCAAGAAGCCCACCGAGTCTACGTCGGCATGAAGGGTCGGTCCCCAGTCCTCTTGTAGGGGGCAGTATGTGGCTCTTTTCAGTTGCTTGGTTCAGGGACATGCAGGATCCATGGGTCCTGGAGATCATAGCTCAGGGTTACAAGATGGGTTTTAAGTCTCAGCAACCCAAGGGCAGATTTCTCCTGTCTTCCTGACCAGAAAGAGCGGAAGCCTTTCTGGGGTGTGTACAGGATCTGTCCTCTAGGAGTTATTGTCCTGGTGCCTTTCTCAGTGAAAGGTTTGGGATACTATTCAAAACTTTTTGTGGTCGCTAAGGAGGGAACTTTCTGTCCGATTCTTGACCTAAAGTGCTTAAGCAGGTTTTTAAATGTCCCCTCGTTTAAGATGGAGACAATAAGGTACATTGTTCCCCTCGTTTGAGAGGGGTAGTTCATGATCACGATAGATCTGAAGGATGCTCCCTTCTCGTACCAATCCTCAAGGACCACTTCCTGTTACTAAGGTGCGCATTCCTGGACTAGCTCTTCCAGTTTATTGCCCTTCCGTTTGGTTTAGCTAAGGACATTTTTCGAAGAGTGGACCATTCAGAAAATCTCCTGTCTTCTTCGATCCCATGGATGCCAGATAATCTAGAAAGAGTTCTCTTGTACCAAGTACCAGGGTAGAATTCTCGGGTACTATAATAGTCTCCATAGACATGAGAATATTTCTAACAGACCTGAGACGTTGCAAGCTAGCTTCAACATGTCTTGCCCTCCAGATCTCCTTAAGGCCATCTGTGGCTCGGTGTATGGAGGTGATTGGTCTCATGGTGTCCATCTTGGATATCATTTCCTTTCCCAGGTTTCACCTCAGACTGTTGCAACTGCACATGCTGATCTAGTGGAACGGCGATCATTCGGATCTGTCTCAACAGATTTCTCTGGACAACCAATCAGGAGAATTACTCTCTTGGGGGTTTTGTCCGTCTCACTTGTCCTGAGGGACGTCCGTCTCACTTGTCCTGAGGGACGTCCGTCTCAAGACCATCCTGGGTGATTGTGACTACGGTTGCAAGTCTGTCAGGATGGGGAGCTGTTTGGGTGCCAGGAAGGCACAGGGCCTCTGGTCTCAGGAGGCTAAGCTCCCTCCTGATCTCACTTTGGATATTCGGGCAATATACATTGCTTTGAAGGCTTGGCCTCTGCTGTATTCGTCCTAGTTAATCAGATTCCAATCAAACAATATATCCTCTGTGTCTTACATCAACCATCAGGGGGGAACGCAAAGCTCCCTAGTTTTGAGGGAAGTATCTCGGATTCTGGTGTGGGAGAGACACGCATTTGTTTGCTGTCCGCGATCCACATTCCGGGTGTGGACAACTGGGAAGCGGATTTCCTCAGCAGACTATTCTTTCTTCCGGGAGAATGGTCTCTCCATCCCGAGTGTTTGCTGAGATTTGCAAGAGGAAGATCTTATAACATCTCAATACCAAGTTACCCAGATAGAGTTCGAGGTACAGGGATCCTCAGGCGGAGCTAACAGATGCATTAGCGGTGCCTTCGAGGTTCAATCCATTTTATCCTTCCGACCGTTACCACTACTTCCTAGTGTAGTGGCTCGAGTCAAGCAGGCGTCAGTGATACTGACTTCTCCGTCTTGGCCGCGAAGGACATGGTTCGCAGATCTGGTGGGGATGTCATCTCCTCCGTGGAGGTTACCTTGTCACAGGGATCTGCTGACCAAGGTCTCTTTGTTCATCAATGTCTAGATTTTCTGAGGCTGACTGCGTGGAGATTGAACGCTTAGTCCTAGCCAAGAGGGGGTTTTCTGAGAGAGTTATTTTTATTCTCCATCCAGCTCGTAAGCTGGTTGCTCGTCGCATCTATCATAAGGTGTGGAGGAACTACTTATTCTGTTCTCCAGGATGAACTGGAAAAGGGCTTTTCTGCAAGTCCCCTGATGGGACAGTTTTCGGCCCTGTCTGTTACCGCACACAAGGTTTCACGAGCTTCCAGATGTGCAGCCATTTGTTAAAGCTCTGGGATCATACCTGTGTTTAGATCTAAGACTCCTCCTTGTAGTTTAGATCTTGTCCTTAAGGTTTTGCAATGGGCTCCATGGAGCCTATGCATTAAAGGGACACTGAACCCAAAATTTTTCTTTTGTGATTCAGATAGAGCATGCAATTTTAAGCAACTTTCTAATTTACTCCTATTATCAATTTTTATTCATTCTCTTGCTATCTTTATTTGAAAAAGAAGGCATCTAAGCTATTTGTTTGGTTCAGAACCCTGGAAAGCACTTGTTCATTGGTGGGTGGATTTATCCACTAATCGGCAAAAACAACCCAGGTTGTTCACCAAAAATGGGCCAGCATCTAAACTTACATTCTTGCATTTCAAATAAAGATAACAAGAGAATGAAGAAAATTTGATAATAGGAGTAAATTGGAAAGTTGCTTAAAATTGCATGCTCTTTCTGAATCCCGAAAGAAAAAATTTGGGTTCAGTGTCACTTTAAGTAGACATTAAATTGTCTTGGAAGGTTCCTTTTTTACTGGCTATTGCTTCTGCACGCAGAGTATCTGTGATTGCTGCCTTGCAATGCTTCACTCCTTATCTGGCTTTTCATGCCGATAAGGCTGTTCTTCGAACCAAGTTAGGTTTTCTTCCTAAGGTTGTGTCAATTCGCAACATCAAGAGATTGTGGTTCCTTTCTTATGTCCTAATCCTTCGTCGGAGGAACGTTTACAACGTATTTCTGGATGTGGTTTGTGCCTTGAAGTTCTATCTTCGGGCCGCAAAGGAATTTAGACAAACCTCTTTCTCTGTTTGTCCTCTTTTCGGGAAGCGTAGGGGTCAGAGGGTCTCTTAGACTTCCTTATCTTTTTTTCTCAGGAGTGTTATCCGTTTAGCATAGAAACGGCGTGACATAAGCCTCCTCTGAGGATTACGGCTAATTCTACGAGAGCAGTGGTTTCCTCTTGGGCCTTCATAAATGAGGCCTCTATGAATTAGATTTGAAAGGCTGCTACCTGGTTCTTCTTACATACTTTTTCCAAAATTTTACAAGTTTGATGTTTTTGCTTCTGCTGAAGCAGCCTTCAGGAGAAAGGGTTTTGCAGGCTGTGGTGCCCTCAGATTAGGGTCCGCCTCTTTTTTTTTTCCCCTCCCGTTTGCATTGCATGTACTCTAGAGCTTGGGTTTATGTTTCCCACAAGTAAGGAATACAGCTGTGGACTCTTCCCATATTTAGATGGAAAACATAAATTATGCTTACCTGATAATTTAATTTCCATCTGTATGGGAAGAGTCGACAGCTCCCGCCCGTGTTCTCTGATGGGCGGCCGTAAATTTGAAATGTTTTCTTCTGGCACCTTTTTCACCCTGATATTTCTTCTACTGTTCCTTGTTCCCTCGGCAGAATGACTGGGGTTATGAGGAAGTGGGGGAGGTATTTAAGCCTTTGGCTGGGGTGTCTTTGCCTCCTCCTGGTGGCCAGGTTCAGTATTTCCCACAAGTAAGGAATGCAGCTGTGGACTCTTCCCATACAGATGGAAATTCAATTATCAGGTAAGCATAATTTATGTTTTTGTGTTAAACTACATTTTTTTGTTGCAGATAAACTATCAGACTGGTGCCATACAAGCATAAACAATCACATCATGCATAGGCCTATGTCTGACCCAGGAGTGTTTTCTCAACATCAAGCAATTGAGCGTGAGAGTTCTGGAATTGTGCCTGCTTCAGGAACATTCCATCCACATGTACCAGCTGGCTATATGGACTTTCAAAAAGTTGGGGTAATAATCAGAAATATTTGCTTAAAAATGTTTATCCCAGCTTTTGTTCACTTTTTCTAAATGTTCATACATTTGTAAGTGTGTGTGTATAAAGAAATTGGCAACTCAGTCACTGTACTAAGGACATAACAAAAATCAGCCTGCCTAGAAGCTGTTGCTCATTATGGCTTTTCCTTTCAGCTTTACTTCTGTAAATTTCACATTGTAATTTTAGAGAAAATAACTTTTCTTTCATATAGGAGGCAAGAGTCTACGTATGGGCTATACATTCCTACCAGGAGAAGGCAAAGTTCCCCAAACCTCAAAAACCTATACCCCCCCCCCCCCCACACACACACACACACACACACCTCACTTATACCTTAGTTTTAAACTTTGCCTCCATTGGAGGTGGTTGAAGCATGATGATGTGCTTTATTTCTTAAGTGAAAGGCGCTTCAGAGCATATTGAAGCCTGGTTCCCCTGAGAGTACAGTGTTTGTCAGATGGATGTTAAGGAAGTACTGACTCATACTAAGTTTTCACCTCACGGGAAATCCTTCATGGGCTCTCAGTAAATTCGATCGCAAGAACTTGTCTTCTGCCTCCCTTTACAGATCGACGTTCTACTCCTACCCCAATACCTCTGCTGGTCTGCTACTGAGTGGACAAGTGTCTGGGTAATTTTAATATTTTTTTGGATAGACACTCATAGCTATGTTTATGGGCTCTTTTAAAATTGTTTAAAAGTTTAATTATCTATCTATCTATCTATCTATCTATATATATATATATATATATATATATGTATATGTATATATATGTATGTATATATATATATATATATATATATATATATATATATATATATATATATATATATATATATGTATGTATGTATGTGTGTATTGCCCTGGGACAGATTCTTACTATTCCCCTTGCATTTTTTATTTTCTCCGCCAAAAACTTTCATTGCTTTCATTGTAACCCTGCCCTTAAAGGGACACTGAACCCAAATGTTTTCTTTTGTGATTCAGATAGAGCATGCAATTTTAAGCAACTTTCTAATTTACTCCTATTATCAATTTTTCTTAGTTCTCTTGCTATCTTTATTTGAAAAAGAAGGCATCTAAGCTATTTTTTGTTCAGCCAGTGGACAGCACTTGTTTATTGGTGGGTGAATGTATCCACCAATCAGCAAGAACAACCCAGGTTGTTCACCAAAAATGGTCCGGCATCTAAACTTACATTCTTGCTTTTCAAAATAAAGATACCAAGAGAATGAAGAAAACTTGATAATAGGAGTACATTAGAAAGTTGCTTAAAATTGCATGCTCTATCTGAATCACGAAAGAAGAAATTTGGGTTCAGTGTCCCTTTAATATATTTGTCAGGTTTGCGCACAATATTACTCTGTTAGAATTGCCAAAATTAACACTGTTATATATTGTATCATGCGTCCCTATTAGCGCATCTGTAAATTGTGCACGTCAGGACGCATCATTGGATGTTCACCTTCGCGCCTTTTTTTTTTTAATATAAATTTAGCATTGAGAATTGCGCAATCGGACAGTAACTGCTTACCTAGGCTACACTTTGCTTAGCGATTTAACGTCCTTGCAATGCTATATAAAGGGGCATTTTTTTTCCTTTTCCTCAAAAAGCTTGCCTTAAAGGGGTATATTGTAGTATTTATTGCAAATATAATACACAAATATAATTGACATTATCTTTGATTCACAACAGTGGCTCTATGTATTGAAGTACTAGGCCTCATGATTGCTGCTTCTGACACAATTTCATTTGCTCAATTTCTTATGAAATCTCTTCAAATTTGTAGGCTGCACCAATGGTGCAAGGATTATTCTCAGATATCCCAAGGGATATTCTTAGATTCCCAGCTCGCACCTATCTCTGACTTGGTGGCTTAATCACCAGTCTATTATTCAGGGGGCTTCTTTTGCTCGTCCTACCTGGTCTGTGTTCACCAGAGATGCAAGACTTTCAGGTTGGGGAGCTGGCTGGGGGTCTCTGACAACTATTGAAAAGGGATCCTTATCTCAGTTTTCAGACGGACAATGTTATATCAGTAGCTTACTTCAATCATCAAGGGCGAACAGTTAACTAGCCATGATAGAAGTATCTCAAATCCTCTTTTGGACAGAAACCAATTTCTGCCTCATGACTGCGATTCACATCCCAGGTGTAGACAACTGGGTGGCAGGCTACCTCAGTATTCAGTCCCTACATCCAGTAGAGAAATAGAAATAGATCTGTTGGCCTTTCGTTTGAACAAGAAACTTCCCTGGTACCTTGCCAGGTCCAGGGACCTCAGGCAGAGGTATTGGATGCTCTAGCAGTTCCTTGGTCTTTCCAGCCTGCTTATTTATTTTCCCCTCTGACCCTACTCTCCAGAGTGATTTCCAAGATAAAATTGGAAAAGTAATCCTAATAGTCAAGTGTGTCCTACAAGATTTGTTATGCCGGCCTGGTCCGATTGTCCAGTTGGCCGCCGTGGCCTCTTCCTCTATGGCTAGACCTTCTGGCTCCAGGTCCCTTTTTCCATCCAGATCTAAAGTCTCTGAACTTGATGGCATGGAAATCGAATGCTTAGTTCTCAGTCATAGAGGATTTCATATGAAGCTAGCTAACCTTCCTGATGTTGTTTTGTTCAGGCTTTAATCCAGAATAATCCAACCCCTTTGAAATTTACAAGGACATTCATCGGTTCTTTAGAAATATCAGTTTAAAGCATTGGTATGCTTCATCACATGGGACTCAATTGGGACAGGGTGATGTGTATTTGAAACCTAAGTTATTTTCTGATTTGAAACCTAAGTTGTCTTCTGATTTGATGCAGGGTACTGGGATAATTAAAAATGGTATTGATGCAGCACCATCTGCTCCTATGTTGTCTCTTAATATCAGTAATTTGGGCTTAAGAAACAAAAGTGCTTTTTACCCACAGCATACGCACTATGGTATTGAAACCTTTGAAAGGCTAGTACTTTCTGATATAAAGAAATTACAACAACGTGGGAGTAAACAGCACTTGAAGGGTCAATTTAGGGAAAATAATTTCTCTAAAAGTGAACACCAGGCTTTGTCTAGACTTAGGGAGAATACTGATATCATCTTGAAGCCAGCCGATAAGGGCGGAGCAACTGTTATTCTCAATAAGTCTAGTTACAAAGATGAACTTTATCGCCAACTGAGTGTTCAATCTGTTTATAAGCCTTAATCCAGTCTTTAAATTGCGACAGGAGATTCAGTCGTGTGTTAATTTTGCATTGAGGTCTGAAGTTATTGATAAGAAAACTGGCCAATTTTTGCAGGTGAAGGACCCTATCACCCCTGTCCTATATGCATTACCGAAGGTCCACAAGTCCATGACTGCTCCACCAGGTCGTCCCATTGTTGCAGGGACAAATTCTATTTTTTCTAATATAGCAATATATTTGGATAGAATTTTAAGACCCCTGGTGGAGCAGTCAAGCACTTTTATCAAGGACACAAATGACTTCCTTACAAAACTGCATAACCTGGAATTAACTACTGACAAATTAATTATTTTTAGCCTGGATGTCACCAGCCTATATACTTCAATCACACATGCTGGTGGCACCGGTGCTGTCAGTAATGCATTGTCGTCGTGTGGGTTATATTCCACTCTTGAGGTTTGCTTCATCTTGCAACTCTTGGAAATTATCCTGTATAATAACTATTTCCTTTTTGAGAACCAGTTTTTTATGCAACTACAGGGTACTGCCATGGGCTCCAACGTCGCCCCTAATTATGCCAATATCTTTATGAACTCGTTTGAGGAAAAATTTGTATTTGAGCATCCTGAATTTCGCTGATGTGGCGCCACCTGGTGGCGCTACATCGACAATATTTTTGGTATTTGGCTGGGCGACGTTGGAGCTCTGGAGTCCTTTGTAATGGATTTGAACCATTCAACCAATAATATTAAATTCACACTGGTATGGAGTGAATCCAGCATTGATTTTTTAGATGCGACTATTACAAAACATGGTAGGGGTTTCAAGACTGACTTATTCAGAAAAAGCACTGACAGGAACAGTCTACTCCACTATGAGAGTGCACATCCCCGACCCCTGGTGAAATCTCTCCCACGCAGTCAAATGCTCAGGGTTAGGAGGATTGTGGATGATGCTGATAGGTCACAACTTAGACTTAAAGAGATGGGTGATAAGTTCATCCAGAGGGGATACCCACCCACACTGATTGAAGAGACTATGAATGATGTTTCTGCCATAGATAGGGAAATTTTGTTTAAACTAAAGTCAGTACAGAATAAGAGCAATAGGATGGTGTTTGTCTCTGGTTTCTACACTGAGTGCAGAATTATTAGGCAAATTAGTATTTTGACCACATCATCCTCTTTATGCATGTTGTCTTACTCCAAGCTGTATAGGCTCGAAAGCCTACTACCAATTAAGCATATTAGGTGATGTGCATCTCTGTAATGAGAAGGGGTGTGGTCTAATGACATCAACACCCTATATCAGGTGTGCATAATTATTAGGCAACTTCCTTTCCTTTGGCAAAATGGGTCAAAAGAAGGACTTGACAGGCTCAGAAAAGTCAAAAATAGTGAGATATCTTGCAGAGGGATGCATCACTCTTAAAATTGCAAAGCTTCTGAAGCGTGATCATCGAACAATCAAGCGTTTCATTCAAAATAGTCAACAGGGTCGCAAGAAGCGCGTGGAAAAACCAAGGCGCAAAATAACTGCCCATGAACTGAGAAAAGTCAAGCGTGCAGCTGCCAAGATGCCACTTGCCACCAGTTTGGACATATTTCAGAGCTGCAACATCACTGGAGTGCCCAAAAGCACAAGGTGTGCAATACTCAGAGACATGGCCAAGGTAAGAAAGGCTGAAAGATGACCACCACTGAACAAGACACACAAGCTGAAACGTCAAGACTGGGCCAAGAAATATCTCAAGACTGATTTTTCTAAGGTTTTATGGACTGATGAAATGAGAGTGAGTCTTGATGGGCCAGATGGATGGGCCCGTGGCTGGATTGGTAAAGGGCAGAGAGCTCCAGTCCGACTCAGACGCCAGCAAGGTGGAGGTGGAGTACTGGTTTGGGCTGGTATCATCAAAGATGAGCTTGTGGGGCCTTTTCGGGTTGAGGATGGAGTCAAGCTCAACTCCCAGTCCTACTGCCAGTTTCTGGAAGACACCTTCTTCAAGCAGTGGTACAGGAAGAAGTCTGCATCCTTCAAGAAAAACATGATTTTCATGCAGGACAATGCTCCATCACACGCGTCCAAGTACTCCACAGCGTGGCTGGCAAGAAAGGGTATAAAAGAAGAAAATCTAATGACATGGCCTCCTTGTTCACCTGATCTGAACCCCATTGAGAACCTGTGGTCCATCATCAAATGTGAGATTTACAAGGAGGGAAAACAGTACACCTCTCTGAACAGTGTCTGGGAGGCTGTGGTTGCTGCTGCACGCAATGTTGATGGTGAACAGATCAAAACACTGACAGAATCCATGGATGGCAGGCTTTTGAGTGTCCTTGCAAAGAAAGGTGGCTATATTGGTCACTGATTTGTTTTTGTTTTGTTTTTGAATGTCAGAAATGTATATTTGTGAATGTTGAGATGTTATATTGGTTTCACTGGTAAAAATAAATAATTGAAATGGGTATATATTTGTTTTTTGTTAAGTTGCCTAATAATTATGCACAGTAATAGTCACCTGCACACACAGATATCCCCCTAAAATAGCTATAACTAAAAACAAACTAAAAACTACTTCCAAAACTATTCAGCTTTGATATTAATGAGTTTTTTGGGTTCATTGAGAACATGGTTGTTGTTCAATAATAAAATTAATCCTCAAAAATACAACTTGCCTAATAATTCTGCACTCCCTGTATAGACAAAGTCATGACATTATACGTATCATACGTAAACACTGGGACATTTTACAGGACTGTGTCCCTAATGTTGAGGAGTTCTGTCAATATCCCATGCCAGCCTATAAGCGGAATAAAAGCTTGAGAGATACTCTTGTGAAGGCGGACATTGGTTCTGGCAGAACCCCTCAACAGGGATACATCACCAAGAAATGTCTTGGCTGTTTTCCCTGTCTGGGCTGTACCAACTGTGGATCTATCATCAAAAGCCCCTATTTTTCACACCCACTGACAGGACATAAATTTAGATATAGAGATTACTATACATGCAACACCTGTTTTGTGATCTATATGATCAAATGTCCTTGTGGGTGGGCCTATATAGGGGAGTCCACTAGACGGGTGGGTGACCGTATAACAGAACATCAGGTGTAAGGTCACCACTGCCCCTGTGGCACATCATTTTTTGGCCGCTGGCCACAACATCAGTCAACTTCGGTTCCAGGTTATCGACCACGTCAAATCTCCTAGACGTGGGGGCAATAGGACACAGTTATTGAAACAACGTGAATCCTATTGGATCTTTAAATTAGATACCCTGGAACCGAAGGGAATGAATAGAGAGATTAATTGGTCTGTTTTCTATTGAGATATATTTTAGGTTGAGTTATCACTCTAGGTCTTTAGTATATATCTCTTGGAAACATTTTCACCCATTAAGTGTTTATAAAATGAAACTGGTACCCTCATCAAATCTTCTTTTCTCATTTGAGAAATGTATATATGGTGGACCTTGTAATATATATTTGTCCATTTCTCTATTGTAATTCACTATATAATTTTGTATGCAGATTTGATTCATAATGTGTAAATATTTGAAAAGTTTTTGCTGTTTGTGCTCACATTCTTAGACTCATTGAATAATTGTAGAAATCTTGCTTTACCTGGTAGGCTTATTTGATCAACAGGTTTGTTTTTAATTTACATGCCATTTCACACCTGACCAGCAGGTGTCAGTGTTTATACACTACTGTGATAAAATTACTAAGCAGTTTGCATTAAGGGGTTAATTTATTAGCCTATTTAAACAGGTGTGTCATAGGTGTGTTTTATCACATGACTAAGGGGTATTGACCCCGAAACGTTGTGTCTTTTTTTTTGTCTGATCCTGTATTAATAAAAGACTTGGATTAAATGAGAAATATTTCCTCTCTTCCTTTTTTGTACTATGATATTGGAGTGTGGCAGTCACTCTGAGGAAATATTCTCACCACTTTGAGGACTTGTGCTTTGTGCTGGACTCTACTCTATATTGCCATATTTAATCCAGAATAAACCTGTTATTATGCCTATTTCTCCTCCTTGGAGTCTTAACCTAGTATTAAAAGTTTTACAGGCTCCTCCTTTTGAACCTATGCATACATTTGGTATTAAACTAATTTCATGGAAGTTTTGTTTCTTTTGGCCATATTTTCTGCTAGAAGATTTTCTGAATTGTCTGTTCTCTTGTGAGTCTCTTTATCTGATATTCCCTCAAGAAATTGTTGTTCCC
Source organism: Bombina bombina (assembly GCF_027579735.1). Lineage (NCBI taxonomy): Eukaryota > Metazoa > Chordata > Amphibia > Anura > Bombinatoridae > Bombina > Bombina bombina. Next base: position 917,163,248 of record NC_069500.1, read on the forward strand.
TCGCCACATATATGAAAGAAAACGTAATTTTTATCTTGCCTAATACATTTTTTCTTTCATTGTGGCGAGCCCCCACCCGTTTGTTACTCCTTAACACCTCACAACTTTGCTATAGGTTAAACTAAGGTGGGAGGGGTTTTATAGGCTTTTTGGGGTTTGGGGAACTTTGTCTCCTCCTGGTATGAATGTCACATGTTGTGGACTCTCGCCACCATAAAAGAAAACATTTATCAGGTAAGATATAAATGTTTTTCTCTTATGAACTGGAGGACAATACCTTATATATGTTTTTTAACTGACCTTTTATAAATATGAAATAATCTTGCTACCATTTTTTTGCATGTATAAACAAGGAATGGAAAATGTTTCAGGTTTGGCATTTGTTTGCAAAACTAATGCCTAACATGGCTGTAGGTAGCGGCATACAACAATTACTTTCATATAGGTGGCGAGAGTCCACAAGATGTTACGTATGGGATATACATTCCTACAAGGAGAGGGCAAAGTTTCCCAAACCTCAAAGCCTATAAATACCCCTCACACATACCTCAGGTTTAAACTTTGCCTCCTTAGAAGTTAGTTAAAGCATGATGTGCTTGATTTCGTCAGTGAAAGGCGCTTCAGAGCATATTGAAGCCCGGTTCCCATCAGAGTACAGTGCTTGTCAGATGGATGTATTATATATATATATATCAGTGTGAAATATATGTGCAAATTCAGATCTTTGTGTGTTGTGCTTTCCCCCTTAATAGCCGAATGCCACTGCGTGTGGCCATATTTGGCATTCATTTTGCAAACAAATGCTAAATCAAAATATTATCCCATGCCCTAGTATAAACAGCATTGGTGTCTGCCTTGTGCTTAATAGCCTCTTACTAAAAGTAGCATGTCACAATAAACAATGAAAAAGATGTTAAGGAAACCATATTTAGCAAAACGTGGTGATTTTTATAAGAATGTAACATCAGTGTAAATTGTTATTTTGTCTTGGAAAGACGAACCCCAAAGGAGTCAATTTTAATTGTATAATGGTCTCTAAAATACATAGGCTTTCAGAAGATGTCTAGTTTCAGATTGTGTTGGACACTCCTGACATTCCTGTATATCCTTACTTCTCAATCATTAAGTTAACCTATCTCCTGGTTTCACTAGTCCCACTTCTGAACTGCACATACTCTACCCCATACCATCTGCAAGCATCCCCTAGGCCTAAAACACACCCTGGCCATCTGAATTTGAGCATCAATCTTCATCCTGATTTGAACATCCAAAATGTTACAGGTTACATTATAAAATTACCCCTTTTGTTATGATTTTAGTTCACGCAAATACGTGAGCTTGCATAGATCATTTTTAAACTTGCATGCCTTTTTGCACATTATTCATTAAATACAGATAACGTATGGTTAAAACATCCACTCACCATGTTAAAATTATAACAATCAGGCAAGCCTCAAAAAATATAATTTAAGTGTATAATATTTGATATTCAAATATTATATAAATATTGGTTTGATATTTTACAGTCCATAGATTTTGAAACTGAACAGATATATTTTCTTTGCAGGGCATGCCTTTTTCAGTGTATGGAAATGCAATGATTCCTCCTGTAGCTCCAATGCCAGATGGTAGTGGAGGACCTATTTTCAATGGACCCCATGCTGCTGATCCATCTTGGAATTCACTAATAAAGATGGTTTCAAACTCCACAGAGAATGGACCTCAAACAGTAAGATAATATAAAGCTATGTGTGTCTATTTCTCTTATGCTCTTGTGATGTTATACTAAAGAAAATTGATGAATATACAGTTATATGCCTTTTTAAAGTATATAGACACTCCCCCTTCATTTAATTACTTGCATTATTTCCCTGCCAGTTTCAATCCTGTTTCAAACTATGCTATAAATAGTTCTCATAGGTGTTTGTACCTCTCTGTGCATTCTCTGTAGCACATGAGTTTACTCTGGGTTAGCTCCCACTTGTCCATGGGATGTTACCTTACTCTCTGCAGGTTGCTGTTATTGGTGTTTAACCCTGTTGTCATCCTGGGCATCCACTCCCCAGGGTGGATAATGACCATGTGTAGTTATCCTGGGCAGATGCCTTCTGATCCAGATCCTGGGGACTCCCTAAACTGCATATTGGAAATGAGTCTACTTTTTTTTATTGTTGTCTACTCCTCGTCACCACAGACGCACATGGGGTTAGTAACTACCTGTTAATGCACAAACTTATGACAGCTGACCCAGGGGCCTGGGGGAAGAGGTCTTTTTAAGCCTCTATTTCAGTACACAACTGACCTCTCATTTGAAAGAGGTGAGTCTGCTCTTTCGAATGAAGAGCAAGTTGCAGGTGATCAGGACAAAAATGGCAATTACCTGCAGCCGCACTTAAAGTGCATTTTAACCTGAGGACTCTAACGGAGCCCCTATCTCCCTCTGTTTGTGGTAGAGAGATAAGTGATCCCTCATTTTAAAGAGGGAAGTTTGCCCTTTCAAATGAATGTTCACTTGTCGCCCACCTCCCTCAGTTTAAAGTTCACTTTAAGTTGCTCTAGCTTTTGTTTAGGTTTTTGGTAATCCCCTTCATTGTCAAGGCACAAGAGTTCCCCTCTCTTGAAAAAGTAGAGTCTCCCCTTTCAAATTTAAAGGAACAGACTAGTCAAAATTAAACTTTCATGATTCAGATAGGGCATGCAACGTTAAACAACTTTCCAATTTACTTTTATCATCAAATTTTCTGTGTTACTTGGCATTCTTTGTTGAAAGCTAATTTAGGTAGGCTCAAATGCTAATTTCTAAGCCCTTGAAGGCCCGCCTCATATCTCAGGGCATTTTGACAGTTTTACACAGCAAGAGGGCGTTACTTTGTGTGTGCCTTATAGATAACATTATGCTCACGCATGCGGAGTTACCTAGGATTTAGCACTTATTGTCTAAAATGCATGTCTGTCAAAAGAACTAAAATAAGAGGGCAGTCTGCAGAGGCTTAGATAAAAGGTAATCACAGAGGTAAAAAGTATATTAATATAACCGTGTTGGTTATGCAAAACGGAGGAATGGGTAATAAATAGAGCCCATATCTCCCTCTCCATTTGTGTTAGAGGAAAACGTCACCTCCTTTACAAGGGGGTAGACTGACCTTTCATGTGAGGGGGTCACTCGTCCCTCTAACACAAACTGGGGGGGGGGGAATAGGGCTCAGTTAGAGACATAGTTAACTATGATTGTGGAAATGTACTGCCATCTTGTGGTATAAATATGTCAATGTTTAATAATGATATAATTATATTTCTATTACCTATTTGCCAGTTTTGCATAACCAACACCGTTATAATAACATGTTTTACCTCTGTAATTACCTTGTATCTAAGCCTTTGCAGACTGTCCCCTTATTTCAGTTCTTTTGACAGACTTGCTTTCAACTAAGAATACCAAGAGAACAATGCAAAATTGGTGATAAAAGTAAGATTATATGCCCTATTTGAATCATGAAAGTGTTTTTTTTTTTTTTTTTTTTTTTTTTTTTTTATACTTGACTGTCCCTTTAAACATAGGGTAATGAAAATGTATCTGCAGCAAAGGGATTATACTTGCAGCTGTGAAAAGACTTCTTTCTAATTAAAAAACTGGCTGAAATTAAACTACCGGCTATTAGTAAACTAATGTAACAAATCAGAAATCAAATTTAACAAGGCAGATGTAACTGAGAAACGCATAAATGGGGCGACGGGGTAGGTTGAGTCCCAAGAAATTCTGACCAAGATAATCCTGAGTACAGGATGTACTGAGTACAGATATGTTCCCATTTAGCTATAAGTTTAAGGAATGTTTGCCCCTCATTGCATTTACATACAAATTCCAACATTTTTTCTGTGGTAGCCAAAAAAATAAAATCTCCATAATCCCTTTGCTGCAGATACATTTTCATTACCCTATGTTTAAAGGGACAGTCAAGTATAAAAAAAAAAAAAAAAAAAAAAAAAAAAACATAATTTATGTAAGAACTTACCTGATAAATTCATTTCTTTCATGTAATTAACAAGAGTCCATGAGCTAGTGACGTATGGGATATACATTCCTACCAGGAGGGGCAAAGTTTCCCAAACCTTAAAATGCCTATAAATACACCCCTCACCACACCCACAAATCAATCGGTTTTACAAACTTTGCCTCCAAGGGAGGTGGTGAAGTAAGTTTGTGCTAGATTCTACGTTGATATGCGCTCCGCAGCAAGTTGGAGCCCGGTTTTCCTCTCAGCGTGCAGTGAATGTCAGAGGGATGTGAGGAGAGTATTGCCTATTGAATGCAGTGATCTCCTTCTACGGGGTCTATTTCATAAGGTTCTCTGTTATCGGTCGTAGAGATTCATCTCTTACCTCCCTTTTCAGATCGACGATATACTCTTATATTTACCATTTCCTCTACTGATTCTCGTTTCAGTACTGGTTTGGCTTTCTACAAACATGTAGATGAGTGTCCTGGGGTAAGTAAGTCTTATTTTCTGTGACACTCTAAGCTATGGTTGGGCACTTTATTTATAAAGTTCTAAATATATGTATTCAAACATTTATTTGCCTTGACTCAGAATGTTCAACTTTCCTTATTTCCAGACAGTCAGTTTCATATTTGGGATTATGCTTTAATTATCATATTTTTTCTTACCTCAAAAATTTGACTTTTTCCCTGTGGGCTGTTAGGCTCGCGGGGGCTGAAAATGCTTCATTTTATTGCGTCATTTTTGGCGCGGACTTTTTTGGCGCAAAAATTCATTTCCGTTTCCGGCGTCATACGTGTCGCCGGAAGTTGCGTCATTTTTTGACGTTATTTTGCGCCAAAAATGTCGGCGTTCCGGATGTTGCGTCATTTTTGGCGCAAAAAGCATTTAGGCGCCAAATAATGTGGGCGTCTTTTTTGGCGCCAAAAAATATGGGCGTCGCTTTTGTCTCCACATTATTTCAGTCTCATTTTTCATTTGCTTCTGGTTGCTAGAAGCTTGATGTTTGGCATTTTTTTTTCCCATTCCTGAAACTGTCTTATAAGGAATTTGATCTATTTTGCTTTATATGTTGTTTTTTCTCTTACATATTGCAAGATGTCTCACGTTGCATCTGAGCCAGAAGATACTACAGGAAAACCTCTGCCTGCTGGATCTACCAAAGCTAAGTGTATCTGCTGTAAACTTTTGGTAGCTATTCCTCCAGCTGTTGTTTGTATTAAATGTCATGACAAACTTGTTAATGCAGATAATATTTCCTTTAGTGATGTACCATTGCCTGTTGCAGTTCCCTCAACATCTAAGGTGCAGAATGTTCCTGATAACATAAGAGATTTTGTTTCTGAATCCATAAAGAAGGCTTTGTCTGTTATTTCTCCTTCTAGTAAACGTAAAAAGTCTTTTAAATCTTCTCTTTCTACAGATGAATTTTTAAATGAACACCATCATTCTGATTCTTTGGACTCTTCTGGTTCAGAGGATTCTGTCTCAGAGATTGATGCTGATAAATCTTCATATTTATTTAAGATGGAATTTATTCGCTCTTTACTTAAAGAAGTACTAATTGCTTTAGAAATAGAGGATTCTAGTCCTCTTGATACTAATTCTATACGTTTAGATAAGGTTTTTAAAGCTCCTGCGGTTATTCCAGAAGTCTTTCCTGTTCCTAATGCTATTTCTGCAGTAATTGCTAAGGAATGGGATAGATTGGGTAATTCATTTACTCCTTCTAAACGTTTTAAGCAATTATATCCTGTTCCGCCTGACAGGTTAGAATTTTGGGACAAAATCCCTAAAGTTGATGGGGCTATTTCTACCCTTGCTAAACGTACTACCATTCCTACATCAGATGGTACCTCGTTTAAGGATCCTTTAGATAGAAAAATTGAATCTTTTCTAAGAAAAGCTTATCTATGTTCAGGTAATCTTCTTAGACCTGCTATATCATTGGCTGATGTTGCTGCAGCTTCAACTTTTTGGTTGGAAACTCTAGCGCAACAAGTAACAAATCGTGATTCTCATGATATTATTATTCTTCTCCAGCATGCTAATAATTTCATCTGTGATGCCATTTTTGATATTATTAGAGTTGATGTTAGACTTATGTCTCTGGCTATCTTAGCCAGAAGAGCTTTATGGCTTAAGACTTGGAATGCTGATATGGCTTCTAAATCAACTCTACTTTCCATTTCTTTCCAGGGAAACAAATTATTTGGTTCTCAGTTGGATTCTATTATTTCAACTGTTACTGGTGGGAAAGGAACTTTTTTACCACAGGATAAAAAGTCTAAAGGTAAAAACAGGGCTAACAATCGTTTTCGATCCTTTCGTTTCAACAAAGAACAAAAGCCTGATCCTTCGTCCTCAGGAGCAGTTTCAGTTTGGAAACCATCTCCAGTCTGGAATAAATCCAAGCCTGCTAGAAAGGCAAAGCCTGCTTCTAAGTTCACATGAAGGTACGGCCCTCATTCCAGTTCCGCTGGTAGGGGGCAGGTTACGTTTTTTCAAAGAAATTTGGATCAATTCTGTTCACAATCTTTGGATTCAGAACATTGTTTCAGAAGGGTACAGAATTGGTTTCAAGATGAGACCTCCTGCAAAGAGATTTTTTCTTTCCCATGTCCCAGTAAATCCAGTGAAAGCTCAAGCATTTCTGAATTGTGTTTCAGATCTAGAGTTGGCTGGAGTAATTATGCCAGTTCCAGTTCCGGAACAGGGGATGGGGTTTTATTCAAATCTCTTCATTGTACCAAAGAAGGAGAATTCCTTCAGACCAGTTCTGGATCTAAAATTATTGAATCGCTATGTAAGGATACCAACGTTCAAGATGGTAACTGTAAGGACTATATTGCCTTTTGTTCAGCAAGGGAATTATATGTCCACAATAGATTTACAGGATGCATATCTGCATATTCCGATTCATCCAGATCATTATCAGTTCCTGAGATTCTCTTTTCTAGACAAGCATTACCAATTTGTGGCTCTACCGTTTGGCCTTGCTACAGCTCCAAGAATTTTCACAAAGATTCTCGGTGCCCTTCTGTCTGTAATCAGAGAACAGGGTATTGTGGTATTTCCTTATTTGGACGATATCTTGGTACTTGCTCCGTCTTTACATTTAGCAGAGTCTCATACGAATCGACTTGTGTTGTTTCTTCAAGATCATGGTTGGAGGATCAATTTACTAAAAAGTTCTTTGATTCCTCAAACAAGGGTAACCTTTCTGGGTTTCCAGATAGATTCAGTGTCCATGACTCTGTCTTTAACAGACAAGAGACGTCTAAAATTGATTACAGCTTGTCGAAACCTTCAGTCACAATCATTCCCTTCGGTAGCCTTATGCATGGAAATTCTAGGTCTTATGACTGCTGCATCGGACGCGATCCCCTTTGCTCGTTTTCACATGCGACCTCTTCAGCTCTGTATGCTGAACCAATGGTGCAGGGATTACACGAAGATATCTCAATTAATATCTTTAAAACCGATTGTTCGACACTCTCTAACGTGGTGGACAGATCACCATCGTTTAATTCAGGGGGCTTCTTTTGTTCTTCCGACCTGGACTGTAATTTCAACAGATGCAAGTCTCACAGGTTGGGGAGCTGTGTGGGGATCTCTGACGGCACAAGGAGTTTGGGAATCTCAGGAGGTGAGATTACCGATCAATATTTTGGAACTCCGTGCAATTTTCAGAGCTCTTCAGTTTTGGCCTCTTCTGAAGAGAGAATCGTTCATTTGTTTTCAGACAGACAATGTCACAACTGTGGCATACATCAATCATCAAGGAGGGACTCACAGTCCTCTGGCTATGAAAGAAGTATCTCGAATTTTGGTTTGGGCGGAATCCAGCTCCTGTCTAATCTCTGCGGTTCATATCCCAGGTGTAGACAATTGGGAAGCGGATTATCTCAGTCGCCAAACGTTGCATCCGGGCGAATGGTCTCTTCACCCAGAGGTATTTCTTCAGATTGTTCAATTGTGGGGGCTCCCAGAGATAGATCTGATGGCCTCTCATCTAAACAAGAAACTTCCCAGGTATCTGTCCAGATCCCGGGATCCTCAGGCGGAGGCAGTGGATGCATTATCACTTCCTTGGAAGTATCATCCTGCCTATATCTTTCCGCCTCTAGTTCTTCTTCCAAGAGTAATCTCCAAGATTCTGAGGGAATGCTCGTTTGTTCTGCTAATAGCTCCGGCATGGCCTCACAGGTTTTGGTATGCGGATCTTGTCCGGATGGCATCTTGCCAGCCATGGACTCTTCCGTTAAGACCAGACCTTCTGTCACAAGGTCCTTTTTTCCATCCGGATCTGAAATCCTTAAATTTAAAGGTATGGAGATTGAACGCTTGATTCTTGGTCATAGAGGTTTCTCTGACTCCGTGATTAATACTATGTTACAGGCTCGTAAATCTGTATCTCGAGAGATATATTATAGAGTCTGGAAGACTTATATTTCTTGGTGTCTTTCTCATCATTTTTCTTGGCATTCTTTTAGAATACCGAGAATTTTACAATTTCTTCAGGATGGTTTGGATAAGGGTTTGTCCGCAAGTTCTTTGAAAGGACAAATCTCTGCTCTTTCTGTTCTTTTTCACAGAAAGATTGCTATTCTTCCTGATATTCATTGTTTTGTACAAGCTTTGGTTCGTATAAAACCTGTCATTAAGTCAATTTCTCCTCCTTGGAGTTTGAATTTGGTTCTGGGAGCTCTTCAAGCTCCTCCGTTTGAACCTATGCATTCATTGGACATTAAATTACTTTCTTGGAAAGTTTTGTTCCTTTTGGCTATCTCTTCTGCTAGACGAGTTTCTGAATTATCTGCTCTTTCATGTGAGTCTCCTTTTCTGATTTTTCATCAGGATAAGGCGGTGTTGCGAACTTCTTTTGAATTTTTACCTAAAGTTGTGAATTCCAACAACATTAGTAGAGAAATTGTGGTTCCTTCATTATGTCCTAATCCTAAGAATTCTAAGGAGAAATCATTGCATTCTTTGGATGTTGTTAGAGCTTTGAAATATTATGTTGAAGCTACGAAATCTTTCCGTAAGACTTCTAGTCTATTTGTTATCTTTTCCGGTTCTAGGAAAGGCCAGAAAGCTTCTGCCATTTCTTTGGCATCTTGGTTGAAATCTTTAATTCATCTTGCCTATGTTGAGTCGGGTAAAACTCCGCCTCAAAGAATTACAGCTCATTCTACTAGGTCAGTATCTACTTCCTGGGCGTTTAGGAATGAAGCTTCGGTTGACCAGATCTGCAAAGCAGCAACTTGGTCTTCTTTGCATACTTTTACTAAATTCTACCATTTTGATGTATTTTCTTCTTCTGAAGCAGTTTTTGGTAGAAAAGTTCTTCAGGCAGCGGTTTCAGTTTGAATCTTCTGCTTATGTTTTTTGTTAAACTTTATTTTGGGTGTGGATTATTTTCAGCAGGAATTGGCTGTCTTTATTTTATCCCTCCCTCTCTAGTGACTCTTGTGTGGAAAGATCCACATCTTGGGTAGTCATTATCCCATACGTCACTAGCTCATGGACTCTTGTTAATTACATGAAAGAAAACATAATTTATGTAAGAACTTACCTGATAAATTCATTTCTTTCATATTAACAAGAGTCCATGAGGCCCACCCTTTTTTGTGGTGGTTATGATTTTTTTGTATAAAGCACAATTATTCCAATTCCTTATTTTATATGCTTCGCACTTTTTCTTATCACCCCACTTCTTGGCTATTCGTTAAACTGATTTGTGGGTGTGGTGAGGGGTGTATTTATAGGCATTTTAAGGTTTGGGAAACTTTGCCCCTCCTGGTAGGAATGTATATCCCATACGTCACTAGCTCATGGACTCTTGTTAATATGAAAGAAATGAATTTATCAGGTAAGTTCTTACATAAATTATGTTTTTTTTTTTTTTTTTTTTTTTTTTTTTTTATACTTGACTGTCCCTTTAAACATAGGGTAATGAAAATGTATCTGCAGCAAAGGGATTATGGAGATTTTATTTTTTTGGCTACCACAGAAAAAATGTTGGAATTTGTATGTAAATGCAATGAGGGGCAAACATTCCTTAAACTTATAGCTAAATGGGAACATATCTGTACTCAGTACATCCTGTACTCAGGATTATCTTGGTCAGAATTTCTTGGGACTCAACCTACCCCGTCGCCCCATTTATGCGTTTCTCAGTTACATCTGCCTTGTTAAATTTGATTTCTGATTTGTTACATTAGTTTACTAATAGCCGGTAGTTTAATTTCAGCCAGTTTTTTAATTAGAAAGAAGTCTTTTCACAGCTGCAAGTATACCCTGAGTACAAGGTGTGGAACATTCCTTTCAACTCTGATATCCTGAGAGTTTAGAGTGCACTACTCTTGTATGAGTTCTATTCTTCTTGTGCAGTGAAACTATTCCTAAAGGTGTGCCAAACATACTTCTAGTCCTTTACAGGATTTGCATGAAAAAGCAGTGTTGTCTGGTTGTGTGTGTTAGACAAAGTCAGCTACTTTGTTGCATCATTTTAATTTTCTTTTTAAGATTGTGTTGAATTATTCTTCTGTGCTACTTTTATTGATATTATATGTTTGACTGCGAAGACCTCTTCTGTCCATGATCACATATTTGTATGTTTCAAGGCCTGGACAAAGAGAATATTTTCTTTAAGCATCTGTTTATGGTTACTCATATCAATATCAATGTTTCACGGTTTTCTCCTTCAGGATAAAAGCCATTCCATGTTGGGTTCATAATATAGCAAATTCTTCCTTTTTCAGGAACAATTTAATGTTGGTTAGTTCTCATGGATGTGTAAACCCAAAACTTCCAAGGATGCCTCGCAAGTGAAGTCCAGAGATGTATGAACATCTCCCAGTCATTCTCCCACTTTACAGGGAATATGGCTTTCAATTTTCATCATACTTTTAGGTTAACTTTATGGTTTTCCAGGGCTAAGATGATTTAGTTGTTAAAACCTAATTTCTTCTATAAAGGTAAGACAAGTCCACGGATTCATCCTTTACTTGTGGGATATTATCCTTCCCTACAGGAAGTGGCAAAGAGCACCACAGCAGAGCTGTCTATATAGCTCCTCCCTTAGCTCCACCTCCCAGTCATTCTGTTTGCCTACTCTAAGTACTAGGAAGGGTAAAGTGAAAGAGGTGATAAAATATAAGTTTTTAATTTCTTCAAGCAAGAGTTTATTTTAAATGGTACCGGTTTGTACTATTTACTCTCAGGCAGCAGATGGATGAAGACTGCTGCCTGGAGGATGATGATCTTAGCATTTGTAACTAAGGTCCATTGCTGTTCCCACCGAGGCTGAGGAGTACAAGAAACTTCAGTGTGAGGAACGGTTTCATGCTATGCAGCAATGAGGTATGTTCAGTCATATTTTTTTCTGCAGAGTCTGTGTATTTCAGAAAGGCTGACATTATACCCAGGAGGGTAAGGGTAAGCAGTAATCCTAGAGCTAAAAGAAGGGCATTACTTAGCTTGCATATGGGGCCAATTATATATATGGTTGACACTGAATGGCAAATGTTTGTGAGCAAACATTTTTTGGATGGGAGTGCTTTAACGTTTTTTGTGGGCAATAAACGTTTTGGGCAACTTTATTTTGGCAAACATGGCTTAATTTTTGGGTCTTAGAACCCACATGGCTAGTTATAACCGCTCTGGTGCGGTTCTTTAAGGCTGAGGAAACATCGAGTGAGATGGGTGGGGACAATTTTCACGCCTCAGATGCGCAGTTAGTTTTGTGCAGCAAGCTCTAAGGGTCATAGTGACGACGGACGCCAGCCTATTGGGCTGGGGTGCAGTCTGGAATTCCCTGAAAGCACAGGGATTGTGGACTCAGGAGGAGGCTCTCCTCCCGATAAATATTCTAGAACTGAGAGCGATATTCAACGCGCTTCAGGCGTGGCCTCAGCTGGCGTCGGCCAGATTCATAAGATTCCAGTCGGACAATATCACGACTGTAGCATATATCAATCATCAAGGGGGAACAAAGAGTTCTCTAGCGATGATAGAGGTTACCAAAATAATTAAATGTGCAAAGACTCACTCTTGCCATCTATCTGCAATCTATATCCCAGGAGTGGAGAACTGGGAAGCGGATTTTCTAAGTCGTCAGACTTTTCATCCGGGGGTGTGGGAACTCCATCCGGAGGTGTTTACACAATTGATTCAGCAATGGGGCACACCAGAATTGGATCTGATGGTGTCTCGTCAGAATGCCAAACTTCCTCGATACGGGTCCAGGTCAAGGGATCCTCAGGCAGTACTGATAGATGCTCTAGCAGTACCCTGGTTGTTCAATCTGGCTTATGTGTTTCCACCTTTTCTTCTCCTTCCTCGTTTGATTACCAGAATTGCACAACTTGGACGTGGTTCGTGCTTTAAAGTTTTACTTGCAAGCGACCAAAGATTTCCATCAAACATCTTCTTTGTTGTCTATTCTGGAAAATGTAGAGGTCAAAATGCTAAGGCTACCTCTCTTGCCTTTTGGCTGAAAAGCATCATCCGGTTGGCTTCCACATGGGCTTTTAAAAATGATGCTTCTGTTGAACAGATTTGTAAGGCTGCGACTTGGTCTTCGCTTCATACCTTTTCCAAATTTGATACCTTTGCTTCTTCGGAGGCTATTTTTGGGAGAAAAGTTCTTCAAGCAGTGGTGCCTTCTGTTTAACCATCTGTCTTGTCCCTCCCGTTCATCCGTGTCCTGTATGTAGCTTTGGTATTGTATCCCACAAGTAAAGGATGAATCCGTGGACTCATCTTACCTTTATAGAAGAAAACTAAATTTATGCTTACCTGATAAATTGATTTTTTTCTATGGTAAGATGAGTCCGCGGCCCGCCCTGTCATTTTAAGACAGATTGTATTTTTTGATTTAAACTCAGTCACCTCTGCACCTTGTAGTTTCTGCTTTTTCTTCCTGTACCTTCGGTCGAATGACTGGGGGGTGGAGCTAAGGGAGGAGCTATATAGACAGCTCTGCTGTGGTGCTCTTTGCCACTACCTGTAGGGAAGGATAATATCCCACAAGTAAAGGATGAATCCGTGGACTCGTCTTACCATAGAAGAAATCAATTTATCAGGTAAGCATAAATTTAGTTATTTCATTTTTATCTGATCTCTAGAAATCTTGTAAATCGAAGTTTTGTTGAGCTATTTAGGATGTTAGATCCTGTACTTATCCATCCTTTATCTGGCCATGGAATTTGTGATTGTTCTAAAAATGTTAATCTAGTTTTACACTTAGAACAACATTACTATGAATGTTCCCTAATTCTAAATACTTGTGAATCAGTTTAGTTCTTGACCTTCATAGTTGTCTGGTTATGGGCTTTATATTATAATCCATTTAGATGTATTTCTTTTGAGTCACCATGAAACACCTCATATGAGTTTTTGTATCTTTATACCAGTGCTTCTAGCAAATCATATCACAGTGATTTTACCTTAACAATCTCTTGGTAAAGACTTACCACAATTCCATAGTGAATTTTCTTCCCAAAAAAATCAGGGGAGATGTTAACAGCAAGCATGGAAGTGGTCATTGTTAATCCCAGGAAGATTTATGTAGCCTGTGTTCCAGGTATACATTGGGAAGCAGATTTCCTGAGTCTGGAGACTATTAAGCAAGGGTTATTTCATGAGTATCTTATTTAAATGTTTCTCAAGAGTTTGCTTCCTTGAGATATTCATAACGTTTATTAAAAGACTATAATTCTGGTCCTAGCTTGGTGAAGGAGGCATTGGTTTCCAATTTTATTCCTGTGTCAGGGTAGGGTGTTAGTTATCCGATTCTTCAGTCATTGATAGTTAGAGCTTCTATTTCTCTGAAGCTTACAAGCCTATTAAAACATCTAGATTGTTTTTGTTTTTTTCTCCCTCCCTGTCATTCTGTTTCTATAAATGAGTCATACGCCTGATCTTTTTCCAAGAATCAAGAATTTTGACCATCTTCTTTCTCTTTCTAATAGATCCCAGATTACCTATAAGTGAACTGATGATTTCAGGAATGGGGAAGGGGATGTGTAGGGGAAGGGGCTATGCATTGAAAAGGCAGGTAAAAGTGTCTTCGCAATTACGTTATGATTTATTATAAACTAGTATACAAGTCTATGCTGGCATTACCACAGGAGTATGTGTTATCTTACAGCACACAACTGTATTGTTATGTCTGAAATATTATATTAGTTATTCTTCGACAAGGCAAAGCAGCATTCTAACTTAGGGTACATTTGTATTCAGCTTAAAGGGACATCAAAGTCGAAGTTAAACTGATGATTCAGAGCATGCAGTTTTAAGATACTTTTCAATTTATTTCTGTTTTAAAAATACTTTGTTCTATTGATATTCTTTGGTAGGGAAGTTCAGAATCAGTTTAGTAATCAGTAATGCGCGACTAGGAGCTGATGACTGGTTGTTATGCACATATGCCCCTTGTCATTAGCTCACCAGATGTGTTCTGCTAGGTCCCAGTAATGCATTGCCAGCTTTAACACTGTGTTTAATAAGGGTTTAAACATGGTTATATGCAAGCAATAGTGCAACAATAAAATTTACTAACACATTAGAGCGTTTTCATTTTGCACTTATGTCCATTTTATTTTCAGTAGTAATACCACCCATTTCACCTCAAATGTGTATATAGTAGTGTTACACCCATTGGTTAGGTTGTTTTTACTTAGCTAATGTTCCATCTATTGGTTACATCAGATTTACCAGTGCAAAATATTTCCACACTGCTCCACCTTTCATAGAACCTAATTATGTATTTAAGCATCAAAATATTTGAAGCGGTTTGTAGAGTCCACGGCTTCATTCATTACTTGTGGGGGAAAAAGAATGTGGCCACCATGAGGAGGCAAAGACACCCCAGCCAAAGGCTTAAATACCTCCCCCACTCCCTTCATCCCCCAGTCATTCTTTGCCTTTCATCACAGGAGGTTGGCAGAGAGGTGTCGGATGATTCAGAGTAGTCTCTTATGGAGGGTAATGCTCTTCGAGATGGGACTGGAGTTTTAAGTAGTCCTGTTAGCCTTTGAGTGAGAGCATGGGTGAAAGTTAGAGTCCGGAGATGCAGGGAGAGTCTTTCTGCAAAACCATCCTGACTCAGATTGACAGTTCCATAAGCAATCAGCTTTGATGAGTTTCGCTGCTTGCTTTCTGCTCTCAAGTCCATTTCAGGAGTGATGCTACTACCCTTTCACACTTGATAGGCTGTGTTCCTGTTCCACGGCATAGATTCTGGTAAGATAATTTCATTTATATACATATAACGCAAGAAGAAATTGTCACAGTGTGTCTCCTTTTATCTGTATAGAATCAAGCGTTAAGGGGGTTATTGAACAGGGAGGGGGTTTATGCATAATATTGTTTGTGTTTAATGCTGCGGCATGTGTGAGATGAGGCTCTGTCAATGTGTGAACAGTCAGTTTTCTTTAGCGAGAGAACGTTGCGCGCCTTTTTTGGCACGTTTTTCTCTAGGCTGGGGCGGTGCTACATGGCACCCCATGTGAGCAGGTGTGGCCTCTAACCTTCTCTTTCCTGACCGGCGGTTGTAGGAGACGAAGCGGTTTCTCTGTGGTCCGGGTCATAGGAGGTGGTGAGTGCCCCGGCCATTGGCGTATAAAAGTGCCATTTAATTTCTATCTAGTCCGTAATAAAGGAGCTAGCTATGGAGGACTCTGATATGTTAGAGGGTACTCCCTCTTTAACAAGACCTAATAACTGTGTCTATTGTGAGGAGGTTCCGTTTGATCCGCCTGCTCAGCTCTGTTCCACATGCTTTGATAAAATTGCAATATCTTAAAATAAGATATTTAGTACAACTGAGCCATCCACCTCTGAGGGTTCAACGTCCCGCAAGGTGCGTTCCCTACATTAATCTCCGATTGCACATGCAGCTCACCAGGGCACTACTAATCCTCCCGCGGGAGGGGCCCTTTGGCCGCCAGATTTCGCTGATCGATTGCAAACAGCGGTTTCTGCGGCCTTCAATGCCTTACCACGCCCTACTAAGTGCAAGCAAAAGGTGAAACATAGCTATCCGTCCCAGGAGTCATCTACTCCGTTGGATGTCTGACAGGTTATCCGATGTTAAAGATGACTCCGACTCTTCGGAGTGCGCTTTTTCTGGATCAGAATCGGCGACATCTTGACCTCCGACGGAGGAGCCAGACTTTAAATTTAAGATTGAGCTTTTGTGCTTTCCGTTAAGAGGTGCTTGCTACTTTAGAGGTTCCTGAACCGAAAACTACCGGAGGAACATTCAATCCCTAAACTAGATAGGGTTTATGAGGACAGGGTGGTGCTTCAGACCTTCCCTGTCCCAGTTAAGATGGCTAATATTATTAAGAACGAATGGGAGAAACTTGGTTCATCTTTTTCCCCCTCTACTTCTTTTAAAAAACTTTTCCCTGTTCCGGACTTGCAGCTTGAGCTGTGGGGGCCATTGCCAAGGTGGATGGTGCTATCTCCACGCTTGCTAAGCGAAATATCCCGCTCGAAGATAGCTCTTCGTTTAAGAAACCCATGAATAAAAAATTGAAGTCCATGTTGAGAAAGATGTTTCAGCTCACAGGGTTTGTTTTTCAACCGGCAGCGGCAGTTGCTGCGCTGGCTGGGGCTGCTACCTACTGGTGTGACGCTATGTCAGCTATGATCGAGGTGGAGACTCCCTTTGAGGAGATACAGGATCAAATTAAGGCCTTAAGGGTAGCCAGTTCATCTGTGATGCAAATATGCAGATTATTTGCCTGAATGCCAAGACAGGTTTTTCGATTCTAGCCCGTAGGGTTCTGTGGTTAAAGTCGTGGTCTGCTGACATAACTTCCAAGTCTAGATTACTATCCCTTCCGTTTAGGGGAAGGTTCTGTTTGGTCCAGGCCTAGACGCCATCATATCCACGGCCACTGGTGGCAAGGGTGCTTTCCTACCGCAGGATAAGAAGAATAAGCCTATGGGGTCTAATTTTCGGACCTTTCATTCGGACAAGTCCCAATGCCAGCAGCCTGCCGCAAAAACCAAGCAGTCCAAGGGATCTTGGAAACCAGCTCAATCTTGGAACAAAACCAAGCAGAGCAAGAAGCCTGACGAGACCAAATCGGCATGAAGGGGGTGGGATCCGTCTCTGGATCATGTAGGGGGCAGACTATCTCTTTTTGCGGAGGCTTGGATAAGAGACGTTTAGGACCCCCTTGGGTTCTGGAGGTCATTGCCCAGGGTTACAGGATAGGATTCAACTCATCCACCCAGAGGCAGATTCCTCCTGTCAAACCTATCATCAAGACCAGAGAAAATAGATGCCTTTCTAGAGTGTGTGTGAGGGATCTCTCCTCTCTCGGAGTAATAGTTCCTGTCCCTCTAGCAGAAAGAAGTCTGGGGTATTATTCAAACCTTTTCGTGGTCCCAAAGAAGGGCACGTTTCGCCCGATTCTAGACCTAAAGTGCCTAAACAAGTTTCTGTCTGTCCCATCTATCAAGAGGGAGACGATCAGGTCGATTCTGCCCCTAGTTCAAGGTGGACAGTTCATGACCACAATAGATTTGAAGAATGCTTACCTTCACGTTCCAATCCACAGGGATCATTTTAGGTTCCTAAGATTTGCATTTCTAGACCAACACTTCAAGTTTGTGGCCCTACCTTTCGGTCTGGCGACTGCCCCAAGAGTCTTTATGAAGGTTCTGGGAGCGCTGCTCATGGTGGCGAGAACCAGAGGTATTGCAGTGGCTCCTTATCTGGACGACATCCATATAGATTCCATGTCCATTAAGATATTCCTGACAGATCAGAGACGTTGCAAGATTGCATCCAGATGTCTTGCCCTTCAGACCTCCTCAAGGCCATATGTGGCCAGGTGTATGGAGGTGATTGGGCTCATGGTATCCAGCATAGATGTCATTCCATACGCCAGGTTCCATCTCGGACCTCTTCAGTTGTGCATGATGAGACATTGGAATGGCGATCACTCAAATCTATCCCAACAGATCTCTCTGGAAGACCAAACGAGGGAATCCCTCTCTTGGTAAATCCGTCCGGGACAACTGTCCCAGAGGACATCCTTCTTGAGACCATCCTGGGAGATTGTGACCAAGGACGCAAGTCTGTCAGGATGGGGAGCTGTTTGGGGTGCCAGGAAGGCACAGGGCAGGTGTACTCGAGAGGAGTCGATTCTACCGATTAAGATTCGGGCGATATTCAACGCTCTGAGGGCTTGGACCCCCCCCTGGGGTCGTCCCGATTCATCAGATTCCAGTTAGACAACATTACCTCGGTGGCTTACATCAATCATCAGGGGGGAACGAGAAGCTCCCTAGCCATGAGGGAAGTATCTTGGATTCTGGACTGGGCGGAATCCCACAACTGTTCGCTGTCAGCGATCCACATTCTGGGTGTGGACAACTTGGAAGCGGACTTTCTCAGCAGACAATCGTTTCATCCTGGGGAATGGTCTCTCCATCCCGAGGTGTTCACGGAGATCTGCAACAGACTGGGGACGCCGGAGATCTCATGGCGTCCAGACTCAATTTCAAGCTACCCAGATACAGGTCGCGGTCCAGGGATCCTCAGGCAGAGTTGATAAATGCCTTAGTGGTATCCCGGGAGTTTAACCTAATTTAAATTTTTCCACCTTTGCCACTTCTACCTCGTGTAGTGGGCCACATCAAGCAGGAGCAAGCTTTGGGTATTCTGTTTGCTCCGTCGTGGTCGCGGAGGATGTGGTTTGCGGATCTGGTAGGGATGTCGTCTCTTCCATGGAGGTTACCTTGTCGCAGAGATCTGCTGGTTCAGGGTCCCTTTCTACACCAAAATCTCGATTCTCTGAGGCTGACTGTGTGGAGATTGAACGTCTAGCCCTAGCCAAAAGAGGTTTTTCTGAGAGCATGATTGATACTCTCATTCAAGCCAGGAAACAGGTCACTCGTCACATCTATCATAAGGTGTGGAGGACCTAATTGTCCTTGTGTGAGGATCGTGGATATCCCTGGCATAAGGTTAGGGTATCGAGGATTTTGTCCTTTCTCCAGGATGGGTTGGATAAGGGTCTTGCCTCCAGTTCCTTAAAGGAGCAGATTTTGGCTTTATCTGTACTGTTACACAAGAAGCTTGCGGAGCTTCCTGATATTCAGTCCTTTGTTCAGGCTCTGACTAGCATCAGGCCTGTCTTTAGAAGTTCTGCTCCGCCTTGGAGCTTAAACTTAGTACTTAAGATTTTTCAGGGGGCTCCGTTTGAGCCTATGCATTCGCTTGACATAAAGATTCTTCTTGGAAGGTTCTATTCTTACTGGCTATTGCATCGACACGCAGAGTCTCTGAGTTGGCAGCCTAGCAATGTGAGCCTCCTTACATAGTTTTTCACGCCGATAAGGCTGTTCTTCGCTCTGGGTTGGGATTTCTTCCCAAAGTTGTGTCAAATCATAACATCAATCAGGAAATAGTAGTTCCTTCCTTGTGTCCTAACCCTTCTTCGTCAAAGGAAAGGTTGCTTCATAATTTTGATGTGGTTGGAGCCTTGAAGTTCTATCTTCAGGCCACAAAAGAATTCAGACAGACTTTGTCTTTATTTGTTGTATATTCAGGGAAACACAGGAGGCAAAGGGCCTCTTCCACTTCCCTATCTTTTTGGTTAAGGAGCATTACCTGTTTGGCCTATGAGACAGCGGGACATAAGCCTCCTCAGAGGATTACGGCTCACTCTACTAGGGCTGTGGCCTCTTCCTGGGCCTTTAAGAATGAGGCTTCTATGGAGCAGATTTGTAAGGCTGCTACTTGGTCCTCCTTACATACTTTTTGCTAAATTTTACAAATTTGCTTTGGCGGAAGCGGCTTTTGGGGGAGAGGTTCTGCAGGCTTTGGTGCCCTCAGGGGTCCCGCCTCCTCTTACCCTCCCGTTTTTTCATTGTGTCCTCTAGAACTTGGCTATTTGTTTCCCACAAGTAATCAATGAAGCTGTGTACTCTCCTTTCATTAAGATGGATAACATAAATTATGCTTACCTGATAATTTCATTTCCATCTGTGGGAGGAGAGTCCACCGCTCCCTCCCATTTCTCCGGTGGGCGGACCTAAATTTATTTGTATTCTTCTGGCACTATTTATACCCTGATATTTATTCTACTGTTCCTTGTTCCTTTGGCAGAATGACTGGGGTGTGAGGGGAGTGGGGGAGGTATTTAGGCTTTTGGGGGGGGGGTGTCTGCCTCCTCCTGGTGGCCAGGTTCTTATTTCCCACAAGTAATGAATGAAGCCGTGGACTCTCCTCCCACAGATGGAAATGAAATTATTAGGTAAGCATAATTTATGTTTTTGACAAGTCTTTTATAAAAAACAGAAACGTCAGAACATGTTAGCAATTCTCCAATGTAGATATGTCGCTTTTGTCATCTGTCTTCAGTAAATCTTGATTTAAGCATGAACCATCCCCTTCTCTCTCTCTGTAGGTGTGGACAGGAACATGGACTCCTCACATGAATAGTGTGCATATGAACCAGATGGGTTGAATTGGATACCTCCCTCAAGATGGAAAACCATATGCAAGAAGCGGAAAAATATTAAAATAATAAAATGTCATCCAATGGGCTGAAAGAGAAGACTCCCAGATCATTCTCCTGATGTGCTTGACTGAAGTGTGTAGGCTTTTTGCAGAAGAACTTACTAACTGACCTTTTTCTGTGACAGTTGTGACCACCCAGTTCGCACCAATCTCACTATAATTTGCATTTCCATTTTTATTTAAAAAAAAAAAAATTTTGTTCTTTCTTTTTTTTATGGACATTACTTTTTTTCTTTCTTTGAAGCTGTTTGGCTGGTTGGTTTTAGTACTGTAAACTGCTTCTGAGCAAACACAGACAAAATTAGCAAAATTATGTAACTGATTCAGAAGTTTTAGAATGGCAAATAAATGTACAATTGTTTACATAACAGAAATGACTAAGCAGAGAATTCCGTATGTCAGTATAGATGCTCTACATTATGTAGACTTAAGTTAATGTGAGATGTACCTTCATATACAGAGATCTGGATGTTTCCTTCATACATTAAACTATTAATAAGCATAACTTTAATTGTGTAATTTTATTTTAACTAATTTGAGCATATTACTTGGGAGATGTCTTGTCGCACCTTATTTGGATGTTATCTCATTCATTTTTAAAACATATATTTAAGTTTTCACCACATGTAGAGGATTGTATGCTGCCCCAAATATTCATTAAATTCTGCTTTTGCTGTATAGTTTATTTTAACAAATACAGTGATTTGTATAATATTTTTATTCTAAATTTCTTTTGTCACAGCACACAAAGATTCATTTTCTGATAAAAATACTTCACATGGGAAAAGTTGTAGATACTTGTATAAGCTAGCAGTATTCGTCTCTCCTACCTACCTCCCTTCAAATTATGTTTCCGGTTTCTACATGTTGAATTGCAGTGATCTGAGCTCTGAGTTACAAATGATATTGATAATTTTACTAGGGCTGCAACTAACGATTATTTTCATTATCGATTAATCGGCCGATTATTTTTTCGACTAATCGGATAAAAAATAAATAAATTATTTTTTCCTATATTTTAAATAAAATCCACATACTGAGTGTTACAAATATAAATTTCAGACTTAAACTTTACATTAACACAACTATTGGTCCATTTTTTTAAGCAGCAGAACAATTTTTTTATAATCAAGCAAAACAAAACCACAAACTGTTTGAAAAGAGGTAATACTAGTAATAGGTAGACTACCACTGCTTATAACATTCTGTTATTCACTCTTTCAGAAACTTTGCATTGAAAGGCTAAATGTCACCATGACCACATGCTCCTGGCTGAGTCTGGCTCTCTTTTTTGCAAGCTATTTTGCCTGCAGCAGAGAAGAGGTGCTCAGATGGTGTTGTGGTGCCTAAGATGTATAAGTAGGGTTTTGCCAATTTCACCAAGGTGGGCTATTTATCTTTGTTAGCTCTCCTCCAATGCAAGGGGCCTCTTAACAAAGTAACCATGGACTTCATTCTGACATAAAAATAATCTTGAATATCTATATGCAATGGTAAACAACCATCTATAAGGTTAGGAAAAAATATATTTAATCCACTCTTAAACTAACAGATATATACTTACAGAGGTTGAATTTGGTACATATTACATTAATTAAAAATATAGAAGAAAAAAAAAAAGACGACACACAGGTAACAGGACACAGCCTTACACAATTATCTATAGAGTACATATAATCGGCAACAGCAAGCGATCCACTAATAATTGTGCAAACAGGTAATAGTGACATCAATTCATATAACAAATCCCATCAATCTAGGGCTAGGTGTAAACAACAAGCTCGGCACTATTTCATGGAAAGCATAGTCCCAAATCACCTGATTTAATATAAAGAATCCAAATGACGACTCCTATTTTTTTTCTGGGTTGCACATGAGACAGGAGTAGTTGTAAGCTTAAAAAAAAACCTGATAGTGTCCTGAAAAAGTGAAACATAAAATGTCTGTAGACGTCCTTTAGGCTAAGGGCATAACCATAAAACACATTGGAGTAACACATTGGTGTAAAGCAGCTGGTGCTGTGTGCAAACCAACTAATCGATTAGGAGAATCGTTGACAACTATTTTCATTATCGATTATTATCGATTATGCAGATTAGTTGTTGCAGCTCTAAATTTTACTGAATGAAATATGATCTTTCTGCGCATCCTTCTATGATTGAGAAATGTGGGTGACATTGGATTTCTCATTAGTCATAAAATTAGTTAGTCAATCATAAGACTTTCACACTCCTTTATTTTGTGCATAATTATTGTTTTCACCAAAGAAGACTTGCATACCTCACTATTACACAGTGCCTAATAAACACCAGGAAAGAATAGGACACTTTTTTTTCTTGAGAGCTCATGCGCGTGGCAATAAAACATTCACAACAAAATCTTTTGTACAACAAGAAAATAACTACACATACTATTACGGGTTGTATTCCCTTTCTCAACAGCATGTGTAAGATCAATAAATCCATATTATGTAAGCACTACTATTAGTTTCTACAGTTCCTTGTGAGATGCACAGCATGATAGTCTAAATTTCAAGTTCGCAGTTAAGGTATTCAGGGATTTGTTTCCCGTTAGGGATGTGCAAATATTCATGATTTGGCATTTCTATCTGCAACACACAGCTATATGGATTTG
The DNA here is from genome assembly GCF_027579735.1 of Bombina bombina. Taxonomy (NCBI): domain Eukaryota; kingdom Metazoa; phylum Chordata; class Amphibia; order Anura; family Bombinatoridae; genus Bombina; species Bombina bombina. The sequence goes on from NC_069500.1 coordinate 917,186,438, forward strand.
CATAGATATTTGTCAAACAAGAAAATGTCAGCGCAAAAGGGGAACCTAAACAACCTGCTGGTGGAAAATATAATGTGATACCTTGGGAAATGGGCTGCTGGTGATGAAACTATATACAATGTGCATCAGTCAAAAAAAAAAAAATATATATATATATATATAATAAAATAAATAAATCCAGATATGATAAAAATGAAAAAGTCGCCACATGCAGGTACAGTCCAGTTCAATTCTATCAGCTTGCTAATGAATATATGTTGATCAGGTGCTGCAGCTTCTGGAAGTGTTTTCTCTTCCCAAGGATAAAACCGATCTGTAATATACAAAGGAAACAGCGCACCTCCAATTCACATAATTTATTACAAAAGAAAAAATTTGCTAATACAATTGCACTTACTAGAAAAACAAGATAAAAAGTTCAGCACTCATCCAATCCCATATGATAAGAAATGTCCTTAATGTGTTTTTGCTGGGTGAAAAGTTTCTGGATTTATCAATAGAACGTTAGAATCGCTACAGCTGGGGAATCCTAATAAGGGGAGGATGGAATGATTCCTATCATACGGGATTGGATAAGTGCTGAATTTTGCAATTGTATTAGCAGATTTTTTCTTTTGTAATTATCATGTGAATCGGAGGTGCGCTGTTTCTTTTGTATATTACAGATTGCAAAGATATTTGTGTTGCACTTTTACTATGGTTAGAAAACAGGAATGCACAAATATTTGTAATTCAACATTCACCTCCCTTTGTTGACCCCTTCTCTGTTACTTTTCCCTTTATCTCTTTGTAGGTACCTTTTATTTTGATTTAATTCATGTAATTGGCAAGAGTCCATGAGCTAGTGACGTATGGGATATACAATACTACCAGGAGGGGCAAAGTTTCCCAAACCACAAAATGCCTATAAATACACCCCTCACCACACCCACAATTCAGTTTTACAAACTTTGCCTCCTATGGAGGTGGTGAAGTAAGTTTGTGCTTGATTTCTTCTATGATAAGCGCTTTTAAGCATTTTGAAGCCCAATTCCTCTCAGAGTACAGTGTTTGTCAGAGGGATGCGAAGGGAGTATTGCCTATTGATTTTATGGTTTTCCTTGCGGGAAATCTTTTCAAAGGTTCTCTGTTATCGGTTGTAGGGATTCATCTCCTACCTCCCTTTTCAGATCGACGATATACTCTTATTCACCATTACCTCTGCTGATACTTTTTCAGTACTGGTTTGGCTATCTGCTATATGTGGATGGCTGTCTTTCGGTAAGTATGTTTTTCTTTTTTAAGACACTCTCAGCTATCGTTTGGCACTTTATGTATTAATATAAAGTTTTAAATATATGTATTTTACTTATATTTGCCATGAGTCAGGTCTATGTATATTTCCTTTTGCAGATTGTCAGTTTCAGTTTGGGAAGCATGTTTAGGGAGTTATTTGTCTTACCTGGGGTATAGTCCTTTTTTTCAAATTGACTTTTTTCTTTTAATTTCGCTGGCATAATTAGGCTCGCAAGGGCGCAAAATGCTGTTATTTATTGCGTCTTTCTTGGTGCGAGATTTTTTTTGGCACAAAGGTACGTCTTTGACGCAAGTTTGTCATTTCCGGCGTCTTAGTTGAATTGGAGGTGCACAGTTTCCTTTGTATATTACCATTGTTTAATTCAGGGGGGCCTCTTTTGTTAGTCCTACCTGGACTGTGATCTCAACAGATGCAAGTCTTTCAGGTTGGGGAGCTGTCTGGGGATCTCTGACAGCACAAGGGGTTTGGAAACCTCAAGAGGCGAGGTTACCAATCAATATTTTAGAACATCGTGCTGTTTTCTAGGCTTTTCAGGTTTGGCCTCCGTTAAAGAGAGAACCATTCATTTGTTTTCAGACGGACAATTTCACAACTGTGGCATATGTCAATCATCAGGGTGGGACTCTCAGTCCCCTAGCTATGAAAGAAGTATCTCTGATACTTTCTTGGGCTGAATCCAGCTCTTGTCTAATTTCTGTGGTGCATATCCTAGGTGTAGACAATTGGGAAGCGGATTATCTCAGCCGTCAGACCTTGCATCCGGGGGAGTGGTCAGATTGTACAGATGTGGGGTCTTCCAGAAATAGATCTGATGGCTTCTCATCTAAACAAGAAACTTACCAGGTACTTGTCAAGGTCCAGGGATCCTCAGGCGGAGATGCTGGATGCTTTAGCAGTTCCTTGGTTTTACCAACCTACTTATATCTTTCCGCCTCTAGTTCTTCCAAGAGGGATCTCCAAGATAATTATGGAACAATCATATGTGTTTCTGATAGCACCAGCGTGGCCTCACAGGTTTTGGTATGTCGATCTTGTCCAGATGTCCAGTTGCCAGCCTTGGCCACTTCCTCTAAGACCAGACCTTCTGTCTCAAGGGCCGTTTTTCCATCAGGATCTCAAATTGTTAAATTTGGAGGTATGCAGATTGAACGCTTAGTGCTTAGTCATAGAGGTTTCTTTCATGTAATTGGCAAGAGTCCATGAGCTAGTGACGTATGGGATATACATTCCTACGAGGAGGGGCAAAGTTTCCCAAACCTCAAAATGCCCATAAATACACCCCCCACCACACCCACAATTCAGTTTTACAAACTTTGCCTCCTATGGAGGTGGTGAAGTAAGTTTGTGCTAGATTTCTATGTTGATATGCACTTCTCAGCATGCTGAAGCCCGGTTCCTCTCAGAGTGCAGTGAATGACAGAGAGATGTGAAGGGAGTATTACCTATTGAATGCAATGGTCATCCTAACGGGGATCTATTTCATAGGTTCTCTGTTATCGGTCGTAGAGATTCATCTCCTACCTCCCTTTTCAGTACTGGTTTGGCTATCTACTTTATGTAGATGAGTGTCTTTTGGTAAGTATGTTTTCCTTTATTTAAGACACTCTTAGCTATGGTTTGGCACTTTAAATCTGAAGTTCTAAATATGTTTGTACTTATATTTGCCATGATTCAGGTTATCAGTATATTTCCTTTTTTACAGACTGTCAGTTTCATTTTGGGAAATGCACATATAGAAAAAAAAAATTCTTACCTGAAATTTTTCAAAATTGACTTTTTTTTCCAAATTGCGGGCTGTTAGGCTCGCGGGTGCGCAAAATGCTATAATTTATTGCGTAATTTTTGGCACGAGAATTACGTTTGTTGACGGTTTTTCGTCATTTACGGCGTCTTACTTGGCGCCGAAAATTTTCACCGTAGTTGCGTCATCTATGACGCTCGTGTTTGTTGCAGACGTTTTTGGCGCCAAAAATTTTTTGTCAGTTGTGGGCGTCATACATGGAGCCAGACTTTTTGACATTATTTAGGTCTTCATGTATTTTTGCTTCTGGTTTCCAGAGGCTTATTCTGTTTGCATTTTTTCCCATTCCTTAAACTGTCATATAAGGAAATTGATAATTTTGCTTTATATGTTCTTTTTTCTATTACATATTGCAAGATGTCCCAGTCTGACCCTGTATCAGAATCTACTTCTGGAATGCTGCTGCCTGATGTCGGCTATACCAAAGCTAAGTGCATTTGTTGTAAACTTGTGGTAACTGTTCCTCCGGCTGTAGTTTGTGTTAGTTGTCATGATAAACTATCAAACGCAGATAATATTTCCATTAGTAATAATCCATTACCTGTTGTTGTTCCTTCAACATCTAATGTTCAGGATATTCCTGTTAATGTGAGAGAATTTGTTTCTAATTCTATTCAGAAGGCCCTGTCTGTTATACCACCTTCTAATAAACGTAAAAGGTCTTTTAAAACTTCTCATAAATCTGATGAATTTTTAAATGACCGACAGCATTCTGATTTATCTATCTCTGATGAGGATCTCTCTGGTTCAGAAGATTCTGCACACCACGAAAGGACTGTTTAAACTTAACACAAATATTGTGGGAGTGCTACCAAAGTGACCAAATAATTACAAAACAGCAAAGAGATATTTTGGTGCACATCCAACCACTTAAGTCCACTTCTACATGGCATATTAGTATATGTTTCTGTCTGCCAAATATACTTAGCTTCTAATAAAATTGGGATAAATATCTCACAATAATATGAGCATATATTTGTGCTGCTAAAACAAATATACTGCAAAAAATGTTTTGCTTTAAAATTGCCTTTAAATGAAATGGGATCTTAGTCACACAATATGATCATATTCTGCTAAGCCAGTCTACCACTTACAAGGTGTCCCACATCAGACCAGTCCTATACTAACCAGTATCCACACTGCAGCAAGTCATGTCTACACAGTGTGAAGCTTTCTAGCTTATAAAGTATATTAATCAGGAACACACCTGGGCTGGGTGGCGTGCAGTAACCCTTTGGTTACTGCACGCCACCCAGCCCAGGTGTGTTCCTGATTAATATACTTTATAAGCTAGAAAGCTTCACACTGTGTAGACATGACTTGCTGCAGTGTGGATACTGGTTAGTATAGGACTGGTCTGATGTGGGACACCTTGTAAGTGGTAGACTGGCTTAGCAGAATATGATCATATTGTGTGACTAAGATCCCATTTCATTTAAAGGCAATTTTAAAGCAAAACATTTTTTGCAGTATATTTGTTTTAGCAGCACAAATATATGCTCATATTATTGTGAGATATTTATCCCAATTTTATTAGAAGCTAAGTATATTTGGCAGACAGAAACATATACTAATATGCCATGTAGAAGTGGACTTAAGTGGTTGGATGTGCACCAAAATATCTCTTTGTTGTTTTGTAATTATTTGGTCACTTTGGTAGCACTCCCACAATATTTGTGTTAAGTTTAAACAGTCCTTTCGTGGTGTGCGTAACCAAAAAAAACCCTCTGTTGTATTTCTAATAGGGATCTGACCAAAATCCCTCCCCTTTGGTTACTGCACGCCACCCAGCCCAGGTGTGTTCCTGATTAATATACTTTATAAGCTAGAAAGCTTCACACTGTGTAGACATGACTTGCTGCAGTGTGGATACTGGTTAGTATAGGACTGGTCTGATGTGGGACACCTTGTAAGTGGTAGACTGGCTTAGCAGAATATGATCATATTGTGTGACTAAGATCCCATTTCATTTAAAGGCAATTTTAAAGCAAAACATTTTTTGCAGTATATTTGTTTTAGCAGCACAAATATATGCTCATATTATTGTGAGATATTTATCCCAATTTTATTAGAAGCTAAGTATATTTGGCAGACAGAAACATATACTAATATGCCATGTAGAAGTGGACTTAAGTGGTTGGATGTGCACCAAAATATCTCTTTGTTGTTTTGTAATTATTTGGTCACTTTGGTAGCACTCCCACAATATTTGTGTTAAGTTTAAACAGTCCTTTCGTGGTGTGCGTAACCAAAAAAAACCCTCTGTTGTATTTCTAATAGGGATCTGACCAAAATCCCTCCCCTTTGGTTACTGCACGCCACCCAGCCCAGGTGTGTTCCTGATTAATATACTTTATAAGCTAGAAAGCTTCACACTGTGTAGACATGACTTGCTGCAGTGTGGATACTGGTTAGTATAGGACTGGTCTGATGTGGGACACCTTGTAAGTGGTAGACTGGCTTAGCAGAATATGATCATATTGTGTGACTAAGATCCCATTTCATTTAAAGGCAATTTTAAAGCAAAACATTTTTTGCAGTATATTTGTTTTAGCAGCACAAATATATGCTCATATTATTGTGAGATATTTATCCCAATTTTATTAGAAGCTAAGTATATTTGGCAGACAGAAACATATACTAATATGCCATGTAGAAGTGGACTTAAGTGGTTGGATGTGCACCAAAATATCTCTTTGTTGTTTTGTAATTATTTGGTCACTTTGGTAGCACTCCCACAATATTTGTGTTAAGTTTAAACAGTCCTTTCGTGGTGTGCGTAACCAAAAAAAACCCTCTGTTGTATTTCTAATAGGGATCTGACCAAAATCCCTCCCCTTTGGTTACTGCACGCCACCCAGCCCAGGTGTGTTCCTGATTAATATACTTTATAAGCTAGAAAGCTTCACACTGTGTAGACATGACTTGCTGCAGTGTGGATACTGGTTAGTATAGGACTGGTCTGATGTGGGACACCTTGTAAGTGGTAGACTGGCTTAGCAGAATATGATCATATTGTGTGACTAAGATCCCATTTCATTTAAAGGCAATTTTAAAGCAAAACATTTTTTGCAGTATATTTGTTTTAGCAGCACAAATATATGCTCATATTATTGTGAGATATTTATCCCAATTTTATTAGAAGCTAAGTATATTTGGCAGACAGAAACATATACTAATATGCCATGTAGAAGTGGACTTAAGTGGTTGGATGTGCACCAAAATATCTCTTTGCTGTTCAGAAGATTCTGCCTCAGATATTGACACTGACAAAACTTCATATTTATTTTAAATGGAGTATATTCGTTCTTTATTAAAAGAGGTGTTGATTGCATTAGATATGGAGGAGACTAGTCCTCTTGATATTAAAAACCAGTAAACGTTTAAATTCGTTTTCTCCAACATAGGTGTGTCCGGTCCACGGCGTCATCCTTACTTGTGGGATATTCTCTTCCCCAACAGGAAATGGCAAAGAGCCCAGCAAAGCTGGTCACATGATCCCTCCTAGGCTCCGCCTACCCCAGTCATTCTCTTTGCCGTTGTACAGGCAACATCTCCACGGAGATGGCTTAGAGTTTTTTAGTGTTTAACTGTAGTTTTTATTATTCAATCAAGAGTTTGTTATTTTAAAATAGTGCTGGTATGTACTATTTACTCTGAAACAGAAAAGAGATGAAGATTTCTGTTTGTAAGAGGAAAATGATTTTAGCAACTGTTACTAAAATCGATGGCTGTTCCACACAGGACTGTTGAGAGGAATTAACTTCAGTTGGGGGAACAGTGAGCAGACTTTTGCTGCTTGAGGTATGACACATTCTAACAAGACGATGTAATGCTGGAAGCTGTCATTTTCCCTATGGGATCCGGTAAGCCATTTTTATTACAGAGTAAATAAGGGCTTCACAAGGGCTTGTTAAGACTGTAGACATTTTCTGGGCTAAATCGATTCATATATAACATATTTAGCCTTGAGGAATCATTTAATCTGGGTATTTTTGTAAAATAATATCGGCAGGCACTGTTTTAGACACCTTATTCTCTAGGGGCTTTCCCTAATCATAGGCAGAGCCTCATTTTCGCGCCGGTATTGCGCACTTGTTTTTGAGAAGCATGACATGCAGTCGCATGTGTGAGGAGCTCTGATACATAAAAAAGACTTTCTGAAGGCGTCATTTGGTATCGTATTCCCCTTTGGGCTTGGTTGGGTCTCAGCAAAGCAGATACCAGGGACTGTAAAGGGGTTAAAGATAAAAACGGCTCCGGTTCCGTTATTTTAAGGGTTAAAGCTTCCAAATTTGGTGTGCAATACTTTTAAGGCTTTAAGACACTGTGGTGAAATTTTGGTGAATTTTGAACAATTCCTTCATACTTTTTCGCAATTGCAGTAATAAAGTGTGTTCAGTTTAAAATTTAAAGTGACAGTAACGGTTTTATTTTAAAACGTTTTTTGTACTTTGTTATCAAGTTTATGCCTGTTTAACATGTCTGAACTACCAGACTGTGTTCTGAATGTGGGGAAGCCAAGGTTCCTTCTCATTTAAATAGATGTGATTTATGTGACACTGAAAATGATGCCCAAGATGATTCCTCAAGTGAGGGGAGTAAGCATGGTACTGCATCATTCCCTCCTTCGTCTACACCAGTCTTGCCCACTCAGGAGGCCCCTAGTACATCTAGCGCGCCAATACTCCTTACTATGCAACAATTAACGGCTGTAATGGATAATTCTATCAAAAACATTTTAGCCAAAATGCCCACTTATCAGCGTAAGCGCGACTGCTCTGTTTTAGATACTGAAGAGCATGAGGACGCTGATGATAATGGTTCTGATATGCCCCTACACCAGTCTGAGGGGGCCAGGGAGGTTTTGTCTGAGGGAGAAATTTCAGATTCAGGGAAAATTTCTCAACAAGCTGAACCCGATGTGATTACATTTAAATTTAAGTTGGAACATCTCCGCGCTCTGCTTAAGGAGGTGTTATCCACTCTGGATGATTGTGAGAATTTGATCATCCCAGAGAAACTATGTAAAATGGACAAGTTCCTAGAGGTCCCGGGGCCCCCAGAAGCTTTTCCTATACCCAAGCGGGTGGCGGACATTGTAAATAAAGAATGGGAAAGGCCCGGTATACCTTTCGTCCCTCCCCCCATATTTAAAAAATTGTTTCCCATGGTCGACCCCAGAAAGGACTTATGGCAGACAGTCCCCAAGGTCGAGGGGGCGGTTTCTACTTTAAACAAACGCACCACTATACCCATAGAAGATAGTTGTGCTTTCAAAGATCCTATGGATAAAAAATTAGAAGGTTTGCTTAAAAAGATGTTTGTTCAGCAAGGTTACCTTCTACAACCAATTTCATGCATTGTCCCTGTCACTACAGCCGCGTGTTTCTGGTTCGATGAGCTAGAAAAGGCGATCGATAGTGATTCTCCTCCTTATGAGGAGATTATGGACAGAATCCGTGCTCTCAAATTGGCTAATTCTTTCACCCTAGACGCCACTTTGCAATTGGCTAGGTTAGCGGCGAAAAATTCTGGGTTTGCTATTGTGGCGCGCAGAGCGCTTTGGTTGAAATCTTGGTCAGCGGATGCGTCTTCCAAGAACAAATTGCTTAACATTCCTTTCAAGGGGAAAACGCTGTTTGGCCCTGACTTGAAAGAGATTATCTCTGATATCACTGGGGGTAAGGGCCACGCCCTTCCTCAGGATAGGTCTTTCAAGGCCAAAAATAAACCTAATTTTCGTCCCTTTCGTAGAAACGGACCAGCCCCAAGTGCTACGTCCTCTAAGCAAGAGGGTAATACTTCTCAAGCCAAGCCAGCCTGGAGACCAATGCAAGGCTGGAACAAGGGAAAGCAGGCCAAGAAGCCTGCCACTGCTACCAAGACAGCATGAAATGTTGGCCCCCGATCCGGGACCGGATCTGGTGGGGGGCAGACTCTCTCTCTTCGCTCAGGCTTGGGCAAGAGATGTTCTGGATCCTTGGGCACTAGAAATAGTCTCCCAAGGTTATCTTCTGGAATTCAAGGGGCCTCCCCCAAGGGGGAGGTTCCACAGGTCTCAATTGTCTTCAGACCACATAAAGAGACAGGCATTCTTACATTGTGTAGAAGACCTGTTAAAAATGGGAGTGATTCATCCTGTTCCATTAGGAGAACAAGGGATGGGGTTCTACTCCAATCTGTTCGTAGTTCCCAAAAAAGAGGGAACGTTCAGACCAATCTTGGATCTCAAGATCCTAAACAAGTTTCTCAAGGTTCCATCGTTCAAAATGGAAACTATTCGAACAATTCTTCCTTCCATCCAGGGAGGTCAATTCATGACCACGGTGGATTTAAAGGATGCGTATCTACATATTCCTATCCACAAGGAACATCATCGGTTCCTAAGGTTCGCATTCCTGGACAAGCATTACCAGTTCGTGGCACTTCCTTTCGGATTAGCCACTGCTCCAAGGATTTTCACAAAGGTACTAGGGTCCCTTCTAGCGGTACTAAGACCAAGGGGCATTGCAGTAGTACCTTACTTGGACGACATTCTGATTCAAGCGTCGTCCCTTCCTCAAGCAAAGGCTCACACGGACATAGTCCTGGCCTTTCTCAGATCTCACGGATGGAAAGTGAACGTAGAAAAGAGTTCTCTATCTCCGTCAACAAGGGTTCCCTTCTTGGGAACAATAATAGACTCCTTAGAAATGAGGATTTTTCTGACAGAGGCCAGAAAAACAAAACTTCTAAACTCTTGTCAAACACTTCATTCCGTTCCTCTTCCTTCCATAGCGCAGTGCATGGAAGTAATAGGTTTGATGGTAGCGGCAATGGACATAGTTCCTTTTGCGCGCATTCATCTAAGACCATTACAACTGTGCATGCTCAGTCAGTGGAATGGGGACTATACAGACTTGTCTCCGACGATTCAAGTAAATCAGAGGACCAGAGACTCACTCCGTTGGTGGCTGTCCCTGGACAACCTGTCACAAGGGATGACCTTCCGCAGACCAGAGTGGGTCATTGTCACGACCGACGCCAGTCTGATGGGCTGGGGCGCGGTCTGGGGACCCCTGAAAGCTCAGGGTCTTTGGTCTCGGGAAGAATCTCTTCTACCGATAAATATTCTGGAACTGAGAGCGATATTCAATGCTCTCAAGGCTTGGCCTCAGCTAGCAAAGGCCAAGTTCATACGGTTTCAATCAGACAACATGACGACTGTTGCGTACATCAACCATCAGGGGGGAACAAGGAGTTCCCTGGCGATGGAAGAAGTGACCAAAATCATTCAATGGGCGGAGACTCACTCCTGCCACCTGTCTGCAATCCACATTCCAGGAGTGGAAAATTGGGAAGCGGATTTTCTGAGTCGTCAGACATTACATCCGGGGGAGTGGGAACTCCATCCGGAAATCTTTGCCCAAATTACTCAATTGTGGGGCATTCCAGACATGGATCTGATGGCCTCTCGTCAGAACTTCAAGGTTCCTTGCTACGGGTCCAGATCCAGGGATCCCAAGGCGACTCTAGTAGATGCACTAGTAGCACCTTGGACCTTCAAACTAGCTTATGTATTCCCGCCGTTTCCTCTCATCCCCAGGCTGGTAGCCAGGATCAATCAGGAGAGGGCGTCGGTGATCTTGATAGCCCCTGCGTGGCCACGCAGGACTTGGTATGCAGATCTGGTGAATATGTCATCGGCTCCACCATGGAAGCTACCTTTGAGACGAGACCTTCTTGTTCAAGGTCCGTTCGAACATCCGAATCTGGTCTCACTCCAGCTGACTGCTTGGAGATTGAACGCTTGATCTTATCAAAACGAGGGTTCTCAGATTCTGTTATTGATACTCTTGTTCAGGCCAGAAAGCCTGTAACTAGAAAAATTTACCACAAAATATGGAAAAAATATATCTGTTGGTGTGAATCTAAAGGATTCCCTTGGAACAAGGTAAAGATTCCTAAGATTCTATCCTTTCTTCAAGAAGGATTGGAGAAAGGATTATCGGCAAGTTCCTTGAAGGGACAGATTTCTGCCTTGTCTGTGTTACTTCACAAGAAGCTGGCAGCTGTGCCAGATGTTCAAGCCTTTGTTCAGGCTCTGGTTAGAATCAAGCCTGTTTACAAACCTTTGACTCCTCCTTGGAGTCTCAACTTAGTTCTTTCAGTTCTTCAGGGGGTTCCGTTTGAACCCTTGCATTCCGTTGATATTAAGTTATTATCTTGGAAAGTTTTGTTTTTGGTTGCAATTTCTTCTGCTAGAAGAGTTTCAGAATTATCTGCTCTGCAGTGTTCTCCTCCTTATCTGGTTTTCCATGCAGATAAGGTGGTTTTACGTACTAAACCTGGTTTTCTTCCGAAAGTTGTTTCTAACAAAAACATTAACCAGGAGATAGTCGTGCCTTCTTTGTGTCCGAATCCAGTTTCAAAGAAGGAACGTTTGTTGCACAATTTGGATGTTGTTCGCGCTCTAAAATTCTATTTAGATGCTACAAAGGATTTTAGACAAACATCTTCCTTGTTTGTTGTTTATTCTGGTAAAAGGAGAGGTCAAAAAGCAACTTCTACCTCTCTCTCTTTTTGGATTAAAAGCATCATCAGATTGGCTTATGAGACTGCCGGACGGCAGCCTCCTGAAAGAATCACAGCTCATTCCACTAGGGCTGTGGCTTCCACATGGGCCTTCAAGAACGAGGCTTCTGTTGATCAGATATGTAGGGCAGCGACTTGGTCTTCACTGCACACTTTTACCAAATTTTACAAGTTTGATACTTTTGCTTCTTCTGAGGCTATTTTTGGGAGAAAGGTTTTGCAAACCGTGGTGCCTTCCATTTAGGTGACCTGATTTGCTCCCTCCCTTCATCCGTGTCCTAAAGCTTTGGTATTGGTTCCCACAAGTAAGGATGACGCCGTGGACCGGACACACCTATGTTGGAGAAAACAGAATTTATGTTTACCTGATAAATTACTTTCTCCAACGGTGTGTCCGGTCCACGGCCCGCCCTGGTTTTTTAATCAGGTCTGATAATTTATTTTCTTTAACTACAGTCACCACGGTATAATATGGTTTCTCCTATGCAAATATTCCTCCTTTACGTCGGTCGAATGACTGGGGTAGGCGGAGCCTAGGAGGGATCATGTGACCAGCTTTGCTGGGCTCTTTGCCATTTCCTGTTGGGGAAGAGAATATCCCACAAGTAAGGATGACGCCGTGGACCGGACACACCGTTGGAGAAAGTAATTTATCAGGTAAACATAAATTCTGTTTTTTTAAACCTCATGTAGTTATTCCAGAGGTTTTTCCAGTTCCTGATCCTATTTCAGAGTTAATTTCTAGGGAAGAGACTGTACCCTGTGCCAACTGATAGATTGGAGTTTTGGGAAAAGATCCCCATGGTTGATGGGGCTATCTCTACTCTTGCTAAGCGTACTACTATTCCTACGGCAGATAGTACTTATTTTATAGATCCTTTAGATAGGAAGCTTGAATCTTATCTAAGGAAGGCTTATTTATGTTCAGGTCATCTTCTTAGGCCTGCTATTTCTTTGGCTGATGATGCTGCAGCTTCAACTTTTTGGTTGGAAACTTTAGCGCAACAAGTTCCAGATCCTAATGTGTATAGCATTGTTAAGCTAATTCAACATGCTAATATTTTCATTTGTGATGTCATTAGAATTGATGTCAGGTATATGTCTTTAGCTATTTTAGCTAGAAGAGCTTTATGGCTTAAATCTTGGAATGCGAATATGACTTCTAAGTCAACATTGTTATCTCTATCTTTCCAAGGTAATAAATTATTTGGTTCTCAGTTGGATTCTATAATTTCAACTGTCACTGGGGGGAAGGGAGCCTTTTTGCCTCAGGATAAAAAATCTAAGGGTAAATTTAGGGCTGCTAACCGTTTTCATTCCTTTCGTCAGAATAAGGAACAGAAACCTGACCCTTCCCCTAAAGGAACGGTTTCCAATTGGAAGCCTTCTCCAGTCTGGAATAAATCCAAGCCTTTTAGAAAATCAAAACCAGCCCCCCAGTCCGCATGAAGGTGCGGCCCTCATTCCAGCGCAGCTGGTAGGGGGCAGACTTCGATTTTTCAATGATGTTTGGATCAATTCAATCCAAAATCATTGGATTCAGAACATTGTTTCTCAAGGGTACAGAATAGGTTTCAAGGTAAGACCGCCTGTGAGAAGTTTCTCTCACGCATTCCAGTGAACCCAGTAAAGGCTCAGGCTTTACTGAAGTGTGTTTCAGACCTGGAGTTATCCGGGTTAATTGTGCCAGTTCCATATCTGGAAGGGGGTCTGGGGTTTTATTCAAATCTGTTCATTGTTCCAAAGAAAGAGAATTCTTTCAGACCAGTTCTGGATCTAAAAATTTTGAATCATTATGTAAGAATACCAACATTCAAAATGGTGACTATAAGGACTATTCTGCCTTTTGTTCAGCAAGGGCATTATATGTCCACAATAGACTTACAGGATGCTTATCTTCATATTCCGATTCATCCAGATCATTATCAATTCCTTTTTCTAGACAAGCATTACCAATTTGTTGCTCTTCCTTTTGGCCTAGCAACAGCTCCAAGGATTTTTTCAAAGGTTCTCAGTGCCCTACTTTCTGTAATCAGAGAGCGGGGTATTGCGGTGTTTCCTTATTTGGACGATATCTTGGTACTTGCTCAGTCTTTACATTCTGCAGAATCTCACACAAATTAACTAGTGTTGTTTTCTTAAAAGACATGGTTGGAGGATCAATTTAACAAAAAGTTCCTTGATTCCTCAGACAAGGGTAACCTTTTTAGGATTCCAAATAGATTCAGTATCCATGACTTTGTCTCTAACACACAAAAGACGTCTGAAATTGGTTTCAGCTTGTCGGAACCTTCAGTTTCAGTCATTCCCTTCAGTAGCTATGTGCATGGAGGTTTTAGGTCTCATGACTGCAGCATCGGACGCGATCCCCTTTGCTCGTTTTCACATGAGACCTCTTCAGCTTTTTATGCTGAACCAATGGTGCAGGGATTATACAAAGATATCACAATTGATATCCTTAAATCCCAATATTCGACTATCTCTAACTTGGTGGTTAGATCACCACCGTTTGGTCCAGGGGGCCTCATTTGTTCGTCCAACCTGGACTGTGATATCAACAGATGCAAGTCTTTCAGGTTGGGGAGCTGTCTGGGGATCTCTGACAGCGCAGGGGGTTTGGAAATCTCAAGAGGCGAGATTACCAATCAATATTTTGGAACTCAGTGCGATTCTCAGAGCTCTTCAGTTTTGGCCTCTTCTGAAGAGAGAACCGTTTATTTGTTTTCAAACCGACAATGTCACAACCGTGGCGTATGTCAATCATCAAGGTGGGACTCACAGTCCTCAAGCTATGAAAGAAGTATCTCGGATACTTGCATGGGCGGAATCCAGCTCTTGTCTAATATCTGCGGTCTATATCCCAGGTATAGACAATTGGGAAGTGGATTATCTCAGTCGCCAGACTTTACATCCGGGAGAATGGTCTCTTCACCCATATGTGTTTTTTCAGATTGTTCAGATTTGGGGGCTTCCAGAAATAGATCTGATGGCTTCTCATCTAAACAGGAAACTTCCCAGGTGTCTGTCCAGGTCCAGGGATCCTCAGGCGGAAGCAGTGGATGCATTGTCACTTCCTTGGAATTATCAACCTGCTTATATCTTTCCGCCTCTAGTTCTTCTTCCAAGAGTGATTTCCAAAATCCTAATGGATCGTTCATTTGTACTGCTGGTGGCTCCAGCATGGCCACACAGGTTTTGGTATGTGGATCTTGTTCGGATGTCCAGTTGCCAACCTTGGCCACTTCCGTTAAGGCCAGACCTTCTATCTCAAGGTCCATTTTTCCAACAGGATCTCAAATCATTAAATTTGAAGGTATGGAGATTGAACTTTAGTGCTTAGTCATAGAGGTTTCTCTGACTCAGTGATTAATACTATGTTGCAGGCTCGCAAATCTGTGTCTAGAAAGATTTATTACCGAGTTTGGAAGACTTACATTTCATGGTGTTCTTCTCATGAATTCTCTTGGCATTCTTTTAGAATTCCTAGAATTTTACAGTTTCTTCAGGATGGTTTGGATAAGGGTTTGTCTGCAAGTTCCTTGAAAGGACAAATCTCTGCTCTTTCTGTTCTGTTTCACAGAAAAATTGCTAATCTTCCTGACATTCATTGTTTTGTACAGGCTTTGGTTCGTATCAAGCCTGTCATTAAGCTAATTTCTCCTCCTTGGAGTCTTAATTTGGTTTTGAGGGCTTTACAGGCTCCTCCGTTTGAGCCTATGCATTCTATGGACATTAAATTACTTTCTTGGAAAGTATTGTTTCTTTTGGCCATCTCTTCTGCTAGAAGAGTTTCTGAATTATCTGCTCTTTCTTGTGAGTCTCCTTTTCTGATTTTTCATCAGGATAAGGCGGTTTTGCGGACTTCATTTAAATTTTTACCTAAAGTTGTGAATTCCAACAACATTAGTAGAGAAATTGTTGTCCCTTAGTTATGTCCTAATCCTAAGAATTCTTTGGAAAGATCTTTGCATTCTTTGGACGTGGTTAGAGCTTTGAAATATTATGTTGAAGCTACTAAAGATTTCAGAAAGACTTCTAGTCTATTTATCTTTTCTGGTCCTAGGAAAGGTCAGAAGGCTTCTGCCATTTCTTTGGCGTCTTGGTTAAAGCTTTTGATTCATCATGCTTATTTGGAGTCGGGTAAATCCCAGCCTCAGAGGATTACAGCTCATTCTACTAGGTCAGTTTCTACTTCCTGGGCTTTTAAGAAAGAAGCTTCTGTTGATCAGATTTGCAAAGCAGCAACTTGGTCTTCTTTGCATACTTTTACTAAATTCTACCATTTTGATGTTTTCTCTTCAGAAGCAGTTTTTGGTAGAAAAGTTCTTCAGGCAGCTGTTTCAGTTTGATTCTTCTGCTTATAATTTCAGTTTTTTTCATTATTTAGATTAAAACTTTTTGATTTGGGTTGTGGATTCTTTTTTCAGCGGAATTGGCTGTCTTTATTTTTATCCCTCCCTCTCTAGTGACTCTTGCGTGGAGTTCCACATCTTGGGTGTTTGCTATCCCATACGTCACTAGCTCATGGACTCTTGCCAATTACATGAAAGAAAACATAATTTATGTAAGAACTTACCTGATAAATTCATTTCTCTTACTTGGTGTATCCAGTCCACGGAATCATCCTTGTGGGATATTCTCATTCCCTACAGGAAGTGGCAAAGCTGTCCATATAGCTACCCCTCAGGCTCCGCCCCCCAGTCATTCTCTTTGCTGCTTTAACAAGTAGCATCTCCACGGGAGGGTAAAGTGAATGTGGTGTTAGATTTGTTTTTTGTCTATTCTGGTAAGAAGAGAGGTCAGAAAGCGACTGCTACCTCTCTTTCCTTCTGGCTGAAAAGCATCATCCGATTGGCTTATGAGACTGCTGGACAGCAGCCTCCTGAACGAATTACAGCTCATTCCACCCGAGCTGTGGCTTTCACATGGGCCTTCAAGAATGAGGCTTCTGTTGAACAGATTTGTAAGGCAGCGACTTGGTCTTCACTGCATACTTTTGCCAAATTTTACAAATTCGATACTTTTGCTTCTTCAGAGGCTATTTTTGGGAGAGAGGTTTTGCAAGCAGTGGTGCCTTCCATTTAGGTTACCTGACTTGTTTCCCTCCCTTCATCCGTGTCCTAAAGCTTTGGTATTGGTATTCCACAAGTAAGGATGAATCCGTGGACTGGATACACCAAGTAAGAGAAAACAGAATTTATGCTTACCTGATGAATTGCTTTCTCTTACGGTGTATCCAGTCCACGGCCTGCCCTGGCAATTAAGTCAGGTTCAAATTTATCTTTGTAAAACTACAGTCACCACTGCTCCCTATGGTTTCTCCTTTTTCTCCTAACCGTCGGTCGAATGACTGGGGGGACGGAGCCTGAGGGGGAGCTATATGGACAGCTCTGCTGTGTGCTCTCTTTGCCACTTCCTGTAGGGAATGAGAATATCCCACAAGTAAGGATGAATCCGTGGACTGGATACACCGTAAGAGAAAGCAATTTATCAGGTAAGCATAAATTCTGTTTTCTTTCATATTGGCAAGAGTCCATGAGGCCCACCCTTTTTGTGGTGGTTATGATTTTTTTTGTATAAAGCACAATTATTCCAATTCCTTGTTGATGCTTTCACTCCTTTCTTATCACCCCACTTCTTGGCTATTCGTTAAACTGAATTGTGGGTGTGGTGGGGGTGTATTTATGGGCATTTTGAGGTTTGGGAAACTTTGCCCCTCCTGGTAGGAATGTATATCCCATACGTCACTAGCTCATGGACTCTTGCCAATATGAAAGAAATGAATTTATCAGCTAAGTTCTTACATAAATTTTGTTTTCTCTCTGACTCAGTGATTAATACTATACTACAGGCTCGTAAGTCTGGTTCAAGGAAGATTTATTATCGAGTTTGGAAGACTTATATTTCATGGTGTTCTTCTCATAAATTCTCCTGGCATTCTTTTAGAATTCCTTGAATTTTACAGTTCCTTCAGGATGGTTTGGATAAAGGTTTGTCTGCAAGTACTTTGAAGGGACAACTCTCTGCTCTTTCTGTTTTATTTCATAGAAAGATTGCTATGCTTCCTGATATTCACTGTTTTGTTCAGGGTTTATGTTCATATTAAGCCTGTTATTAAATCAATATTTCCTCCTTGGAATCTTAATTTGGTTTTGAAGACTTTGCAGGCTCCTCCTTTTGAGCCTATGCATTCTTTGGATATTAAACTACCTTCTTGGAAAGTGTTTTCTTTTGGCCATCTCTTCAGCTAGAAGAGTTACCGAATTGTCTGCTCTCTCTTGTGAGTTTCCTTTTCTGATTTCTCTTGCAAGGTGTATCCAGTCCACGGATTCATCCTTACTTGTGGGATATTCTCATTCCCTACAGGAAGTGGCAAAGAGAGCACACAGCAGAGCTGTCCCTATAGCTCCCCCCTAGCTCCACCCCCCAGTCATTCTCTTTGCCGGCTCTGGCAGCAGGGACTCTCTACGGGAGGGAAAAGTGAATGTGGTGTTAGATTTGTAGTTTTATATCTTCAATCAAAAGTTTGTTATTTTTAAATGGTACCAGTTTGTACTATTTACTCTCTGGCAGAAATGTGATGAAGAATTCTGCTGAGAGGAAAATGATTTTAGCATGTTGTAACTAAAATTGGGATTATCCTAATTTATGAAGGTATAATCTAGATTTTATTAAAGACACAGAGACGATTTATTTTGCATTCTCTTTCTTTACTATTAAAATGCAGTTATTTAAAGTATAGATAAAAATACAACAAACTGTCAAATTTAAAAAGTAGACAGTACAACAGAAAATAAATCAGTGACCAATCAGGATAGAGAACTGATTAAACTAAAACCACATAACCAATCAGATTAAAAATAAGTCCTATAAACTGTCCAAAATACAGCAATACATCCTCTTTCTTTGAAACTGAAGAAGGAAACAAAAAATCCATCATGAAGAAATAACTCTAAATGAACAGGAAACAGAAAGCCATGAAGAGTAGAAGCTTGAAGAGAAAGATCATCCATGATGAAAACTCCGACTTGTCTGGAAGGATAGAAAAACAACTGGAAAGCTATTGAAGATGTGGAAAACTTGATTGAAGATCTGACTTCTCCAAAAGATGTGAAGGGACAAAGCCACTTAGGAGAATATCCTTATTATTGGTTGGTAACTGAAATAAATATACAATTCATGTTAATAATATAATAAAACAAATCAAGGGTGGGAAAAATTATATAACAATATAAAATAGAGGAGGGAAAATAATCGTCTCTGTGTCTTTAATAAAATCTAGATTATACTTCATAACGTAGGATAATCCCAATTTTATTACAAGACCAGAGACTCATATTTTGCTAGTTTAAAGCAACTAACAAAATAAATTAAGCGAGGCATGTTCAATGGGTTTAAAATAAAATTGTTTAAAAATAGAATCAGAAGACCAGTCAGCTGCATCCAAAATTTGCTGAAGGGTAGCAGCTTTCAAAAATGCTTTAGAAGCAGCTGATCCTCTAACAGAGTGAGCTGAAAAAGATACATCAATACCTGCTTCCCTCATAACCCATTTAACCCACCTGGCTATAGAAATATAGGAGACAGGATGATGAGGAGGAACAAAAGATAACAAAAGTTGATTAGAGGAAGAACGAAAAGAAGAAGTTCTGCGTTCATACTCTTTGAGACATACAACCACACAAAGAAGAGGTTCCGAAGGTAAGTAAGGATAGAAAATAGAAGTAGAAAAAGATTTAGTTCTTTTAGAAATAAAGAAAGTAACACCTTCAGGAGTAAAACATTTAGAATCCAAATCTAAAGCTCAGACATCAGAAACTCTACAAAAAGAAATTAAACACAAAAGGGTAGCCAATTTAGCATTAAGTTGTTTTAAGGATAAAAATTCATTAAAAGGCCAAGATTTAAAAAGGGAAAAAATAAGATCAACATCCCAAAAAGAAGAATATTTAGGAGTTGGGGGTCTTTTAAGTTTAATTGCTTTCATTAATTTACAAATTAAAGGGTGTTGACCCACAGGGAAATTATTAATAAAAGAATGTTTAGCTGAAATTGCAGATCTAGAAACATTAATGGTTCTGTAAGCTAATCCTAATTCAAAAAGAGAAGTGAGGAAATTAATGATATAACTTATATCCACTGAAAGGGGATCCAAACTTCTTTCCAAGCACCAGCCAGACCATCTGGTCCATGCGGAAAAATAGCATTTTCTGGTCCCGGGGGCCAAAGAGTCCCCAAGGAGTTCTTGAGCTTGTTGTGATAAACCTTTGAAAGAAGAAGATTGCCCGAAATTGACCAAGCTATAAGACAAAGAGATCCTTGAATGATAAGATCGTGAGGATGACCTTCTGGATCTGACAACAGAAGAGGAAAAACAGGAAGAAGAAGAGGATGGTTGACAGACAATTCTAGAAGAGATGGGTACCAGGGTTGAGATGGCCAAAGAGGAGTGATGAGAAGAATTGAAAGAAGATCTCGATGGACTATTAAAATGACTCTCTGAATCATTGAGAAAGGAGGAAACGCATAAGCTGTCTGAAGAGGCCAAGGGTGGAGAAATGCATCGATCGCCAATGCCTCCGGATCTGGACGCCAACTGAAATAAGGACGAATCTGATGATTCAGTCTCGAAGCGAACAGATCCATCGAAAAGGGACCCCTGAGAGATTGAAGTGAATGAAAAACTTGATGAAGTTTCCAATCGCTGGAATCTGTCAGATATCGAGAACCTCAATCCGCCGCGACGTTGGATAATCCTGGAATATATTCCTCTTTGACAGAAATATTTCTGTCCAAGCAAAGATGAATGAATTCTTTCGTAATAATCGACAAATCTCTTGATTTTGTACCACCTAGACGATTCAAATAACGAACTGCAGAAATATTGTCCATTCTGAGTAAAATTGACACAGGCAAAGAATCTTTTACAAAACTTTTGACTGCAAAAGAGCCTGCCAAAAGTTCTAAGCAGTTGATGTGAAAATGTTTTTCCTCTGAAGACCATTTTCCTCCTGTGATTGAAGGACCACAACGAGCTCCCCAACCCGAAAGACTGGCATCGGATTCTATAATTAAATCTGGAGATTTTCCAAAAATGGCTCTCCCGTTCCAAGCTTCTATATGAGAGAGCCACCATGAAAGTTCCTCTTTGACTTCCGATGAAAGAGGAATGAGATGGGAATAAGACAAACCTTTCTGAAGGTGAAAAAATGTTTAGACTTTGAAGTTCCCTGTAATGAAGAGGAGCAGGGAAAATAGCCTGAATAGAGGATGAGAGTAACCCAACTATTCTGGCTATAGTCCTGATGGGAACTAAAGACAAAGAAAGAGTTTTTGAAATCTCTTTCTTGATATTCACATTTTCTTTCATGTAATTAGCAAGAGTCCATGAGCTAGTGACGTATGGGATATACCATATCTACTATATGTAGATGAGTGTCCTGGGGTAAGTAAGTCTTATTTTTTGTGACACTCTAAGCTATGGTTGGGCACTTTATATGTAAAGTTCTAAATATATGTCTTTAAACTTATATTTGCCATGATTCAGGATGATCAGTATTCCTTATTTCTTTCATGTAATTAGCAAGAGTCCATGAGCTAGTGACGCATGGGATATACATTCCTACCAGGAGGGGCAAAGTTTCCCAAACCTCAAAATGCCTATAAATACACCTCACCACACCCACAATTCAGTTTTACAAACTTTGCCTCCCGTGGAGGTGGTGAAGTAAGTTTGTGCTAGATTCTTCGTTGATATGCGCTTCGCAGCAGGCTGGAGCTCGGTTTTCCTCTCAGAGTGCAGTGAATGTCAGAGGGATGTGAAGAGAGTATTGCCTATTTGAATACCATGGTCTCCTTCTACGGGATCTATTTCATAGGTTCTCTGTTATCGGTCGTAGAGATTCATCTCTTACCTCCCTTTTCAGATCGACGATATACTCTTATATACCATTACCTCTACTGATTCTCGTTTCAGTACTGGTTTGGCTATCTACTATATGTAGATGAGTGTCCTGGGGTAAGTAAAATCTTATTTCTCCAACATAGGTGTGTCCGGTCCACGGCGTCATCCTTACTTGTGGGATATTCTCTTCCCCAACAGGAAATGGCAAAGAGCCCAGCAAAGCTGGTCACATGATCCCTCCTAGGCTCCGCCTACCCCAGTCATTCTCTTTGCCGTTGTACAGGCAACATCTCCACGGAGATGGCTTAGAGTTTTTTTAGTGTTTTTTTTTGGGCGGAGTCTCACTCCTGCCACCTGTCTGCTATCCACATCCCAGGAGTGGAAAATTGGGAAGCGGATTTTCTGAGTCGTCAGACATTGCATCCGGGGGAGTGGGAACTCCATCCGGAAATCTTTGCCCAAGTCACTCAGCTGTGGGGCATTCCAGACATGGATCTGATGGCCTCTCGTCAGAACTTCAAAGTTCCTTGCTACGGGTCCAGATCCAGGGATCCCAAGGCGGCTCTAGTGGATGCACTAGTAGCACCTTGGACCTTCAAACTAGCTTATGTGTTCCCGCCGTTTCCTCTCATCCCCAGGCTGGTAGCCAGGATCAATCAGGAGAGGGCGTCGGTGATCTTGATAGCTCCTGCGTGGCCACGCAGGACTTGGTATGCAGATCTGGTGAATATGTCATCGGCTCCACCTTGGAAGCTACCTTTGAGACGAGACCTTCTTGTTCAGGGTCCGTTCGAACATCCGAATCTGGTTTCACTCCAGCTGACTGCTTGGAGATTGAACGCTTGATCTTATCGAAGCGAGGGTTCTCAGATTCTGTTATCGATACTCTTGTTCAGGCCAGAAAGCCTGTAACTAGAAAGATTTACCACAAAATTTGGAAAAAATATATCTGTTGGTGTGAATCTAAAGGATTCCCTTGGGACAAGGTTAAGATTCCTAGGATTCTATCCTTCCTTCAAGAAGGATTGGAAAAAGGATTATCTGCAAGTTCCCTGAAGGGACAGATTTCTGCCTTGTCTGTGTTACTTCACAAAAAGCTGGCCGCTGTGCCAGATGTTCAAGCCTTTGTTCAGGCTCTGGTTAGAATTAAGCCTGTTTACAAACCTTTGACTCCTCCTTGGAGTCTCAATTTAGTTCTTTCAGTTCTTCAGGGGGTTCCGTTTGAACCCTTACATTCCGTTGATATTAAGTTATTATCTTGGAAAGTTTTGTTTTTGGTTGCAATTTCTTCTGCTAGAAGAGTTTCAGAATTATCTGCTCTGCAGTGTTCTCCTCCTTATCTGGTGTTCCATGCAGATAAGGTGGTTTTACGTACTAAACCTGGTTTTCTTCCAAAAGTTGTTTCTAACAAAAACATTAACCAGGAGATTATCGTACCTTCTCTGTGTCCGAAACCAGTTTCAAAGAAGGAACGTTTGTTGCACAATTTGGATGTTGTTCGCGCTCTAAAATTCTATTTAGATGCTACAAAGGATTTTAGACAAACATCTTCCTTGTTTGTTGTTTATTCCGGTAAAAGGAGAGGTCAAAAAGCAACTTCTACCTCTCTCTCTTTTTGGATTAAAAGCATCATCAGATTGGCTTACGAGACTGCCGGACGGCAGCCTCCCGAAAGAATCACAGCTCATTCCACTAGGGCTGTGGCTTCCACATGGGCCTTCAAGAACGAGGCTTCTGTTGATCAGATATGTAGGGCAGCGACTTGGTCTTCACTGCACACTTTTACCAAATTTTACAAGTTTGATACTTTTGCTTCTTCTGAGGCTATTTTTGGGAGAAAGGTTTTGCAAGCCGTGGTGCCTTCCATTTAGGTGACCTGATTTGCTCCCTCCCTTCATCCGTGTCCTAAAGCTTTGGTATTGGTTCCCACAAGTAAGGATGACGCCGTGGACCGGACACACCTATGTTGGAGAAAACAGAATTTATGTTTACCTGATAAATTACTTTCTCCAACGGTGTGTCCGGTCCACGGCCCGCCCTGGTTTTTTTAATCAGGTCTGATAATTTATTTTCTTTAACTACAGTCACCACGGTACCATATGGTTTCTCCTATGCAAATATTCCTCCTTAACGTCGGTCGAATGACTGGGGTAGGCGGAGCCTAGGAGGGATCATGTGACCAGCTTTGCTGGGCTCTTTGCCATTTCCTGTTGGGGAAGAGAATATCCCACAAGTAAGGATGACGCCGTGGACCGGACACACCGTTGGAGAAAGTAATTTATCAGGTAAACATAAATTCTGTTTTTTTGTGACACTCTAAGCTATGGTTGGGCACTTTATATGTAAAGTTCTAAATATATGTCTTTAAACTTATATTTGCCATAATTCAGGATAATCAGTATTCCTTTATAATTCAGACTGTCAGTTTCATTATTTGGGATAATGCATTTTAATTTAATTTATTTTTCATTACCTTGAAAATTTTCAATTGACCATTTTCCCTGCGTGCTGTTAGGCTCGCGGGGGCAGAAAATGTTTCTTTTTATTGCGTCATTCTTGGCGTGGACTTTTTTGGCGCAAAAAAATTTGTCATTTCCGGCGCCGTAGTTGACGCCGGAAGTTGTTTTCTGTAACGTCATTTTTTTGACGCATGTGTATTCAGACATTTTTTTTGTAATAAGTTATCATGATAAACTTTTACATGCAGAATCCGTTAGTATTTATGCTTATATATTTGCTATTCTTTTTACATCTTATGTACAAGAATTACTTAGAAGATTTATAAGAATATTTTTCTGATTCTATTTTAAAGGCTTTGTCTGACATCGTGCCTTCTAATAAAAAATTTTAGGTCTTTTTCAAACTTCTTTTTTAATTATTGAAGTTTCAAATGACCAACAACATAATGATTTATCCTTCTCTGATGATGTTTTTTTCTCATTCAGAAGTTTCTTCATCAGATATTGACATTAACAAATCCACTTTTTTATTTTTTTAAAGTACATTTGTTCTTTGTTGAAGAGGTGTTGATTATTTTGGATATTAAGGTAATTAGTTCTTTCAAGACTAACTAACATTTTATTTCTGCTTATTTATTCTTCTGTATTTTCAGAGGTTTTTTTCCAGTTCCTCATACTAGGGAATGGAATAGGCTGAGAATTTTCTTTTATTCCTTCTTTAAAGGTTTTAAACTATATTCTTTGCCGGCAGTTCATTTCAATTTTGAAGGTTCTCCAATTTAATGGGGCTATCTCTACTTCTGCTAATTATGCTATTGTTTCTATAGCAAAATAGTATTTATTTTTCCTTTAGATGGTTGTATCTTATTTAAGGAAAATTATTTATTTTCAGGTACTTTTCTTGGACCTGTGATTTATTTGAATGATGTTGCAATTGCTTCATTTTTTCTGTTTACTTTTAAATCAAGTATCAGATTATGATTTATTTTAGCATTGTTAAGGACAAAATCTACTAGACTAATAAGTGCTTTTGCATTTGTCTTGTTGTTTTGCATTTGTTGATTATGTAAGTCCAGTGTGTTGACTGGTCCTTTAACTGGGTTATCATGCTAATATTTTTCATTTGTGTCTTCATTTTATTGAATATTTTTGCAAATGAGGTTTATTCTATGTCCTTAGCTGTTTTAGCTAGAAGAATTTTGTGATTTCTAAAAAATCCATATTTCTTTCATGTAATTAACAAGAGTCCATGAGCTAGTTACGTATGGGATATACATTCCTACCAGGAGGGGCAAAGTTTCCCAAACCTTAAAATGCCTATAAATACACCCCTCACCACACCCACAAATCAGTTTTACAAACTTTGCCTCCAAGGGAGGTGGTGAAGTAAGTTTGTGCTAGATTCTACGTTGATATGCGCTCCGCAGCAAGTTGGAGCCCGGTTTTCCTCTCAGCGTGCAGTGAATGTCAGAGGGATGTGAAGAGAGTATTGCCTATTGAATGCAGTGATCTCCTTCTACGGGGTCTATTTCATAAGGTTCTCTGTTATCGGTCGTAGAGATTCATCTCTTACCTCCCTTTTCAGATCGACGATATACTCTTATATTTACCATTTCCTCTACTGATTCTCGTTTCAGTACTGGTTTGGCTTTCTACAAACATGTAGATGAGTGTCCTGGGGTAAGTAAGTCTTATTTTCTGTGACACTCTAAGCTATGGTTGGGCACTTTATTTATAAAGTTCTAAATATATGTATTCAAACATTTATTTGCCTTGACTCAGAATGTTCAACTTTCCTTATTTCCAGACAGTCAGTTTCATATTTGGGATAAATGCATTGAATTATCATATTTTTTCTTACCTCAAAAATTTGACTTTTTTCCCTGTGGGCTGTTAGGCTCGCGGGGGCTGAAAATGCTTCATTTTATTGCGTCATTCTTGGCGCGGACTTTTTTGGCGCAAAAATTATTTTCCGTTTCCGGCGTCATACGTGTCGCCGGAAGTTGCGTCATTTTTTGACGTTATTTTGCGTCAAAGATGTCGGCGTTCCGGATGTGGCGTCATTTTTGGCGCCAAAAGCATTTAGGCGCCAAATAATGTGGGCGTCTTTTTTGGCGCTAAAAAATATGGGCGTCATTTTTGTCTCCACATTATTTAAGTCTCATTATTTATTGCTTCTGGTTGCTAGAAGCTTGTTCACTGGCATTTTTTTCCCATTCCTGAAACTGTCATTTAAGGAATTTGATCAATTTTGCTTTATATGTTGTTTTTTTCTTTTACATATTGCAAGATGTTCCACGTTGCAACTGAGTCAGAAGATACTACAGGAAAATCACTGCACAGTGCTGGAGCTACCAAGCTAAGTCTGCTATAAACTTTTGGTATCTGTTTTCTCCAGCTGTTATTTGTATTGCATGTCATGTCAAACTTATTAATGCAGATAAAATTTCCTTTAGTACTGTTACATTACCTGTTGCTGTCCGTCAACATCTTAATTTCAGAGTGTTCCTGATAACATAAGAGATTTTATTTTTTAAATCCATTAAGAAGGCTATGTCTGTTATTTCTCCTTCTAGTATACATAAAAGTCTTTTAAAACTTCTCTTTTTTTCAGATGAATTTTTAAATGAACATCATCATTCTGATACTGATAATGGTTCTTCTGGTTCAGAGGTTTCTGTCTCAGAGGTTGATGCTGATAAATCTTTGTATTTGTTCAAGATGGAATTTATTCGTTCTTTACTTAAAGAAGTGTTATTTGCATTAGAAATAGAGGATTCTGGTCCTCTTGATACTAAATGTAAACGTTTAAATAAGGTTTTTAAATCTCCTGTAGTTATTCCAGAAGTGTTTTATCTCCCTGATGCTATTTCTGAAGTAATTCCAGGGAATGGAATAATTTGGGTAATTTATTTACTCCTTCTAGACGTTTAAGCAAATTATATCCTGTGCCATCTGACAGATTAGAGTTTTTTGGGACAAAAATCCCTAAGGTTATGGGGCTGTCTCTACTCCTGCTAATGTACTACTATTCCTATGGCAGATAGTACTTCATTTAAGGATCCTTTAGATAGGAAAATTGAATCTTTTCTAAGAAAAGCTTACTTATGTTCAGGTAATCTTCTTAGACCTGCTATATTTTTAGCGGATGTTGCTGCAGCTTCAACTTTTTGGTTAGAAGCTTTAGCGCAACAAGTAACAAATCATAATTTTATAGCATTATTATTATTCTATAACATGCTAATAATTTTATTGGTGATACCATCTTTTGATATCATTAGAGTTGATGTCAGGTATATGTCTCTAGCTATTTTAGCTAGAAAAACTTTATGGATTAAACTTGGAATGCTGACATGTCTTCTAAGTCAACTTTGCTTTCCCTTTCTTTCCAGGGTAAATAATCATTTTGTTCCTTTCCTCACAACAAGGAACAAAAGCCTGATCCTTCATCCTCAGGAGCGGTATCAGTTTGGAAACTATATCCAAGCCTTATAGAAACCTATAGCCAGCTCCTAAGTATCTATGAAGGTGCGGCCCTTATTCCAGCTCAGCTGGTATGGGGCAGTTTACGTTTTCTTCAAAGAAATTTGGATCAATTCCGTTCTTAATTTCTGGTTTCAGAAACATTGTTTCAGAAAGGTACAGAATTGGCTTCAAGTTAAGGCCTCCTGCTAAGAGATTCTTTTCTTTCCCGTGTCCCAGTTGACACAGCAAGGCTCAGCATTTCTGAAATGTGTTTCAGATCTAGAGTTGGCTGGAGTATTTATGCCAGTTCCAGTTCTGGAACAGGGGCTGGGGTTTTATTTTATCTCTTCATTGTACCAAAGAAGGTCAATTCCTTCAGACCAGTTCTGGATCTATCATTATTGAATCGTTATGTTAGGATACCAACATTCAAGATGGTTACTGTAGGACTATCTTGCCTTTTGTTTAGCAAGGGCATTACATGTCTACAATAGATTTACAGGATGTGTATCTGCATATTCCGATTCATCCAGATCACTTTTAGTGTCTGAGATTCTCTTTTTAGACAAGCATTACCAGTTTTGTGGCTCTACTGTTTGGCCTAGCCTCAGTTCCAAGAATTTTTTTCAAAAGTTCTCGGTGCCCTTCTTTCTGTAATCAGAGAATAGGGTTTTGGTATTTCCTTATTTGGACGATATCTTGGTACTTGCTCAGTCTTCTCATTTTCGAAGAATCTCATACGAATCGACTTGTGTTGTTCAAGTTCATGGTTGGAGGATCAATTTACCAATCAGTTCATTGATTCCTCAGACAAGGGTAACCTTTTTAGGTTTCTAGATAAATTCAGTGTCTATGACTCTGTCCTTGTCAGACAAGAGAAGTTTAACATTGATATCAGCTTGTCAAAACCTTCAATCACAATCATTCCCTTTGGTAGCCTTATGCATGGAAATGTTGGGTCTTAGGACTGCCGCATCAGATGCGATCTCCTTTGCTCGTTTTCACATGCGACCTCTTCAGCTCTGTATGCTGAACCAATGGTGCAGGGATTACTCAAAGATATCTCAATTAATATCTTTAAACCGATTTTACGACACTCTCTGACATGGTGGACAGATCACCATCGTTTAGTTCAGGGGGCTTCTTTGTTCTTCCGACCTGGACTATAATCTCAACAGATACAAGTCTTACAGGTTGGGGAGCTGTGTGGGAGTATCTGACGGCACAAGGGGTTTGGGAATCTCAGGAGGTGAGATTTCCGATCAATATTTTGGAACTCCGTGCAATTTTCAGAGCTCTTCAGTCTTGGCTTCTTCTGAAGAGAGAGTTGTTCATTGTTTTCAGATAAGACAATGTCACAACTGTGGCATACATCAATCATCAAGGAGGGACTCACAGTCCTCTGGCTATGAAAGAAGTATCTCGAATTTTGGTTTGGGCGGAATCCAGCTCCTGTCTAATCTCTGCGGTTTTTATCCCAGGTATGGACAATTGGAAAGCGGATTATCTCAGTCGCCAAACGTTGCATCCGGGCGAATGGTCTCTTCACCCAGAGGTATTTCTTTAGATTGTTCAAATGTGGGAACTTCCAGAAATAGATCTGATGGCTTCTCATCTAAACAAGAAACTTCCCAGGTATCTGTCCAGATCCCGGGATCCTCAGGCGGAGGCAGTGGATGCATTTTCACTTCCTTGGAAGTATCATCCTGCCTATATCTTTCCGCCTCTAGTTCTTCTTCCAAGAGTAATCTCCAAGATTCTGAAGGAATGCTCGTTTGTTCTGCTGGTAGCTCCGGCATGGCCTCACAGGTTTTGGTATGCGGATCCTGTCCGGATGGCCTCTTGCCAACCGTGGACTCTTCCGTTAAGACCAGACCTTTTGTCTCAAGGTCCTTTTTTCCATCAGGATCTAAAAATCCTTAAATTTAAAGGTATGGAGATTGAACGCTTGATTCTTGGTCAAAGAGGTTTCTCTGACTCTGTGATTAATACTATGTTACAGGCTCGTAAATCTGTATCCAGAGAGATATATTATAGAGTCTGGAAGACTTATATTTCTTGGTGTCTTTCTCATCATTTTTCTTGGCATTCTTTTAGAATACCGAGAATATTACAATTTCTTCAGGATGGTTTAGATAAGGGTTTGTCCGCAAGTTCCTTGAAAGGTCAAATCTCTGCTCTTTCTGTTCTTTTTCACAGAAAGATTGCTATTCTTCCTGATATTCATTGTTTTGTACAAGCTTTGGTTCGTATAAAGCCTGTCATTAAGTCAATTTCTCCTCCTTGGAGTTTGAATTTGGTTCTGGGGGCTCTTCAAGCTCCTCCTTTTGAACCTATGCATTCATTGGATATTAAATTACTTTCTTGGAAAGTTTTGTTCCTTTTGGCCATCTCTTCTGCCAGAAGAGTTTCTGAATTATCTGCTCTTTCTTGTGAGTCTCCTTTTCTGATTCTTCATCAGGATAAGGCGGTGTTGCGAACTTCTTTTGAATTTTTACCTAAAGTTGTGAATTTCAACAACATTAGTAGAGAAATTGTGGTTCCTTCATTATGTCCTAATCCTAAGAATTCTAAGGAGAAATCGTTGCATTCTTTGGATGTTGTTAGAGCTTTGAAATATTATGTTGAAGCTACGAAATCTTTCTGTAAGACTTCTAGTCTATTTGTTATCTTTTCCGGTTCTAGGAAAGGCCAGAAAGCTTCTGCCATTTCTTTGGCATCTTGGTTGAAATCTTTAATTCATCTTGCCTATGTTGAGTCGGGTAAAATTCCGCCTCAGAGAATTACAGCTCATTCTACTAGGTCAGTATCTACTTCCTGGGCGTTTAGGAATGAAGCTTCGGTTGACCAGATCTGCAAAGCAGCAACTTGGTCTTCTTTGCATACTTTTACTAAATTCTACCATTTTGATGTATTTTCTTCTTCTGAAGCAGTTTTTGGTAGAAAAGTTCTTCAGGCAGCGGTTTCAGTTTGAATCTTCTGCTTATGTTTTTTGTTAAACTTTATTTTGGGTGTGGATTATTTTCAGCAGGAATTGGCTGTCTTTATTTTATCCCTCCCTCTCTAGTGACTCTTGTGTGGAAAGATCCACATCTTGGGTAGTCATTATCCCATACGTCACTAGCTCATGGACTCTTGTTAATTACATGAAAGAAAACATAATTTATGTAAGAACTTACCTGATAAATTCATTTCTTTCATATTAACAAGAGTCCATGAGGCCCACCCTTTTTTGTGGTGGTTATGATTTTTTTGTATAAAGCACAATTATTCCAATTCCTTATTTTATATGCTTCGCACTTTTTTTTTCTTATCACCCCACTTCTTGGCTATTCGTTAAACTGATTTGTGGGTGTGGTGAGGGGTGTATTTATAGGCATTTTAAGGTTTGGGAAACTTTGCCCCTCCTGGTAGGAATGTATATCCCATACGTCACTAGCTCATGGACTCTTGTTAATATGAAAGAAATGAATTTATCAGGTAAGTTCTTACATAAATTATGTTTTCTTTTTTTCTAAGATAATCAATTATTTGGTTTATAATTGGATTCAATTCTTAACTGTTACTCTGGGCTTCAAGATTGAGTTCCAAGACTAAACTTTAAGCTTATATTAGTTTGGTTGTTCTTATTAAGGAACAAATTCCCAAGTAACATGTTTTTAATTGAAAAAAAATTTCATTCATTTTTTTGAAATTTGTTGTTTTGCAAATTTCTTTGATTTTGGATACAGAATAAAGTTCAGAGTAAAACAGTCTGTGAGAAGTCTTTTTTCTCTTTGATATTCCAATAAGGCTAACACTTTTAGTGTGTTTCGGTCCTATATATTTTGGGATAATGTTGAAGCGCGGCTGATCACCCGTTGGGGCTCAAGTGCTGCTCAGACCTGGAATCTTCTGGGGTATTTCTTCCAGTTCCTTTTTTAGGAACTGGGTTTTGGGGTTTTATTCAAACCTATTCATTGTTCCAAAGATAAAAAATCTTTTTGTTATATAAATGTATCATGTATAAATGGTCTATTCTGACTTTTGTTGGTCAGTGATGGCATTATTTGTTTTCATTAGATACAATAAATGCATATCTTCATTTTCTGTTTTCATTCAGATTATTTTCTGAGGCTGTGGAATCTCATATGATTCAACTTTGTTCTTTCAGGACATAGTTAGAGGATCTTTTTTTTTTTTTTTCAAAAGCTCTTGATTCCTCACTCAAGGGTCACCTTTTTTTTTAGGTTTCCAGATAGTTTGTCTTTGTCTCTATCAGACAAGGGACAATTTTATTGGGTTCCGTCTGTCGGTACCTTTAGTCTCTATTATTTCCTTCAATTGCTATATATGCATAGAAGTTTTAGGTCTTATGGCCACAGCATTGGATTCAATTCCCTTTGCTCATTTTCAATAGAGATAACCTTTTCCAGTTTTTTATGCTGAATTATGGTGCAGGGATTCTAGGATTTTACATTTTAAATCTTCAAATCCTAATATTTATCTATCTTGATTGGGTGGTTAAGATCACCATCATTTAGTTCTACAGGTCTCTTCGTTTCTTTCAACCTGGGCCATGATCTTTACAGATGTGAGTCTTTTTGGTTGGGAGGCTGTCTGAGGATCTCTGTCAGTACAAGGGGTTTGGAAATCTCAGGAGGCGAGATTACCATTTGATATTTTAGAACTCCGTGCATTCTCAGAGTTTTTCAGTAGTTTCTTTTTGAAGAAGACACGTTTTTTGTTTTCAGACAATATCACTACTATGGTGTATGTCAATCATCAGGGTGGGACTATCAGTCCTTAGGCTGTGACAGAAGTGTCTCGGATATTAGCTTGGGCTAAATCCAGCTCCTATCTAAATTCTGTGGTTTTTTTCCCAGGTATAGATTTTTGGGAAGCGGATATTCTCTGTTAATCAAGCTTTATATCCGGGAGAATGGTCTCTCATACCCAGATATGTTTTAAAATTTTTCAGATGTGAGCATTTCTAGAAATAGATCTGTTGGCATCTCATCTGAATAAAGAACTTTCCAGGGGCCTATTCAGGTCCGGGGATCCTCAGGCGGAAGTAGTATATGCATTGACATTTCTTTGGAATTATCTTTTTGCCTATTTCTTTCCGCCTCTAGTTCTTCTTCCAAACGCCGGAAGTTGATCGTGATTGCGTCATTTTTTTGACGTTTTTGCGCCAAAAATGTTGGCGTCTACGGATGTGGCGTCATTCTTAGCGCCAAAAAAATTTAGGCGTTGTACTTAGCGCCAATAATGTGGGCGTCATTTTTGGTGCCAAAAAATGTGGGCGTCATTTTTGGCGCCAAAAAATGTGGGCGTCATTCTTGTCTCCACCTTTTTTTCACATTATTTCAGTCTCATTTTTCATTGCTTCTGGTTGCTAGAGGCTTGTTCATTGGCATTTTTTCCCATTCTTGAAACTGTCATTTAAGGAATTGATAATTTTGCTTTAAATATTGTTTCTCTTGTTAAGTGTATCCAGTCCACGGATCATCCATTACTTATGGGATATTCTCCTTCCCAACAGGAAGTTGCAAGAGGATCACCCACAGCAGAGCTGCTATATAGCTCCTCCCCTCACTGCCATATCCAGTCATTCTCTTGCAACTCTCAACAAAGATGGAGGTCGTAAGAGGACTGTGGTGTTTTATACTTAGTTTATCTCTTCAATCAAAAGTTTGTTATTTTTAAATGGTACCGGAGTGTACTGTTTATCTCAGGCAGCATTTAGAAGAAGAATCTGCCTGCGTTTTCTAAGATCCTTTGCTGTTCTCACATATTCTGAGGAGTGAGGTAACTTCAGAGGGGGAATAGCGTGCAGGTTTTCCTGCAATAAGGTATGTGCAGTTAAAATATTTTTCTAGGGATGGAATTTGCTAGAAAATGCTGCTGATACCTAAGTAATGTAAGTAAAGCCTTAAATGCAGTGATAGCGACTGGTATCAGGCTTATTAATAGAGATACATACTCTTATAAAAGTGTATTTTAAAACATTTGCTGGCATGTTTAATCGTTTTTTATATATGTTTGGTGTTAAACTTATTGGGGCCTAGTTTTTTCCACATGGCTGGCTTGAATTTTGCCTAGAAACAGTTCCTTGAGGCTTTCCACTGTTGTAATATGAGTGGGAGGGGCCTATTTTACCGCTTTTTTGCGCAGCAAAAATTACAGACACAGACATCCAGCTTCTTCCTGCATGTTCTAGGACTTCTCTGAAGGGCTCAAAAGGCTTCAAAAGTCGTATTAAGGGAGGTAAAAAGCCACAGTAGAGCTGTGGCAGTTGTGACTGTTTAAAAAAGTTTTTGTCATTTGTTATTCCGTTTTTGGTATTAAGGGGTTAATCATCCATTTGCAAGTGGGTGCAATGCTCTGCTAACTTGTTACATACACTGTAAAAATTTCGTTAGTGTAACTGCCTTTTTTCACTGTTATTTCAAATTTAGGACCAAATTTGTGTTTCTTAAAGGCGCAGTAACATTTTTTATATTGCTTGTAAACTTGTTTTAAGTGCTTTCCAAGCTTGCTAGTCTCATTGCTAGTCTGTTTAAACATGTCTGATACAGAGGAACCTACTTGTTCATTATGTTTGAAAGCCATGGTGGAGCCCCATAGGAGAATGTGTACTAAATGTATTGATTTCACCTTAAACAGTAAAGATCAGTCTTTATCTATAAAAGAATTATCACCAGAGGGTTCTGTCGAGGCGAAAGTTATGCCGACTAACTCTCTCCGCGTGTCAGACCCTTCGCCTCCCGCTCAGGGGACGCACGCTGATATGGCGCCAACTACATCAGGGACGCCCATAGCGATTACCTTGCAGGACATGGCTGCAATCATGAATAATACCCTGTCAGAGGTATTATCTAGATTGCCTGAATTAAGAGGCAAGCGCGATAGCTCTGGGGTTAGGAGAGATACAGAGCGCGCAAATGCTGTAAGAGCCATGTCTGATACTGCGTCACAGTATGCAGAACATGAAGACGGAGAGCTTCATTCTGTGGGTGACATCTCTGACTCGGGGAAACCTGATTCAGAGATTTCTCATTTTAAATTTAAGCTTGAGAACCTCCGTGTATTGCTTTGGGGAGGTATTAGCTGCTCTGAATGACTGTAACACAGTTGCAATTCCAGAGAAATTGTGTAGGCTGGATAGATACTATGCGGTGCCGGTGTGTACTGACGTTTTTCCTATACCTAAAAGGCTTACAGAAATTATTAGCAAGGAGTGGGATAGACCCGGTGTGCCCTTTTCCCCACCTCCTATATTTAGAAAAATGTTTCCAATAGACGCCACTACACGAGACTTATGGCAGACAGTCCCTAAGGTGGAGGGAGCAGTTTCTACTTTAGCAAAGCGTACCACTATCCCGGTTGAGGACAGTTGTGCTTTTTCAGATCCAATGGATAAAAAATTGGAGGGTTACCTTAAGAAAATGTTTATTCAACAAGGTTTTATTTTGCAGCCCCTTGCATGCATTGCACCTGTCACTGCTGCAGCGGCATTCTGGTTTGAGGCCCTGGAAGAGGCCATCCATACAGCTCCATTGGAGGAAATTATTGACAAGCTTAGAACGCTTAAGCTAGCTAACTCATTTGTTTCTGATGCCATTGTTCATTTGACTAAACTAACGGCTAAGAATTCCGGATTTGCCATCCAGGCGCGTAGGGCGCTATGGCTTAAATCCTGGTCAGCTGACGTGACTTCAAAGTCTAAGTTACTCAACATTCCTTTCAAGGGGCAGACCTTATTCGGGCCTGGCTTGAAGGAAATCATTGCTGACATTACTGGAGGCAAGGGTCATACCCTTCCTCAGGACAGGGCCAAATCAAAGGCCAAACAGTCTAATTTTCGTGCCTTTCGAAATTTCAAGGCAGGAGCAGCATCAACTTCCTCCGCTTCAAAACAAGAGGGAACTGTTGCTCATTCCAGACAGGCCTGGAAACCTAACCAGTCCTGGAACAAGGGCAAACAGACCAGAAAACCTGCTGCTGCCCCCAAGACAGCATGAAGGAATGGCCCCCTATCCGGAAACGGATCTAGTGGGGGGCAGACTTTCTCTCTTCGCCCAGGCGTGGGCAAGAGATGTTCAGGATCCCTGGGCGTTGGAGATCATATCTCAGGGATATCTTCTGGACTTCAAAGCTTCTCCTCCACAAGGGAGATTTCATCTTTCAAGGTTATCAGCAAACCAGATAAAGAAAGAGGCATTCCTAAGCTGTGTGCAAGACCTCCTAGTAATGAGAGTGATCCATCCAGTTCCGCGGACGGAACAGGGAAAGGGGTTTTATTCAAATCTGTTTGTGGTTCCCAAGAAAGAGGGAACCTTCAGACCAATCTTGGATCTAAAGATCTTAAACAAATTCCTCAGAGTTCCATCATTCAAAATGGAAACTATTCGGACCATCCTACCCATGATCCAAGAGGGGTCAGTACATGACCACAGTGGACTTAAAGGATGCCTACCTTCACATACCAATTCACAAAGATCATCGTCGGTTCCTAAGGTTTGCCTTTCTAGACAGGCATTACCAATTTGTAGCTCTTCCCTTCGGGTTGGCTACAGCCCCGAGAATTTTTACAAAGGTTCTGGGCTCACTTCTGGCGGTTCTAAGACCGCGAGGCATTGCGGTGGCTCCGTATCTAGGCGACATCCTAATACAGGCGTCAAGCTTTCAAATTGCCAAGTCTCATACAGAGATAGTTCTGGCATTTCTGAGGTCGCATGGGTGGAAAGTGAACGTGGAAAAGAATTCTCTATCCCCACTCACAAGAGTCACCTTCCTAGGGACTCTTATAGATTCTGTAGAGATGAAAATTTACCTGACTGAGTCCAGGTTATCAAAACTTCTAAATGCTTGCCGTGTCCTTCATTCCATTCCACGTCCGTCAGTGGCTCAGTGCATGGAAGTAATCGGCTTAATGGTAGCGGCAATGGACATAGTGCCATTTGCGCGCTTGCATCTCAGACCGCTGCAATTATGCATGCTAGGTCAGTGGAATGGGGATTACTCAGATTTGTCCCCTCTACTAAATCTGGATCAAGAGACCAGAGATTCTCTTCTCTGGTGGCTATCTCGGGTCCATCTGTCCAAGGGTATATTTCGCAGGCCAGATTGGACGATTGTAACAACAGATGCCAGCCTTCTAGGTTGGGGCGCAGTCTGGAACTCCCTGAAGGCTCAGGGATCGTGGACTCAGGAGGAGAAACTCCTCCCAATAAATATTCTGGAGTTAAGAGCAATATACAATGCTCTTCTAGCTTGGCCTCAGTTAGCAACCCTGAGGTTCATCAGATTTCAGTTGGACAACATCACGACTGTGGCTTACATCAACCATCAAGGGGGAACCAGGAGTTCCCTAGCGATGTTAGAAGTCTCAAAGATAATTCGCTGGGCAGAGTCTCACTCTTGCCACCTGTCAGCGATCCACATCCCAGGCGTGGAGAACTGGGAGGCGGATTTTCTAAGTCGTCAGACTTTTCATCCGGGGGGAGTGGGAACTCCATCCGGAGGTGTTTGCTCAACTGATCCATCGTTGGGGCAAACCAGAACTGGATCTCATGGCGTCTCGCCAGAACGCCAAGCTTCCTTGTTACGGATCCAGGTCCAGGGACCAGGAAGCGACGCTGATAGATGCTTTAGCAGCTCCTTGGTTCTTCAACCTGGCTTATGTGTTTCCACCGTTTCCTCTGCTCCCTCGACTGATTGCCAAAATCAAGCAGGAGAGAGCATCAGTGATTCTGATAGCGCCTGCGTGGCCACGCAGGACCTGGTATGCAGACCTAGTGGACATGTCATCCTTTCCACCATGGACTCTGCCTCTGAGGCAGGACCTTCTAATACAAGGTCCTTTCAATCATCCAAATCTAATTTCTCTGAGACTGACTGCATGGAGATTGAACGCTTGATTCTATCAAGGCATGGCTTCTCCGAGTCAGTCATTGATACCTTAATACAGGCACGAAAGCCTGTCACCAGGAAAATCTACCATAAGATATGGCGTAAATATCTTTATTGGTGTGAATCCAAGAATTACTCATGGAGTAAGGTTAGGATTCCTAGGATATTGTCCTTTCTCCAAGAGGGTTTGGACAAAGGATTATCAGCTAGTTCTTTAAAAGGACAGATTTCTGCTCTGTCTATTCTTTTGCACAAGCGTCTGGCAGAGGTTCCAGACGTCTAGGCATTTTGTCAGGCTTTGGTTAGAATAAGCCTGTGTTTAAAACTGTTGCTCCCCCGTGGAGCTTAAACTTGGTTCTTAAAGTTCTTCAAGGAGTTCCATTTGAACCCCTTCATTCCATTGATATTAAACTTTTATCTTGGAAAGTTCTGTTTTTGATGGCTATTTCCTCGGCTCGAAGAGTCTCTGAGCTATCTGCCTTACAATGTGATTCTCCTTATCTGATTTTTTATGCAGATAAGGTAGTTCTGCGTACCAAACCTGGGTTTTTACCTAAGGTGGTTTCTAAGAAGAATATCAATCAAGAGATTGTTGTTCCATCATTGTGTCCTAATCCTTCTTCAAAGAAGGAACGTCTTTTACATAATCTGGACGTAGTCCGTGCCTTGAAGTTTTACTTACAAGCTACTAAAGATTTTCGCCAAACATGTTCCCTGTTTGTCGTTTACTCTGGACAGAGGAGAGGTCAAAAAGCTTCGGCAACCTCTCTTTCCTTTTGGCTTCGGAGCATAATTCGCTTAGCCTATGAGACTGCTGGACAACAGCCCCCTGAAAAGATTACAGCTCATTCTACTAGAGCTGTGGCTTCCATCTGGGACTTTAAAAATGAGGCCTCTGTTGAACAGATTTGCAAGGCTGCGACTTGGTCTTCGCTTCACACCTTTTCAAAATTTTACAAATTTGATACTTTTGTTTCTTCGGAGGCTGTTTTTGGGAGAAAGGGTTCTTCAGGCAGTGGTTCCTTCCGTTTAATCCTGCCTTGTCCCTCCCATCATCTGTGTACTTTAGCTTTGGTATTGGTATCCCATAAGTAATGGATGATCCGTGGACTGGATACACTTAACAAGAGAAAACATAATTTATGCTTACCTGATAAATTTATTTCTCTTGTAGTGTATCCAGTCCACGGCCCGCCCTGTCTTTTTAAGGCAGGTCTAAATTTTATTTAAACTACAGTCACCACTGCACCCTATGGTTTCTCCTTTCTCGTCTTGTTTTGGTCGAATGACTGGATATGGCAGTGAGGGGAGGAGCTATATAGCAGCTCTGCTGTGGGTGATCCTCTTGCAACTTCCTGTTGGGAAGGAGAATATCCCATAAGTAATGGATGATCCGTGGACTGGATACACTACAAGAGAAATAAATTTATCAGGTAAGCATAAATTATGTTTTTTTTCTATTACATATTGCAAGATTTCACTGTTCCTGTTTCAAAAATGTTCTAAGGGATTCCTGTTGACTGAGTTCAGTCCTACCAAAGCTAAGTTAATTTATTTTGAAATGTTATGAATGTTTTTCTTTAGCTATGGTTTGCAATAAGTTATCATGATAAACTTTTACATGCAGAATCTGTTAGTATTTATGCTTTATATATTTGCTATTCTTTTTACATCTTATGTACAAGAATTATTTAGAAGATTTATCAGAATATTTTTCTGATTCTATTTTTAAGGCTTTGTCTGACATCGTGCCTTCTAATAAAATTTTTAGGTCTTTTTCAAACTTCTTTTTTAATTATTGAAGTTTCAAATGACCAACAACATAATGATTTATCCTTCTCTGATGATGTTTTTTCTCATTCAGAATTTTCTTCATCAGATATTGACACTAACAAATCCACTTTTTTATTTTTTTATTAAAGTACATTTGTTCTTTGTTGAAAAGGTGTTGATTATTTTGGATATTAAGGTAATTAGTTCTTTCAAGACTAATTTTTTATTTA
This sequence comes from Bombina bombina, assembly GCF_027579735.1. Classification (NCBI taxonomy): domain Eukaryota; kingdom Metazoa; phylum Chordata; class Amphibia; order Anura; family Bombinatoridae; genus Bombina; species Bombina bombina. Next base: position 917,225,841 of record NC_069500.1, read on the forward strand.
TTTTTCTGTATTTTCATAGGTTTTTTTCCAGTTCCTCATATTAGGGAATGGAGTAGGCTGAGAATTTCCTTTTATTCCTTCTTTAAAGGTTTTAATCTATATTCTTTGCCGGCAGTTCATTTCAATTCTGAAGGTTCTCCAATTTAATGGGGTTATCTCTACTCCTGCTTATTATGCTATTGTTTCTATAGCAAAATAGTATTTATTTTTCCTTTAGATGGTTGTATCTTATTTAAGGAAAATTATTTATTCTCAGGTACTTTTCTTGGTCCTGCGATTTATTTGAATGATGTTGCAATTACTTCATGTTTTCTGTTTACTTTAAAATCAAGTATCAGATTATGATTTATTTTTGCATTGTTAAGGACAAAATCTACTAGACTAGGTGCTGTTGCATTTGTCTTGTTGTTTTGCATTTGTTGATTATGCAAGTCCAGTGTGTTGACTGGTCCTTTAACTGGGTTATCATGCTAATATTTTTTCATTTGTGTCTTCATTTTATTGAATATTTTTGCAAATGAGGTTTATTCTATGTCTTTAGCTGTTTTAGCTAGAAGAATTTTGTGATTTCTAAAAAATCCATATTTCTTTCTAAGATAATCAATTATTTGGTTTATAATTGGATTCAATTCTTAACTGTTACTCTGGCCTTCAAGATTGAGTTCCAAGACTAGACTTTAAGCTCATTAGTTTGGTTGTTCTTATTAAGGAACAAATTCCCAAGTAACATGTTTTTAATTGGAAATCTTTTTCAAAATCAGCTCCCTAAATTTGCAATGTATGTGCCGTATTCCAGCTTTGCTGGTAAGGGGCAGGTTAAGATTTTTTTGAAATTTGTTGTTTTGCAAATTTCTTTGATTTTGGATACAGAATAAAGTTCAGAGTAAAACCGCCTGTGAGAAGTCTTTTTTCTCTTTGATATTCCAGCTATTCCAGTAAGGCTAACACTTTCAGTATGTTTCGATCCTATATATTTTGGGATAATGTTGAAGCGCGGCTGATCACCCGTTGGGGCTCAAAGTGCTGCTCAGACCTGGAATCTTCTGGGGTATTTCTTCCAGTTCCATTTTTAGGAACTGGGTTTTGGGGTTTTTATTCAAACCTATTCATTGTTCCAAAGATAGAAAATCTTTTTGTTATATAAATGTATCATCTTTTAGATTGGTATTTATATGGTCTATTCTGCCTTTTGTTGGTCAGTGATGGCATTATTTGTTTTCATTAGATACAATAAATGCATATCTTCATTTTCTGTTTTCATTCAGATTATTTTCTGAGGCTGTGGAATCTCATATGATTCAACTTTGTTCTTTCAGGACATATTTAGAGGATCTTTTTTTCAAAAGCTCTTGATTCCTCACACAAGGGTCACCTTTTTTAGGTTTCCAGATAGTTTGTGTCCCTGTCTTTGTCTCTATCAGACAAGGGACAATTTTATTGGGTTCCGTCTGTCGGTACCTTTAGTCTCTATTATTTCCTTCAATTGCTATATATGCATAGAAGTTTTAGGTCTTATGGCCACAGCTTTGGATTCAATTCCCTTTGCTAATTTTCAATAGAAATAACCTTTTCCAATTTTTTATGCTGAATTATGGTGCAGGGATTCTAGGATTTTACATTTTAAATCTTCAAATCCTAATATTTATCTATCTTGATTTGGTGGTTAAGATCACCATCATTTAGTTCTACAGATCTCTTTGTTTCTTTCAACCTGGGCCATGATCTTTACAGATGTGAGTCTTTTTGGTTGGGAGGCTGTCTGAGGATCTCTGTCAGCACAAGGGGTTTGGAAATCTCAGGAGGAGAGATTACCATTTGATATTTTAGAACTGTGCATTCTCAGAGTTTTTCAGTAGTTTCTTTTTGAAGAAGAGACGTTTTTCAGACAATATCACTACTATGGTGTATGTCAATCATCAGGGTGGGACTATCAGTCCTTAGGCTGTGACAGAAGTGTCTCGGATATTAGCTTGGGCTAAATCCAGCTCCTATCTCAATTCTGTGTTTTTTTTTCCCAGGTATAGATATTTGGGAAACGGATTATCTCTGTTAATCAAGCTTTACATCCGAGAGAATGGTCTCTCATACCCAGATATGTTTTTAAATTTTTCAGATGTGAGCATTTCTAGAAATAGATCTGTTGGCATCTCATCTGAATAAAGAACTTCCCAGGGGCCTATTCAGGTCCGGGGATCTTCAGGCGGAAGTAGTGTATGCATTGACATTTCTTTGGAATGATCTTTTTGCCTATTTCTTTCCGCCTCTAGTTTCTTCTTCCAAAGTGATTTCCAAAATTCTTATGGAGTATTTGTTTGTTCTGCTGGTGGCTCCAGCATGGCCTCTCAGGTTTTGGTATGCGGATCTCATTCGGATGGCCAGTTGCCAACCTTGGACACTTCCGTTTAAACCAGACCTTCTTTCTCAAGGCCCATTTTTTCCATCAGGATCTCAAATCATTAAATTTGAAGGGATGGAGATTGAACGATTGATTTTTAGTCATAGAGGTTTCTCTGACTCATTGATTGATTAATACTATATTTCAGGCTCGTAAATCTGTCTCTAGAAAGATTTATTATCGAGTCTGGAAGACCTACTTTTCTTGGCATTCTTTTATAATTCATAGAATTTTATAATTTTTTCAGGTTGGTTTGGATAAAGTTTTGTCTTCAGTTCTTTGATAGGACAATTCTCTACTCTTTCTGTTCTTTTTTCACAGAAAGTTTGCTAATCATCCTGATATTCATTGTTTTGTACAGGCTTTGGTCCGTATCAAGCCTGTCATTAATTCAATCTCTCCTCTTTGGAGTTTCAATTTGGTGCTGAGGGCTTTACAGGTTCCTCCGTTTGAAACTATGCATTTTCTGTACATTTAATTACTTTCTTGGAAAAGTATTGTTACTTTGGTTATTTATTCTGCTAGAAGAGTTTTTGAGTTATCTGCTCTTTTTTGTGAATATCCTTTTCTGATTTTTCATCAGGATAAGGCAGTGTTACTTCCTGATATTCATCATTTTTGGTTTTGATTCGTATCAAACCTGTAATTAAGCCAATTTCTCCTCCTTGGAGTCTTAATTTGGTTCTGAAGGCTTTTCAGGCTCTTCTATTTGAGCATATGTTTGCTCTGGACATTAATTACTTTCATGGAAAGTATTGTTCTTTTTGGACATCTCTTCAGCTAGAACAGTTTTTGAATTATCTGTTCTTTCTTGTGAATCTCTTTTTTCTGATTTTTTCATCAGGATAAGGTGGTTTTCGCTGTCCTCATTTCAATTCTTACCTAAAGTTGTAAATTCTAACAACATTAGGGAGGACTTTTTGTTTTCCTAAGACTTCTTTGGTGAGATTCTTACTTTCTTTGGATATGGTAAGAGTTTTTGAAATTCTATGTTGAAGCTATTCAAATTTCAGATAGACTTCTAGTCTATTTGTTATCTTTTCTGGTTTTAGGAAGGTCAAAAGGCTTCTGCCATTTATTTGGCATCTTGCTTAAACTTTTGATTCATCATGCTTATTTGGAGTCGGGTGGATTCCCGCCTCGGAGGATTACGGCTCATTCTACTAGGTAAGTTTCTACTTCCTGGGCTTTTTAAGAATGAAGCTTCTGTTGATCCGATTTGCAAAGCAATGACTTGGTCTTCTTTGCATACTTTTACTATGTTCTACAATTTTGATGTTTTCTCTTCTTTAGAAGCAGTTTTGGTAGAATGGTACTTCAGGCAGCTGTTTCAGTTTGATTCTTCTGCTTATAATTTCAGTTTTTTTCATTATAAAGATTAAAACTTTTTTTTTTTTATTTGGGTAGTGGATTAATTTTTAAGCGGAATTGGCTGTCTTTATTTTATCCCTCCCTCTCTAGTGACTCTTGCGTGGAAGTTCCACATCTTGGGTATTTATTATCCCATACGTCACTAGCTCATGGACTCTTGCTAATTACATGAAAGAAAACATAATTTATGTAAGAACTTACCTGATAAATTCATTTCTTTCATATTAGCAAGAGTCCATGAGGCCCACCCTTTTTGTGGTGGTTATGATTTTTTTGTATAAAGCACAATTATTTCAATTCCTTATTTGATGCTTTCGCTCCTTTCTTATCACCCCACTTCTTGGCTATTCGTTAAACTGAATTGTGAGTGTGGTGAGGGGTGTATTTATAGGCATTTTGAGGTTTGGGAAACTTTGCCCCTCCTGGTAGGAATGTATATCCCATACGTCACTAGCTCATGGACTCTTGCTAATATGAAAGAAATGAATTTATCAGGTAAGTTCTTACATAAATTATGTTTTTTTCTCTGGGAAGGCTTAAAGTAGATTTCTTGGTAGGATAGTTTTAAAACTTTTTTGCGCTGCCTTGTTGCGGGTATGCCCTAACTCCTAAGATATTTTCCCCAAAAAATATCTGGTTGTGGTGTACAGGAGGGGTGTGGGTTTAAGTAGTGAGTGGCGCAATTCAATGCTTATACCCTTATGTTTTTGATTGAACAGAGATGATTACAGAATAGAATTTAGTAAAATGACCAGGTAATATGACAAAAGAAACTTTTTAGTTGCTATTTTATTTTATCAAAAAAAAATATAATATATACATATACATTTAAAATACACATTAAAACCATATATATGTCTTTACTTCAAAAATGTGGGGTATACGAAAGGCCCTGTATATAGTGTGTAATTATGTTTAGTTGTTGGGTCTTTATGCAGTTTCAATGGTTGTACTATTTATTTCTAGGTTGATATATTTGGCTGATATATTCTGCTCCGTTGTGCAGGGAATCTAAGTGTAAACAGCTAATTTAAGAGTTTGTACCTAGTACATAGAATACCTAGTTCAATTTCCTAAGATAGTCTAGAAACACGAAAGATAATTATGTTAATGCTTGCATTGGGAACGTGTGCGTTTGTCTAGCAGAATTTTGTGTTGTGAGTGTGCTCTGAAGAGCTATGAAGAGCTTTTAGGGAGTAAATCAGAGGATAAAATGACAAATATATTTCATACAATAAAGCGATGGAAATGCAAATTAAAATGAAAGGTAGATAATTAAGCCTAAAATAGATAAAAAATGCTATAATGATAATATTAGCAGGAATATAGTTGGAGGTTAAAAAATATACTCCTTATACTGGTCGGCCGACACTTTACAAAAAGGTATATTTAAAAGTATTTTTCCCAAACTTTGGGTTTTTTTGAAAAACCACCGGTGGATTTTTATGATTAAAATGTTCAGGACGATTTTTGACAGTGTTCGTCAATATTTGCAACTTGTATTTATACTTTGTTAAAAAAAGAAGGTTTGTTGCAAAGAAAACTTGTGTTGCAAAGTCTGTTATTATGTCTTTCTTTTTTTGATGTGGATGTGAGGTCCGTGTATAATTCAAATGTTGCCAGAGCTCTACGGTCTACAGAGGTGTTGCAGTAAGGGGCGGTTTTTTACTTACTGTACTCTTTAGCCGATGGTGGAGCCTGGATGTTGCCGCCCAGGGTGGTCTTCTTTATCCGGTTTTTGGATCTTCTGTTGACGGTGGTTGGAAAAGGTTAATCACCTCTGGAGTTCCAGTCCTCAGTTCAGAGAGCAGTTTTCGGAGGGGGCAAGATAAAACTGCCAATGTATTTTCTTTTCTCCAGTCTTTTCTTCCGCTTAAAGTTAGAAGCTTGTGTAGGATGAACAGTTTAAAATCCAATGTTGCTTATATCGGAAGAATTGAAGTTCTTTTTTGTCACAGTGGGTTTATTTGTGACCCAGTGGTGAATTAAAAGAGTTTTTCACAGTAGTTCGCTACGCGTTTCGGCCGTTACATTGGCCTTTTTCAAGCTGTACTACTGTTAGGGAGTTTGGCGGTCTTTTTATTTGTTTTGGAATTCCAATTTGATTAGGTCAATTATTCAATTTGCCTATAATACTTGCATATAATACAGAAATGATATTCTAAACCACAACACTAAGAAAAATAGACCTGCAAAAACAACTAGCGATAGTATAAACATACCATTCATTACACAATATGGAGAAGACAAGCACTCCATTGAAAAGATTATCAGAAAACACTGGAATATCCTAAGCTAAGACCCTGATTTGGGGCCACTATTACCTAACAAACCCAGATTTATTTACAGAAGAGCGAATACTATAAAAAATAGATTAGCACCTTCCATGAAGAACACTAGGAGCAAAAACATTGAAAAAGGAATATTAGGAACAGAACTGAAGGGTTTTTACCCCTGTCATATATGCAAAGCCTGCAGACATTCAAAAAAGACAAATACCTTTACATCTAACAATACCAAACAAACATACAAAATTAAAAACACTATAAGATGTATGGACAAAAATATAATCTATCTTATAGAGTGTAAAAAGTGCAATTTACAATACACAGGAGAAACGGAAAGAACTATACGAGAAAGAATAAGAGAACATATTCTGTCCATAGAAAAATCAGAAGAAAAAAGAAACTTAGAACTCCCTGTCCCAAAACATTTCAGATTATGCAATAATAGCAATTTAAAATACTTTAATTTTACAGCTATAGAAAAAATAAGTAAAAATGTTAGAGGAGGGAATCACTCTAGAGCATTACTACAAGCAGAAGCAAAATGGATTTTTAAACTTCAAACACTACAACCAAAGGGTTTGAACATAGACTTCAACCTAAACAGTTTCCTTAAAGAATAAAAGACCCAAAATGGATAACTTTTTCTTTATACAGAATCATAAACCAAAAATGGTGTCCTTGAACACAATCACAGATTATTATTATTATTTTTATTTATTTATTATTATGATTATTATTATTTTTTAATATCTATTATTTTTTAATATCTATTATTTTTTAATATCTAATATTTTTTTATATCTACTATTTTTTATATCTCCTTTTTTTTATATCTACTATTTTTTATTTATTTTTTTATATCTACAATTTTTTCATAGATCTTCCCTAAGAACACTATACCCAAGTAGTAAACACTAAATTGTCTAGAAAATTAATCCCCTAAAGCAACTAAAAGAAAATAAACACTCTTTCAAACTCAACCACGAGGACATATACATCCCAAAAATAGAAACTAAATAGATTTATTAAAAAAACAAAAATCGCCTAAACTTTTTCAACAAACGATCTTAGAAGAACAAACACAACTTTATTTTATTTTATTTATCTTTTATTTATCTTTTTCTATCCAACAATGTACTATCAAGAAGTTTTTGCCCAAATTAAACACAAAGAGTAGTATCCCACAAATAATGAAATCAAGTAGATATAGTACTAAAAAATCTCTAAACCGGGTTAACAAACGATCTTATAAGAACAAACATAATCTCAATTTTTTAGCACCATCAATTTTTTTAGCACCATTATTTTACACTTCTCTACCTAAATTGATTCTCATATATACAATGTATCCTATGAAGTTTTTGAGCTATATTTCTTATGTAATACATTTTATGAAGTTTTTCACTCATATTTCTTATTCACTTATATTGATTATATACTTATGCTATGCACTATGAATTTTTTATGAACAATATTGTCTGCAAATGAAAAACTTTGGGAACTATGAACTCTTATAAACTTTTATGTTTTAATATTTGATTATTTTTGACACAATAAAGCCTGCAATATATAAAAAACAAGAAAAATATATGAACACAAATATCCGTGCAAGTATTATATGCAAGTATTATAAGCAAATTGAATAATTGACCTAATCAAATTGGAATTCCAAAACAAATAAAAAGACCGCCAAACTCCCTAACAGTAGTACAGCTTGAAAAAGGCCAATGTAACGGCCGAAACACGTAGCGAACTACTGTGAAAAACTCTTTTAATTCACCACTGGGTCACAAATAAACCCACTGTGACAAAAAAGAACTTCAATTCTTCCGATATAAGCAACATTGGATTTTAAACTGTTCATCCTACACGCGCTTCTAACTTTAAGCGGAAGAAAAGACCGGAGAAAAGAAAATACATTGGCAGTTTTATCTTGCCCCCTCCGAAAACTGCTCTCTGAACTGAGGACTGGAACTCCAGAGGTGATTAACCTTTTCCAACCACCGTCAACAGAAGATCCAAAAACCGGATAAAGAAGACCACCCTGGGCGGCAACATCCAGGCTCCACCATCGGCTAAAGAGTACAGTAAGTAAAAAACCGCCCCTTACTGCAACACCTCTGTAGACCGCAGAGCTCTGGCAACATTTGAATTATACACGGACCTCACATCCACATCAAAAAAAGAAAGACAATAACAGACTTTGCAACACAAGTTTTCTTTGCAACAAACCTTCTTTTTTTAACAAAGTATAAATACAAGTTGCAAATATTGACGAACACTGTCAAAAATCGTCCTGAACATTTTAATCATAAAAATCCACCGGTGGTTTTTCAAAAAAACCCAAAGTTTGGGAAAAATACTTTTAAATATACCTTTTTGTAAAGTGTCGGCCGACCAGTATAAGGAGTATATTTTTTAACCTCCAACTATATTCCTGCTAATATTATCATTATAGCATTTTTTATCTATTTTAGGCTTAATTATCTACCTTTCATTTTAATTTGCATTTCCATCGCTTTATTGTATGAAATATATTTGTCATTTTATCCTCTGATTTACTCCCTAAAAGCTCTTCATAGCTCTTCAGAGCACACTCACAACACAAAATTCTGCTAGACAAACGCACACGTTCCCAATGCAAGCATTAACATAATTAACTTTCGTGTTTCTAGACTATCTTAGGAAATTGAACTAGGTATTCTATGTACTAGGTACAAACTCTTAAATTAGCTGTTTACACTTAGATTCCCTGCACAACGGAGCAGAATATATCAGCCAAATATATCAACCTAGAAATAAATAGTACAACCATTGAAACTGCATAAAGACCCAACAACTAAACATAATTACACACTATATACAGGGCCTTTCGTATACCCCACATTTTTGAAGTAAAGACATATATATGGTTTTAATGTGTATTTTAAATGTATATGTATATATTTTTTTTTTTATAAAATAAAATAGCAACTAAAAAGTTTCTTTTGTCATATTACCTGGTCATTTTACTAAATTCTATTCTGTAATCATCTCTGTTCAATCAAAAACATAAGGGTATAAGCATTAAAGTAGATTTCACTGTATCTATTTGAAAACCCTAAAAGGTTAGAGATTTGGTTGGACAAAGAACAAATTTCTCTTTGTTGACTAAGAAACCCAAATTTTCTAAGATATAGATAGTAAGATTGAGTTGAGAACTCAAAACGACTGAATTTTGATTCATAATCAAAATATCGTCTAAATAGATGATAAGGCGAACACCTCGAAGACGAAGCCAAGTAATTATAGGTTTCATTAATTTGGTGAAAATCCAAGGGGCTGAAGATAAACCGAAAGGCATGCAAGTGAATCTCCAGATTTTCCCTTCCCAATTGAAGGAAAGAAATGTCCTGTGATCTTGAGCTACCGGAACCGTGAGATAAGCATCTGTCAAATCTAATCTGACTAAGAAATCGTTGTCTAGAAGACAATCTCTGAGAAGATGAATACCTTCCATTTTGAAATGTTGATAAACCACGAAGACATTTAGAGATCTTAAATTTATAACAGGGCGAAATTGACCATTTTTCTTTTTTACTAAGAAAAGATTGCTGAAAAAACAATTTTGAAGATCTGACACTGGTTCTATTGCTTGTTTTTCTACTAGATTTAAAATTTCGTTTTGAACCAAAATTTTGTCTGAAACAGAAAATTTTATTGGAAATGGAAGAGATTTTTGAACTGGAGGAGAAATAAAATCTATAAAAAGACCTGAAACCGTCTGAAGAACCCATTGATCTGAAGTTATTAAAGTCCAATTTTGAGCAAAAAGAGACAATCTGCCTCCTACTAAGTTTTGGAAAGAATTCTGAGAAGGAGGAAAATAAAAATTTACCTTGAGATGGGCGAGATCTTTGCCTTGAACGTTAGAGTCTAGGATTCCAAAATCTTCCTCTGGATGGGAAAAAATTTGAGGAAATTGGATTTTGATATGATCTTTGAGAATGAAATTGCTGGTTGGTAAATTGAGACCTGTTTGGATATGAGGCACGGCCGGGAAAGCGGCCTCTACCTTTCCCAGCCTGTTCAGAAAAACGTTCCTGATGAAAAAACTTTTTCATAGATGTACGAACTTTATTCAAATTGTAGAAGGTATTTACATAACTGTTAAGTTCTTTAATAAATGTGTCTCCAAATAAAAGGCCATTAGTATCTGTATGAATTTCATTAATTGCGAAATCAACACTCTGGGGTCGATACGTCTAAGTATGTTTCGTCTGCGTTCGGTATACATAGCAGAGTTGGCATTACCCAGAAAACTGAGCATCCTCTGCAGAAATTCTCTGACTATAACCAGATCAAGCAAGGAATTGTCATATACAGCTTGTTCAGATAAATCGAATAACTTTGCTAAAGGACCAATAGTGTCAAGCATTTTGTCTTGACAAATTTTCCAGGCACGGTCCATGCCTTTCTTTAACTTAAAACCTGGAGACCCTATGAATTTTAAAATTTTTGGATCTACTTCAGGTGTAGTACTAGTGTTGTTAGGAAGAATTGGTCTGGGGCATTCTGCCCTCATCTTATTTCTAGAACCCCTCTTTAAGGGTTGTCTTAACTGGTAATCAATGAATTCTACAATATCAGATGAAGGGCACCACTCTGCAGATCATCTGCATTAAACCTAGGATTTCCTAGGCAATCAAAAAATTTAACTTTTGAAGAATCCAAATGTTTAGATTTTTTAAGAGCTTTTTTGATTTTTTTTAATCTTTGGATTGGCCGAAGAATTATCTGAAGAATTAGAAATATAATTTTCAGATTTATTAGAATCCAAAGAGGAATCAGAATTAACTTCTGTATCAGAAATCTCAGAATCTTCAACATTGGCCAAAGCCTCTCCCATTAGTAACCTCTTGGGAGTAGAGGGAAATGCAGGTGTTTTCCTTCCTTTCCTGCCAGGAACGACTGAACCAGAGACAATCTAGCGAGATTTCTGGAGTAATTTTTTACTTGTTTTAATGCCACTAGAAATAGGCCTTTTTCTTTTTAAAGTCTTTTCAGATGATTTATCAATTAATAAAGAAATCTTTTCAAGCATAGAATTCATTGATGTGTCAATCATCTTTTGAACACTTTCTGAATTAAGAGGGTTCAAATCTGAAGATTGAGACATAATTAAATATATAAAGACTATTTGAAATAAATATAAATTTAAAATTAATTAATAAAATTTATTGAACAAACAATCAAAGAATATATCTAAAAAATTTTATAAATATTGACCCCAAAGAATGTGACTCAACAAAATAATAGAAATAAAGAAAAATAAACTTATTTTGAAATTATACCTATAATGGCCAAAAGATGGAGACAAAGACCATCAAAAGAACAAATATACTGAAGTTAAAATATATATACACGGGGGCGGAGCTAACCGCTGGATCGGCAGGACGTGCATTGCAGGAGCTCTTCCATCATTTCTAGTTTACAAGTATTTAATTATATATTTCTGAGAAAATTCTACTCTATATTGGGACTACCTATGACAAATCTGCCCAGGAGTATATCTAATTCGTTTGTGAGCTTTTGTTGTGACTCCGTTCCTGACCTATGTTATCCAGTGTGGCCCTGAGGAGGCTGACATACTGCGCCATAGCTGAAGTCATAGCATCTTTTATAGTTCTATCTAGCTAACTTTGGAGCCTAGGCTGCTGTTTCCCCCCACACCCATATTTATGGGAGAAGCTACGATAAGCTCTATCATGGAAGATCTTTCTACAAGGCTTATTGCCCTCTTTGTAGACTTCGAGGAATCGCTGCTGCAGGAGCTGGCTAACATCCGGCAGTGTGCCGGTCTGGAGGATATTCTTGTGCCTGATGCGGCAAACAGGGAGAGAGAGGTGCGTACCCAGGGTTCTCGAGTGATTTCTCAGAGTTGTGGACAAGGCTCAGCTTCTGACTCATACAACCTAGAAGACTTTGTCCTTCCTTTATTTACTTGTTTTCCGGGAGATGCAGCTGAACCCCAGCAGAGTGTATTAAGTCTACCACCACGTGGCCATAGGGCAAGCCATGCAGAGACCAGCACTGCAGTAGTGGAAGCTAAGTTGGGTGATCGTGAGGATAAGTGCTGCAATTGGAGTGTGTTGTGCTTGAGACTGAGCGAGATCACAGAAACCCCAGTCCACTTGCTTGATAAGATACAGCAGCATGGGATTTGTTCTGGCTCTGTGCTAGGTTTGAAGATCTGGAGAGCAGGGGTGGGTTAAGTCACTATAACCCGCTATATAGGGATTCTACAAATTCATAAGGACAGCTGCAATTTAGATATATGTGCAATCCCATCTAATACTTGGACTGAAACATAACGAACTGCCAATTAGGTACTACATGCAGATTAACCAGCCTGAATGGAAAAATGTATATATTTATATAAATGTACCATGCAACAACTCCTATAGGCGATATATAACTATTTGACAAAAATGTTGGATTAAGTGTTCTGTTTTATAGTTTTCTTTATTCCTATATTAGTTCATGCTTCTATTATTTTTTTTTTTTATTTTTTTTTATTTTTTTTCTAGTCATCGTCCTGTTAGACTTTTTTGGTAGCCTAAGGTGGTAGACTATCAATCCACACAATGTATAAGCTCACCCTCCTACTATGCTATCAGTTAGTTAGTTTTTTTCTTGCCTTTCCTGCCTCTCCCTCAGTTGCGGCGAGATTACTGTAAATCCTAAATATAAAATGTCCTGATACAAGCTGTTATTACCGTTTACCACCACTAGAGGGGAGTCAAAGTCCAGTTACAGCCTGATCTACACGGCAAATTTATGTGGTCTGGCAGCCAAAGTCACTGTGTAATTACTTTTATTTTCCTCTAGACTTATTGTCCTGGGAATTCAGATTTGCTATATATAGTCACATATTATAAGTATAGATTTAGACCAGTTTTGGGACCCTCAGAAATACCCCCAGGCATCTTGAGCCAGTACCTGGTATATACTGTGGTATGTATTATGCCTGGATTCTTTATTTTTTAATCTGCAAGGTTATACTTGGTGAGATATAATTTTTGGTTATTTGTAATAGGCTTATATGTAACTATATATAACTCAATATGGAGCTATGCTCACTTCTAGACACATTAGCCGAAATCCAGTACCCTTCAGATGTATAGCTAAATATAATCATAACACTGGGTTTACAAGTTAGTCAGATGTCTATATATGGGGGGTTGGCTGAGGTACTGTCACCTCATACACTTAAGATATCTGAAATAAATGAAGCAGCTTTATACTATATTTAGGAGTATATTCCACTGCTGTCTGACTGTTATGCACATTGAGAGAGAAAAAGAGAAAAAAGTTGCTTTTTCATGTGTGAATATTTTAATATCTGCTTATTCCCACTTATTACAGTTTATATTATTATACAAAATATGTTAAGAACCTCGCTATTCTATTTGCAGGTATAGATGTGACTCCCATTATGTTTGAAATGTTCAAACTGCAAACTATTTCATTCCCATTACCCCTTTTGATGACAACTATCTCTAGACTACAGGTTGATGGTTTATTAGAGTGTTTTGTTTTTTTCTGTATGTATTATACTATATCTGATGACCTGTAATCTCTATGGTACAACAAGTTATAAATTTAAACAAATAGTTAAACTTATTTCTAAGCAGTTATTCCCCTTTTGTAACATGTTTGTACTCTTTTATATATTACTTCCTATGCTAGAAATATTCTATTTGTCAAGTTATATTCTTTACAAAGAAGAGAAATAAGACTATCTTTAGCTCATTATTATTGATGGCTGAAAATATATATTTTATTAGCTCACATATCCTACATGTCGTAATATAATGTACCTATTTGCTTGTCACTATAGATAATATGATTATACGCACTTGCAGTGTTGGAGAGGGCTATCATAGCTATGCTGAGACTCCTATAAGTAGTGGTTGTTTTGCTGTGCCGTCAGCGGCCGAGATGGCGCAGCATAGATCATAACCATAATTTTGAGGAGGGAGTCCTATACTGTTTTGATTTCTTCTTGCCCTAAAAGATACCTTTACATATTAATCTATATTGGTACTCCTGTAGCCCTTCTGGAAGTATTTTGTAATCCCAGTAGCGATTATAGTTTTTTATGAAACAAAGGAGAGATGATAATTGTCTCCTCGTATGAATAATATAATACGGTATGATCCTGTCCACTGTTGTTATTGATCATATAAGGTTAATAAGGGGTATTATGATGACCCCTATTTTATTTGATCCACTTTTTCCTTGTATGTACTTACTACAATCTGGACATAAGGTAAATTATGTATACTGAGGGGTTTAAATGGATATAGCACTTACTGTTTAAGATAGACTCATAACACAAGGACCATTTTAATAGGTTATATTTTGACCCTTAACTAACTGGACGGTATTGCCTCCACTGATATTACTCCACAAGGTTAATTCCCCTCCCGCACACATGGCTTACTTGGCAAGCGCAGGAAACCGTACCCCCTAGAACACGGCAGTAGTTATATTATCTATTTTTCTGCCTCTGAAACATTATTCTCTGGCCATATAGGACATAATACCCAAGTATATGTTTGCTATACTCACGCTAGTACATATTTTCTCATCTAATAAATATATTAATGGAACCCGCCCGCCCCCCCAGGGAGCTTATTTTCTAAGTGTTTACATGCCTGCCTTCTAACTAATACTGAGCTTAATAATTTACCTAGGGTCAGACTCTCCTGCTTGGGGGAGAATTAAATGTTAATATAGATGTAGTATAGATTTTGGATGAAATTCGCCCAGCCCTACATACACTCCTAGTACTAGTCCAGGTCCAACTCTACTATCTTATACTCTTTGTTTTTAGTTGGTTTTTATATTACTAGGCTCCGCCCCCCCCCCCTTTTTGGAGCTTATTTATTAAGCTAAGGGACACAGATCCCATCGATGACCCCCTAAAAACTACATAAGAGTTCTTCATTATAGTTATGTTTGATATACTTTTCTATAATATACGTATATGTTTATAGTCTGGAGGACCCAAAAAGGGCCCTATAGGTTGTTAATCCAAAAAACTTGAGGTCAGTTTTTCTGTTCTTTTAACCACACAGGAAGCATTACAATTTTACACATTATCTTTGACTATTTGTTCTGTAACACTTATTGTTTTTGAAATGTAAGTTTTCATTAATGATTCAAAATATGGCATGTCATGCTTACTGTATATGCTGTTATATACTTTTGACAATTGCCCTTGCGGGTTAAGGGCCTATGTCTGTGGTTACTATGCTCTGTATTGTTTTATTATTTACCTCAATAAAAATATTTAAAAAAAAAAAAAAAAAAAAAAAAAAATATATATACACAATTTGTGAGCTGCGTTTAACAGGAACGCAACAAAGTAGCAACTATCCGACTTGCAAACAGCTGATTGTCGGAAGGAGGGCGGGAGATAGAAAATTAACTGCGCAATACGAGTGAAGTAAGCTGCGCATGCGCACTGAGACCAACAGAGTCAAGATGGACGTCGGAACAGTGCTGCATAACGCAGCAGGGGATAAATAACCGATTACAAGCAAAGGATGCTTTGTAATCAGTAAAAACCAAAAGCAATCAAAACCGGAAGGAGAGGATAAGGTAAAAAACTAAAAAGGAAAATTTTTTATATAACCAACGAAAATGATTAATAAAAACAGAAAAAACTAACCAACAAAATATCTGATAAAAGTTAAGTATAACACTAATATAAACAAAAAACAAACACAATAAAAAACTTTATTATGTATAAAAATTATGATACTTATCTTTCTGATGCAGTAAAAGAAAGAGGATGTATTGCTGTATTTTGGACAGTTTATAGGACTTATTTTTAATCTGATGGGTTATGTGGTTTTAGTTTAATCAGTTCTCTATCCTGATTGGTCACTGATTTATTTTCTGTTGTACTGTCTACTTTTTAAATTTGACAGTTTGTTGTATTTTTATCTATACTTTAAATAACTGCATTTTAATAGTAAAGAAAGAGAATGCAAAATATGAGTCTCTGGTCTTGTAATAAAATCCATTGCTGTTCCCACACAGGACTGAGGAGTACCAGAAAACTTCAGTTGGGGGGAATAGTTTGCAGGCTTAACAGCATTAAGGTATGTTTCAGTCATCTTTTGTCTAGTCAAGACAAGATAATGCTAGAAGACTGACAAGAATCCCCATGTGGGAAGGGTAAGCCCATGTTCTGAGACTCAGTATAGGACTAAAGGCTTATTTAAGAGGGCTCAATAGGCTGGTTGACACTGTTGCAGGGCAATCGATTATTTTATTTAACAAAATACTCATTATAGACACTTTTTAAACACTTTTGGTGTGTTTATTACAGGGTTTTTATTCCACATGGCATTATTTTAGTCACCTAAATTGGGATTCTGAAGGCCTCACAACTCCGGAGTGGAGTGGGAGGGGCCTAATTTTGCGCCTCAGTTGCGCAGTTAATTCTGACAGATTGTTCATGCTGCTTCACATGGAGGGTTCAGAGACTGTTTGAGGACTTCAAGAGGCTTGCTTTTCACAAATCTAATCCCTAAGGGCAGGTAGGGCCACAGCAGGCTGCTGTGGCAAGGTGTTGTAGTTTATTAACCGGTTGTAGGCTTTAGACTGCTCCGGTTTGGGTATTAAAGGGTTAATCAGGCTGACACTTCTTGTGCAATCATATCGAAGCATTAGGCACATACTGTGAAAATTTCAAGTGATTTGGTTCATTTTTCACCGTTTTGTAAAATTGTGTGCGCTTTTTATTACTTAAAGGCACAGTACCGTTTATTTCAAATTGTGTTTTTTATTTGATTAAAGTGTTTTCCAAGCCTGCTTGTGTATACAGGGAGTGCAGAATTATTAGGCAAATGAGTATTTTGACCACATCATCCTCTTTATGCATGTTGTCTTACTCCAAGCTGTATAGGCTCGAAAGCCTACTACCAATTAAGCATATTAGGTGATGTGCATCTCTGTAATGAGAAGGGGTGTGGTCTAATGACATCAACACCCTATATCAGGTGTGCATAATTATTAGGCAACTTCCTTTCCTTTGGCAAAATGGGTCAAAAGAAGGACTTGACAGGCTCAGAAAAGTTAAAAATAGTGAGAAATCTTGCAGAGGGATGCAGCACTCTTAAAATTGCAAAGCTTCTGAAGCGTGATCATCGACAAGACAGGGTCGCAAGAAGCGTGTGGAAAAACCAAGGCGCAAAATAACTGCCCATGAACTGATTAAAGTCAAGCGTGCAGCTGCCAAGATGCCACTTGCCACCAGTTTGGCCATATTTCAGAGCTGCAACATCACTGGAGTGCGCAAAAGCACAAGGTGTACAATACTCAGAGACATGGCCAAGGTAAGAAAGGCTGAAAGACGACCACCACTGAACAAGACACACAAGCTGAAACGTCAAGACTGGGCCAAGAAATATCTCAAGACTGATTTTTCTAAGGTTTTATGGACTGATGAAATGAGAGTGAGTCTTGATGGGCCAGATGGATGGGCCCGTGGCTGGATAGGTAAAGGGCAGAGAGCTCCAGTCCGACTCAGACGCCAGCAAGGTGGAGGTGGAGTACTGGTTTGGGCTGGTATCATCAAAGATGAGCTTGTGGGGCCTTTTCGGGTTGAGGATGGAGTCAAGCTCAACTCCCAGTCCTACTGACAGTTTCTGGAAGACATCTTCTTCAAGCAGTGGTACAGGAAGAAGTCTGCATCCTTCAAGAAAAACATGATTTTCATGCAGGACAATGCTCCATCACACGCGTCCAAGTACTCCACAGCGTGGCTGGCAAGAAAGGGTATAAAAGAAGAAAATCTAATGACATGGCCTCCTTGTTCACCTGATCTGAACCCCATTTAGAACCTGTGGTCCATCATCAAATGTGAGATTTACAAAGAGGGAAAACAGTACACCTCTCTGAACAGTGTCTGGGAGGCTGTGGTTGCTGCTGCACGCAATGTTGATGGTGAACAGATCAAAACACTGACAGAATCCATGGATGGCAGGCTTTTGAGTGTCCTTGCAAAGAAAGGTGGCTATATTGGTCACTGATTTGTTTTTGTTTTGTTTTTGAATGTCAGAAATGTATATTTGTGAATGTTGAGATGTTATATTGGTTTCACTGGTAAAAATAAATAATTGAAATGGGTATATATTTGTTTTTTGTTAAGTTGCCTAATAATTATGCACAGTAATAGTCACCTGCACACACAGATATCCCCCTAAAATAGCTATAACTAAAAACAAACTAAAAACTACTTCCAAAACTATTCAGCTTTGATATTAATGAGTTTTTTGGGTTCATTGAGAACATGGTTGTTGTTCAATAATAAAATTAGTCCTCAAAAATACAACTTGCCTAATAATTCTGCACTCCCTGTAATACTAATCTGTTAAACATGTCTGACACTAAGGAAAAGCCTTGCTCTATGTGTTCAGAAGCCATGGTGGAACCCCCACTCAAAATGTGTCCCAAGTGCACTAATGTGTCTATACACTTTAAAGATCATATTGTGTCACTTAAAAATATAGCCCTAGATGATTCTTTGACTGAAGGTAATGAGGATAGTCCGCCTTCCTCTCCCCATGTGTCATCACCAGTTACGCCCGCTCAAGCGATACCTAGTACCTCTAGTGCATTGGCACCTATTACATTGCAACAACTAGCGACAGTCATGGATAATTCCCTTGCGGCCTTTCTATCCAAACTGCCAGTTTTCCCTAGCTCTGTTTTAAGAACCGATGAGGAGCAGTCGGAAGCTTTGGGAGGTTTATCTGATGTACCCTCACAACACTCTGAAGTAGGGGCGAGGGACGTGATGTCTGAGGGAGAAATTCAGGAAAGGTTTCTCAGCGGGCAGAATCAGATTCACTAGCGTTTAAATTTAAATTGGAACACCTCCGCGTATTGCTTAGGGAGGTTTTATCAACTCTGGATGATTGTGACCCTATGGTGGTCCCAGAGAAATTGTGTAAAATGGACAAATATCTAGAAGTCCCTGTATACATTGATGCATTTCCGATCCCTAAGAGGATGGCGGATATTGTTGCTAGGGAGTGGGAGAGACCAGGTGTACCTTTTGTTCCCCCCCCCCTATCTTTAAGAAAATGTTCCCCATAACTGATCCCAGGCGGGACGCGTGGCAGACAGTCCCTAAGGTAGAGGGGGCAGTTTTGATACTAGCCAAAAGCACAACCATCCCAATTGAAGACAGTTGTGCTTTTAAAGATCCTATGGATAAAAAGTTAGGTTTACTAAAGAAAATATTTGTTCAACAAGGTTTCCTTCTCCAACCTATTGCCTGCATTATTCCTGTAACTACTGCAGCGGCTTTTTGGTTTGAGGCACTGGAGGAGTCGCTCCAGAGGGAGACTTCATATGACAAAGTCATGGATAGAATTAATGCTCTAAAGCTGGCTAATTCTTTTATCACAGATGCCGCTTTGCAATTAGCTAAGTTAGCGGCGAAAAATTCTGGTTTCGCCATTATGGCGAGCAGAGCGCTTTGGCTCAAGTCATGGTCGGCTGACGTGTCGTCCAAAACAAAATTACTAAATATCCCTTTCAAAGGAAAGACCCTTTTCGGGCCCAAGTTGAAAGAGATTATTTCGGATATCACCGGGGGAAAGGGCCATGCTCTCCCGCAAGATAGGCCTTTTAAGGCTAAAACAAGGCTAATTTTCGTTCCTTTCGCAACTTCAGGAGCGGTCCTGCTTCAACCTCTGCAACCGCAAAGCAAGAGGGTAACGCTTCACAGCCCAAGGCAACCTGGAAGCCTTTGCAGGGCTGGAACAAGGGTAAACAGGCCAAGAAGCCTGCAGCTGCTACTAAGACAGCATGAAGGGGTAGCCCCCGATCCGGGACCGGATCTGGTAGGGGGCAGACTCTCTCTCTTCGCTCAGGCTTGGGCAAGAGATGTTCCCAATCCCTGGGCATTAGAGATCGTTACTCAGGGATATCTTCTAGAATTCAAGGACTCCCCTCCAAGGGGAAGGTTCCACATTTCTCGTCTGTCTACAGACCAGACAAAGAAAGAGGCGTTCTTACGCTGTGTAGAAGATCTACTCAAGATGGGAGTGATATTTCCAGTCCCAATTACAGAACAAGGACTGGGTGTTTACTCAAACCTGTTTGTGGTTCCCAAAAAGGAAGGAACTTTCAGGCCAATCCTGGATGTAAAAATTCTAAACAAATTCCTCAGAGTTCCATCATTCAAGATGGAGACCATCCGGACAATCTTACCTATGATCCAGGAAGGTCAATATATGTCTACCGTGGATCTAAAGGATGCGTACCTACATATTCCTATCCACAAAGATCATCATCAGTTCCTAAGGTTCGCCTTTCTGGACAAGCATTACCAGTTCGTGGCCCTTCCCTTCGGGTTGGCCACCGCTCCCAGAATTTTCACAAAAGTGCTAGGGTCCCTTCTGGCGGTATTAAGACCACGGGGCATTGCAGTAGCACCTTATTTGGACGACATCTTAATACAGGCGTCGTCTTTTCCCAGAGCCAAGGCTCATACGGAGATTGTTCTGGCCTTTCTAAGGTCTCACGGGTGGAAGGTGAACATCAAAAAAAGTTCTCTGTCCCCGCTCACAAGGGTTCCCTTCCTGGGAACATTAATAGACTCAGTAGAAATGAAAATATTTCTGACGGAGGTCAGAAAGTTAAAGCTTTAACTACTTGCCGAGTTCTTCATTCCATTCCTCGGCCATCTGTAGCTCAGTGCATGGAGGTAATCGGATTAATGGTAGCGGCAATGGACGTAGTCCCTTTTGCTCGAATACATCTCAGACCACTGCAACTGTGCATGCTCAAACAGTGGAATGGAGATTTTGCAGATTTGTCTCCTCAAATACAACTGGACCAGAAAACCAGAGATTCTCTTCTCTGGTGGTTGTATCAGGAACACCTGTATCAGGGAATGTGCTTCCGCAGACCGGAGTGGATCATTGTAACGACCGACGTCAGTCTGTTAGGCTGGGGCACGGTCTGGGACTCCCTGAAAGCTCAGGGTCTATGGTCTCGGGAAGAGTCTCTGCTCCTGATAAACATTTTGGAACTGAGAGCGATATTCAACACGCTTCAGGCATGGCCTCAACTAGCGGCGGCCAAATTCATCAGATTTCAGTCGGACAACATCACGACTGTAGCGTACATCAATCATCAGGGGGGAACAAAGAGTTCCCTAGCGATGTAGGAAGTAACCAAAATAATCAGGTGGGCGGAGGATCACTCCTGCCATCTATCTGCAATTCACATCCCAGGTGTAGACAACTGGGAGGTGGATTTTCTAAGTCGTCAGACTTTTCACCCGGGGGAGTGGGAACTCCACCCGGAGGTTTTTGCTCAGCTGACCCATCTATGGGGCATTCCAGAGTTGGATCTGATGCCGTCCCGTCAGAACTCCAAACTTCCTCTCTACGGATCCAGGTCCAGGGACCCCAAGGCGGCATTGATAGATGCTCTAGTAGCGCCTTGGTCCTTCAATCTGGCTTATGTCTTTCCACCGTTTCCCCTTCTCCCTTGTCTGGTAGCCAGAATCAAACAGGAGAAGGCTTCGGTAATTCTGATAGCGCCTACGTGGCCACGCAGGACTTTGTATGCAGACCTAGTGGACATGTCACCTGTCCCACCTTGGACACTGCCAACGAGGCAGGATCTTCTAATACAGGGTCCATTCAAGCATCCAAATCTAGTTTCTCTGCAGCTGACTGCTTGGAGATTGAACGCTTAATTCTATCTAAGCGTGGTTTCTCTGAATCAGTTATAGATACTCTGATCCAGGCTAGAAAGTCTGTCACCAGGAAAATTTACCATAAGATATGGCGGAAATATCTTTGTTGGTGTGAATCCAAGGATTACTCGTGGAGTAAGATTAGGATTCCAAGGATATTGTCTTTTCTCCAAGAAGGATTGGAGAAAGGCTTGTCAGCTAGTTCCTTAAAGGGACAGATATCTGCTCTGTCTATCCTTTTACACAAGCGTCTGGCGGAGGTACCAGACGTTCAAGCGTTTGCTCAGGCTTTAGTCAGAATCAAGCCTGACTATAAACCTGTGGCTCCGCCATGGAGTCTAAATTTAGTTCTTTCAGTTCTTCAAGGGGTTCCGTTTGAACCTTTACATTCCATAGATATTAAGTTATTATCTTGGAAAGTTTTGTTTTTGGTAGCTATATCTTCTGCTCGAAGAGTTTCAGAATTGTCTGCTTTGCAGTGTAATTCACCCTATCTGGTGTTCCATGCAGATAAGGTAGTTTTGCGTACCAAACCTGGTTTTCTTCCTAAAGTTGTTTCTAATAAGAATATTAACCAGGAAATCATTGTTCCTTCCCTGTGTCCTGATCCAGGTTCAAAGAAGGAACGGCTATTACACAATCTTGATGTGGTTCGTGCTTTGAAATTCTATTTGCAAGCAACCAAGGATTTCAGACAAACATCATCCTTGTTTGTTGTCTATTCTGGTAAGAGGAGAGGTCAGAAAGCGACTGCTACCTCTCTTTCCTTCTGGCTTAAAAGCATCATCCGATCATCCGATTGGCTTATGAGACTGCTGGACAGCAGCCTCCTGAGCGAATTACAGCTCATTCCACCAGAGCTGTGGCTTCCACATGGGCTTTCAAGAATGAGGCTTCTGTTGAACAGATTTGTAAGGCAGCGACTTGGTCTTCACTGCATACTTTTGCCAAATTTTACAAATTCAATACTTTTGCTTCTTCGGGGGCTATTTTTGGGAGAAAGGTTTTGCAAGCAGTGGTGCCTTCTGTTTAGGTTACCTGTCTTGTTCCCTCCCTTCATCCGTGTCCTAAAGCTTTGGTATTGGTATCCCACAAGTAAGGATGAATCCGTGGACTGGATACACCTTGCAAGAGAAAACAGAATTTATGCTTACCTGATAAATTACTTTCTCTTGCGGTGTATCCAGTCCACG
Organism: Bombina bombina; assembly: GCF_027579735.1. Classification (NCBI taxonomy): domain Eukaryota; kingdom Metazoa; phylum Chordata; class Amphibia; order Anura; family Bombinatoridae; genus Bombina; species Bombina bombina. The sequence goes on from NC_069500.1 coordinate 917,248,869, forward strand.
GCCCGCCCTGGCAATTAAGTCAGGTTAATAAAATTTTTTGTTTAAACTACAGTCACCACTGCACCCTATGGTTTCTCCTTTTCTCCTAACCTTCGGTCGAATGACTGGGGGGTGGAGCTAGGGGGGGAGCTATATGGACAGCTCTGCTGTGTGCTCTCTTTGCCACTTCCTGTAGGGAATGAGAATATCCCACAAGTAAGGATGAATCCGTGGACTGGATACACCGCAAGAGAGAGTAATTTTCAGGTAAGCATGAATTCTGTTTTTTTCATCAGGATAAGGCTGTTTTGCGGACTTCGTTTAAATTTCTTCTTAAGGTTGTGAATTCTAACAACATTAGTTGGGAAATTGTTGTTGCTTCCTTGTGTCCTAATCCCAAGAATGCTCTTGAAAGATCTTTGCATTCTTTGGATGTTGTAAGAGCTTTGAAATATTATGTTGAAGCTACTAAAGATTTCAGGAAGACTTCTAGTCTATTGGTTGTCTTCTCTGGTTCTAGGAAAGGTCAGAGAGCTTCTGCCATTTCTTTCGCATCTTGGTTAAAGCTTTTGATTCATAAAGCTTATTGGAGGCAGGACAATCCCCACCTCAGAGAATCACAGCTCATTCTACTAGATCAGTCTCCACTTCTTGGGCTTTTAAGAATGAAGCTTCAGTTGATCAGATTTGCAAAGCAGCAACTTGGTCTTCTTTGCATACATTTACTAAATTTTACCATTTTGATGTATTTGCTTCTTCTGAAGCAGTCTTTGGTAGAAAAGTTCTTCAGGCAGCTGTTTCAGTTTGTTTCTTCTGCTAATGTTTTAAGTTTTTTTTCTTTCAATTTATGAGAGAAACTTATTTTTTGTGGATTTTTTTCAGTGGAAAATGGCTGTTTTTATTTTATCCCTCCCTTTCTAGTGACTCTTCTGTGGACTTCCACATCTTGGGTATTTCTATCCCATACGTCACTAGCTCATGGACTCTTGCCAATTACATGAAAGAAAACAATTTATGTAAGAACTTACCTGATAAATTAATTTCTTTCATATTGGCAAGAGTCCATGAGACCCACCCTTTTTCTGGTGGTTTATGATTTTTTGTAAAAAAGCACAATTATATTTCCAGTTCCTCTCTCTTTGTATGCTTTTTTTTACTCCTTTTTCTATCACCCCACTACTTGGCTATTTGTTAAACTGAATTGTGGGTGTGGTGAAGGGTGTATTTATAGGCATTTTGTGGTTTGGGAAACTTTGCCCCTCCTGGTAGGATTGTATATCCCCTTACGTCACTAGCTTATGGACTCTTGCCAATATGAAAGAAATTAATTTATTAGGTAAGTTCTTACATAAATTATGTTTTTTTACTTTTTTGTTTTTATGATGATGATAGTCTATAGGAATCCATAACATGTGGAATATAATGCCTGCCACTAGGAGGAGGCTAAGAACCCACACGCGTTTTAATCCCTGCCACCTCCCATCTGTCCTCAGTTTTGTTCTTGGCCTCCCAGGAGAAGGTTGAGAATAAAGGGGCGCTACCTTCTATCTTATGTATTATTGTATGGGAGCTCAGACCCACTACCCCTGGGGCTTATTCAGAAAGATGCAAGAAATTGAACTCCAACACTCTGATACAGGGATACTGGGTTATGTGCACAGAATCTCCCTATTTGATTTCAGCCGTAACTATCCTCAGGCATCATAGGGAAATGTCCCTGTGGGATTAAAGGTATTCCCTCTCAGATCCTCTGCTGTACCTTTACAAACACTGGATGGGCTCTATACTAGATACAGCTACAGACATCTGCTTGTAAGCTCATTGGAGTGCTTCACTCAGGTAAGTCATCACACATTCTCAGGTATAGCATAGCCAGGGGATATAGCCTGACTAAACAATTGTTTCAACTAAAATTGCTGTCAGTGCCCTCGTACCATCAGGGTCTGCCTAGGAACCCTCATACAATTTTTGCAGCTCTTTTGGGTCACTTTTTGTCTATTTGTAAAAATGGGTGGTCAGCGGTTCCCTCTGAAACTTTATGGTTAGCCTCTACTGGGAACTCTATGGGGGTATGTTTATTTCATTTTTCACTCATATCACCTTTTTACTTTTCTAATCTCAACATTTTTAGCCTCTCTGAGGCATCAGGAGTACTATGGGCGATAGCCCTGCCCTCTCACTTTTGCCTTTTATTTCCATGTCACTCCGGCCTCTGTCTCTGGGCAGAATAGAAGGGTTCTCAGTCTCTAATATTATTTGTGTGTGTTTTTCTGCAATCCGGGTCCCAAAAAGGGGTAATTTGGTAATTTTTTGGGCTTTGGGTGTCAGTTTTTCTCTGGGTTCACCTTGCCTTATTTAGGCCTAGATTTGGAGTTCGGCGGTAAAAGGGCTGTTAACGCTCCGCGGGCTTTTTTATGGCCGCACCATAAATTTAACTCTGGTATCGAGAGTTTAAACAAATGCTGCGTTAGGCTCCAAAAAAGGAGCGTAGAGCATTTTTACCGCAAATGCAACTCTCGATACCAGAGTTGCTTACGGACGCGGCCGGCCTCAAAAACGTGCTCGTGCACGATTCTCCCATAGGTTTTTTTTCAGCTCAAACAGCCCCATTGTTTCCTAACACCTGCAAAAAAGCAGCGTTCAGCTCCTAACGCAGCCCCATTGTTTCCTATGGGGAAACACTTCCTACGTCTGCACCTAACACTCTAACATGTACCCCGAGTCTAAACACCCCTAACCTTACACTTATTAACCCCTAATCTGCCGCCCCCGCTATCGCTGACACCTGCATATTTTTTTTAACCCCTAATCTGCCGCTCCGTAAACCGCCGCAACCTACGTTATCCCTATGTACCCCTAATCTGCTGCCCTAACATCGCCGACCCCTATATTATATTTATTAACCCCTAATCTGCCCCCCTCAACGTCGCCGACACCTGCCTACACTTATTAACTCCTAATCTGCCGAGCGGACCTGAGCGCTACTATAATAAAGTTATTAACCCCTAATCCGCCTCACTAACCCTATAATAAATAGTATTAACCCCTAATCTGCCCTCCCTAACACCTACCTTCAATTATTAACCCCTAATCTGCCGAGCGGACCTCACCGCTACTATAATAAATGTATTAACCCCTAAAGCTAAGTCTAACCCTAACACTAACACCCCCCTAATTTAAATATAATTTTAATCTAACGAAATAAATTAACTCTTATTAAATAACTTATTCCTATTTAAAGCTAAATACTTACCTGTAAAATAAACCCTAATATAGCTACAATATAAATTATAATTACATTGTAGCTATTTTAGGATTAATATTTATTTTACAGGCAACTTTGTAATTATTTTAACTAGGTACAATAGCTATTAAATAGTTAAGAACTATTTAATAGTTACCTAGTTAAAATAATAACAAATTTACCTGTAAAATAAATCCTAACCTAAGATATAATTAAACCTAACACTATACTATCATTAAATTAATTAAATTAAATACCTACAATTACCTACAATTAAACCTAACACTACACTATCAATAAATTAATTAAATAAACTACCTACAATTACCTACAATTAACCTAACACTACACTATCAATAAATTAATTAAATACAATTGCTACAAATAAATACAATTAAATAAACTAGCTAAAGTACAAAAAATAAAAAAGAACTAAGTTACAAAAAATAATAAAATATTTACAAACATAAGAAAAATATTACAACAATTTTAAACTAATTACACCTACTCTAAGCCCCCTAATAAAATAACAAAGCCCCCCAAAATAAAAAATTCCCTACCCTATTCTAAATTAAAAAAGTTACAAGCTCTTTTACCTTACCAGCCCTGAACAGGGCCCTTTGCGGGGCATGCCCCAAGGATTTCAGCTCTTTTGCCTGTAAAAAAAAACATACCATACCCCCCCCAACATTACAACCCACCACCCACATACCCCTAATCTAACCCAAACCCCCCTTAAATAAACCTAACACTAAGCCCCTGAAGATCTTCCTACCTTGTCTTCACCATACCAGGTTCACCGATCCGTCCTGGCTCCAACATCTTCATCCAACCCAAGCGGGGGTTGGCGATCCATCATCCGGTGCTGTAGAGGTCCAGAAGAGGCTCCAAAGTCTTCCTCCTATCCGGCAAGAAGAGGACATCCGGACCGGCAAACATCTTCTCCAAGCGGCATCTTCAATCTTCTTCCATCCGGTGCGGAGCGGGTCCATCTTGAAGCAGGCGACGCGGATCCATCCTCTTCTTCCGTTGTCTCCCGACGAATGACGGTTCCTTTAAGGGACGTCATCCAAGATGGCGTCCCTCGATTTCCGATTGGCTGATAGGATTCTATCAGCCAATCGGAATTAAGGTAGGAATTTTCTGATTGGCTGATGGAATCAGCCAATCAGAATCAAGTTCAATCCGATTGGCTGATCCAATCAGCCAATCAGATTGAGCTCGCATTCTATTGGCTGTTCCGATCAGCCAATAGAATGCGAGCTCAATCTGATTGGCTGATTGGATCAGCCAATCGGATTGAACTTGATTCTGATTGGCTGATTCCATCAGCCAATCAGAAAATTCCTACCTTAATTCCGATTGGCTGATAGAATCCTATCAGCCAATCGGAATTCGAGGGACGCCATCTTGGATGACGTCCCTTAAAGGAACCGTCATTCGTCGGGAGACAACGGAAGAAGAGGATGGATCCACGTCGCCTGCTTCAAGATGGACCCGCTCCGCACCGGATGGAAGAAGATTGAAGATGCCGCTTGGAGAAGATGTTTGCCGGTCCGGATGTCCTCTTCTTGCCGGATAGGAGGAAGACTTTGGAGCCTCTTCTGGACCTCTTCAGCACCGGATGATGGATCGCCAACCCCCGCTTGGGTTGGATGAAGATGTTGGAGCCAGGACGGATCGGTGAACCTGGTATGGTGAAGACAAGGTAGGAAGATCTTCAGGGGCTTAGTGTTAGGTTTATTTAAGTGGGGTTTGGGTTAGATTAGGGGTATGTGGGTGGTGGGTTGTAATGTTGGGGGGGGGGGGTATTGTATGTTTTTTTTTACAGGCAAAAGAGCTGAACTTCTTGGGGCATGCCCCGCAAAGGGCCCTGTTCAGGGCTGGTAAGGTAAAAGAGCTTGTAACTTTTTTAATTTAGAATAGGGTAGGGAATTTTTTATTTTGGGGGGCTTTGTTATTTTATTAGGGGGCTTAGAGTAGGTGTAATTAGTTTAAAATTGTTGTAATATTTTTCTTATGTTTGTAAATATTTTATTATTTTTTGTAACTTAGTTCTTTTTTATTTTTTGTACTTTAGCTAGTTTATTTAATTGTATTTATTTGTAGCAATTGTATTTAATTAATTTATTGATAGTGTAGTGTTAGGTTAATTGTAGGTAATTGTAGGTAGTTTATTTAATTAATTTATTGATAGGGTAGTGTTAGGTTTAATTATATCTTAGGTTAGGAGTTATTTTACAGGTAATTTTGTTATTATTTTAACTAGGTAACTATTAAATAGTTCTTAACTATTTAATAGCTATTGTACCTGGTTAAAATAAATACCAAGTTGCCTGTAAAATAAATATTAATCCTAAAATAGCTATAATATAATTATAATTTATATTGTAGCTATATTATGATTTATTTTACAGGTAAGTATTTAGCTTTAAATAGGAATCATTTATTTAATAAGAGTTAATTAATGTCGTTAGATTTAAATTATATTTAACTTAGGGGGGTGTTAGTGTTAGGGTTAGACTTAGCTTTAGGGGTTAATACATTTATTAGAATAGCAGTGAGCTCCGGTCGTCAGATTAGGGGTTAATAATTGAAGTTAGGTGTCGGCGATGTTAGGGAGGGCAGATTAGGGGTTAATACTATTTATGATAGGGTTAGTGAGGCGGGTTAGGGGTTAATAACTTTATTATAGTAGCGCTCAGGTCCGCTCGGCAGATTAGGGGTTAATAAGTGTAGGCAGGTGTCGGCGACGTTGAGGGGGGCAGATTAGGGGTTAATAAATATAATATAGGGGTCGGCGGTGTTAGGGGTAGCAGATTAGGGGTACATAAGGATAACGTAGGTGGCGGCGCTTTGCGGTCGGAAGATTAGGGGTTAATTATTTTAAGTAGCTGGCGGCGACGTTGTGGGGGGCAGGTTAGGGGTTAATAAATGTAATACAGGGGTCGGCGGGGTTAGGGGCAGCAGATTAGGGGTACATAAGTATAACGTAGGTGGCGGTCGGCAGATTAGGGGTTAAAAATTTAAATCGAGTGGCGGCGATGTGGGGGGAGCTCGGTTTAGGGGTACATAGGTAGTTTATGGGTGTTAGTGTACTTTAGGGTACAGTAGTTAAGAGCTTTATGAACCGGCGTTAGCCAGAAAGCTCTTAACTCCTGCTATTTTCAGGCGGCTGGAATTTTGTCGTTAGAGCTCTAACGCTCACTTCAGAAACGACTCTAAATACCAGCGTTAGAAAGATCCCATTGAAAAGATAGGATACGCCAATGGCGTAGGGGGATCTGCGGTATGGAAAAGTCGCGGCTGAAAAGTGAGCGTTAGACCCTTTAATCACTGACTCCAAATACCAGCGGGCGGCCAAAACCAGTGTTAGGAGCCTCTAACGCTGGTTTTGACGGCTACCGCCGAACTCCAAATCTAGGCCTTGGTGTCTAAGGTGAATTTTGGGCTGCCTTTCAGAGTAGAGAGCTTCTTAACATTGTTGTGTTTTCATACTTTAACATCTTTGCAACTCATGGATTCTACTATATCTACCCCTCCTGTAATTATGTCTGATCCATTGGAGGGTGGATCTACTGACCATATCTCCATTCAAAGTCTTTGTGTAATTTGCAAAACTTCCAGTATGTCAGGTTAACCAGCTATGCAATAGTTGTGTACCTCACATTGTTCATGCAACTCAGCCACAAACCATTATCTCCTCCAAGGGCATATGTTCTGCTCCTGTGTATACTACACAAGGAGCAACTACTGATTTTCTCCGAATTTAAAAGTAGGCTGCAGCAAAGTCAGAATATTTGGTGGCTATACCCAAACCAAACGAGCACAAGCGCAAATCTGAGGATTTGTCTACATCATTTGATTTGAAAATGCAGGTCTCCTCCGCTTAATCTCAAATTCCTAACATCTTACAGAGCTCTGATTCTGCAGAGTAAGATTCTTCTGTTTCAGAGGGGGAGTTGTCATCTGAGGATCAGGGTGCAATACCTAACCCTGAATTTGACTCAGTCTTCAGATTTAAAGTGGAGCAACTTTGGGCATTTCTGAGTCAAAACCTGCAGAAAATAAATCTGTTAATCAATTGAATGTCGTTTTCAAGGCCCCTCCAAAAATTTCTGAAGTATTTCAGGTTCCAGATAGTGTCTGATTTCATCACCAAGGAGAGAAAAGACTGACATTCCATTTGCTTTCCTTTCATTCTGGTTTAAGAGGATGTATCCTATTCCAGGACATAATGTGGAATTGTGGGAAACCATTCCCAAGGTTTATGGTGCTACAGTATTTCTGCATTGGCAAAATGCACTGCTATCCTCATGGAAGTTAACACACAGGACTCTTGCTTAAAGGGACACTGAACCCAATTTTTTTTCTATTGTGATTCAGATAGAGCATGCAATTTTAAGCAACTTTCTAATTTACTCCTATTAAATTCTTTTCATTCTTTTGTTATCTTTATTTGAAAAGCAAGAATGTAAGTTTAGATGCCGGCCCATTTTTGGTGAACACACTGTGTTGTTCTTGATGATTGGTGGGTAAATTCACCTACCAATAAACAAGTGCTTTCCATGGTTCTGAACCAAAAAAATAGCTTAGATGCCTTCTTTTTCAAATAAAGAAAGCAAGAGAACGAAGAAAAATTAATAGGAGTAAATTAGAAAGTTGTTTAAAATTGCATGCTCTATCTGAATCACAAAAGATTCAGTGTCCCTTTAAACCAGCAGTGGCTGTGATGTTTTGTGGCGGCGGCCCTATCGTGCGATTATTTATCTAATCTGGCAGCAGAGTCTTCTCCTTAATATCTTCAAAATTGCATTAGCGCCATCAAAATGTGTAATGCTTTCATCTGTAATGCAGTTTTGGACTTGATTAAGATTGACGTTAAAATCATATCCATGGCAGTTCTTGCAAGAAGAGCTATATGGCTAAAATCTTGATCTACATACATGATGTCTAAGAACAGGTTAAGGACTCTTTCCATACAAGGAAGGATTATTTTTGGATTAAGAATTAAGACGGTAACAGGAGGTAAAGCTTTCTTTTCCAATGACATGGAGAGTCCATGAATCCATTCAATTACTGTTGGGAAATTCCTTGCTTGGCCACCAGGAGGCGGCAAAGAACACCACAGCCAGAGCTTAACTGTCCTCCCATTACCCATACTCCCACAGTCATTCTTTGTCTTTGTAACTAGGAGGAGGTGAAGATGGTGCTCTGAAGATATGTCTTTTAATGGGTAGTTTCCCTTCAATATAGGATGGGGGTTTATGCTTTCCCATGTAAACTTCTTACAGTATTGGTAGCTGCTACAGGTTGCAGGGAACTTCTCTGTCCTCTGTCAACCAGGCAGCCAGTGTTATGTTTAACGCTTTTCCTTTCTCCTCAGGTCCCTGTCAAAATATCTGGATGTAGCTGTCAAACCTGGAGGGCTGTGTTTGCCCCACAGCATAGGCTCATAAGGCAAGTGTCTTTCCATATACAGGACACAGGAGGACACACTTAAAGGAGTATGAATCTATTTTTCCTGAGCCTGGGGATTTATTAATTTTCCCTTATTTCAAGGGTTATTTATTACAAGGATATTATTATATATTATTGTAGCCAATGGCACTGGAAAACTTAAAGCTGGTAGTTTCCTTCTTGTGAACAAATCAGTAGGGATTGAGGCTGTTAGTGTATTTTATAGTGTAGTCACTTAATCTTTATTTCATAGAAGGGATTATGTTTTAGATCAAACAGTGAAGGATATATGTGTAAAAAAAGCTTAATTTTTTTTAATCTTAGCCCCTTTTTTTCTATATAGAAATGGCTCTAACTATTTGTTTATGGTGCAGTAGTTATTTTGTAATAAGCACTGTTTATCCGCTCTGTGATCACGTGACCGTAATTCTACTTCCGGGTTACGGAGCAGTGAATTTAGTTTTATCTGTGTAGCAGAAGAGACATTAATCCTTTTCATTTGCTGTTGCTTGTTTTTATTTCCGGATCCTTACCACTACTTGGGGGAGTTCAGGAGAGTCTCTCAAACTGACAAAATATTTTTCATGTAATTGGCAAGAGTCCATGAGCTAGTGACGTATGGGATATATAATCCTACCAGGAGGGGCAAAGTTTCCCAAACCTCAAAATGCCTATAAATACACCCCTCACCACACCCACAATTCAGTTTTACAAACTTTGCCTCCTATGGAGGTGGTGAAGTAAGTTTGTGCTTAGATTTCTACGTTGACATGCGCTTCTCAGCATTTTGAAGCCCGATTCCTCTCAGAATACAGCGAATGTCAGAGGGATGTGAAGGGAGTATCACCTATTGAATGCAATGGTTTTCCTCATGGGAGATCTATTTCATAGGTTCTCTGTTATCGGTCGTAGAGATTTATCTCCTACCTCCCTTTTCAGATCGACGATATACTCTCATATACCATTACCTCTACTGATAGCTGTTTCAGTACTGATTTGGCTATCTGTTATATGTGGATGGGTGTCCTTTTGGTAAGTATGTTTTTTATTACTTAAGACACCCCATCTATGGTTTGGCACTTTATACATTTATATAAAGTTCTAAATATATGTATTGTACTTATATTTGCCATGAATCAGGTTCATGTATTTCCTTGTGCAGACTGTCAGTTTCATATTTGGGGAAAATACACATTTTAAGAAATATTTTCTTACCTGGGGTTTAGTCTTTTTTTCAAATTGACTATTTTTTTCTTGCAAATTGCAGACAGTATTAGGCCCGCGGGTGCAAAATTTTTTGGCGCGAAAAGTACATCCGTTGACGCAAGTTCGTCACTTCCGGCGTCGTAGTTGACGCGGAAGCCTTACACACGGTTGCGTCGTTAGTGACGCAAGTGTGTCATTTCCGGATATTGTTGGCACCAAAAAATGTTCTCTTAAGTTTTGCATCATACTTGCTGCCAAATTTTTCTAAATTCTCTTGGCATTCTTTTAGAATTCTACAGTTTCTTCAGGATGGTTTGGATAAGGGTTTGTCTGCAAGTTCCTTGAAGGGACAAATCTCTGCTCTTTCTGTTTTATTTCACAGAAAGATTGCTAAACTTCCTGATATTCACTGTTTTGTACAGGCTTTAGTTCGTATTAAGCCTGTCGTTAAATCAATTTCTCCTCCTTGGAGTCTTAATTTGGTTTTGAAGGCGTTACAGGCTCCTCCATTTGAGCCTATGCATTCTTTGGACATAAAACTTCTTTCTTGGAAAGTGTTGTTCCTTTTGGCTATCTCTACTGCTAAAAGAGTTTCTGAGCTATCTGCTCTTTCTTGTGAATCTCCTTTTCTGATTTTTTTTATCAGGATAAGGCGGTTTTGCAGACTTAATTTAAATTTTTGCCTAAAGTTGTGAATTCTAACAACTTTAGTAGAGAAATCGTTGTCCCTTCCTTGTGTCCTAATCCTAAGAATTCTTTGGAAAGATCCTTACATTCTTTGGATGTGGTAAGAGCTTTGAAATATTATGTTGAAGCTACTAAAAATTTCAGGAAGGCTTCTAGTCTATTTGTTATATTTTCTGGTCCTAGAAAAGGACAAGAGACGTTTAAAATTGGTTGCAGCCTGTCGGCACCTTCCGTCTCAGTCATTCCCTTCAGTGGCTATTTTCTCGTTTTCACATGAGACCTCTACAGCTTTGTATGCTGAACCAATGGTGCAGGGATTATACAAAGATATCACAATTAATATCCTTAAATCCCAATGTACGACACTCTCTGACGTGGTGGATAGATCACCATCGTTTAGTTCAAGGGGCTTCTTTTGTTCGGCCAACCTGGACTGTGATCACAACAGACGTGAGTCTTTCAGGTTGGGCAGCTGTTTGGGGATCTCTGACAGCACAAGGGGTTTGGAAATCTCAAGAGGCGAGATTACCAATAAATATTTTAGAACTCCTTGCAATTCTCAGAGCTCTTCAGTTTTGGCCTCTGCTAAGAGAGAACCGTTCATTTGTTTTCAGACAGACAATATCACAACAGTGGCATATGTCAATCATCAGGGAGCCCCAAGCTATGAAAGAAGTATCTTGGATACTTGCTTGGGCGGAATCCAGCTCCTGTCTAATCTCTGCGGTGCATATCCCAGGTGTAGACAATTGGGAGGTGGATTATCTCAGCCGTCAGACTTTACATCCAGGGGAGTGGTCTCTCCATCCAGATGTGTTTTCTTAGATTATTCAGTTGTGGGGTCTTCCAGAGATAGATCTCATGGCCTCTCATCTAAACAAGAAACTTCCCAGATACCTGTCCAGCTCCAGGGATGTTCAGACGGAAGCAGTGGATGCGCTGACACTTCCTTGGTGTTATCAACCTGCTTACATTTCCCCCCCTCTAGTTCTCCTTCCAAGAGTGATCTCCAAAATCATCATGGAACAATCATTTGTGTTGCTGGTGGCTCCAGCATGGCCACACAGGTTTTGGTATGCGGATCTGGTTCGGATGTCCAGTTGCCAGCCTTGGCCACTTCTGTTAAGGCCAGACCTACTGTCTCAAGGTCCGTTTTTCCATCAGGATCTCAAATCATTAAATTTGAAGGTATGGAAATTGAACGCTTAGTACTAAGTCATAGAGGTTTCTCTGACTCAGTGATTAATAAAAACTATGTTACAAGCTCGTAAATCTGTCTCTAAAAAGATTTATTATAGAGTTTGGAAGACTTACATTTCATGGTGTTCTTCTCATAAATTCTCTTGGCATTCTTTTAGAATTCCTAGAATTTTACAGTTTCTTCAGGATGGTTTGGATAAGGGTTTGTCTGCAAATATCTGCTCTTTGTTTTATTTCACAGAAAGATTGCTATACTTCTTGATATTCACTGTTTTGTACAGGCTTTAGTTCGTATTAAGCCTGTCATTAAATCAATTTCTCCTCCTTGGAGTCTTAATTTGGTTCTGAAGGCTTTACAGGCTCCTCCATTTGAGCCTATGCATTCTTTGGTCATTAAACTACTTTCTTGGAAAGTGTTGTTCCTTTTGGCTATCTCTTCTGCTAGAAGAGTTTCTGAGCTATCTGCTCTTTCTTGTGAGTCTCCTTTTCTGATTTTTCATCAGGATAAGGCAGTTTTGCGGACTTCTTTTCAATGTTTACCTAAGGTTGTGAATTTTAACAACATTAATAGAGAAATTGTTGTCCCTTCTTTATGTCCTAATCCTAAGAATTCTTTGTAAAGATCCTTACATTCTTTGGCTGTGGTAAGAGCTTTGAAATATTATGTGGAAGCTACTAAAGATTTCAGGAAGACTTCCAGTCTATTTGTTTTATTTTCTGGTCCTAGGAAAGGTCAGAAGGCTTCTGCTATTTCCTTGGCTTCTTGGTTGAAACTTTTAATTCATCAAGCTTATTTGGAGTCGGGTCAGGCCCCGCCTCAGAGAATTACAGCTCATTCTACTAGATCAGTCTCCACTTCGTGGGCCTTTAAGAATGAAGCTTCAGTTGATCAGATTTGCAAAGCGGCAACTTGATCCTCTTTGCATACATTTACTAAATTCTACCGTTTTGATGTATTTGCTTCTTCAGAAGCAGTTTTTGGTAGAAAAGTTCTTCAGGCAGCTGTTTCAGTTTGATTCTTCTGCTTTTGATTTAAGTTTTTTTCTTTCATTTATGAGAATAAACTTATTTTTTTTTGGGTTGTGGATTAATTTCTGTTTTAATTAATGGCTGTTTTTTATTTTTATCCCTCCCTCTCTAGTGACTCTTGCGTGGAGTTCCACATCTTGGGTATTTGCTATCCCATACGTCACTAGCTCATGGACTCTTGCCAATTACATGAAAGAAAACATAATTTAGGTAAGAACTTACCTGATAAATTCATTTCTTTCATATTGGCAAAAGTCCATGATGTATTTGCTTCTTCAGAAGCAGTCTTTGGTAGAAAAGTTCTTCAGACAGCTGTTTCAGTTTGATTCTTCTGCTGATGTTTTAAGTTTTTCTTGTCATTAAAGAATAAACTTATAATTTGGGTTGTGGATTATTTTTTCAGCGGAAAATGGCTGTTTTCTTTCATGTAATTGGCAAGAGTCCATGAGCTAGTGACATATGGGATATACAATCCTACCAGGAGGGGCAAAGTTTCCCAAACCTCAAAATGCCTATAAATACATCCCTCACCACACCCACAATTCAGTTTTTACAAACTGAATTGTGGTGAAGTAAGTTTGTGCTAAAATTGCTACGTTGATATGCGCTTCTCAGCATTGTTGAAGCCCGATTCCTCTCAGAGTACAGCGAATGTCAGAGGGACGTGAAGGGAGTATCACTTATTGAATACAATGATTTCCCTAACGGGGGTCTATTTCATGGGTTCTCTGTTATCGGTCGTAGAGATTCATCTCCTACCTCCCTTTTCAGATCGACGATATACTCTCAATTTACCATTACCTTTACTGATAACTATTTCTGTGCTGGTTTGGCTATCTGCTATATGTGGATGGGTGTCTTTTGGTAAGTATGTTTTTTATTACTTAAGACACCTCAGCTATGGTTTGGCACTTTATGCATTTATATAAAGTTCTAAATATATGTATTTTACTTATATTTGCCATGAGTCAGGTTCATATATTTCCTTCTGCAGACTGTCAGTTTCATATTTGGGTAATATAAACATCTTTTATAGAAAAAAAAAAAATTCTTACCTGGGGTTTAGTCTTTTTTCAATTGACTACTTCTTGCAAATTGCGGGTGGCATTAGGCCCGCGGGTGCGTCAAATGCTAAACTTTAATGCGTCATTCCTGGCGCGAAAATATTTTTGGCGCGTAAAAATACGTCTATAACGCAACTACGTCATTTCCAGCGTCATACTTGACGCCGAGACCTTTCAAGCGGTTGCGTCATTAGTGAAGCGAGTGTGACATTTCCGGTTATTTTTGGTGCCAAAGAGTTTACGTTACATTGTGCGTCATACTTGGCGCCAAACTTTTTCATTATTTCAATACCCCATTGATGTTTGCCTCTTGATTTTTTCTCTATCAGAGGCCTATGCTATTTGCTTTTTTTCCCATTCCTGAAACTGTCATATAAGGAAATAGATAATTTTGCTTTTTATGTTGTTTTTTTCTCTTACATTTTGCAAGATGTCTTTATCTGATCCTGCCTCAGAAGTTTCTGCTGGAACATTGCTGCCTGACATCGGTCCTACCAAAGCTAAGTGCATTTGTTGTAAAATTGTTGAAATTATTTCGCCGAATGTCATTTGTAATAGTTGTCATGATAAACATTTACATGCAGTTAGTGTATCCATCAGTAATAGCACATTGCCAGTTGTAGTTCCTTCAACTTCTAATGTGCATGATATACCTGTAAATTTTAAAGAATTTGTTTCTGATTCTATTTTGAAGGTTTTGTCTGCATTTCCACCTTCTAATAAACGTAAAGGTCTTTTAAAACATCTCATTTAGTTGATGAAATTTCAAATGACCAACAACATAATTTATCCTCTTCTGATGAGGATCTATCTGATACAGAAGATCCTTCCTCAGACATTGACACTGACAAATCTACTTATTTATTTAAAATAAAGTATATGCGTTCTTTGTTAAAAGAAGTGTTAATTATTTTGGATATTAAGGTAACCAGTCCTCTTGACGTTCAGTCTAATAAACGTTTAAATGCTGTTTTTAAACCTCCTGTGGTTTCTCCAGGGTTTTTTTTCCTATTCTCGAGGCTATTTCTGATATGATTTCTAAGGAATGGAATAAGCCAGGTACTTATTTTATTCCTTCTTCAAGGTTTAAAAAATTGTATCCTTTACCAGCAAAATCTATAGAGTTTTGGGAAAAAATCCCCAGTTGATGGGACTATTTCTACTCTTGCTAAACGTACCACTATTCCTATGGAAGATAGTACTTCCTTTTAAGGATCCTTTAGATAGGAAGCTTGAATCTTATCTAAGGAAGGCCTATTTATATTCAGGTCATCTTCTTAGACCTGCAATTTCTTTGGCTGATGTTGCGGCTGCATCAACCTTCTGGGTGGAGAATTTAGCGCAACAGGAATTGGATTCTGACTTATCTAGCATTATTCGCCTATTGCTAATCATTTTATTGTGATGCAATTTTTGATATTATCAAAATTGATGTTAGATCCATGTCTTTAGCTACTTTAGCTACAAGAGCTTTGTGGCTTAAATCTTGGAATGCTGATATGACATCTAAATCTAGATTACTATCTCTTTCTTTCCAAGGTAATAATTTATTTGGTTCTCAGTTGGATTCTATTATTTCAACTGTCACTGGGGGAAGGGAGTTTTTCTGCCTCAGGATTAAAAACCTAAGGGTAAATCTAAGGCTTCTAACCATTTTTGTTCCTTTCGTCAGAATAAGGAACAAAAACTCAATCTTCCCCCCAAGGAGTCTGCTTCCAATTGGAAGCCTTCCTCAAATTGGAATAAATCCAAGCCATTTAGGAAACCAAAGTCAGCCCCTAAGTCCGCATGAAGGTGCGGCCTTCATTCCAGCCCAGCTGGTAGGGGGCAGATTAAGGTTTTTCAAAGATATTTGGATAAAATCTGTCCAAAATCAATGGATTCGGAGCATTGTCTCTCAAGGGTATCGAATAGGATTCAGTGTAAGACCTCCTGTGAGAAGATTTTTTCTCTCACGTATCCCAGTAAATCCAGTAAAAGCTCAGGCTTTCCTGAAGTGTGTTTCAGACCTGGAGTCTTCAGGGGTAATCATGCCAGTTCCTCCTCAGAAACAAGGTTTGTTTTTTTTTGTTTTTTCAAAACTATTCATTGTACCAAAAAAGGAAAATTTTATTCAGACCAGTTCTGGATCTGAAAAATTTTGAATCGTTATGTAAGAGTACCAACTTTCAAGATGGTGACTATAAGGACTATTCTGCCTTTTGCTCAGCAAGGACATTATATGTCCACAATAGACTTGCAGGATGCATACCTTCATATTCCGATTCTTCCAGAACATTATCAGTTTCTGAGATTCTCTTTTCTAAACAAGCATTACCAATTTGTCGCTCTTCCATTTGGCCTAGCAACAGCTCCAAGAATCTTGTAATCAGAGAACAGGGTATTGCGGTGTTTCCTTATTTGGATGATATCTTGATACTAGGTCAGTCTTTGCGTACTGCAGAATCTCACACAAATCAACTAGTGTTGTTTCTTTGGAAAACATGGTTGGAGGATCAATTTACCAAAAAGTTTCTTGATTCCTCAGACAAGGGTCACCATTTTAGGCTTCCAGATAGATTCAGTGTCCATGACTCTGTCTCTAACAGACAAGAGACGTTTAAAATTGGTTGCAGCATGCCGGCACCTTCAGTCTGTCATTCCCTTCAGTCTCAGTCATTCCCTTCAGTGGCTATGTGCATGGAAGTTTTAGGTCTCATGACGGCAGCATCGGACGTGATCCCCTTTGCTCGTTTTCACATGAGACCTCTACAGCTTTGTATGCTGAATCAATGTACGACACTCTCTGACATGGTGGATAGATCACCATCATTTAGTTCAAGGGGCTTCTTTTTTTGGCCAACCTGGACTGTGATCTCAACAGATGCGAGTCTTTCAGGTTGGGGAGCTGTCACAGCACAAGGGGTTTGGATATCTCAAGAGGTAAGATTACCAATAAATATTTTAGAACTCCTTGCGATTCTCAGAGCTCTTCAGTTTTGGCCTCTGCTAAGAGAGAACCGTTCATTTGTTTTCAGACAGACAATATCACAACAGTGGCATATGTCAATCATCAAAGTGGGACTCACAGCCCCTAAGCTATGAAAAAAGCAGATACTTGTTTGGGCGGAATCCAGCTCTTGTCTAATCTCTGCGGTGCTTATCCCAAGTGTAGAAAATTGGGAGGCGGATTATCTCAGCCACCAGACTTTACATCCAGAGGAGTGGTCTTTCCATCCAGATGTGTTTTCCTGGACTGTGATCTCAACAGATGCGAGTCTTTCAGGTTGGGGAGCTGTCACAGCACAAGGGGTTTGGATATCTCAAGAGGTAAGATTACCAATAAATATTTTAGAACTCCTTGCGATTCTCAGAGCTCTTCAGTTTTGGCCTCTGCTAAGAGAGAACCGTTCATTTGTTTTCAGACAGACAATATCACAACAGTGGCATATGTCAATCATCAAAGTGGGACTCACAGCCCCTAAGCTATGAAAAAAGCAGATACTTGTTTGGGCGGAATCCAGCTCTTGTCTAATCTCTGCGGTGCTTATCCCAAGTGTAGACAATTGGGAGGCGGATTATCTCAGCCACCAGACTTTACATCCAGAGGAGTGGTCTTTCCATCCAGATGTGTTTTCTTAGATTATTCAGTTGTGGGGTCTTCCAGAGATAGATCTCATGGCCTCTCATCTAAACAAGAAACTTCCCAGACACCTGTCCAGGTCCAGGGATGTTCAGGCGGAAGCAGGGGATGCGCTGACACTTCCTTGGTGTTATCATCCTGCTTACATTTTCCCGCCTCTAGTTCTCCTTCCAAGAGTGATCTCCAAAATCATCATGGAACAATCATTTGTGTTGCTGGTGGCTCCAGCATGGCCACACAGGTTTTGGTATGTGGATCTGGTTTGGATGTCCAGTTGCCTGCTTTGGCCACTTCCGTTCGGCCAGACCTAATATCTCAAGGTCCGTTTTTCCATCAGGATCTCAAATCATTAAGTTTGAAGGTATGGAAATTGAACGCTTAGTACTAAGTCATAGAGGTTTCTCTGACTCAGTGATTAATACTATGTTACAAACTCGTAAATCTGTTTCTAGAAAGATTTATTATAGAGTTTGGAAGACTTACATTTCATGGTGTTCTCATAAATTCTCCTGGCATTCTTTTAGAATTCCTAGAATTTTACAGTTTCTTCAGGACGGTTTGGATAAGGGTTTGTCTGCAAGTTCCTTGAAAGGACAAATCTCCGCTCTTTCTGTTTTATTTCACAGAAAGATTGCTATACTTCCTGATATACACTGTTTTGTACAGGCTTTAGTTCTTATTTAAGCCTGTTATTTAATCAATTTCTCCTCCTTAGAGTCTTAATTTGGTTCTGACGTCTTCACAGGTTCTTCCATTTGAACCTATGCATTTTTTGGACATTAAACTACTTTCTTGGAAAGTGTTGTTCCTTTTGGCCATCTCTTCTGCTAGAAGAGTTTCTGAGTTATCTTATTTTTTTCCTAAGGTTGTGAATTCTAACATTAGTAGAGACATTGTTGTCCCTTCCTTGTGTCCTAATCCTAAGAATTCTTTGGAAAGTTCCTTACATTCTTTGGATGTGGTAAGAGCTTTGAAATATTATGTGGAAGCTACTAAAGATTTCAGGAAGACTTCCAGTCTATTTGTTTTATTTTCTGGTCCTAGGAAACGTCAGAAGGCTTCTGCAATTTCCTTGGCTTCTTGGTTGAAACTTTTGATTCATCAAGTTTATTTGGAGTCGGGTCAGGCCCCGCCTCAGAGAATTACAGCTCATTCTACTAGATCAGTCTCTACTTCGTGGGCTTTTAAGAATGAAGCTTCAGTTGATCAGATTTGCAAAGCGGCAACTTGGTCCTCTTTGCATTCATTTACTAAATTCTACTGTTTTGATGTATTTGCTTCTTCGGAAGCAGTTTTTGGTAGAAAAGTTCTTCAGGCAGCTGTTTCAGTTTGATTCTTCTGCTTTTGATTTAAGTTTTTTTCTTTCAAATGAAATAAACTTATATTTTTGAGTTGTGGATTAATTTTTTTCAGAAGATTATGGCTGTTTTTATTTTATTCCCTCCCTCTCTAGTGACTCTTGAGTGGAGATCCACATCTTGGGTATTGATATCCCATATGTCACTAGCTCATGGACTCTTGCCAATTAAATGAAAAAAAACATAATTTATGTAAGAACTTACCTGATAAATTAATTTCTTTCATATTGGCAAGAGTCCATGAGGCCCACCCTTTTTATGGTGGTTATGATTTTTTGTATAAAGCACAATTATTTCCAAATTTCCTTTGTTGATGCTTTCTACTCCTTTCTTTATCACCCCACTGCTTGGCTATTCGTTAAACTGAATTGTGGGTGTGGTGAGGGGTGTATTTATAGGCATTTTGAGGTTTGGGAAACTTTGCCCCTCCTGGTAGGATTGTATATCCCATATGTCACTAGCTCATGGACTCTTGTCAATATGAAAGAAATGAATTTATCAGGTAAGTTCTTACATAAATTATGTTTTTTATTTTATCCCTCCGTCTCTAGTGACTCTTGCGTGGAGTTCCACATCTTGGGTATTGATATCCCATACGTCACTAGCTCATGGACTCTTGCCAATTACATGAAAGAAAACATAATTTATGTAAGAATTTACCTGATAAATTAATTTCTTTCATATTGACAAGAGTCCATGAGGCCCACCCTTTTTTATGGTGGTTATGATTTTTTTGTATAAAGCACAATTATTTCCAAATTCCTTTGTTGATGCTTTTTACTCCTTTCTTTATCACCCCAATACTTGGCTATTCGTTAAACTGAATTGTGGGTGTGGTGAGGGGTGTATTTATAGACATTTTGAGGTTTGGGAAACTTTGCCTCTCCTGGTAGGATTGTATATCCCATACGTCACTAGCTCATGGACTCTTGCCACTATGAAAGAAATGAATTTATCAGGTAAATTTCCTACATAAATTGTTATTTAGACCTCTATCAGAACTAATCTATATCGTTCTTCTACGAGGGTTGGTAAGAGCACTCAGCCTTTGCTTGGAGCGTATATGTGTGCCACAATTTAATTTGCAAGATATTTTTGCAAATTTAATTTATATCTTATTTTTAATTTTGTTGTGAAATCTTTATTTCCTTCATGGAGGACAGTGTTATTCTGGAGACAGGTTTTCTTTACCTACGGGGGATATTTGTTTATATTGTGAGGAGGATCATGTATTTCCACCTGCACAACTTTGTTCTATTTGTTTGTCTTCTATGCTACAGGCAAAATAAAAAAAAATCTAAGACAACTGTTTCTAAAAAACGTAATCCGTCAGAGCCCTGTACTTCTCAGGATTCTGCTGCCCTTGACATGCTTAAATTCTCTCCTCAGTCCCCTTCCATTATTGTTGCACTGGCAGTGCCCTGGGGCTCAGCTCAATCTTTCTGGGGGAATTTTTTTACCAGGAGATTTGCAGCACAGTTTCAAACTGCTTTATCTGCTGCGTTGAGAACCTTACCTGTTGCAGGTAAGAGGAAGAGAAAGACTAAGCATTTTAGTTCTTGTATCTCTTCTATTTCCAAAGATGCTTTAGTCGGTTTACCCTCAGAGGCATCGAAAGTATGATGATCCTCAAAAAATTGAGATGAAGTATCTGACTGATTTGGAAAAACTAGTAAAATCTGAAGAAGTAAATTTCAGATTTAAACTTGAACACCTTCATTTATTACTCAAGGAGGTATTAGCTACCTTGTATTTTCCAGAATCTAAACCATCGGTGATTACTAAAATTCCTAAACTAAATAAGGTTTATGATGTTAAGTCCAAGTCTCTGGAATTTTTTCCTGTTCCAGACCGTATGTCTGACATTTCTAAGGAATGGGAGAAACCCAGGATTCATTTTTCTCCATCCCCTAATTTTATCACCTTTCTCTTCTCTGGCAACCAGTTGCAAGTATTGCTGCTGTAGCTGGGGCCGCCACATACTGGTGTGATTCTCTATCTGATCTAATTTCTTTTTTAAGATACAATGAGTCCACGGATCATCTTAATTACTAATGGGATATACACCTCCTGGTCAGCAGGAGGAGGCAAAGAGCACCACAGCAGAGCTGTTAAATAGCTCCTCCATTCCCTCCCACTCCAGTTATTCTCTTTGCCTACATTAGTGATAGGAAGAGTTAAAGTGAGGTGTTAGATTAGATACTTCAATCAAGAGTTTATTATTTTTAAAGTAGTGCCAGAGTGTGCTGCTTTTTCCTAGGGTGTAGCCGTAGTCCATATCAGTCTCTACAGGAGAGCTTTTGGTGGCTTTAGAGCAATGGGAACTTGTGGGACATAATTCTCACTGCGCCTTCCATACTGATGCTGCCCTGCCTAAGAAAACCTGAAGGAATTTTACTCAGGACTTTCATTTCTTTCCAGGTTCATGGGAGGGAGAGGACCTCTTAAACCTGGGTACTGCCTTGCTGCCAGGCAGACAAGGAAGTAAGTGCTAACCTTTTTTTCTGGGGGTAAAGGATCTCAGAGAAAGCTTGGGCACTTTATTAAATTTCCATCTATCCTCGTATTCAGATCAGACTCTCCTAACGTTAGAAGGGGACATTAAGGCAGTTAAGATGTGGAATTGTCTATCAAGCCTAAGGGAAAGACAACAGAGCTTACGACATAGAAACTGTGATCATCAAATGCATAGAAAGCTTTGCATGCAGTATCTGTTCGCTTGCTCTCGGTGGCTATGTTTAGCCTATGACGACCGGGAGATTTCATATGGATTTTTTAATCAGGCACTGGCATGTTTTTTATTCCCAGGCGGTCTCATCTAATAATAGAACCGCCTGGGTGTTTACATGTGGGTTTGCAGTGTATTGCGATATTGATGGACTAGCCTTCTTTAAATTGAGTTCAGTTCTATCCTGGTTATTACATAAGGTCTAGACTGTTGCCCCCGGTGCAATGACTAAAAATGGGGACCGGGAGAGGACTTGGGGTTCGCTCATGAGGGGCGGAGCTTGTATATGTTGCCAAGGTGTTCTCTCCTCCCTCCTAGCTGTTGTGGCTATACGCTAGGAGTGGAGGATGGCGCCATATAGTAAATATTTATTTTCTAACACTTCCGGTTTTGGGAAGTTCAGACGAAATTGTCTAAATACTTGTGGTTCAGACTGCGCTATTATGAGGTCAGGAAGGCTGTCCAACACCTCAGCGGTGTCTAGCTGATGTTTGGACAGAGTTTAACAGTACTGACGAAGTTTGCATACTTGTTTAGCTATGTCTGCCCTTTGTAATAATAAAGAGTTACTCTTTAACATTTCAAGAATACCACTTGCTATATGTTAGTTTTCACTAATACCTATTAAGTATTTTATTTAATTGAACCTGCTATATGTGAAGCAGGTTGTTTAAAGACATGTACATTATTTTTTATCACACATGCAGTGCCCTGCGGTTCCTTAAGATTTTCATGAATTGCTGCACTAGAAAAATCATGGCGAAGTCTAGGGACAGCAATGACGGCTGCTAGGTTCGCTTGCCTCTACACACAGAAATTAGTTGCTTTTAGAATTTAAAGAGACAGTAACGTTTTTTGTGTGTGTTCATTTTTATTACAAATTTTCACTCTCTTTTCTGATCCTACTCCTTTTAGGGAGTTTGCTGTTTAGGAGTCTATTAACCTTTTTCTCCTATAGGGTCAAAAAAAAAAAGTCCACATGCAATACCCTGCGATTCCTCTCACACTCCTTCCGGAGTTGCTCTGCTTTTCTGGCATTATATGTTTTTCCCACGGGGTAGAGAACATTACTAGAGGAATTATTTTCAATCATCTAGGGTGATTGATTCAGTGGTTGCTATTCCGACTGGTTCTTTCCTGTTACCTGGAAGAGGAAGATACTTCGGAATAATTTGAGAGAGTATTCTCAGATTCAAATAAATAAGATTGACGAAATTCAGGGTATGCTGCAGCTTTCTCCCCAAGCGTCCCAAGCTTTACTGCCCACTCAAGCAGTACTCTGCACTTCTGCTTTAGCGCACGCTGGAGTTACCTTAAGACATAGTTGATCTCATGTTTTACACAATTTCTGATGTGTCGTCTGCTTTCCTAATGCTGCATGGCAAGCGTAAGAGGAAACGCCAGACATGCAGTAACTGAGGTTTCTGAGTCTCTATGGCATAGCTTAGTGACTAGCCCATCTGCTTAGAAAGCAGTAGGTTGAGAGTTCAATTCCACCACCTAGGTGCTGTTACTTTGTATACAATCGAAATGTCAGATTCAGAGAATTCATCCCCTCTGACTGACACAGAGGTTGTAACTTTTAGGTTCAAGTTAGATCACCTCCGCCTCTTGCTCAGGGAGGTTTTTGATTACTTTAGACAGCTGTGTCCCCACAGAAGTGGTGTTCCCTGTAAAATATTTCTAAGTCCCTTCTTATCTAGACGTAATTCCTGTTCCAAAGCGTACTTCGGAGATCGTTACTATGGAATGGGAGAGACCAGGCATCCCCTTTTCTCCCTCTCCTATTTTTAAGATGATTCCCATAGCCAACTCTTTCCTAAGAGAAGGGGCTTTTTCCACCTTAGCCAAAAGCACTACTATTCCCAAAAAGGATAGTTATGCTTTCGACGATCCTTTGGATAAGACGTTACTTAAAAGGATTTATATTCACCAGGGTCTGCTATTGCAGTCAGCTGCGTGCATTGCTACCGTCACTAGTGCAGCAGCGTATTGGTTTAATGCTCTGTCTGAGATTCTCAGGACTGAGACTTCCTTGGAGGAGATCTAAGACAGGATAAAAGCTCTGAATTTAGCTAATGCTTTTATTACGGATTTCTATCCTGGCCTGCGGAGCCTTATGGTTAAAACCGTGGTCGGCGGTCGTATCGTCTAAGCTTCTAGCGATTCCTTACAAGGGGAAGAACTTGTTTGGACCTGGGTTGACAGAAATAATTTCTGATATCACAAGGGAAATTTTTTCTCATCTTCCTTTAAACCGGAACAATTTAAACATACTTGGAGACCCAACCAGTCTTGGAATAAGGGTAAACAATCCAAGAAGCCTGCTGTTGAATCCAAAACAGCTTGAAGGGCATGCCACCGATCCGGGACCGGATCTGGTAGGGGGCGGTCTTTACTTCTTCGTCCAGGCTTGGGTTCGGGACGTTCAGGATCCCTGGACAATAAAAAGTGTTTCAGGGATATGTATTTGAGTTCAAACGTTTTCCTCCCAGAGGCAGGTTTTTTTCTTTCAAGATTATCTGCAGACAAATGGAGAGGCGTTCTTACATCGGGTAGGAGACCTCTCTGACCTGGAAGTGATTGTTCCCGTTCCAGTACCGGAACAGGGTCAGGGGTTTTCTTCCAATCTGTTTGTGGTTCCCAAAAATGAGGGAACCTTCAGACTAATTTTAAATCTGAGTCTAAATACATTCTCAGGGTTCCGTCCTTCAAGATGGAAACTATTCGTTCCATTCTTCCCTTAATCCAGGAGGGTCAATTCATGACATCTCTGGATTTATAGGAAGCGTTCCTACATGTCCTCCTTCTTAAGGACAGGTTTCTATGATTTGCCTTCCATTATAAACACTTCCAGTTTGTGGCTCTTCCTTTCGACCTAGCCACCATTCCCAGATCTTCTCAAGGGTTTTGGAGTCTCTGTTGGCGGTACTCCGGTCACGGGGCATTGGGGTGGTGCCTTATCTGGATGACACTCTATTCCAGGCGCCATCTTTTCAACAAGCAAAATCCCACACCGATTTAGTGTTATCTTTCCTGTGACCTCACGGATGGAAGGTAAATTTTGGGAAAGAGTTCCCTAGTCACAAACAATGGAGTCACTTTCTTGGGATCCATAATAGACTCCTTGTCCATGTAGATTTTTCTGACAGAAGTCAGGAAATAAAAGATTATAGATCCTTGTCTAGCCTTTTAAGTCCACTCCTCGGCCGTCAGTAGTTCAGTGCATGGAGTTAATCGGGCTAATGGTGGCAGCATTGGACATCATCCCGTTTGTTCGTTCCATATTAGACCTCTGCAGTTAAGCCTGTTCAGGCAATGGTACGGTGATTATGCGGACTTGTCTCCTCGAATATCTCTGGAGCAGGAGACAAGGGACTCTATTCAATGACGGTGGTTTCTGGATCATCTTTCCCAGGGGTTGTCACCTTGGCGACTTCCGTTGCGGAAGGACCTTCTGATTCAGGAGCCCTTTTTTCATCCAAATCTAGTTTCTCTGTAGATGACCGATTGGAGATTGGATAATTTTATCCAAGCGGGGTTTTTCTGATCGTTCATAGAGACCATGTTTCAGGCTCTTAAGCCTGTGACTAGAAGGATTTACCATAAGATTTGGTGCGTATATCTTTTTATTGGTGTGAATCCAAGGGCTACTCATGCATTAGGGATAGGATTCCTAGAATTTTTGTCTTTTTTTTCCAAAAAGAATGGGAGAGAGCTTTTCGACGAGTTCCCTAAAGGGACAGGTCTGGGCTTTATCTATTTTGTTGCACAAACGTCTGGCGGGTTTCCCAGATGTTCGTTCATTTGGTCAGGCCTTGGTCAGGATCAGGCCTGTATGCAAGCTAGTTACTCCTTCATGGAGTCTTAATTTAGTTCACAAGGTTTTTTTCATGGAGCTCCCTTTGAGCCTATACATTCCTTAGTTATTATCTTGTTATCTTGGAATGTTTTATTTTTTTTGTTGCTATTTCTTCTGGTCGGAGAGTGTCAGAACTTTCGGCATTATAGTACGAGTCTCCTTATTTTATTTTATTTTCCATTCAGATAAGGTGGTTTTTCGTACTAATCTAGGTTTTCTTCCTATGGTTGTTTCTAATGGATCATTAATCTGGAGATTGTTGTTCTTTCGTCAGTCATTTTTTCTTGTTTGTGTATTTCTCAGGAAAACATAAAGGACAGAAAGCTACGGCTACTTCTCTTTCTTTTTGGTTGAATAGTATCATAGGTTTCACATATGAGACTGCTGGGCAGCAGCCTCCCGGGAGAGTTTCGGTTCATTCCACAAGTACTGTTGCTTCCTCATGAGCATTCATAAATGAAGTTTCAGTGGCACAGTTTTGCAAGGCTGCAACTTGTTCCTCTCTTAAAAAAATGTCTATGTTCTATAAGTTTGCCTTTTTTTTCTTCGGCTGAGGCCGCTTTTGGGAGAAAGGTGCTTCAAGCAGTGGTGCCTTCCATTTAGGTTCCCTGTCTTGTCCCTCCTGTATCATCTGTGTACTCTAGCTTGGGTATTGAATCCCATTAGTAATTAAGATGATCCGTGGACTCATCGTGTCTTAAAAAAGAAAAGAAAATTTATGCTTACCGGATAAAAAAAATTCTTTTTTGACACGATGAGTCCACGGCCCGCCCTGTGTTAGGCAGGTTATGGATTATTTTAAACTTCAGACACCTCTGCACCTTGGCTTTTCCTTTCTCTTCCTAACTTCGGTCGAATGACTGGAGTGGAAGGGAAGGGAGGAGCTATTTAACAGCTCTGCTGTGGTGCTCTTTGCCTCCTCCTGCTGACCAGGAGGTGTATATCCCATTAGTAATTAAGATGATCCGTGGACTCATCGTGTCAAAAAAGAAATACATTTATCAGGTAAGCATAAATTTTCTTTTTAGAAGAAACTTCTTTGTAGGATATTCAGGATATGATAAAGACTTTAACACTAGCTAATTCCTTTATTTGTGACGCTAATATGCAGGTTGTTCGCCTGAGAGCTAAGTCCTCAGGTTTTGCTATTCTTTCTCGTAGAGCATTATGGCTAAAGTATTGGTTGGCTGACATGGTTTCCAAGTCTTGACTTCTTCTCTTACCTTTTAAAGGAAAGTCTTTGTTCGGTCCTGGACTGGATTCCATTATCTCCACAGTCACTGGAGGTAAGGGTGTTTTCTCTTGTAAGGTGTATCCAGTCCACGGATCATCCATTACTTGTGGGATATTCTCCTTCCCAACAGGAAGTTGCAAGAGGATCACCCACAGCAGAGCTGCTATATAGCTCCTCCCCTAACTGCCATATCCAGTCATTCTCTTGCAACTCTCAACAAGCATGGAGGTAGTAAGAGGAAAGTGGGGAAATGTAGCTGTTATCTTACTTCAATCAAAAGTTTATTATTTTTAAATGGTACCGGAGTTGTACTATTTTGTTCCAGGCAGAGAAATAGAAGAATCTGCCTGTGATTTCTATGATCTTAGCAGGTTGTAACTAAGATCCATTGCTGTTCTCACACATGACTGAAGAAAGAGATAACTTCAGCGGGGGAATGGCTTGCAGGTTATCCTGCTATGAGGTATGTGCAGTTAAGATTTTTCTAGAAGATGTGAATGCTAGAAAATGCTGCTGATACCAAATTTATGTAAGGTAAGCCTGAATACAGTGATTTAATAGCGACTGGTATCATGCTTACTTTCTGAGGTAATACTCTTGTATATTTACAATATAAAACATTTGCTGGCATGTTTAAACGTTTTTATATATACTTTGGTGATAAAACTTTATTGGGGCCTAGTTTTTTCCACATGGCTGGCTTAAATTTGCCTAGAAACAGTTTCCTGAGGCTTTCCACTGTGTTACTATGAGTGGGAGGGGCCTAATTTAGCGCTTTTTTGCGCAGTAACTTTTACAGACTGAGACATCCAGCTTCCTCCAGGAGTCCCCTGAATGCTATAGGACATCTCTAGAGGGCTCTTAGGCTTTCCAAAATCGTTTGTTGGGGAAGGTAGTCCCACAGCAAGGCTGTGGCAGTTTGGTGTGACTGTTAAAAAACGTCTATGGTTTTTTTGATCCGTTTTTTTGATCCGTTTTTTGAACTAAGGGGTTAATCATCCATTTGCAAGTGGGTGCAATGCTCTGTTAGCTTATTATACACACTGTAAAAATTTCGTTTGATTTACTGCCTTTTTTCACTGTTTTTCAAATTCTGACAAAATTTGTTTCTCTTAAAGGCACAGTACCGTTTATTATATTTGCTTGTTAACTTGATTTAAAGTGTTTTCCAAGCTTGCTAGTCTCATTGCTAGTCTGTACAAACATGTCTGACATAGAGGAAACTCCTTGTTCATTATGTTTAAAAGCCATGGTGGAACCCCCTCTTAGAATGTGTACCAAATGTACTGATTTCACTTTAAGCAATAAAGATCATATTCTGTCTTTAAAAAATGTATCACCAGACGAATCTGACAAGGGGGAAGTTATGCCGACTAACTCTCCCCACGTGTCAGATCCTTTGACTCACGCTCAAGGGACTCACGCTCAAATGGCGCCAAGTACATCTAGGGCGCCCATAGCGTTTACTTTACAAGACATGGCGGCAGTCATGAATAATACACTGTCAGTGGTATTAGCCAGACTACCTGAATTTAGAGAAAAGCAAGATAGCTCTGGAGTTAGACGAAATACAGAGCATACTGACGCTTTAAGAGCTATGTCTGATACTGCCTCACAATATGCAGAAGCTGAAGAAGGAGAGCTTCTTTCTGTGGGTGATGTTTCTGACTCAGGGAAGATGATGCAACCTGATTCTGATATCTCTACATTTAAATTTAAGCTTGAACACCTCCGCGTGTTACTCAGGGAGGTTTTAGCTGCTCTGAATGACTGTGATACAATTGCAGTGCCAGAGAAATTATGTAGACTGGATAAATACTATGCAGTGCCGGTGTGTACTGATGTTTTTCCAATACCTAAAAGGTTTACAGAAATTATTACTAAGGAATAGGATAGACCAGGTGTGCCGTTCTCTCCCCCTCCTATTTTTAGAAAAATGTTTCCAATAGACGCCACCACACGGGACTTATGGCAGACAGTTCCTAAGGTGGAGGGAGCAGTTTCTACTCTAGCAAAGCGTACTACTATCCCTGTCGAGGACAGTTGTGCTTTCTTAGATCCAATGGATAAAAAGTTAGAAGGTTACCTTAAGAAAATGTTTATTCAACAAGGTTTTATCCTACAGCCCCTTGCATGCATTGCTCCTGTCACTGCTGCTGTGGCGTTCTGGTTTGAGTCTCTGGAAGAGGCTTTACAGGTAGCGACTCCATTGGATGATATACTTGACAAGCTTAGAGCACTTAAGCTAGCCAATTCTTTTGTTTCTGATGCCATTGTTCATTTGACTAAACTAACGGCTAAGAATTCTGATTTTGCTATCCAGGCGCGCAGAGCGCTATGGCTTAAATCATGGTCAGCTGACGTTACTTCAAAGTCTAAGCTGCTTAACATTCCCTTCAAGGGGCAGACCCTATTCGGGCCTGGTTTGAAGGAGATTATTGCTGATATCACTGGAGGAAAAGGTCATGCCCTTCCTCAGGATAGGTCCAAATCAAGGGCCAAACAGTCTAATTTTCGTGCCTTTCGAAACTTCAAGGCAAGTGCGGCATCAACTTCCTCTAATGCAAAACAAGAGGGAACTTTTGCTCAGTCCAAAACGGTCTGGATACCTAACCAGACCTGGAAGAAAGGTAAGCAGGCCAAAAAGCCTGCTGCTGCCTCTAAGACAGCATGAAGGAAAGGCCCCCTATCCGGTAACGGATCTAGTAGGGGGCAGACTTTCGCTCTTCGCCCAGGCGTGGGCAAGAGATGTCCAGGATCCCTGGGCGTTAGAAATTATATCCCAGGGATATCTTCTGGACTTCAAGGCTTCCCCCCCAAAAGGGAGATTTCACCTTTCACAATTATCTGCAAACCAGATAAAGAGAGAGGCATTCTTACACTGTATACAAGACCTCCTAGTTATGGGAGTGATCCATCCAGTTCCAAAGGAAGGACAGGGACAGGGATTTTACTCAAATCTGTTTGTGGTTCCCAAAAAAGAGGGAACCTTCAGACCAATTTTGGATCTAAAGATCTTAAACAAATTCCTCAGAGTTCCATCATTCAAGATGGAGACTATTCATACCATCCTACCTATGATCCAGGAGGGTCAATACATGACTACAGTGGATTTAAAGGATGCTTATCTTCACATTCCGATACACAAAGATCATCATCGGTTTCTCAGGTTTGCCTTCCTAGACAGGCATTACCAGTTTGTAGCTCTTCCCTTTGGGTTAGCTACAGCCCCAAGAATTTTTACGAAGGTTCTGGGGTCGCTTCTGGCGGTTCTAAGGCCGCGGAGCATAGCAGTGGCCCCTTATTTAGACGACATCCTGATTCAGGCGTCAAACTTCCAAATTGCCAAGTCTCATACTGACATAGTGTTGGCATTTCTGAGGTCGCATGGGTGGAAGGTGAACGAGGAAAAGAGTTCTCTATCCCCCCTCACGAGAGTTTCCTTCCTAGGGACTCTGATAGATTCTGTAGAAATGAAAATTTACCTGTCGGAGTCCAGGTTATCAAAACTTCTAAATTCCTGCCGTGTTCTTTATTCCATTCCTCGCCCTTCGGTGGCTCAGTGCATGGAAGTAATCGGCTTAATGGTAGCGGCAATGGACATAGTGCCGTTTGCACGCCTACATCTCAGACCGCTGCAACTCTGCATGCTCAGTCAGTGGAATGGGGATTACACAGATTTGTCCCCTCTACTAAATCTGGACCAAGAGACCAGGGATTCTCTTCTCTGGTGGCTATCTCGGGTCCATCTGTCCAAAGGTATGACCTTTCGCAGGCCAGATTGGACAATTGTAATGACAGATGCCAGCCTTCTAGGTTGGGGTGCAGTCTGGAACTCCCTGAAGGCTCAGGGATTGTGGACTCAGGAGGAGTCACTCCTTCCAATAAATATTCTGGAACTGAGAGCGATATTCAATGCTCTTCAGGCTTGGGCTCAGTTAGCAACTCTGAGGTTCATCAGATTTCAGTCGGACAACATCACGACTGGGGCTTACATCAACCATCAAGGGGGAACAAGGAGTTCCCTAGCGATGTTAGAAGTCTCAAAGATAATTCGCTGGGCAGAGATTCACTCTTGCCACCTATCAGCTATTCATATCCCAGGTGTAGAGAACTGGGAGGCAGATTTTCTAAGTCGACAGACTTTTCATCCGGGGGAGTGGGAGCTCCATCCGGAGGCGTTTGCACAATTGATTCATCGTTGGGGCAAACCAGAACTGGATCTCATGGCGTCTCGCCAGAACGCCAAGCTTCCTTGTTACGGATCCAGGTCCAGGGTCCCCAAGGCAACGCTGATAGATGCTCTAGCAGCGCCTTGGTTCTTCAACCTGGCTTATGTGTTTCCACCGTTTCCTCTGCTCCCTCGTCTGATTGCCAAGATCAAGCAGGAGAGAGCATCGGTGATCTTGATAGCGCCTGCGTGGCCACGCAGGACTTGGTATGCAGATCTGGTGGACATGTCATCCTTTCCACCATGGACTCTGCCACTGAGACAGGATCTTCTACTTCAAGGTCCTTTCAACCATCCAAATCTAATTTCTCTGAGGCTGACTGCCTGGAGATTGAACGCTTGATTTTATCAAAGCATGGTTTCTCTGAGTCAGTCATTGATACCTTAATTCAGGCACGAAAACCTGTCACCAGGAAAATCGATCATAAGATATGGCGTAAATATCTTTATTGATGTGAATCCAAGGGCTACTCATGGAGTAAGGTCAGGATTCCCAGGATATTATCTTTTCTCCAAGAAGGATTGGAAAAAGGATTGTCAGCTAGTTCCTTAAAGGGACAGATTTCTGCGCTGTCTATTCTTTTGCACAAGCATCTGGCGGATGTTCCAGACGTTCAGGCATTTTGTCAGGCTTTAGTTAGAATCAAGCCTGTGTTTAAACCTGTCGCTCCACCTTGGAGCTTAAATTTGGTTCTTAAAGTTCTTCAGGGGGTTCCGTTTGAACCTCTTCATTCCATAGATATCAAACTTTTATCTTGGAAAGTTCTTTTTTTGGTAGCTATTTCCTCGGCTCCTAGAGTTTCCGAGCCTTACAATGTGATTCTCCTTATCTGATCTTCCATGCAGATAAGGTAGTTCTGCGTACCAAACCTGGGTTTTTACCTAAGGTGGTATCTAATAAGAATATCAATCAAGAGATTGTTGTTCCGTCTTTGTGTCCTAATCCTTCTTCAAAGAAGGAACGTCTATTACACAATCTGGACGTGGTTCGTGCTTTAAAGTTTTACTTACAAGCTACTAAAGATTTTCGTCAAACATCTGCTTTGTTTGTTGTCTACTCTGGACAGAGGAGAGGTCAAAAGGCTTTGGCAACCTCTCTTTCTTTTTGGCTAAGAAGCATAATCCGCTTAGCCTATGAGACTGCTGGCCAGCAGCCTCCTGAAAAGATTACAGCTCATCCTACTAGAGCTGTGGCTTCCACATGGGCCTTTAAAAATGAGGCTTCTGTTGAACAGATTTGCAAGGCGGCGACTTGGTCTTCGCTTCATACTTTTTCAAAATTCTACAAATTTGATACTTTTGCTTCTTCGAAGGCTATTTTTGGGAGAAAGGTTTTACAGGCAGTGGTACCTTCCGTTTAAGTACCTGCCTTGTCCCTCCCTTCATCCATGTACTTTAGCTTTGGTATTGGTATCCCACAAGTAATGGATGATCCGTGGACTGGATACACCTTACAAGAGAAAACACAATTTATGCTTACCTGATGATAAATTTATTTCTCTTGTGGTGTATCCAGTCCACGGCCCGCCCTGTCATTTTAAGGCAGGTATTTTTTAATTTTAAACTACAGTCACCACTGCACCCTATGGTTTCTCCTTTCTCTGCTTGTTTTCGGTCGAATGACTGGATATGGCAGTTAGGGGAGGAGCTGTATAGCAGCTCTGCTGTGGGTGATCCTCTTGCAACTTCCTGTTGGGAAGGAGAATATCCCACAAGTAATGGTTGATCCGTGGACTGGATACACCACAAGAGAAATAAATTTATCAGGTAAGCATAAATTGTTTTTCTTATTCAGGATAGAAGATCTAAACCAAAAGGTCGTCAAACAGCTAATTTTTGTTTCTTTCGTAATAAGGGACAGAAATCTTCAGCTTTCTCAGTTGAATCAACCTAAGAATTCCTGGAAGTTAAATCAGACTTGGAATAAGAATAAGCAATCCAAGAAGCCCTTATCTGACAATAAGTCAGCGTGAAGAGACAGCCCCCTTTCTGGGACTGGATTTTTTGGGGGGCAGACTTTCTTTTTTTCCAGGAAGCTTGGATTTGCGATGTTCCAGACCCTTAGGCTGTGAACGTTTTCTCCCAAGGATACAAGATAGGCTTCAAATCTTATCCTCCAAGAGGAAGATTCCTTTGATCAAGACTCTTTAAACCTAGTGAAAAAGAGAGGCAATCTTAAATTGTGTAAAGGAACTATCTTCTCTGGGAGGGATTGTCCAGGTTCCTCCATCAGAACAAGGCCTAGGGTTTTATTCAAACCTCTAAGTCATTCCCAAAAAGGAGGGAACTTTGTCCTATCCTTGATTTAAAGAGTCTCAACAAAGTTTTTAATTTCCTGTCTTTCAAGATGGAAACTATAAGATCCATTCTTCCTTTGGTCCAGTATGGTCAGTTTATAACAACAATAGACCTAAAAGACGCTTACCTTCTTTTTCCTATTTAGTTTCCAAGGTTTGCTTTTCTAAACAAACACTTCCAATTTGTTACTCTTCCTTTTGGCCTGGCTACAGCTCCCAGAATCTTTACAAAGGTAATAGGAGCTCTTTTAGCGGTGGCCAAGACTCTCAGGGAGTTGCTGTTGCTTATTACCTGGACGATATCTTGGTTCAGGCTCCATCTTCTCCTTTGGCAAGATCTCACACGGACTCTCTCATCTCTTCTACGCTCTCTTGTCCAGATTTATCTTCCACCCATGTGTTCACTGGTTCCCAATACCAGAGTTTGTTTCCTAGGGACAATTATAGATTTGGTGTCCATGAAGATATTTGACGGATCTGAGACGATCCAAACTTCTTTCAACCTGTCTTTCCCTTCAATCCTCTGCATGTCCTTCAGTGGCTCAGTGCATGGAATTGATTAGTCTCATGGTAGCGATCATGGACATTATTCCTTTTGCCCGTTTTCATCTGAGACCTCTTCAACTATGTATACTCAGACAGTGGAACAACGATCATTAGAGTAGATCTCAAAAGATCGTCCTAGACAACCACACAAGAGAATCTCTCTCTCTTTGTGTCTTTGTCAGGACCATCTGCCCCAAGGCATGTGCTTTCTGAGACCGTCTTGGGAGATTGAGACTACGAATGCCAGCCTCCTAGGCTGGGGCGCAGTTTGGGGTCCCTTAAAAGCTCAAGGATCCTGGTTACCGGAGGAGTCTGTCCTTATCAATATTCTGGAGTTAAGAGCAATTTGCAATGCTCTAGTAGCGTGGCCTCAACTGAGTTCTACGATTACGGCTTTCTGAGCCGAAACATGTCAGCAGTCAATCCCTGAATGGAGCCCACACCACTCACATCGCCACTGGTGATCCAAGTTTGCTTCCCTACTTGGGAGAATATTTTTACCTGCTAATAAACGTTTTCAACTACACAACGGTGTGTGCTGGTGCACCTCATCCTTTCTTTCCTGCTACTCAACTGAGTTCTGTCCGGTTTATCAGATTTCAATCGGACAACATAACATCTGCAGCTTATATCAACCATCAGGGAGGAACAAGGCATTCAGTAGCCATGAAGGAAGTCTCTCGCATCATTCAATGGGCAGAGTCTCACGATTGTCAGATTTAAGCAATTCATATTCTGGGAAGCGGACTATCTGAGCAGACAGACTTTTCACCCAGGGTAGTGGGCTCTTCATACAGAGATATCCCTCAGGTGGGGTGTTCCGGAGTTAGATCTTATGGCTTCTCACCTCAATTTCAAGTTACCAATATACAGGTCCAGATAGAGGGATTGTCAAGCGATGTTGGTGGACGCATTAGCGGCCCCATGGGACTTCAGTCTAATTTATCTGTTTCCCCCCCCTTTGCCCTTCTTCCCAGGGTAATAGCTTGCATCAAACAGGAGCAAGCTTTAACGATCCTAATTGCTTCAGCTTGGCATGCGGACCTAATAAAGATGTCATCCTCTCCTCCGTGGAGATTACCTCTGGGGTTGGACCTTCTCATTCAAGGCCCGTTCCTACATCAAAATTTAGATTCTCTGAGGCTGATTGCATGGAGATTGAACGCTTAGTCCTATCTAAAAGAGGTTTTTTAGAAAAGGTCATTGGATTCCCCTGGTCTCATACAATTGCACTCTCTTCCCTAGTTTCTGGCTTCGGCGGGGGGGGGGGGGTGGATTCTTTCTGGGTTGTCCTTGTCCTTCCCCTTCCTTTTTCTCTTGTTTTGTTCTCCTTCCTCCCCCTTTTTTTTTCCCCCCCTCTTCCTTCTTCTCTTTCTCTTTTTTCTTTTTTGGCCTTGGCAACCCATGGTTGGGTTGACTAATTCAGAGATAAAATTTTGCAGAATTTTTACTTGCTCACTGTTCTTGATTTAAATGTAAAACAATTTTGAACTGTTTGATTTTTGTGATTTCTTCTGACATTTGTTTTTGTAAATTACTGTTGACATTTAAATAAAACAATTAACAATAATAAAATGGAAAATATGGGAGATAATTACATGTGAGGAACCTAGGTGTCTTAGGCTCTTGAGAAATTTCTGAGATATTTGAGAATTTATATGTTATGTGCAAATGAGAAATATTGAAGATAATTCTCTGTTGAAATTGTATTGCCTGTTTCTGTTCCTGATTCCTTGGGATCATATTTTGTGATGTTATTGTATGATGTAATACTTGATGTTCACATGTGTTTCTCTCAATAAAAAAAAAGAAAAAAAAAAAAAAAAAAAGAAAAGGTCATTGACACTCTGATCCAAGCTTGAAAACCTATAACTCATCGCATATATCATAAGGTATGGCATTCATCTCTCGCCTGGTGCGAATCACTGGGTTTTCTTTGGCACAAGGTGACAGTTCCTCATATTCTGTTATTTCTCCAAGAGGGTTTGGAGAAGGGTTTGTCGGCTAGTTCCTTAAAGGAACAGGTGTCTGCCCTTTTCAGGTTCTACAGGTATACCCCGCTCATACAGCGGGTTAGGGACCGGAGCCCCGCTGTAAAGTGAAAACCGCCTTAAAGTGAAACAAGGCAGTTTTAGCTTTCTTTTCACTTGCCAGTGTGTTTAAAAACTTGAAAAAATGTTTGAACTAACATATATTAGGGGTGCAATAGGGCTAAGTTTAGTTTAACACTAGCACAGCAAGTAATAAATACTGTACTTGTAAAATAGTGACAATTACTGTAGTAAAATTTTCCAAACTATAGCACTGAGACACAGATTGCACTGTAAAGCTGTAAACAGAGTGAATTGCGCATAACAAAATGGTGCCAGTCACTTTTCTCGCAAACTCACAATGATTACAGCACTATTTCATATTCCTTGGAGGTTGAACTTCAGCTCCACAAAGCGCTGTATTAGCGAGTCCCTGTAAAGTGAGGTATACCTGTACTTCATAAAAATGTATCTAATTTCTTTCATGTAATTAGCAAGAGTCCATGAGCTAGTGACGTATGGGATATACATTCCTACCAGGAGGGGCAAAGTTTCCCAAACCTCAAAATGCCTATAAATACACCCCTCACCACACCCACAATTCAGTTTTACAAACTTTGCCTCCGATGGAGGTGGTGAAGTAAGTTTGTGCTAGATTCTACGTTGATATGCGCTCCGCAGCAAGTTGGAGCCCGGTTTTCCTCTCAGCGTGCAGTGAATGTCAGAGGGATGTGAGGAGTATTGCCTATTTGAATGCAGTGATCTCCTTCTAAGGGGTCTATTTCATAGGTTCTCTGTTATCGGTCGTAGAGATTCATCTCTTACCTCCCTTTTCAGATCGACGATATACTCTTATATATACCATTACCTCTGCTGATTCTCGTTTCAGTACTGGTTTGGCTATCTACTATATGTAGATGAGTGTCCTGGGGTAAGTAAGTCTTATTTTCTGTGACACTCCTAGCTATGGTTGGGCACTTTTTTTTATAAAGTTCTAAATATATGTATTCAAACATTTATTTGCCTTGACTCAGAATGTTCAACTTTCCTTATTTTCAGACAGTCAGTTTCATATTTGGGATAATGCATTTTAACATTTTTCTTACCTTAAAATTTGACTTTTTCCCTGTGGGCTGTTAGGCTCGCGGGGGCTGAAAATGCTTCATTTTATTGCGTCATTCTTGGCGCGGACTTTTTTGGCGCAAAAATTCTATTTCCGTTTCCGGCGTCATACGTGTCGCCGGAAGTTGCGTCATTTTTTGACGTTATTTTGCGCCAACAATGTCGGCGTTCCGGATGTGGCGTCATTTTTGGCGCCAAAAAGCATTTTAGGCGCCAAATAATGTGGGCGTCTTATTTGGCGCGAAAAAATATGGGCGTCACTTTTGTCTCCACATTATTTAAGTCATTTTTTATTGCTTCTGGTTGCTAGAAGCTTGTTCTTTGGCATTTTTTCCCATTCCTGAAACTGTCATTTAAGGAATTTGATCAATTTTGCTTTATATATATGTTGTTTTTTCTCTTACATATTGCAAGATGTCTCACGTTGCATCTGAGTCAGAAGATACTACAGGAAAATCGCTGTCAAGTGCTGAATCTACCAAAGCTAAGTGTATCTGCTGTAAACTTTTGGTAGCTATTTCTCCAGCTGTTGTTTGTATTGATTGTCATGACAAACTTGTTAAAGCAGATAATATTTCCTTTAGTAAAGTACCATTGCCTGTTGCAGTTCCTTCAACATCTAAGGTGCAGAATGTTCCTGATAATATAAGAGATTTTGTTTCTGAATCCATAAAGAAGGCTATGTCTGTTATTTCTCCTTCTAGTAAACGTAAAAAATCTTTTAAAACTTCTCTCCCTACAGATGAATTTTTAACTGAACATCATCATTCTGATTCTGATGATTCCTCTGGTTCAGAGGATTCTGTCTCAGAGGTTGATGCTGATAAATCTTCATATTTATTTAAAATGGAATTTATTCGTTCTTTACTTAAAGAAGTCCTAATTGCTTTAGAAATAGAGGATTCTGGTCCTCTTGATACTAAATCTAAACGTTTAAATAAGGTTTTTAAATCTCCTGTAGTTATTCCAGAAGTTTTTCCTGTCCCTGATGCTATTTCTGCAGTAATTTCCAAAGAATGGGATAATTTGGGTAATTCATTTACTCCTTCTAAACGTTTTAAGCAATTATATCCTGTGCCGTCTGACAGATTAGAATTTTGGGACAAGATCCCTAAAGTTGATGGGGCTATTTCTACCCTTGCTAAACGTACTACTATTCCTACGTCAGATGGTACTTCGTTTAAGGATCCTCTAGATAGGAAAATTGAGTCCTTTCTAAGAAAAGCTTATCTGTGTTCAGGTAATCTTCTTAGACCTGCTATATCTTTGGCTGATGTTGCTGCAGCTTCAACTTTTTGGTTGGAAACTTTAGCGCAACAAGTAACACATCGTGATTCTCATGATATTATTATTCTTCTTCAACATGCTAATAATTTTATCTGTGATGCCATTTTTGATATTATCAGAGTTGATGTCAGGTTTATGTCTCTAGCTATTTTAGCTAGAAGAGCTTTATGGCTTAAAACTTGGAATGCTGATATGGCTTCTAAATCAACTTTACTTTCCATTTCTTTCCAGGGTAACAAATTATTTGGTTCTCAGTTGGATTCCATTATTTCAACTGTTACTGGTGGGAAAGGAACTTTTTTACCACAGGATAAAAAATCTAAAGGTAAAAACAGGGCTAATAATCGTTTTCGTTCCTTTCGTTTCAACAAAGAACAAAAGCCTGATC
Organism: Bombina bombina; assembly: GCF_027579735.1. Classification (NCBI taxonomy): domain Eukaryota; kingdom Metazoa; phylum Chordata; class Amphibia; order Anura; family Bombinatoridae; genus Bombina; species Bombina bombina. Next base: position 917,287,443 of record NC_069500.1, read on the forward strand.
CTTCATCCTCAGGAGCAGTTTCAGTTTGGAGACCATCTCCAGTTTGGAATAAATCCAAGCCAGCTAGAAAGGCAAAGCCTGCTTCTAAGTCCACATGAAGGTGCGGCCCTCATTCCAGCTCAGCTGGTAGGGGGCAGGTTACGTTTTTTCAAGGAAACTTGGATCAATTCTGTTCACAATCTTTGGATTCAGAGCATTGTTTCAGAAGGGTACAGAATTGGTTTCAAGTTGAGACCTCCTGCAAAGAGATTTTTTCTTTCCCGTGTCCCAGTAAATCCAGTAAAAGCTCAAGCATTTCTGAAATGTGTTTCAGATCTAGAGTTGACTGGAGTAATTATGCCAGTTCCAGTTCCGGAACAGGGGATGGGGTTTTATTCAAATCTCTTCATTGTACCAAAGAAGGAGAATTCTTTCAGACCAGTTCTGGATCTAAAAATATTGAATCGTTATGTAAGGATACCAACGTTCAAGATGGTAACTGTAAGGACTATCTTACCTTTTGTTCAGCAAGGGAATTATATGTCCACAATAGATTTACAGGATGCATATCTGCATATTCCGATTCATCCAGATCATTATCAGTTTCTGAGATTCTCGTTTCTGGACAAGCATTACCAGTTTGTGGCTCTGCCGTTTGGCCTAGCTACAGCTCCAAGAATTTTTACAAAGGTTCTCTGTGCCCTGCTGTCTGTAATCAGAGAACAGGGTATTGTGGTATTTCCTTATTTGGACGATATCTTGGTACTTGCTCAGTCTTTACATTTAGCAGAATCTCATACGAATCGACTTGTGTTGTTTCTTCAAGATCATGGTTGGAGGATCAATTTACCAAAAAGTTCTTTGATTCCTCAGACAAGGGTAACCTTTCTGGGTTTCCAGATGGATTCAGTGTCCATGACTCTGTCTTTAACAGACAAGAGACATCTAAAGTTGATTTCAGCTTGTCGAAACCTTCAGTCACAATCATTCCCTTCGGTAGCCTTATGCATGGAAATTCTAGGTCTTATGACTGCTGCATCGGACGCGATCCCCTTTGCTCGTTTTCACATGCGACCTCTTCAGCTCTGTATGCTGAAGCAATGGTGCAAGGATTACACGAAGATATCTCAATTAATATCTTTAAAACCGATTGTTCGACACTCTCTAACATGGTGGACAGATCACCATCGTTTAATTCAGGGGGCTTCTTTTGTGCTTCCGACCTGGACTGTAATTTCAACAGATGCAAGTCTCACAGGTTGGGGAGCTGTGTGGGGATCTCTGACGGCACAAGGAGTTTGGGAATCTCAGGAGGTGAGATTACCGATCAATATTTTGGAACTCCGTGCAATTTTCAGAGCTCTTCAGTTTTGGCCTCTTCTGAAGAGAGAATCGTTCATTTGTTTTCAGACAGACAATGTCACAACTGTGGCATACATCAATCATCAAGGAGGGACTCACAGTCCTCTGGCTATGAAAGAAGTATCTCGAATTTTGGTTTGGGCGGAATCCAGCTCCTGTCTAATCTCTGCGGTTCATATCCCAGGTGTAGACAATTGGGAAGCGGATTATCTCAGTCGCCAAACGTTGCATCCGGGCAAATGGTCTCTTCACCCAGAGGTATTTCTTCAGATTGTTCAAATGTGGGAACTTCCAGAAATAGATCTGATGGCGTCCCATCTAAACAAGAAACTTCCCAGGTATCTGTCCAGATCCCGGGATCCTCAGGCGGAGGCAGTGGATGCATTATCACTTCCTTGGAGGTATCATCCTGCCTATATCTTTCCGCCTCTAGTTCTTCTTCCAAGAGTAATCTCCAAGATTCTGAAGGAATGCTCGTTTGTTCTGCTGGTAGCTCCGGCATGGCCTCACAGGTTTTGGTATGCGGATCTTGTCCGGATGGCCTCTTGCCAACCGTGGACTCTTCCGTTAAGACCAGACCTTCTGTCACAAGGTCCTTTTTTCCATCAGGATCTGAAATCCTTAAATTTAAAGGTATGGAGATTGAACGCTTGATTCTTGGTCAAAGAGGTTTCTCTGACTCTGTGATTAATACTATGTTACAGGCTCGTAAATCTGTATCTCGAGAGATATATTATAGAGTCTGGAAGACATATTTCTTGGTGTCTTTCTCATCATTTTTCCTGGCATTCTTTTAGAATACCGAGAATTTTACAGTTCCTTCAGGATGGTTTAGATAAAGGTTTGTCCGCAAGTTCTTTGAAAGGACAAATCTCTGCTCTTTCTGTTCTTTTTCACAGAAAGATTGCTATTCTTCCTGATATTCATTGTTTTGTACAAGCTTTGGTTCGTATAAAACCTGTCATTAAGTCAATTTCTCCTCCTTGGAGTTTGAATTTGGTTCTGGGAGCTCTTCAAGCTCCTCCGTTTGAACCTATGCATTCATTGGACATTAAATTACTTTCTTGGAAAGTTTTGTTCCTTTTGGCCATCTCTTCTGCCAGAAGAGTTTCTGAATTATCTGCTCTTTCTTGTGAGTCTCCTTTTCTGATTTTTCATCAGGATAAGGCGGTGTTGCGAACTTCTTTTGAATTTTTACCTAAAGTTGTGAATTCCAACAACATTAGTAGAGAAATTGTGGTTCCTTCATTATGTCCTAATCCTAAGAATTCTAAGGAGAAATCGTTGCATTCTTTGGATGTTGTTAGAGCTTTGAAATATTATGTTGAAGCTACGAAATCTTTTCGTAAGACTTCTAGTCTATTTGTTATCTTTTCCGGTTCTAGAAAAGGCCAGAAAGCTTCTGCCATTTCTTTGGCATCTTGGTTGAAATCTTTAATTCATCTTGCCTATGTTGAGTCGGGTAAAACTCCGCCTCAGAGAATTACAGCTCATTCTACTAGGTCAGTTTCTACTTCCTGGGCGTTTAGGAATGAAGCTTCGGTTGACCAGATCTGCAAAGCAGCGACTTGGTCCTCTTTGCATACTTTTACTAAATTCTACCATTTTGATGTATTTTCTTCTTCTGAAGCAGTTTTTGGTAGAAAAGTACTTCAGGCAGCGGTTTCAGTTTGAATCTTCTGCTTATGTTTTTCGTTAAACTTTATTTTGGGTGTGGATTATTTTCAGCAGGAATTGGCTGTCTTTATTTTATCCCTCCCTCTCTAGTGACTCTTGTGTGGAAAGATCCACTTCTTGGGTAGTCATTATCCCATACGTCACTAGCTCATGGACTCTTGCTAATTACATGAAAGAAAACATAATTTATGTAAGAACTTACCTGATAAATTCATTTCTTTCATATTAGCAAGAGTCCATGAGGCCCGCCCTTTTTTTGTGGTGGTTATGATTTTGTATAAAGCACAATTATTCCAATTCCTTATTTTATATGCTTTCGCACTTTTTTATCACCCCACTTCTTGGCTATTCATTAAACTGAATTGTGGGTGTGGTGAGGGGTGTATTTATAGGCATTTTGAGGTTTGGGAAACTTTGCCCCTCCTGGTAGGAATGTATATCCCATACGTCACTAGCTCATGGACTCTTGCTAATATGAAAGAAATGAATTTATCAGGTAAGTTCTTACATAAATTATGTTTTTCCAGATGTTCAGTCTTTTATTCAAGCTCTGGTCATAATCAGACCTGTGTTTTAATTCTGTTGCTTCTCATTGGAGCCTCAATCTAGTTCTTCGTGTTTTTCAACAGACTCCGTTTGAGCCTATGCATTCTGTTGATATTAAACTGTTATCTTGGTTTTGTTTTTATTAGCTGTTTCTTCTGCTCGTAGAGTTTCAGTATTATCTGCTTTACAGTGTTATCCTCATCTTATTTTTCATGCAAATAAGGCTGTTCTTCGTACCAAATTGGGATTTCTTCCTAAAGTTTTCTCTGATCGCAATATCACTCAGTAAATACTAGTTCCTTCTTTTTGTCCTAATCCTCCTTTTCATAAGGAACGGTTGTTACATAACTTGGATGTTGTATGTGCCTTAAAGTTTTACCTCCAGGCAACTAAGGATTTTAGACATTCTCCTGCTCTGTTCATAGTATACTCTGGTAGACTCTGGCTAAGAAGTTTCATTTGTTTGGCTTATGAGGAAGCAGGTCAGCAGCCTTCTGAGAAAATTACAGCTCACTCTACCCATGTTGTGTCTTCTTCTTGGGCTTTTAAGAACGAAGCGTCCATGGAACAAATCTGTAAGGCGGCTACTTGGTCCTTTTTGCATACTTTTTCTAAATTTTATGTTTGATGTTTTTACTTCAGCTGAGGCTTCTTTTGGGAGAGAGGTTTTTCAAGCTGTGGTGCCTTCAGTTTAGATCCCGATGCCTTTTGTTCTCCCTCCATGTCCATTCTGTACCCTCTCTGGCTTGGGTATTTGTTTCCAACAGTAATTGAATGGATTCAGTTTTGTTCCTTTCCCTCCTCAAGAGGTCTTCCTCAAGTCAGAGTTTTCCAAACCGGTCTGGAAACCTGAATATTCCTAGGACAAAAATAAGCATTCCAACTCAAAATCTGCACGAAGGTGCAGCGGCCAGAATCTGTTCTGGTTGGGTGCAGATTGAGTCTTTTTCAGGCAGCGTTGTTTCATTCAGTCCAGGACCCCTTGGGTTCAAAACATAATTTCCCAGGGCTACAGAATAGGCTTTCGTTCCAGGACTCCTCGAGGACTATTTCATCTGTCTCTTATTCCCAGAAATCCTGTGAAGGTGGCGGCCTTCATCAAATGTGTCCAGGATTTGGAGTAGATGGGAGAAATTTCTCTGGTACCTGTTTCAGAACAGGGACAAGGATTCAATTCCAATCTCTTCATTGTCCCAAAGAAGGGCACCTACCTTAAGCTGGAGTTAATTCACACTATTTAGCCCTTAACCCCTTAATGACCAGACCAATAACATGTCTGACATTGAGGAAAGCCAATATTCCATGTGTTTAGAAGCCATTGTGGAATCCCCACTTAAAATGTGTCCCTCATGTACTGAAAGGGGCCTTACATTACAAAGAACATATTTTAGCTGATAAAAGTATGTCTCCGGATGATTCTCAGTCAGAAGAGAATAAGGTTATGCCATCTACTTCCCAAGTGTCACACTTTTAACGCCCGCCCAAGCGATGCCAAGTACTTCTAGTGCGTCTAATTCTTTCACCCTGCAAGATATGGCTGCAGTTATGTCTACTACCCTTACAGAGGTATTATCTAAACTGCCTGGTTTACAGGGTAAGCGCAGTAGGTCTGGTATTAGAGTACATACTGAGCCCTCTGATGCTTTATTGGCCATCTCCGATGTACCCTCACAGTGTTCTGATTTGGGGGTGGGGAATTGCTGTCTGAGGGAGAGCTTTCTAATTCAGGAAAGATGTTCCCTCAAACAGACTCAGATATGACGGCCTTTAAGTTTAATCTTGAACACCTCCGCTTGTTACTCATGGAGGTTTTAGCGACTCTGGATGATTGTGACCCTATTGTAATACCACCAGAGAAATTGTGTAAAATGGATAAATATCTAGAGGTCCCTGCTTACACTAATGTTTTTCCAGTCCCTAAGAGGATTTCTGACATTGTTACTAAGGAATGGGATAGACCAGGCATTCCGTTCTCTCCCCCTCCTACTTTTAAGAAAATGTTTCCCATATCTGACACCATTCGGGATTCGTGGCAGACGGTTCCTAAAGTGGAGGGAGCTATTTCTACCCTGGCTAAGCATACAACTATACCTATTGAGGACAGTTGTGCTTTCAAAGATCCTATGGATAAAAAATTAGAGGGTCTTCTAATGAAATTGTTTATTCATCAGGGTTTTCTTCTACAACCTTATAGCGTGCATTGTTCCTGTAACTACTGCAGCAGCTTTTTCTGTTTGAGGCTCTAGAGGAGTCTCTTAAAGTTGAGACCCCATTAGATGATATTTTGAATAGAATTAAGGCTCTCAAGCTAGCTAATTCTTTTATTACAGATGCCGCTTTTCAAATGGCTAAATTAGCAGCAAAGAATGCAGGCTTTGCCATTTTAGAGCGTAGAGCATTATGGCTTAAGTCCTGGTCTGCTGATGTCATCAAAATCTAAGCTGTTAGCTATTCCTTTCAAAGGTAAGACCCTATTCGGGCCTGAACTGAAGGAGATCATATCCGACATTACTGGAGGTAAAGGCCATGCCCTTCCTCAGGACAAGACGAATAAAATGAGGGCCAAACAAAATAATTTTCGTTCCTTTTGAAACTTTAAAGGTGGACCCTATACTTCCTCCTCTGCCACAAAGCAGGAGGGGATTTTGCTCAATCCAAGTCAGTCAGGAGACCTAACCTGGAATAAAGGTAAACAGGCCAAGAAGCCCGCTGCTGCTACCAAGACAGCATGAAGGGGCAGCCCCTGATCCGGGACCGGATCTAGTAGGGGGCAGACTTTCTCTATTTGCTCAGGCTTGGGCAAGAGACGTTCAGGATTCCTGGGCATTAGAAATCGTGACCCAGGGGTATCGTCTAGAATTCAAAGATTCTCTCCCAAGGGGGAGATTTCATCTTTCACGTTTGTCTGTAAACCAGACAGAAAGAGAGGCGTTCTTACGCTGTGTAGAAGACCTATATATATATATATATATATATATATATATACCATGGGTGTAATCTGCCCAGTTCCAAAAGTAGAACAGGGGCAGGGGTTTTACTCCAATCTGTTCGTGGTTCCCAAAAAAGAGGGAATCTTCAGACCGATTTTAGATCTCAAAACTCTAAACAAATTTCTCAGAGTCCCATCCTTCAAGATGGAGACCATTCGGACAATTTTACCAATGATCCAGGAGGGTCAATATATGACCACCGTGGATTTGAAGGATGCGTATCTTCATATTCCTAACCACAAAGATCATCATCAGTTCCTCAGGTTCGCCTTCCTGGACAAACATTACCAGTTTGTGGCCCTTCCTTTCGGGTTGGCCACAGCTCCCAGAATCTTCACAAAGGTGCTAGGGTCCCTTCTGGTGGTTCTAAGGCCGTGGGGCATAGCAGTGGCGCCCTCTCTGGACGATATTTTGATTCAGGCGTCAACTTACCATCTAGCCAAATCTCACACGGACATTGTGTTGGCTTTTCTAAGATCTCATGGGTGGAAGGTGAACATAAAAAAGAGTTCACTTGTTCCTCTGACAAGAGTTCCATTCCTAGGAACTCTGATAGACTCGGTAGACATGAAAATTTTTCTGACGGAGGTCAGAAAATCAAAGATCTTAACCACTTGCCGAGCACTTCATTCCATTCCTCGGCCGTCAGTGGCTCAGTGTATGGAGGTAATTGGACTAATGGTAGCGGCAATGGACATAGTTCCGTTTGCTCGCTTGCATCTCAGACCACTGCAACTGTGCATGCTCAGACAGTGGAATGGGGATTATGCGGATTTATCTCCGAGGATAAATCTGGATCTAGAGACCAGAGAGACTCTTCTTTGGTGGTTGTCACAGGATCATCTGTCCCAGGGAATGTGCTTCCACAGGCCAGCATGGGTCATAGTGACGACGGACGCCAGTCTCTTGGGCTGGGGTGCAGTCTGGAATTCCCTGAAGGCTCAGGGTGTGTGGACTCAGGAGGAGGTCCTACTTCCAATAAATATTATAGAACTGAGAGCGATATTCAACGTGCTTCAGGCGTGGCCTCAGCTTGCTTCAGCCAAATTCATAAGATTCCAGTTGGAAAATATCACGACTGTAGCATATATCAATCATCAAGGGGGAACAAAGAGTTCTCTAGCGATGATAGAGGTTTCCAAAATAATTCGATGGGCAGAGACTCACTCTTGCCATCTATCAGCAATCTATATCCCAGGAGTGGAGAACTGGGAAGCGGATTTTCTAAGTTGTCAGACTTTTCATCCGGGGGAGTGGGAGCTCCATCCGGAGGTGTTTGCACAATTGATTCATAAATGGGGCACACCAGAATTGGATCTGATGGCATCTCGTCAGAATGCCAAACTTCCTTGTTACGGGTCCAGATCAAGGGATCCTAAAGCAGTACTGATAGATGCTCTAGCAGTACCGTGGTCGTTCAACCTGGCTTATGTTTCCTCCATTTCCTCTCCTACCTCGTCTGATTGCCAGAATCAAACAGGAGAGGGCTTTGGTAATCTTGATAGCGCCTGCGTGGACTTGGTATGCAGATCTGGTGGAAATGTCATCTCTGCCACCATGGAAACTGCCACTGAGACAGGACCTTCTCATTCAGGGTCCGTTCCAACATCCAAATCTAGTTTCTCTGCGGCTGACTGCCTGGAGATTGAACGCTTTATTTTATCTAAGCAGGGATTCTCTGAATCGGTCATTGATACCTTGATTCAGGCTCGAAAGCCTGTCACTAGGAAAATTTATCATAATATATGGCGTAAATATCTTTATTGGTGCGAATCCAAAGGCTACTCATGGAGTAAGATCAGGATTCCTGGGTTTTTGTCCTTTCTCCAAGAAGGATTGGAGAAGGGGTTATCAGCTAGTTCCTTAAAGGGACAGATTTCTGCTTTGTCAATATTACTACACAAGCGTCTGGCAGATGTCCCCGACGTTCAGTCGTTTTGTCAGGCTTTGGTTAGAATTAAGCCTGTATTTAAACCTGTTGCTCCGCCATGGAGTTTGAATTTAGTTTTAAATGTTCTTCAAGGGGTTCCGTTTAAACCCATGCATTCCATAGATATTAAACTTCTATCTTGGAAAGTTCTGTTTTTAGTAGCTATCTCTTCTGCTCGAAGAGTTTCTAAACTATCTGCATTACAATGCGACTCGCCTTATCTTATATTCCATTCTGATAAGGTGGTTTTGCGTACTAAACCTGGATTCCTTCCTAAGGTTGTTTCAAATAAGAATATTAATCAGGAAATTGTTGTTCCTTCTCTGTGTCCTAACCCTTCTTCTAAGAAGGAGCGTCTGTTACATAATTTGTACTTGGTTCGTGCCTTGAAGTTTTACTTGCAAGCGACCAAGGATTTCTGTCAAACATCTTCTCTGTTTGTTGTCTATTCTGGAAAACGTAGAGGTCAAAACGCTACGGCTACCTCTCTTTCTTTTTGGCTGAAAAGCATCATCCGTTTGGCATACGAGACTGCTGGACAGCAGCCTCCTGAAAAAACTACAGCTCATTCCACTAGAGCGGTGACTTCCACATGGGCTTTTAAAAACGATGCTTCTGTTGAACAGATTTGTAAGGCTGCGACTTGGTCTTCCCTTCATACCTTTTCCAAATTTTCCAAATTTGATACTTTTGCTTCTTCGGAGGCTATTTTTGGGAGAAAAGTTCTTCAAGCAGTGGTGCCTTCTGTTTAGTTATCTGTCTTGTTCCCTCCCGTTCATCCGTGTCCTGTAGCTTTGGTATTGTATCCCATGAGTAAAGTATGAATCTGTGGACTTGTCGTATCTTATAGAAGAAAAGGAAATTTATGCTTACCTGATAAATTGATTTATTCTATGATACGAGTCCACGGCCCGCCCTGTCAATTTAAGACAGATTATATTTTATGGTTTAAAACTTCAGTCACCTCTGCACCTTTTAGTTTCTCCTTTTTCTTCCTATACCTTCGGTCGAATGACTGGGGGCTGGAGTCAAGGGAGGAGTTATATAGACAGCTCTGCTGTGGTGCTCTTTGCCACTTCCTGTTAGCAGGAGGATAATATACCACAAGTAAAGGATGAATCCGTGGACTCATCGTATCATAGAAGAAATCAATTTATCAGGTAAGCATAAATTTCCTTTTCTTTCATGTAATTAGCAAGAGTCCATGAGCTAGTGACGTATGGGATATACATTCCTACCAGGAGGGGCAAAGTTTCCGAAACCTCAAAATGCCTACAAATACACCCCTCACCACACCCACAAATCAGTTTTACAAACTTTGCCTCCTATGGAGGTGGTGAAGTAAGTTTGTGCTAGATTCTACGTTGATATGCGCTCCGCAGTAGGTTGGAGCCCGGTTTTCCTCTCAGCGTGCAGTGAATTGTCAGAGGGATGTGAGGAGAGTATTGCCTATTTGAATTCAATGATCTCCTTCTACGGGGTCTATTTCATAGGTTCTCTGTTATCGGTCGTAGAGATTCATCTCTTACCTCCCTTTTCAGATCGACGATATACTCTTATATATATATATATATATATATATATATACCATTACCTCTGCTGATTTTCGTTTCAGTACTGGTTTGGCTTTCTACAACATGTAGATGAGTGTCCTGGGGTAAGTAAGTCTTATTTTCTGTGACACTCTAAGCTATGGTTGGGCACTTTTTTATAAAGTTCTAAATATATGTATTCAAACATTTATTTGCCTTGACTCAGGATGTTCAACATTCCTTATTTCAGACAGTCAGTTTCATATTTGGGATAATGCATTTGAATCAATCATTTTTTTTTTCTTACCTTAAAATTTGACTTTTTTCCTGTGGGCTGTTAGGCTCGCGGGGGCTGAAAATGCTTCATTTTATTGCGTCATTCTTGGCGCTGACTTTTTTGGCGCAAAAATTTTTTCTGTTTCCGGCGTCATACGTGTCGCCGGAAGTTGCGTCATTTTTTACGCTCTTTTGCGCCAAAAGTGTCGGCGTTCCGAATGTGGCATCATTTTTGGCGCCAAAAGCATTTAGGCGCCAAATAATGTGGGCGTCTTGTTTGGCGCTAATAAAAATATGGGCGTCACTTTTGTCTCCACATTATTTAAGTCTCATTATTTATTGCTTCTGGTTGCTAGAAGCTTGTTCACTGGCATTTTTTCCCATTCCTGAAACTGTCATTTAAGGAATTTGATCAATTTTGCTTTATATGTTGTTTTTTCTATTACATATTGCAAGATGTCCCACGTTGCAACTGAGTCAGAAGATACTTCAGGAAAATCGCTGCCTGGTGCTGGAGCTACCAAAGCTAAGTGTATCTGCTGTAAACTTTTGGTAGCTGTTCCTCCAGCTGTTGTTTGTATTGAATGTCATGACAAACTTGTTAATGCAGATAATATTTCCTTTAGTAAAGTTCCAATACCTGTTGCTGTTCCGTCAACATCTAATACTCAGAGTGTTCCTGATAACATAAGAGATTTTGTTTCTGAATCCATTAAGAAGGCTATGTCTGTTATTCCTCCTAGTAAACATAAAAAGTCTTTTAAAACTTCTCATTATCCAGATGAATTTTTAAATGAACATCATCATTCTGATTCTGATAATGGTTCTTCTGGTTCAGAGGATTCTGTCTCAGAGGTTGATGCTGATAAATCTTCATATTTATTTAAAATGGAATTTATTCGTTCTTTACGTAAAGAAGTTCTAATTGCATTAGAAATTGAGGATTCTGGTCCTCTTGATACTAAATCTAAATGTTTAGATAAGGTCTTTAAATCTCCTGTGGTTATTCCAGAAGTTTTTCCTGTTCCTGGTGCTATTTCTGAAGTAATTTCCAGGGAATGGAATAATTTGGGTAATTCATTTACTCCTTCTAAACGTTTTAAGCAATTATATAATTGTGCCATCTGACAGATTAGAGTTTTGGGACAAAATCCCTAAGGTTGATGGGGCTGTCTCTACTCTTGCTAAACGTACTACTATTCCTACGGCAGATGGTACTTCCTTTAAGGATCCTTTAGATAGGAAAATTGAATCCTTTCTAAGAAAAGCTTATTTGTGTTCAGGTAATCTTCTTAGACCTGCTATATCTTTGGCGGTTGTTGCTGCAGCTTCAACTTTTTGGTTGGAAGCTTTAGCGCAACAAGTAACAGATCATAATTCTCATAGCATTATTCTTCTTCTTCAACATGCTAATAATTTTATTTGTGATGCCATCTTTGATATCATTAGAGTTGATGTCAGGTATATGTCTCTAGCTATTTTAGCTAGAAGAGCTTTATGGCTTAAAACTTGGAATGCTTATATGTCTTCTAAGTCTACTCTGCTTTCCCTTTCTTTCCAGGGTAATAAATTATTTGGTTCTCAGTTGGATTCTATTATCTCAACTGTTACTGGAGGGAAAGGAACTTTTTTACCACAGGATAAAAAATCTAAAGGTAAATTCAGGTCTAATAATCGTTTTCGTTCCTTTCGTCACAACAAGGAACAAAAGCCTGATCCTTCATCCTCAGGAGCGGTATCAGTTTGGAAACCATCGCCAGTCTGGAATAAATCCAAGCCTTTTAGAAAAGCAAAGCCAGCTCCTAAGTCCACATGAAGGTGCGGCCCTCATTCCAGCTCAGCTGGTAGGGGGCAGATTACGTTTTTTCAAAGAAATTTGGATCAATTCCGTTCACAATCTTTGGATTCAGAACATTGTTTCAGAAGGGTACAGAATTGGTTTCAAGATAAGACCTCCTGCAAAGAGATTTTTTCTTTCCCGTGTCCCAGTAAATCCAGCGAAGGCTCAAGCATTTCTGAAATGTGTTTCAGATCTAGAGTTGGCTGGAGTAATTATGCCAGTTCCAGTTCTGGAACAGGGGCTGGGGTTTTATTCAAATCTCTTCATTGTACCAAAGAAGGAGAATTCCTTCAGACCAGTTCTGGATCTATAAATTTTGAATCGTTATGTAAGGATACCAACATTCAAAATGGTAACTGTAAGGACTATCCTGCCTTTTGTTCAGCAAGGGCATTATATGTCTACAATAGATTTACAGGATGCATATCTGCATATTCCGATTCATCCAGATCATTATCAGTTTCTGAGATTCTCTTTCCTAGACAAGCATTACCAGTTTGTGGCTCTGCCGTTTGGCCTAGCAACAGCTCCAAGAATTTTTACAAAGGTTCTCGGTGCCCTTCTGTCTGTAATCAGAGAACAGGGTATTGTGGTATTTCCTTATTTGGACGATATCTTGGTACTTGCTCAGTCTTCACATTTAGCAGAATCTCATACGAATCGACTTGTGTTGTTTCTTCAAGATCATGGTTGGAGGATCAATTTACTAAAAAGTTCATTGATTCCTCAGACAAGGGTAACCTTTTTGGGTTTCCAGATAGATTCAGTGTCCATGACTCTATCTTTGACAGACAAGAGACGTCTAAAATTGATATCAGCTTGTTGAAACCTTCAGTCACAATCATTCCCTTCGGTAGCCTTATGCATGGAAATTCTAGGTCTTATGACTGCTGCATCGGACGCGATCCCCTTTGCTCGTTTTCACATGCGACCTCTTCAGCTCTGTATGCTGAACCAATGGTGCAGGGATTACACAAAGATATATCAATTAATATCTTTAAAACCGATTGTACGACACTCTCTGATGTGGTGGACAGATCACCATCGTTTAGTTCAGGGGGCTTCTTTTGTTCTTCCGACCTGGACTGTAATTTCAACAGATGCAAGTCTTACAGGTTGGGGAGCTGTGTGGGGGTCTCTGACGGCACAAGGGGTTTGGGAATCTCAGGAGGTGAGATTACCAATCAATATTTTGGAACTCCGTGCAATTTTCAGAGCTCTTCAGTCTTGGCCTCTTCTAAAGAGAGAATCGTTCATTTGTTTTCAGACAGACAATGTCACAACTGTGGCATACATCAATCATCAAGGAGGGACTCACAGTCCTCTAGCTATGAAAGAAGTATCTCGAATTCTGGTTTGGGCGGAATCCAGCTCCTGTCTAGTTTCTGCGGTTCATATCCCAGGTATAGACAATTGGGAAGTGGATTATCTCAGTCGCCAAACGTTGCATCCAGGCGAATGGTCTCTTCACCCAGAGGTATTTCTTCAGATTGTTCAAATGTGGGGACTTCCAGAAATAGATCTGATGGCCTCTCATCTAAACAAGAAACTTCCCAGGTATCTGTCCAGATCCAGGGATCCTCAAGCGGAAGCAGTGGATGCATTGTCACTTCCTTGGAAGTATCATCCTGCCTATATCTTTCCGCCTCTAGTTCTTCTTCCAAGAGTGATCTCCAAGATTCTGAAGGAATGCTCGTTTGTTCTGCTGGTAGCTCCAGCTTGGCCTCACAGGTTTTGGTATGCGGATTTTGTCCGGATGGCTTCTTGCCAACCGCGGACTCTTCCGTTAAGACCAGACCTTCTGTCGCAAGGTCCTTTTTTCCATCAGGATCTCAAATCCTTAAATTTAAAGGTATGTAGATTGAACGCTTGATTCTTAGTCAAAGAGGTTTCTCTGACTCTGTGATTAATACTATGTTACAGGCTCGTAAATCTGTATCTAGGGAGATATATTATAGAGTCTGGAAGACTTATATTTCTTGGTGTCTTTCTCATCATTTTTCCTGGCATTCTTTTAGAATTCCGAGAATTTTACAGTTTCTTCAGGATGGTTTGGATAAAGGTTTGTCTGCAAGTTCTTTGAAAGGACAAATCTCTGCTCTTTCTGTTCTTTTTCACAGAAAGATTGCTAATCTTCCTGATATTCATTGTTTTGTACAAGCTTTGGTTCGTATAAAACCTGTTATTAAGTCAATTTCTCCTCCTTGGAGTTTGAATTTGGTCCTGGGGGCTCTTCAAGCTCCTCCGTTTGAACCTATGCATTCATTGGACATTAAATTACTTTCTTGGAAAGTTTTGTTCCTTTTGGCCATCTCTTCTGCCAGAAGAGTTTCTGAATTATCTGCTCTTTCTTGTGAGTCTCCTTTTCTGATTTTTCATCAGGATAAGGCGGTGTTGCGAACTTCTTTTGAATTTTTACCTAAGGTTGTGAATTCCAACAACATTAGTAGAGAAATTGTGGTTCCTTCATTATGTCCTAATCCTAAGAATTCTAAGGAGAAATCATTGCATTCTTTGGATGTAGTTAGAGCTTTGAAATATTATGTTGAAGCTACTAAGACTTTCCGAAAGACTTCTAGTCTAGTCTATTTGTTATCCTTTCCGGTTCTAGGAAAGGTTAGAAGGCCTCTGCCATTTCTTTGGCATTTTGGTTGAAATCTTTAATTCATCATGCTTATGTCGAGTCGGGTAAAACTCCGCCTCAAAGGATTACAGCTCATTCTACTAGGTCAGTTTCTACTTCCTGGGCGTTTAGGAATGAAGCTTCAGTTGATCAGATTTGCAAAGCAGCAACTTGGTCTTCTTTGCATACTTTTACTAAATTCTACCATTTTTATGTGTTTTCTTCTTCTGAAGCTGTTTTTGGTAGAAAAGTACTTCAGGCAGCTGTTTCAGTTTGAATCTTCTGCTTATATTTTCAGTTTTTATCATTTAAACTTTATTTTGGGTGTGGATTATTTTTCAGCGGAATTGGCTGTCTTTATTTTATCCCTCCCTCTCTAGTGACTCTTGCGTGGAAAGATCCACATCTTGGGTAGTCATTATCCCATACGTCACTAGCTCATGGACTCTTGCTAATTACATGAAAGAAAACATAATTTATGTAAGAACTTACCTGATAAATTCATTTCTTTCATATTAGCAAGAGTCCATGAGGCCCACTCTTTTTGTGGTGGTTATGATTTTTTTGTATAAAGCACAATTATTCCAATTCCTTATTTTTTATGCTTTCGCACTTTTTTCTTATCACCCCACTTCTTGGCTATTCGTTAAACTGATTTGTGGGTGTGGTGAGGGGTGTATTTGTAGGCATTTTGAGGTTTGGGAAACTTTGCCCCTCCTGGTAGGAATGTATAGCCCATACGTCACTAGCTCATGGACTCTTGCTAATATGAAAGAAATGAATTTATCAGATAAGTTCTTACATAAATTATGTTTTTTCTAACTTTGACCCCCAAACACATCTACAACCATTAAAAAACAGCCATGCCAAATAGTTTCTAAATTTTGTCCTGAGTTTAGAAATACCCAATGTTTACATGTTCTTTGCTTTTTTTCACGTTATAGGGCAATAAATACAAGTAGCACTTTTCTATTTCCAAACCATTTTTTTTTTTTAAATTAGCGATAGTTACATTGGAACACTGATATCTGTCAGGAATCCCTGAATAACCCTTTACATGTGTATATATATATATATATATATATATATATATATATATATATATATATATATATACATATTTTTATTTTTTTTTCTAGTAGACAACCCAAAGTATTGATCTAGGCCCATTTTGGTATATGCCACAATTTCACCGCCAAATGCGATCAAATAAAAAAAATCATTAACTTTCCTACTAACTTTTTCACAAATTTTAGGTTTCTCACTGAAATTATTTACAAACAACTTGTGCAATTATGGCACAAATGGTTGTAAATGCTTTTCTGGGATCCCCTTTGTTTAGAAATAGCAGACATTTATGGCTTTGGCATTACTTTTTGGTAATTAGAATGCGGCTAAATGCCACTGCGCACCACACTTGTATTATGCCCACCAGTGAAGGGGTTAATTAGGTAGCTTGTAGGGTTAATTTTAGCTGTAGTGTAGTAGACAACCCATAGTATTGATCTAGGCCCATTTTGATATATTTCATGCCACCATTTCACTGCCAAATGCGATCAAATAAAAAAAGAAAATCGTTAACTTTTTCACTAAGCATTCTCACTGAAATTATTTACAAACAGCTTGTGCAATTATGGCACAAATGGTTGTAAATGCTTCTCTGGGATCCCATTTGTTCAGAAATAGCAGACATATATGGCTTTGGCGTTGCTTTTTGGTAATTTGAAGGCCACTAAATGCCACTGCGCACCACACTTGTATTGGGCCCAGCAGTGAACGGGGTTAATTAGGTAGCTTGTTGGGAACTTGAAGGGTTAACTTTAGCTTTAGTGTAGAGATTAGTCTCCCACTTGACACATCCCACCCCTTGATCCCTCCCTGACCACTCTCAAACGGCTCTCTTCCCTCCCCCACCTCACTATTGTCACCGTCATCTTTAGTACTGGCAGAAAGTCTGCCAGTATAAAAATAAAAAGGTTTTGTTTAGTTTATTAATTTTTTTTTTATATATATATATATCTTCTGCAGTGTAGGATTCCCTCTTACCACCCAACCTCCCTGAGCCCCCCAAACAGCTCTCTGACCCTCCCCTCTCTCACTATTTGCTGCCATTGTGGGTACAGGCAGCTGTCTGCCAGTACCCACTTTTCAATAAAATGTGCCCATTTTTATATATTATATATCTTTTCCGCAGTGTAGCTGCCCCCCCACTCAATACCCAACCCCCTCCCAAATTCTGTCCCCAACATTATTTCCCCCCTCCCTCTCACACCACCCTCTCGCCCAACTTCAAATGTGCACATATGTGCAGATCGCACCCGCACGATTGGCTCTTTCTGCATCGGTGTGCAAAAAAAGGTATTGCAGTGATGCCTCAATATTGAGGCATCACGGCAATACCTTGAAAGTGTCTGGAAGCGATCAGGATTGCATCCACTGCTTGAAACCCCTGAGGACGTGCATGGTACGTCCTTGGTCATTAACTGACCTTTTTTATAGGACGTACCCTGTATGTCCTTGGTCCTTAAGGGGTTAATATAACAATATTGGTTATGGAAAGCTGGGGAATGGGTAGTAAAGGCATTATCTATCTTTTTAAACAATAACAATTTTAGTGTAGACCGTCCCTTTAAGCCTGCAGATAAGGGTGGGGTTATTGTCCTCTTAGATAAAGATAAGTACAACAAAGAATGCTTAAAACAACTGAATGCTATGACTACATATAAACTTCTTAATCATAACCCCATTTAGAAATGTAAGGCTATCTTGGTTAATTTTGCAAGGAGATGACTGGAAAAGGGCATTTTGAGTAAAAAAGAATTTGTTTTCTTTTGTTCTGCTTTCCCTAAAGTCTATATTTTACCCAAGATCTACAAAAAACAAGAAGATCCACCAGGGAGACCGATTGTCTCTGGTGTGAATTCTTTAACTAGCAATGTATCTCTATATATAGATAGGATGCTACAACCCTATGTATGCACTAGTAAATCAAACTTGAAAGCCACTATGAGCATACTACAAACACTAAATGATATAAAGTGGGAACCCAATTGGTGGCTCGTAACAGCAGACTTCACCTCATTATATACCATTATCGAAAAACATAAAGGTCTAAAAGCAGTTAAAAGCCTAATCTAAAGACCAACTAGATTTCATTTTGCAGGGGATAGAGCTCATATTGGACACTAACTTTTTTTGGTTTAATGACCAATACTATCTTCAAGTCAGTGGTACTGCTATGGGCACCAGATTAACTCCGTTATGCCAATTTGTTTATGGCAGCTTGGGAGGACACATTTGTGTTTTCTTCTCCCCTTGGAGCGAGTCTGGTATCCTATAAGTGGTGCATTGAAGATTTATTCTTTATATGGAAGGGATTGCAAATAGAGCTGGAAATATTTATGAATGCCTTTACAACAAATGGAATATTGACCTTAAATGGCAGTGTAGTCAGGATTCTATTTTATTTCTAGTTTTGGAAATTTACATTAAAAATGAACATATCCATACAAAATAATATTTTAAACCAGTAGATGTGAATAATTACATCAAACTTAATAGCTGTCACCTAAGGAGATGGCTACTAAACGTACCGAAAAGCCAATTTCGGAGATTAAAGAGAAATTGTAGTGAGGACAGGCAATGATTTTCAATGATTTTTAAAAACAGATTTTTAGAAAAATCATATACAGAAACTTTTATAGATGAGGTTATCGAGGAAGTTTCATAGAAAGACAGATCAGAGTTTCTTCACTATAAAAAAGAGAAAAGTTAACTAATATCTGAAAATAATCAGGGTAGCCCAATAATTCTCGATGATAGTGTACAAAATAAGGAAGTAATTAATATCATTAACAAACACTGGGATGTCTTGAGGAAGGACAGAAGTTTATAGTGTATCTTATCCGACAAACCAAAAATAGTTTTTAAGAAAGCACCAAATATTAAAGATAAAATAACCTCTAGTTATTTAAGAGAAGAAAAGAACATTTGGCTGAGTAGAGATAAAAAAGGTTTTGTCAAATGTGGATCATGTATGGGGTGCAAGAATTCTAGCACTCAAAATAAGACCTTAAAGGAGTTTCAAGTGACTAATAAGAGCAACAACAAATGATATACAATAGAACAATTGATTACCTGTCATTCTAATAACGCTGTGTACCTTGTGGAATGCTTTTGTCATCTACAGTATGTTGGTCGTACCAGTAGAAAATTGTTCAAAAGTTTCCAAAAACACGTATATGATATAAAAAAGGGATACGATCTCCATACTGTATCTGAGCATTTCAAGAGGGTACACAACAAAGACCCTAGGCATATATGGAAATATATGGGCATTAAAAAGATAATGCCTCATTGGAGAGGAGGCATTCTAGCCAATACTTTAGGCAGATCCGAGATGAGATGGATTTTAAACTTAAACACCTTTATACCTAGTGGGCTAAACAAAGGCTTTGAGCTATTCCATTTCTTATAGGTATACTTCCGATCCTTTTAAAATATACTTTTAAAACTACTTTTTAACCCCTTAACGACTGAGGACGTGCAGGGTACGTCCTCAGAAAAAAGGCAGTTAATGCCTGAGAACGTACCCTGCACGTCCTCAGTGTGGAAAGCAGCTGGAAGCGATCCTGCTCGCTTCCAGCTGCTTTCCGGTTATTGCAGTGATGCCTCGATATGGAGGCATCCTGCAATAACGTTTGTAAGCCATCCGGTGCAGAGAGAGCCACTCTGTGGCCCTCTCTGCACCGGAGATCGGTGGCTACCGGCGTTGGTGGGTGGGAGCCGGACCGGGAGGCGGGTGGCGGCCATCGATGGCCATGTGGATCTGAAGGGGGGCGGGATCGTGGGCGGGGGTGGCTGGGGGCGCGCACGGGCGCGCGCGCGTGCACGGGAGGGTGGGGGCGGGCGCGTGCACGGGGAGGGAGCGGGTGGGAACCGCTACACTGCAGAAAATGGGGAAATAAAAAATATAATCAAAATAAAATTATATACAATGAGCAAGGTGGTGGGGGTTTGTTTGTGGGGGGTGGGGGGTTGGGGGAAGCTACACTACAGAAAAAAACCAAAAAAAACCAAAAAAAAGCACTTTTTATTGTAAACTGGGTACTGGCAGACAGCTGCCAGTACCCAAGATGGCCCCCAATAAGGCAGAGGGGAGGGTTAGAGAGCGGTTTTGGGGGGGATCAGGGAGGTTGGGGGCTAAGGGGGGGATCCTACACAGTAGCATATGTAAATATGCTAAAAAAAAAATTCATTTTTTTTTAAAAACTCTTTTATTTTAGTACTGGCAGACTTTCTGCCAGTACTTAAGATGGCGGGGACAATTGTGGGGTGGGGGAGGGAAGGGAGCTGTTTGGGAGGGATCAGGGGGTGGGATGTGTCAGATGGGAGGCTGATCTCTACACTAAAGCTAAAATTAACCCTGCAAGCTCACTACAAACTCCCTAATTAACCCTTTCACTGCTAGCCATAATACACGTGTGAGGCGCAACAGGATTTAGTGGCCTTCTAATTACCAGAAAGCAACGCCAAAGTCATATATGTCTGCTATTTCTGAACAAAGGGGATCCCAGACAAGCATTTACAACCATTTGTGCCATAATTGCACAAGCTGTTTGTAAATGATTTCAGTGAGAAACCTAAAATTGTGAAAAATTTTACGTTTTTTTTAATTTGATCGCATTTGGCGGTGAAATGGTGGCATGAAATATACCAAAATGTGCCTAGATCAATACTTGGGGTTGTCTACTACACTACACTAAAGCTAAAATTAACCCTACAAGCTCCCTAAAAGCTCCCTAATTAACCCCTTAACTGCTGGGCATGATACACTTGTGGTGCGCAGTGGCATTTAGCGGCCTTCTAATTACCAAAAAGCAACGCCAAAGCCATATATGTGTGCTATTTCTGAACAAAGGGGATCCCAGAGAAGAATTTACAACCATTTATGCCATAATTGCACAAGCTGTTTGTAAATGATTTCAGTGAGAAACCTAAAGTTTGTGAAAAAATTCGTGAAAAAGTGAACAATTTTTTGTATTTGATCGCATTTGGCGGTGAAATGGTGGTATGAAATATACCAAAATTGGCCTAGATCAATACTTTGGGATGTCTACTAAAAAAAAATATATACATGTCAAGGGATATTCAGGGATTCCTGAAAGATATCAGTGTTCTAATGTAACTAGCGCTAATTTTGGAAAAAAATGGTTTGGAAATAGCAAAGTGCTACTTGTATTTATGGCCCTATAACTTGCAAAAAAAGCAAAGAACATGTAAACATTGGGTATTTCTAAACTCAGGACAAAATTTAGAAACTATTTAGCATGGGTGTTTTTTGGTGGTTTTAGATATGTAACAGATTTTGGGGGTCAAAGTTAGAAAAAGTGTGTTTTTTTCCATTTTTTCCTCATATTTTATAATTTTTTTTATAGTAAATTATAAGATATGATGAAAATAATGGTATCTTTAGAAAGTCCATTTAATGGCGAGAAAAACGGTATATAATATGTGTGGGTACAGTAAATGAGTAAGAAGAAAATTACAGCTAAACACAAACACTGCAAAAATGTAAAAATAGCCTTGGTCCCAAACGGACAGAAAATGGAAAAGTGCTCTGGTCACTAAGGGGTTAAAATATGTTTTACATTTTTTCAAACGTTTCATATTTAAATTAGGAGATAGTTGTTCCATATTTGTACACCAACTATGATCCGTATACTATATCTCCTTAGTATAATTTGTTTTCTTATGAGTATGCCCCTTTATATATTGGTCTGTACATACACTTAACATGTGTCCTGTGAGAATGGCATCTACCTTAGAAATAGGTTATCTCTTTTAGTCTAGCAGATAGAATCCCAAGTAATATCGCATATATATTTTTTTGATATTTTTACAATATATTTTTACAATACGTTTTATAAATTTAGAATGCTGTTTATAAATAGAAATGTTATTCAATGAGATAAGGATTTTTATCTGAAATTAGTACTATAAGTATGATTCCTGAACAATACACAGATATGATATCCGCATATTACGCTATAAACAAGACAATCGTGACCACCAGAAGACGATTATGTGACCGCCACGTAACAAATGACATCATGCATTTTTGGCGAATCAGAAGATATCTGAATATTTAAAAGACGGCACTTTTTGAAACCAATTATCCTTGAAAAAGCTGGCTGTTTTCCAGCAAAATGTACATCAGATACTAGACATTTATAGGACTTTACAAACGTTTGTATTGATGGTAGGAACTTTGGGGCTATCTGATTAATTTGCTTAGAGCCATTGGCCGCACATAGAACTGTTGCTTCTAACCTTGTTCCTAGACTGACACATTTTGTATTTCATGTCCTTTTGCTTTTAATAAATTTTATTTCCCTACCTACCTTGGGATAACCAGAGCATTATTGGGAGTTGCTACTGAGAGCCGTGGGGCTTTATACCTGCCTGACTTTCCTCTAAGAGCTTAGATATAGCTCTCGATAGTGTGAGTACTATTCCTTTTGGTACTGGGTACTGGTCCATACATTCTTCACTATTGTTCTCTCTTTTCTCTCCTATATGGTCTATTATGGAATATACAACTATCAAGCATTTATGAGACTCTAACACATCCTAATTCCATACACATTGGATTTTTCACATATCCTTTCCTATTTGGATACACTGTATATTTTAGTGTATACAGTTACAAAGTAATACCTGTTTATTGCTGGAAAATGTTTTGTGTTTTTAACCCCCACACTTAGGGGTCGGCCACTAGCATGGGGTGTCAATCATCCTGATCGTATTGGATTGGTGGTGGACAAGTTAAGGAGCTGCTGCCTCTTAACTTTAGTTTCCCTCAAGCAAGAAACTTTGGGCATAGAAAGCAGCATCCGCTGCTTGTTAAATCCCCTTAATATAATTCTCTAGCCACAAGACGAGAAACAAGAAGTCATAAAAATATTTTAAATTATATTATTATTATTATTGGTTATTTGTAGAGTGCCAACAGATTCCGCAGCACTATAAACATAGGCAGAATACAAGATAACATTTACAGGGATCAGACGGGTAGAGGGCCCTGTCAAGAGTCGCACTGTTGTAGTCAACTCTAAAGAAGGTGATCTAAAAACAGCATGGCTCTTAGGATTATATGCTAAGGGGGTTCAAGGTGATAGCAAAGGAGGAGAGGAACTGGTATAAAGAAAGGTTAGTGTAGGTTGTATGCATCCCTGAACAGTAGAGTCTTTAGAGAGCGTTTGAAGTTTTCAAAACAAGGGGAGAGCCTTGTGGAGCGAGGCAGAGAGTTTAGTGGGAGCCAATCTGGAGAAGTCCTGTAAGTGGGAGTGTGAGGAGGTAACAAGAGAGGAGGAGAGTAGGAGGTCATGAGCAGAGCGAAGGTGATGGGAGGCAGAGTATCTGGAGACAAGGTGTGAGATATAGGGGGGAGCAGTTGAGGGCTTTGTATGTCAAAATGAGAATTTTGTGTTTAATCCTGAAGGCAAGAGGAAGCCAGTTAAGGGATTACAAGATTGGTGCAGCAGATGAAGAGCGATGTGAAATGAGCCTGGCAGAGTCATTTATTATGGATTGTAAAGGAGCTAGTCAGCAGCTGGGGAGACCAGAGAGGACAGAGTAGCAGTAATCGAGGCAGGAAAGGATGAGAACATGGCTTAAAATCTTAGTTGTGTCTTTTATAAGGAAATGTCTAATTTTAGAGATGTTTTTATGGTGGAAGCAGCAGGATTTAGCCAATGACTTAATGTGAGGAGTGAAAGAAAAATCTGAGTCAAGTGTGACCCCAAGACATCGGGCATGCGGGGTAGGGGTATTGATGGAGTTGTCGCCATTTATAGAGAGATTGGGGGTGGAGATTTTGGAAGAAGGGGGGGAAATAAGGAGCTCAGTTTTGGAGAGATTTAGCTTGAGGTAGTGAGAGGACATCTAGGAAGAGATGTTCGAAAGACAGTTAGTGGCACGGGTAAGCAAGCAAGCAAGGAAGGAGAAAGGTCTGGTGCAGAAAAGTAGATTTAGGTGTCGTCGGCATACAAACGATATTAGAACTCATGGGACTTTATTAGGGAACCTAATGATGACATGTAGATTGAGAAGAGAAGGGAGCCTTGCGGTACCCCAAAAGAAAGTGGTAAAGGGGGCAGAGGAGGCCCCAGAGAAGGCTACACTAAAGGCATGGTTTGACAGGTAGGAAGAGAACCACAAGAGGGCTGTGTCACAAATGCCAAAGGACTGGAGGGTTTGGAGCAAAAGAGGGTGGTCAACAGTATCAAAGCCTGCGGACAGATCAAGGAGGATAAGCAGAGAGAAGTGGCCTTTTTGCTGTAAGTAGGTCGTTGGTAACCTTAACGATTGATATAAGATTAAATAATCATAACAATGAATATAAGAAGCACAGCAGGTATTTTTAAATATTTATTAGCACAGATAAAATATTTTATATAGATTAAGCCAAAGTAGTCAAATAGTCCATCCGGTGTAGAGACAACAGTTGAATTGCTGTGTCTGTCTTTTAATAGTCTAATCCATGTAGGGTATCAGGGTGATAACAAGCTGTGTTGAAATCGGCTATAAACTCTCTCCTGTAGGCTGGGTCTTTTCTGCCTTTTGTGTAGTTGGTATTTTCACAGATTGGATATAAAGGAGGGAACCCCTGCCAAAGTAGTCAAATAGTCAATCCAGTGTAGAGACAACAGTTGAATTGCTGTGTCTGTCTTTTAATAGTCTAAATCCATGTAGGGTATCAGAGTGTTAACAAGCTGTGTTGAAATCGGCTATAAACTCTCTCCTGTAGGCTGGGTCTTGTCTGCCTTTTGTGTAGTTGGTATTTTCACAGATTGGATATAAAGGAGGGAACCCCTGTTTTGTACTTTCCGTGTAGTTGGTACGTGCTGATGGTGTCCTCAGAGGGTCTTGTGTAGTCAGCTGTTGCACGGCTTGTACTTCTGGTTGTCAGATCCTCATAATGTCATTTCAAAGTTTAAAGTATTTAATCCTGTCAGAGTTATCTAGACAATAGAGAAATAATAGTTTAGTTTGGATATAACATTAGGAATGATTTCTATATGCAAGAGTGGTATAACATACTGTGTAAAACACTAATGAATGCTGATTGCCCAAGATGACAAATTCTCATTGTCACCAAGCAAAATGTACATTGTTTTACTAAGTCAGAACATTTTATGGACATAAAACTTGAAAAATATCTCTGATGGCCAATTAGGTAATATCCAACTTTAAAATAACAATTGAAAAAACATCAAAATGCTTTTTGGTAGTTTTTTGCTGCCACAGTATTTTTAAACTCCAGCCCTCTTGGACCCATAACAGTTGGCATATGAGAAGGGAATTAGAAATTATCACCTAGATTACGAGTTTTGCGTTAGAGGCTATGCAGTGCTAACGAGCAGTTTATGCTCACCGCTCACTTACAGACAGCGCTGGTATTAAGGGTTTTTACAACCCAGACAAGAAGTGAGCATTGAGCAAACTTTTGCTCATTACTGCACTCCAATACCAGCGCTGCTTACGTTAGCGGTGAGCTGGTGTAACGTGCTCGTGCACAATTTCCCCATAGGAATCAACGGGGAGAGCCGGCTGTAAAAAAGCAGCGTAAAGCTCCTTAACGCAGCCCCATTGATTCCTATGGGGAAATAAGTTATGTCTACACCTAACACCCTAACATGAACCCCGAGTCTAAACACCCCTAATCTTACACTTATTAACTCCTAATCTGCCGCCCGACATCGCTGACACCGACATTATATTATTAACCCCTAATCTGCTGCTCCGGACACCGCCGCCACCTACATTATACTTATGAACCCCTAATCTGCTGCCCCCAACATCGCCGACACCTATATTATATTTATAAGCCCCTAATCTGCCGCCCCCTATGTCGCCGCCACCTACCTACATTTATTAACCCCTAATCTGCTGCCCCTAACGTCGCCGCCACTATAATAAACATATTAACCCCTAAACCACCGCACTCCCGCCTCGCAAACATTAGTTAAATATTATTAACCCCTAATCTGCCGGCCCTAACATCGCCGCCACCTACCTACATTTATTAACCCCTAATCTGCCCCCCCATGTCGCCGCCACTATACTAAATGTATTAACCCCTAAACCTAAGTCTAACCCTAACCCCGCTAACTTAAATATAATTTAAATAAATCTAAATAAAATTCCTATTATTAACTAAATTATTCCTATTTAAAACTAAATTTCTTTCATGTAATTAGCAAGAGTCCATGAGATAGTGACGTATGGGATATACATTCCTACCAGGAGGGGCAAAGTTTCCCAAACCTCAAAATGCCTATAAATACACCCCTCACCACACCCACAAATCAGTTTTTACAAACTTTGCCTCCTATGGAGGTGGTGAAGTAAGTTTGTGCTAGATTCTACGTTGATATGCGCTCAGCAGCAGGTTGGAGCCCGGTTTTCCTCTCAGCGTGCAGTGAATGTCAGAGGGATGTGAGGAGAGTATTGCCTATTTGAATTCAATGATCTCCTTCTACGGGGTCTATTTCATAGGTTCTCTGTTATCGGTCGTAGAGATTCATCTCTTACCTCCCTTTTCAGATCGACGATATACTCTTATATATACCATTACCTCTACTGATTCTCGTTTCAGTACTGGTTTGGCTTTCTACTACGTGTAGATGAGTGTCCTGGGGTAAGTAAGTCTTATTTTCTGTGACACTCTAAGCTATGGTTGGGCACTTTTATATAAAGTTCTAAATATATGTATTCAAACATTTATTTGCCTTGACTCAGGATGTTCAACGTTCCTTATTTCAGACAGTCAGTTTCATATTTGGGATAATGCATATGATTTTATCATTTTTTCTTACCTAAAATTGACTTTTTTTCCTGTGGGCTGTTAGGCTCGCGGGGGCTGAAAATGCTTCATTTTATTGCGTCATTCTTGGCGCGGACTTTTTTGGCGCAAAAATATTTTTCTATTTCCGGCGTCATACGTGTCGCCGGAAGTTGCGTCATCTTTTTGACGTTTTTTGCGCCAAAAGTGTCGGCGTTCCAGATGTGGCGTCATTTTTGGCGCCAAATAATGTGGGCGTCTTTTTTGGCGCTAAAAAATATGGGCGTCATTATTGTCTCCACATTATTTAAGTCTCATTATTTATTGCTTCTGGTTGCTAGAAGCTTATTCACTGGCATTTTTTCCCATTCCTGAAACTGTCATTTAAGGAATTTGATCAATTTTGCTTTATATGTTGTTTTTTCTATTACATATTGCAAGATGTCCCAGATTGACCCGGAGTCAGAAGATACTACTGGAAAATCACTGCCTGGTGCTGGATCTACCAAAGTTAAGTGTATCTGCTGTAAACTTGTGGTATCTGTTCCTCCAGCTGTTGTTTGTAATGAATGTCATGACAAACTTGTTAATGCAGATAATATTTCCTTTAGTAATACTACATTACCTGTTGTTGTTCCATCAACATCTAATACTAGTGTTCCTGTTAACATAAGAGATTTTGTGTCTAAATCCATTAAGAAGGCTATGTCTGTTATTCCTCCTTCTAGTAAACATAAAAGGTCTTTTAAAATTTCTCATTTTTCAGATGAATTTTTAAATGAACATCATCATTCTGATTCTGATAGTGGTTCCTCTGGTTCAGAGGATTCTGTCTCAGAGGTTGATGCTGATAAATCTTCATATTTATTCAAAAAGGAATTTATTCGTTCTTTACTTAAAGAGGTTTTAATTGCATTAGAAATAGAGGATTCTGGTCCTCTTGATACTAATTCTAAACGTTTAAATAAGGTTTTTAAATCTCCTGTAGTTATTCCAGAAGTTTTTCCTGTCCCTGATGCTATTTCTGAAGTAATCTCCAGGGAATGGAATAATTTGGGTAATTCATTTACTCCTTCCAAACGTTTTAAGCAATTATATCCTGTGCCATCTGACAGATTAGAGTTTTGGGACAAAATCCCTAAAGTTGGTGGGGCTATCTCTACTCTTGCTAAACATACTACTATTCCTACGGCAGATAGTACTTCCTTTAAAGATCCTTTAGATAGGAAAATTGAATCCTTTCTAAGAAAAGCTTACTTATGTTCGGGTAATCTTCTTAGACCTGCTATATCTTTAGCGGATGTTGCTGCAGCTTCAACTTTTTGGTTAGAAGCTTTAGCGCAACAAGTAACAGATCATAATTCTCATAGCATTGTTAATCTTCTTCAACATGCTAATAACTTTATTTGTGATGCCATCTTTGATATCATTAGAGTTGATGTCAGGTATATGTCTCTAGCTATTTTAGCTAGAAGAGCTTTATGGCTTAAGACTTGGAATGCTGATATGTCTTCTAAGTCAACTTTGCTTTCCCTTTCTTTCCAGGGTAATAAATTATTTGGTTCTCAGTTGGATTCTATTATCTCAACTGTTACTGGAGGGAAAGGAACTTTTTTTACCACAGGATAAAAAATCTAAGGGTAAATTTAGGTCTAATAATCGTTTTCGTTCCTTTCGTCACAATAAGGAACAAAAGCCTGATCCTTCATCCACAGGAGCGGTATCAGTTTGGAAACCATCTCCAGTCTGGAATAAATCCAAGCCTTTTAGAAAACCAAAGCCAGCTCCCAAGTCCACATGAAGGTGCGGCCCTCATTCCAGCTCAGCTGGTAGGGGGCAGATTACGATTTTTCAAAGAAATTTGGATCAATTCAATTCACAATCTTTGGATTCAGAACATTGTTTCAGAAGGGTACAGAATTGGCTTCAAAATAAGGCCTCCTGCAAAGAGATTTTTTCTTTCCCGTGTCCCAGTAAATCCAGTGAAGGCTCAAGCATTTCTGAAATGTGTTTCAGATCTAGAGTTGGCTGGAGTAATTATGCCAGTTCCAGTTCTGGAACAGGGACTGGGGTTTTATTCAAATCTCTTCATTGTACCAAAGAAGGAGAATTCCTTCAGACCAGTTCTGGATCTAAAAATATTGAATCGTTATGTAAGGATACCAACATTCAAAATGGTAACTATAAGGACTATCCTGCCTTTTGTTCAGCAAGGGCATTATATGTCCACAATAGATTTACAGGATGCATATCTGCATATTCCAATTCATCCAGATCACTATCAGTTTCTGAGATTCTCTTTCCTAGACAAGCATTACCAGTTTGTGGCTCTGCCGTTTGGCCTAGCAACAGCTCCAAGAATTTTTACAAAGGTTCTCGGTGCCCTTCTGTCTGTAATCAGAGAACAGGGTATTGTGGTATTTCCTTATTTGGATGATATCTTGGTACTTGCTAAGTCTTCACATTTAGCAGAATCTCATACGAATCGACTCGTATTGTTTCTTCGAGATCATGGTTGGAGGATCAATTTGCCAAAAAGTTAATTGATTCCTCAGACAAGGGTAACCTTTTTAGGTTTCCAGATAGATTCAGTGTCCATGACTCTGTCTCTGACAGACAAGAGACGTCTAAAATTGGTTTCAGCCTGTCGAAACCTTCAGTCTCAATCATTCCCTTCGGTAGCCTTATGCATAGAAATTCTAGGTCTTATGACTGCTGCATCGGACGCGATCCCCTTTGCTCGTTTTCACATGCGACCTCTTCAGCTCTGTATGCTGAACCAGTGGTGCAGGGATTTCACAAAGATACATCAATTGATATCTTTAAAACCATTTGTACGACACTCTCTGACGTGGTGGACAGATCACCAACGTTTAGTTCAGGGGGCTTCTTTTGTTCTTCCAACCTGGACTGTGATTTCAACAGATGCAAGTCTGACAGGTTGGGGAGCAGTTTGGGGGTCTCTGACAGCACAAGGAGTTTGGGAATCTCAGGAGGTGAGATTACCAATCAATATTTTGGAACTCCATGCAATTTTCAGAGCTCTTCAGTCATGGCCTCTTCTAAAGAGAGAATCGTTCATTTGTTTTCAGACAGACAATGTCACAACTGTGGCATATATCAATCATCAAGGAGGGACTCACAGTCCTCTGGCTATGAAAGAAGTATCTCGAATTCTGGTTTGGGCGGAATCCAGCTCCTGTCTAATTTCTGCGGTTCATATCCCAGGTATAGACAATTGGGAAGCGGATTATCTCAGCCGCCAAACGTTACATCCGGGCGAATGGTCTCTTCACCCAGAGGTATTTCTTCAGATTGTTCAAATGTGGGGACTTCCAGAAATAGATCTGATGGCTTCTCATCTAAACAAGAAACTTCTCGGGTATCTGTCCAGATCCAGGGATCCTCAAGCGGAAGCAGTGGATGCATTGTCACTTCCTTGGAAGTATCATCCTGCCTATATCTTTCCGCCTCTAGTTCTTCTTCCAAGAGTAATATCCAAGATTCTGAAGGAATGCTCGTTTGTTCTGCTGGTAGCTCCAGCATGGCCTCACAGGTTTTGGTATGCGGATCTTGTCCGGATGGCCTCTTGCCAACCGTGGACTCTTCCGTTAAGACCAGACCTTCTGTCGCAAGGTCCTTTTTTCCATCAGGATCTCAAATCCTTAAATTTAAAGGTATTGAGATTGAACGATGAGGTTTCTCTGACTCTGTGATTAATACTATGTTACAGGCTCGTAAATCTGTATCTAGGAAGATATATTATAGAGTCTGGAAGACTTACATTTCTTGGTGTCTTTCTCATCATTTTACCTGGCATTCTTTTAGAATTCCGAGAATTTTACAGTTTCTTCCGGATGGTTTGGATAAAGGTTTGTCTGCAAGTTCCTTGAAAGGACAAATCTCTGCTCTTTCTGTTCTTTTTCACAGAAAGATTGCTAATCTTCCTGATATTCATTGTTTTGTACAAGCTTTGGTTCGTATAAAACCTGTCATTAAGTCAATTTCTCCTCCTTGGAGTTTGACTTTGGTTCTGGGGGCTCTTCAAGCTCCTCCATTTGAACCTATGCATTCATTGGACATTAAATTACTTTCTTGGAAAGTTTTGTTTCTTTTGGCCATCTCTTCTGCTAGAAGAGTTTCTGAATTATCTGCTCTTTCTTGTGAGTCTCCTTTTCTGATTTTTCATCAGGATAAGGCGGTGTTGCAAACTTCTTTTCAATTCTTACCTAAGGTTGTGAATTCTAACAACATTAGTAGAGAAATTGTGGTTCCTTCATTATGTCCTAATCCTAAGAATTCTAAGGAGAAATCATTGCATTCTTTGGATGTAGTTAGAGCTTTGAAATATTATGTTGAAGCTACTAAGAATTTCCGAAAGACTTCTAGTCTTTTTGTTATCTTTTCTGGTTCTAGGAAAGGTCAGAAGGCCTCTGCCATTTCTTTGGCATCTTGGTTGAAATCTTTAATTCATCATGCTTATGTTGAGTCGGGTAAAACTCCGCCTCAAAGGATTACAGCTCATTTTACTAGGTCAGTTTCTACTTCCTGGGCTTTTAGGAATGAAGCTTCTGTTGATCAGATTTGCAAAGCAGCAACTTGGTCTTCTTTGCATACTTTTACTAAATTCTACCATTTTGATGTGTTTTCTTCTTCTGAAGCAGTTTTTGGTAGAAAAGTACTTCAGGCAGCTGTTTCAGTTTGATTCTTCTGCTTATAATTTCAGTTTTTTTCATTATAAGATTTAAACTTTATTTTGGGTGTGGATTATTTTCAGCGGAATTGGCTGTCTTTATTTTATCCCTCCCTCTCTAGTGACTCTTGCGTGGAAAGATCCACATCTTGGGTAGTCATTATCCCATACGTGACTAGCTCATGGACTCTTGCTAATTACATGAAAGAAAACATAATTTATGTAAGAACTTACCTGATAAATTCATTTCTTTCATATTAGCAAGAGTCCATGAGGCCCACCCTTTTTGTGGTAGTTATGATTTTTTTTTGTATAAAGCACAATTATTCCAATTCCTTATTTTTTATGCTTTCGCACTTTTTTCTTATCACCCCACTTCTTGGTTATTCGTTAAACTGATTTGTGGGTGTGGTGAGGGGTGTATTTATAGGCATTTTGAGGTTTGGGAAACTTTGCCCCTCCTGGTAGGAATGTATATCTCATACGTCACTAGCTCATGGACTCTTGCTAATATGAAAGAAATGAATTTATCAGGTAAGTTCTTACATAAATTATGTTACTTACCTGTAAAATAAACCCTAAGATAGCTACAATATAACTAATAGTTACATTGTAGCTAGCTTAGGGTTTATTTTTATTTTACAGGCAAGTTTGTATTTATTTTAACTAGGTAGAATAGTTACTAAATAGTTATTAACTATTTAATAACTACCTAGCTAAAATAAATACAAAAGTACCTGTAAAATAAAACCTAACCTAAGTTACAATTACACCTAACACTACACTATAATTAAATTAACTAAATTAACAACAATTAAATACAATTAAATTATCTAAAGTACGAAAACCCCCACTAAATTACAGAAAATAATAAACAAATTACAATATTTTTAAACTAATGACACCTAATCTAATCCCCCTAACAAAATAAAAAAGCCCCCCCCCCAAAATAAAAAAGCCCTACCCTACACTAAATTACAAATAGCCCTTAAAAGGGCCTTTTGCAGGGCATTGCCCCAAAGTAATCAGCTCTTTTACCTGTAAAAAAAATTACAAATCCCCCCCAACATTAAAACCCACACAACCAACCCTACTCTAAAACCCACCCAATACCCCCTTAAAAAAAACCTAACACTAACCCCTTGAAGATCACCTGACCGGGAGAAGTCTTCATCCAACCGGGCCGAAGTCCCCAACGAAGCCAGGAGAAGTCTTCATCCAAGCCGGGTGAAGTGGTCCTCCAGACGGGCAGAAGTCTTCATCCAGACGGCATCTTCTATCTTCATCCATCCGGCGCGGAGCAGGTCCATCTTCAAGACATCTGACGCGGAGCATCCTCTTCAATCGATGGCTAACACAGAATGAAGGTACCTTTAAGTGACGTCATCCAAAATGGCGTCCCTTCAATTCTGATTGGCTGATAGAATTCTATCAGCCAATCGGAATTAAGGTAGAAAAAAATCCTTTTGGCTGATGCAATCAGCCAATAGGATTGAGCTCGCATTCTATTGGCTGATTGGATCAAACTAATTTTTGCAAGGCGGGAGTGCGGCGGTTTAGGGGTTAATATATTTACTATAGTGGCAGCGATGTCCGGTTCAGCAGATTAGGGGTTAAAAATTTAATTTTAGTGTTTGCGATGTGGGGGGGCCTCGGTTTAGGGATTTATAGGTAGTTTATGGGTGTTAGTATACTTTTTAGCACTTTAGTTAAGAGTTTTATGCTACGGCGTTGTAGTGTAAAACTCTTAACTACTGACTTTAAAATGCGGTACCAGGCTTGACAGGAGAGGGTCTACCGCTCACTTTTTGTCAGACTCGTAATACTGGCGCTATGCAAGTCCCATTGAAAAAAGAGGATACGCAATTTACGTAAGTGGATTTGCGGTATTTCCAAGTATGGACAAAAAAGTAAGTGGTGAGTCTGTACCTTCAAGACTTGTAATACCAGCGGGCGTTAAAAAGCAGCGTTGGGACCGGCCAACACTGCTTTTTAAGCCTAACGCACAACTCATAATCTAACCGAATGTGTTGTCTTGTTTGAGAGGAAGACATTTTGGGAGTACTCCTGAAGGCAAAGGTATCAAGTTTTGTTGAGTAACTGAACATGAGCTATTTATAAGAGACAAGAAGTACAATTTTGACGTTGAGCTTATTATGATAGAGGAAGTTCCTAGTCTTTAGGTTACTGGAGATGAGAAATAAGTTAATGCTTACTCATTGGCATGGTTGCTTTGTTGTAGTAAGGTGATGAAAAAGATAGGAAGTTGATGACAATAGATAATAGATTAAGGGATAAGTATGGAAATAAGAGAGATTTGCATATAATCAAATTTGGAAATTAAAAGGACATGTTTAGGGAATAATACAATTCATCTAATTCATGGGGGCCCATTTATCAAGCTCCGGATGGAACTTGAGTGCCAATGTTTCTAAAGTCCGCTGCTCCATAACCTGTCCACCTGCTCTGAGCAGGTGGACAGACTTCACCGCAATTCAACCGTGGCGAATCTGCAGGGGGAGGCATTGCACCAGCAGCATTCAGCGAGGTCTGATCAGGTCCGACAGACCTTTGTTAAATAGGCCCCATGTTGTAGAAATGTTTGTATCAGTATGAAATGCTCCTCCTGAACAGGAGATAGACAGTAAGCCAATCAGCCTTAGCAAGGGTTAAACACATACGCCTAGATTACGAGTTTTGCGTTAGAGGATGTGCGGTGCTAACGAGCAGTTTATGCTCACCGCTCACAGACAGCGCTGGTATTACGGGTTTTTACAAACCCGGCGTTAACCACAAAAAAGTGAGCGAAGAGCAAAATTTTGCTCCACATCTCACCTCAATGCCAGCGCTGCTTACGTTAGCGGTTAGCTGTTAAAACGTGCTCGTGCAAGATTTCCCCATAGGTATAAATGGGGAGAGCCGGCTGAAAAAAAACACCTAACACCTGCAAAAAAGCAGCGTAAAGCTCCTAACGCAGCCCCATTGATTCCTATGGGGAAAATACATTTATGTCTACACCTAACACCCTAACATGAACCCCGAGTCTAAACACCCCTAATCTTACACTTATTAACCCTTAATCTGCCGCCCCCGACATTGCTGACACCTACATTATATTATTAACCCCTAATCTGCCTCTCCGGACACCGCAGCCACCTACATTATACTTATGAACCCCTAATCTGCTGCCCCCAACATCGCTGACACCTACATTATATTTATTAACCCCTAATCTGCCACCCCCAATGTCGCTGCAACCTAACTACATTTATTAACCCTTAATCTGCCGCTGCCGCCGCTGCCGCCAACGTCACCACCACTATAATAAACATATTAACCCCTAAACCTAAGTATAACCCTAACCCCCCCTAACTTAAATATAATTTAAATAAATCTAAATAAAATTACTATCATTAACTAAATAATTCCTATTTAAAACTAAATACTTACCTATAAAATAAACCCTAACATAGCAACAATATAACTAATAGTTACATTGTAGCTAGCTTAGGGTTTATTTTTATTTTACAGGCAACTTTGTATTTATTTTAACTAGGTAGAATAGTTATTAAATAGTTATTAACTATTTAATAGCTACCTAGTTAAATTTACCTGTAAAATAAAACCTAATCTAAGTTACAATTACACCTAACACTACACTACAATTAAATTAAATTAAATTAATGACCTAAATTAAATACAATTAAATTAAATTAGCTAAAGTACAAAAAAAACACTAAATTACAGAAAATAATAAAGAAATTACACGATTTTTAAACTAATTACACCTAATCTAATCCCCATAACAAAATAAAAAAAGCCCTCCCAAAATAAAAAGAACCCTACCCTACACTAAATTACAAATATGCCTTTAAAAGGGCCTCTAACACTAACCCCTTGAAGATCACCTTACTGGGAGACATCTTCACCCAACCGGGCAGAAGTCTTCATCCAACCGGGCAGAAGTGGTCCTCCAGATGGGCAGAAGTCTTCATCCAGACGGCATCTTCTATCTTCATCCATCCGGCGCGGGTCCATCTTCAAGACATCCGACACGGAGCATCCTCTTCTTTCCACGGCCGACGACTGAATGAAGGTTCCTTTAAATGATATCATCCAAGATGGCGTCCCAATCAGAATTAAGGTATAAAAAATCCTATTGGCTGATGCAATCAGCCAATAGGATTGAACTGGCATTCTATTGGCTGATTGGAACAGCCAATAGAATGCCAGCTCAATCCTATTGGCTGATTGGAACAGCCAATAGATTGCCAGCTCAATCCTATTGGCTGATTGGAACAGCCAATAGGATTGAACTTCAATCCTATTGGCTGATTGCATCCGCCAATAGGATTTTTCTACCTTAATTCCGATTGGCTGATAGAATTCTATCAGCCAATCAGAATTGAAGGGACACCATCTTGGATGACGTCATTTAAAGGAACCTTCATTCAGTCGTCGGCCGTGGAAAGAAGAGGATGCTCCGCGTTGGATGTCTTGAAGATGAACCCGCTCTGCGCCGGATGGATGAAGATAGAAGATGCCGTCTGGATGAAGACTTCTGCCCGTCTGGAGGACCACTTCTGCCCGGTTGGATGAAGACTTCTCCCGGCTTCGTTGAGGACATCGGCCCGGTTGGGTGAAGACGTCTCCCGGTAAGGTGACCTTCAGGGGGTTAGTGTTTTTTTTAAGGGGGGATTGGGTGGGTTTTAGAGTAGGGTTGGTTCTGTGGGTGGTGGGTTTTAATGTTGGGGGGGTATTTGTATTTTTTTTTAACAGGTAAAAGAGCTGATTACTTTGGGGCAATGCCCCGCAAAAGGCCCTTTTAAGGGCTATTTGTAATTTAGTGTAAGGTAGGGGGGCTTTTTTATTTTGTTAGGGGGATTAGATTAGGTGTAATTAGTTTAAAAATCTTGTAATTTGTTTATTATTTTCTGTAATTTAGTGTTTGTTTTTCTTTCATGTAATTAGCAAGAGTCCATGAGCTAGTGACGTATGGAATATACATTCCTACCAGGAGGGGCAAAGTTTCCCAAACCTTAAAATGCCTATAAATACACCCCTCACCACACCCACAATTCAGTTTTACAAACTTTGCCTCCGATGGAGGTGGTGAAGTAAGTTTGTGCTAGATTCTACGTTGATATGCGCTCCGCAGCAAGTTGGAGCCCGGTTTTCCTCTCAGCGTGCAGTGAATGTCAGAGGGATGTGAGGAGAGTATTGCCTATTTGAATGCAGTGATCTCCTTCTAAGGGGTCTATTTCATAGGTTCTCTGTTATCGGTCGTAGAGATTCATCTCTTACCTCCCTTTTCAGATCGACGATATACTCTTATATATACCATTACCTCTGCTGATTCTCGTTTCAGTACTGGTTTGGCTATCTGCTATATGTAGATGAGTGTCCTGGGGTAAGTAAGTCTTATTTTCTGTGACACTCCTAGCTATGGTTGGGCACTTTGTTTATAAAGTTCTAAATATATGTATTCAAACATTTATTTGCCTTGACTCAGAATGTTCAACTTTCCTTATTTTTCAGACAGTCAGTTTCATATTTGGGATAATGCATTTTAATTTAACATTTTTTACCTTAAAATTTGACTTTTTCCCTGTGGGCTGTTAGGCTCGCGGGGGCTGAAAATGCTTCATTTTATTGCGTCATTCTTGGCGCGGACTTTTTTGGCGCAAAAATTCTATTTCCGTTTCCGGCGTCATACGTGTCGCTGGAAGTTGCGTCATTCTTTGACGTTATTTTGCGCCAAAAATGTCGGCGTTCCGGATGTGGCGTCATTTTTGGCGCCAAAAAGCATTTAGGCGCCAAATAATGTGGGCGTCTTATTTGGCGCGAAAAAATATGGGCGTCACTTTTGTCTCCACATTATTTAAGTCTCATTTTTTATTGCTTCTGGTTGCTAGAAGCTTGTTCTTTGGCATTTTTTCCCATTCCTGAAACTGTCATTTAAGGAATTTGATCAATTTTGCTTTATATGTTGTTTTTTTCTTTTACATATTGCAAGATGTTCCACGTTGCAACTGAGTCAGAAGTTACTTCAGGAAAATCACTGCACAGTGCTGGAGCTACCAAGCTAAGTGTATCTGCTATAAACTTTTGGTATCTGTTTCTCCAGCTGTTATTTGTATTGCATGTCATGTCAAACTTATTAATGCAGATAAAATTTCCTTTAGTACTGTTACATTACCTGTTGCTGTTCCGTCAACATCTAATTTTCAGAGTGTTCCTGATAACATAAGAGATTTTATTTTTTAAATCCATTAAGAAGGCTATGTCTGTTATTTCTCCTTCTAGCATACATAAAAGTCTTTTAAAACTTCTCTTTTTTCAGATGAATTTTTAAATGAACATCATCATTCTGATACTGATAATGGTTCTTCTGGTTCAGAGGTTTCTGTCTCAGAGGTTGATGCTGATAAATCTTTGTATTTGTTCAAGATGGAATTTATTCGTTCTTTACTTAAAGAAGTGTTATTTGCATTAGAAATAGAGGATTCTGGTCCTCTTGATTCTAAATGTAAACGTTTAAATAAGGTTTTTAAATCTCCTGTAGTTATTCCAGAAGTGTTTTATCTCCCTGATGCTATTTCTGAAGTAATTTCCAGGGAATGGAATAATTTGGGTAATTTATTTACTCCTTCTAGACGTTTAAGCAAATTATATCCTGTGCCATCTGACAGATTAGAGTTTTTTGGGACAAAAATCCCTAAGGTTATGGGGCTGTCTCTACTCCTGCTAATGTACTACTATTCCTACGGCAGATAGTACTTCATTTAAGGATCCTTTAGATAGGAAAATTGAATCCTTTCTAAGAAAAGCTTACTTATGTTCAGGTAATCTTCTTAGACCTGCTATATTTTTAGCGGATGTTGCTGCAGCTTCAACTTTTTGATTAGAAGCTTTAGCGCAACAAGTAACAGATCATAATTTTATAGCATTATTATTATTCTATAACATGCTAATAATTTTATTGGTGATACCATCTTTTGATATCATTAGAGTTGATGTCAGGTATATGTCTCTAGCTATTTTAGCTAGAGAAGCTTTATGGATTAAACTTGGAATGCTGACATGTCTTCTAAGTCATCTTTGCTTTCCCTTTCTTTCCAGGGTAAATAATCATTTTAGTTCCTTTCCTCACAAGGAACAAAAGCCTGATCCTTCATCCTCAGGAGCGGTATCAGTTTGGAAACTATTTCCAGTTTGGAATATATCCAAGCCTTATAGAAACCTATAGCCAGCTCCTAAGTACCTATGAAGGTGCGGCCCTTATTCCAGCTCAGCTGGTATGGGGCAGATTACGTTTTCTTCAAAGAAATTTGGATCAATTCCGTTCTTAATCTCTGGTTTCAGAAACATTGTTTCAGAAAGGTACAGAATTGGCTTCAAGTTAAGGCATCCTGCTAAGAGATTCTTTTCTTTCCCGTGTCCTAGTTAACACAGCAAAGGCTCAGCATTTCTGTAATGTGTTTCAGATCTAGAGTTGGCTGGAGTATTTATGCCAGTTCCAGTTCTGGAACAGGGGCTGGGGTTTTATTTTATCTCTTCATTTGTACCAAAGAAGGTCAATTCCTTCAGACCAGTTCCGGATCTGTCATTATTGAATCGTTATGTTAGGATACCAACATTCAAGATGGTTACTGTAGGACTATCCTGCCTTTTGTTTAGCAAGGGCATTATATGTCTACAATAGATTTACAGGATGTGTATCTGCATATTCCGATTCATCCAGATCACTTTTAGTGTCTGAGATTCTCTTTTTAGACAAGCATTACCAGTTTTGTGGCTCTACCGTTTGGCCTAGCCTCAGTTCCAAGAATTTTTTTCAAAGGTTCTCGGTGCCCCTTTTTTCTGTAATCAGAGAATAGGGTTTTGGTATTTCCTTATTTGGACGATATCTTGGTACTTGCTCAGTCTTCTCATTTTCGAAGAATCTCATACGAATCGACTTGTGTTGTTTCTTCAAATTCATGGTTGGAGGATCAATTTACCATTCAGTTCATTGATTCCTCAGACAAGGGTAACCTTTTTAGGTTTCTAGATAAATTCAGTGTCTATGACTCTGTCCTTGTCAGACAAGAGAAGTTTAACATTGATATCAGCTTGTCAAAACCTTCAGTCACAATCATTCCCTTTGGTAGCCTTATGCATGGAAATGTTGGGTCTTA
Organism: Bombina bombina; assembly: GCF_027579735.1. Classification (NCBI taxonomy): domain Eukaryota; kingdom Metazoa; phylum Chordata; class Amphibia; order Anura; family Bombinatoridae; genus Bombina; species Bombina bombina. Next base: position 917,326,919 of record NC_069500.1, read on the forward strand.
GGACTGCCGCATCAGATGCGATCTCCTTTGCTCGTTTTCACATGCGACCTCTTCAGCTCTGTATGCTGAACCAATGGTGCAGGGATTACTCAAAGATATCTCAATTAATATCTTTAAACCGATTTTACAACACTCTCTGACATGGTGGACAGATCACCATCGTTTAGTTCAGGGGGCTTCTTTGTTCTTCCGACCTGGACTATAATCTCAACAGATGCAAGTCTTACAGGTTGGGGAGCTGTGTGGGGGTATCTGATGGCACAAGGGGTTTGGGAATCTCAGGAGGTGAGATTTCCGATCAATATTTTGGAACTCCGTGCAATTTTCAGAGCTCTTCAGTCTTGGCCTCTTCTCAAGAGAGAGTTGTTCATTTGTTTTCAGATAGACAATGTCACAACTGTGGCATACATCAATCATCAAGGAGGGACTCACAGTCCTCTGGCTATGAAAGAAGTATCTCGAATTTTGGTTTGGGCGGAATCCAGCTCCTGTCTAATCTCTGCGGTTCATATCCCAGGTATGGACAATTGGAAAGCAGGATACATTGTTTCTTGTTCTTTGGCGTCCTTCCAAGAATCTGCACACCAGTGAGGAGAGCAACATATGCTGGACTCTTAAGGGGGAGGTTGTGTGGTTAAGCTTCTGCACTCCTTACCACGGTCTCTAGCATTGTATATAAGCTCAATTTGAGCAATTACTTGATTGTATTGCCAATCCGATTGTATTTGGTGGTCTCTGCAGCTCTTGTGGCGCTTTTTATACTTATATTTTAATAAATCCATTTTATTCAAATATCCGGTTCAAGCAACTGTTTACCCAACAGTATAACATTGGGTGTGCGCATAAACCTGAGCTTGGCTATAGCTCCATCCCATGTGAGTAAGCACTTGTACACACGCATTCTACATTTGAAAAGGTTACAGAATTACGCTATGTGGCATTTCTTTCTTTCTTTTCATATGAGGACCAAAAGAAAATAGAAGCGTGAAGATTGTAGAAGAACATACATATCCTTATATGAACTTTTATAAGCATTTAGTTTATTTTAAGTATACTTTATCACTTGTCACGTTCATTACTTTATCACATTTATGTCACATTTCTTTGGTTTTTGTGATATCCTGGTATTTGCTATCAATTGGAAAGCAGATTATCTCAGTCGCCAAACGTTGCATCCGGGCGAATGGTCTCTTCACCCAGAGGTATTTCTTCAGATTGTTCAAATGTGGGAACTTCCAGAAATAGATCTGATGGCTTCTCATCTAAACAAGAAACTTCCCAGGTATCTGTCCAGATCCCGGGATCCTCAGGCGGAGGCAGTGGATGCATTATCACTTCCTTGGAAGTATCATCCTGCCTATATCTTTCCGCCTCTAGTTCTTCTTCCAAGAGTAATCTCCAAGATTCTGAAGGAATGCTCGTTTGTTCTGCTGGTAGCTCCGGCATGGCCTCACAGGTTTTGGTATGCGGATCTTGTCCGGATGGCCTCTTGCCAACCGTGGACTCTTCCGTTAAGACCAGACCTTTTGTCTCAAGGTCCTTTTTTCCATCAGGATCTGAAATCCTTAAATTTAAAGGTATGGAGATTGAACGCTTGATTCTTGGTCAAAGAGGTTTCTCTGACTCTGTGATTAATACTATGTTACAGGCTCGTAAATCTGTATCCAGAGAGATATATTATAGAGTCTGGAAGACTTATATTTCTTGGTGTCTTTCTCATCATTTTTCTTGGCATTCTTTTAGAATACCGAGAATATTACAGTTTCTTCAGGATGGTTTAGATAAGGGTTTGTCCGCAAGTTCCTTGAAAGGTCAAATCTCTGCTCTTTCTGTTCTTTTTCACAGACAGATTGCTATTCTTCCTGATATTCATTGTTTTGTACAAGCTTTGGTTCGTATAAAGCCTGTCATTAAGTCAATTTCTCCTCCTTGGAGTTTGAATTTGGTTCTGGGGGCTCTTCAAGCTCCTCCATTTGAACCTATGCATTCATTGGATATTAAATTACTTTCTTGGAAAGTTTTGTTCCTTTTGGCCATCTCTTCTGCCAGAAGAGTTTCTGAATTATCTGCTCTTTCTTGTGAGTCTCCTTTTCTGATTTTTCATCAGGATAAGGCGGTGTTGCGAACTTCTTTTGAATTTTTACCTAAGTTGTGAATTCCAACAACATTAGTAGAGACATTGTGGTTCCTTCATTATGTCTTAATCCTAAGAATTCTAAGGAGAAATCGTTGCATTCTTTGGATGTTATTAGAGCTTTGAAATATTATGTTGAAGCTACTAAGTCTTTCCGAAAGACTTCAAGTTTATTTGTTATCTTTTCCGGTTTTAGAAAGGCCAGAAAACTTCTGCCATTTCTTTGGCATCTTGGTTGAAATCTTTAATTCATCTTGCCTATGTTGAGTCGGGTAAGACTCCGCCTCATAGGATTACAGCTCATTCTACTAGGTCAGTTTCTACTTCCTGGGCGTTTAGGAATGAAGCTTCGGTTGATCAGATTTGCAAAGCGGCAACTTGGTCCTCTTTGCATACTTTTACCAAATTCTACCATTTTGTTGTATTTTCTTCTTCTGAAGCAGTTTTTGGTAGAAAAGTACTTCAGGCAGCGTTTTCAGTTTGAATCTTCTGCTTATGTTTTTTCATTAAACTTTATTTTGGGTGTGGATTATTTTCAGCAGGAATTGGCTGTCTTTATTTTATCCCTCCCTCTCTAGTGACTCTTGTGTGGAAAGATCCACATCTTGGGTAGTCATTATCCCATACGTCACTAGCTCATGGACTCTTGCTAATTACATGAAAGAAAACATAATTTATGTAAGAACTTACCTGATAAATTCATTTCTTTCATATTAGCAAGAGTCCATGAGGCCCGCCCTTTTTTTGTGGTGGTTATGATTTTTTTGTATAAAGCACAATTATTCCAATTCCTTATTTTATATGCTTTCGCACTTTTTTCTTATCACCCCACTTCTTGGCTATTCGTTAAACTGAATTGTGGGTGTGGTGAGGGGTGTATTTATAGGCATTTTAAGGTTTGGGAAACTTTGCCCCTCCTGGTAGGAATGTATATTCCATACGTCACTAGCTCATGGACTCTTGCTAATATGAAAGAAATGAATTTATCAGGTAAGTTCTTACATAAATTATGTTTTTTCGTACTTTAGATAATTTTAATTAATTGTATTTAATTTAGTTAATTTATTTAATTATAGTGTAGTGTTAGGTGTAATTGTAACTTAGGTTTTATTTTACAGGTAAATTTGTCTTTATTTTAACTAGGTAGTTATTAAATAGTTAATAACTATTTAATAACTATTGTGCCTAGTTAAAATAAATACAAACTTACCTGTAAAATAAAAATAAACCCTAAGTTAGATACAATGTAACTATTAGTTATATTGTAGCTAGCTTAGGGTTTATTTTATCGGTAAGTATTTAGTTTTAAATATGAATTATTTAGTTAATTGTAGTAATGTTATTTAGATTTATTTAAATTATATTTAAGTTAGGGTTAGACTTAGGTTTAGGGGTTAATACATTTAATATAGTGGCAGCGACGTTGGGGGCGGCAGATTAGGGGTTAATAAATGTAGGTAGGTGGCGGCGATATTAGGGATGGCAGATTAGGGGTTAATAATATTAAACTAGTGTTTGCAATGCGGGAGTGCAGCGGTTTAGGGGTTAATATATTTATTATAGTGGCGGCGATGTCCGGTTCGACAGATTAGGGGTTAAAATATTTATTTTTAGTGTTTGCGATGTGGGGGGCCTCGATTTAGGTGTTAATAGGTAGTTTATGGGTGTTAGTGTACTTTTTAGCACTTTAGTTAAGAGTTTTATGAAACGGCGTTGTAGTGTAAAACTCTTAACTACTGACTTTTAAATGCGGTACCAGGCTTGACAGGAGAGGGTGTACCGCTCACTTTTGGTCAGACTCGTAATACCGGCACTATGCAAGTCCCATTGAAAATATAGGATACGCAATTAACATAAGTGGATTTGCGGTATTTCCGAGTCTGGCCAAAAAAGTGAGCGGTACACCTGTACCTGCAAGACTCGTAATACCAGCGGGCGTTAAAAAGCAGCGTTGGGACCGGCCAACGCTGCTTTTTAATCCTAACGCACAACTCGTAATCTAGGCCATAGTTAATGAGAAAAAATTAAATGGTCTAATTCATTAAATAATTTTATTATTTCATTAACATATTCATTGAAATATGGTTGAGAAGAGAGATTGGGAAGAAAGAACGGCCAAAGTCTGAACCTTAATATACCCGAACAAAGAACATCAGTGAGAAGACAATGAAAGAGAAGTTATTGAGATAAATAAATACAAAGCTGTATATTTGGAAATGATCCATTAGACACTTCAGCCTCTTTTTCCCTGTTCCATTTTTTCCCTGAACTCATGTTTAAAGGACCAGTAAATTCAAAATTCAAAATGATCATGATTCCAATAGATCATGCCGTTTTAAACAACTACTACTATCTCATTTGTATCTTTTTTCTTAGTAACATTTCTTGAAAAACATACATAGGTAGGCTCACAAGCAGTAATAAACTACTGGGAGTTAGCTGGTGATTCATGAGTGCATATATATATATATATATTTATTCTCTTTTGCTCATCTGGTGTGTTCAGCTATCTCCCAGTAGTGATTCTTCAATAAAGGATACCAAGAGAATGAAGCCAATTTGCTAAGAGAATTACATTGTAAAGTTGTTTGTTCTGTCTGAATCATGAAAAAAATGGGTTTCATCGTATCCCTTTAAGTACTGTAACCCAAGCAGTTGCTGAACAATTAAGTTGAATATCCCCAATGCTCAGGATGTGTTCGTTCTCACATGGCACTTATATGGTTTTTACTTATGTCATATGTATTGCCAGTCGGTATTATTAAAATAAAAAGGGACCAGAACCTAACACTTAAACCAAACAAACCAAAACAGAAATGATGAGAGAGTTTTACATTTTCAATTACAGGTAATAGGATACAATAAATAATGAAAGTATATTGTAATGTTTATATTACAATCACATTGTTGCATACCTCTAACAGTACTTGATACTGAAATGATTGCTAAACACAGAGTAAAGCAGACAAATAATAAACAACAAAACACAGCACTTACCAGCTTAGGACATTAAATGGCAATGGGAGACCTCATGGATTTCCACTTGTCACAAGCTTCTGTGATGGTGAGTTCACCGCGCTAAAGAGATAAGTAGATTTGTCAGTGAGAACAAGTAACAGTGTTGCACCAATAGTAAAACCATATCTGCTGCACAACTAGGGATTGTACATTGTATAGTGCAGATAATGGGTTTGCTGTTCATTTCAATTATATATAAAAATAAGTAACCAGCGCCTAGGACTGATATCTGCTCACTATATCTTGCTGTTCATTTCAGTCAACAATGATGCTTGTTTTGTGTGTTTGGTCTGTACTTTATTTCTAAAGGCAGGAGCTTATTTTACTAACTGTAACAGTAACTTGCAGGATTTAGCCCCAATATTGTATTAAAGGGACATGATACTCATACTCAAATGTTGAAACACATGAAAGTGATGCAGCATAGCTGTAAAGAGCTGACTAGAAAATATCACCTGAACATCTCTATGTAAAAAAATAAAGATATTTTTACCTCAAAATGTCCTAAGTATTCACACCCCATTGTAAATGACTTAAAGCAGCAAACCAGTATGATTGTCCTGGGACCTGTAACGGAAATTTACTATGAATGAAATCTCATGAGAGTTAAATGAAATCTCATAAGATCACAGTAAAAGGATTTATGAACTCAGCACTGCTGATGTTGATTGGCTGCTGTTCATTTCTTCCTTCCTTCCTTCCTTCCTTTTTTTTTTTTTTTTTACCTGCAGCTGGACAGCAGCTGAAGTATATGAAGTTTATGCAGCACTTACTCTGGTGAGCTGAGGAAATTGTGAGGTAAAAATATCTTTTTTACATAGAGATGTTCAGGGTATATTTTCCTGTCAGCTTTTTACAGTTATACTGCATCACTTTCATGTGATTTAGCATATGAGTATTTTGTCCCTTTAACTGAGTTGTAGCGATAACTGAAATGTATATTGCAGATTACATAACATAATGATGCAAGAGCAGAGTGAAGTGAACAGAAGGCAGTCATTGTTTTTTGTCCTTACTTTTCTGCGGCTTGGCATCCTCTTCTCCCCTCTCTGTGTTGGCAGCGATTCCTGCACGCTATGGCCTGTGCCAGCAGACGGGCTGCACATCTTAAGGAGAACATGGGGAGAAACAACAATTACATTTGACAATAGCCTCAGACCAATGCAATAGAGATTTACTGTGCATTACTCTGTTATTTGGTTGCAGGTCTGTCTGATAAGGCTTAAAGGGAAATTGGACTCAGAGCATATATAGGAAATTAAGCACTGCATTACAAAATATGTTTTTGATCATCACATAACTTAACACTATTTTTTAGCACCATTAACAAGGTTTTGCAGATCAAAAGCATTTCAGGTATACACCCCCTACAATGCCTGGTGGTATCCACGTTCCTGATCTAATTTTCTGTGGCCAATTAGGGACAAATGTAAAAATAATTGCACTCTGTGCTAACTAATCACTGTGCAGCATGTTGCAGATTCAGTTAACTTAACCATACTTAAGTATGATGTACGCACTTCATCATACTTTTAGTCATTTTTTAACAAAAGGTACATTATTTTGCAGTGTTCTCTACTGAAGCCAATTATGAAAATATGTAACAGAGTTGAACTAAATTCTGCAGTGTGCACTTCCAATTCTCAAAACTGTGAAAACCCCAATTTTTAGAAATTCAGATAGAGCTTGTCATTTTAAAAAAAATAGATTTATTTCTATTTTCTTAAAGCATAAACCAAGGTAGGCCCATAAGTCTTTAGGAGTCTGCACATGTATTTAGCGCTCTATAGCAGCAGTATTGCAACAACATATAGCATTGCTTCAAATATTGTTGCTAATGCTGCTGCCATAGAGTACTAAAGACATGTGCACTCATAGGTTTACACTTCAACAAAATATATCAAAAGAACAATGTAACTGATAATAGAAGTAAATTGGAAAGTTGCTTAATATTGCACACTTTATCTAGACCATGAATGTTTATTTTGACTTTACTGTCCCTTTAAATAACAGTAAAAGGGGGCAAAGTAAATAATTAAAGAACATTACAAAGTACAGTATTTTTAAACACAATTAAACATTTTATATCACGTGTTTCATGTCCATTTGTATTGGTTATATTTTCCCATTTTGTCACTAGGTGATTTGAGATAATTGTTACATACCTCTAAAAGTACTTAATAGAGAAATGATTGATAAAGACTGATTGAATAAACCAGACAGATAATAAACATTAAAACAAAACTCTTACCAGGTCAGGACGTTCAATGATAAGGTCAGACCTCATGGATTTCCATTTCTCATAAGTTTCTGTGATGCGGAGTCCACCGCACTAAAGAGATGTGTAGATGTATTGGTGAGAACAAGTATACCTGACATTGATGCTTGTTTTATATTTTTCTTTGATTTAAAATCTTATTTATATATATATATATATATATATACGTGTGTGTGTGTATACTGTACATATAAAATGATCTTAAGTCATTGTTAATGTTATTACTTTTTTGCGGCTTAGCTTTATCTTCTCCCCACGCAGTGGTGGGAGGGATTCACCCAGGTTATAGCCTCTGGTTGCATCAGAAGCTAAGTCATATATGTTCTTCTTTAGATCTGTCAATGAAACAAATAGTTAAATTAAAGTTACATTCTTCTATTCATTAGTGATACAAACAGAGAGATGATAGAAAGATAACTTTCGTTAGATTTTTTTTGGCTGAAGTTACCCACTAAGGGATATAAAGTATTTCACACTAAAGGGACATGAAAGCCAAACATTTTTTTTCATGATTCAGATAGAGAATACAATTTTAAACAACATTCCAGCATTAAGGTATGTGCAGCCTTTTTTTCTGAGGAGACTTGGTGTATCAGAACTAGCTGGCATTATTTCCTTGTATGGGAATGGGATAAGCAGTAAAACCTATTTTAATAAGAGGGGTGTTACTGGAGTCCCTATATTATATTTATCATTAGTTGATATTTGGGCATTATGTGACATGGGGAGACAATATAAAAAACGATGTTTTATGTTTTTTATTTTTGGCACTTATAACTTATTGTTTTTATGCTTGAGTGTTGTATTGTGTGTGTATTTTTACTTTAGTGCAAAACCGCATTCCCATGCGGTGTTGTTTGGGGCCTACTCCGACTTTTGACCTTAAGGGGCGGAGCCTATTTTGGCGCACTTCATTCACACTTAGCAGCAGCAAACAGTAACTCAGTGGCTCCTGTACTGTGTAGCTGGTCTGAAGGGTTGGAAACTTGATTCAAAGTACCCTGGAGGCAGGTAGGTGTTACAGCAGTGCTGTGGCGAGGTGCAGAGGGTATTTTTACTTCTAAAGCTTTATTTCTGCCCTTGCTTCTGGGTGCAGTAATTTTTGGATTAACCAACGATATTAAGTTAAATTTGGCAATAATTTAAAGTTTTTTTTGTGCATTTTGGAAAAATTGTTCATTTTTTCTTTTCTTAAAGGCACAGTACACGTTTTTTCGAATGTTTATTTTATGCTATAAATAAGTGTTTAAAAGACTTTTGTGGTATTACTAGTCTGTTCAACATGTGTGACATTGAGGTTTCTCATTGTTCTATGTGTTTAGAAGCTATTGTGCAACCCCCTCTAACATTGTGTAACTTTTGTACTGAAAGGGCTTTACAATGTAAAAAGCATATTTTAAATAAAGTAAGTGTGCCTAAGGATGATTCTCAGTCTGAAGAGAATCAGGATATGCCATCCAATTCTCCCCAAGTGTCACAACCTTTAACACCTACACAAGCGACGCCTAGTACTTCTAGTGCGTCTAATTCCTTTACTCTGCAGGAGATGGCTGCAGTTATGTCAACTACCCTTACAGAGGTATTGTCTAAATTACCAGTGTTGCAGGGTAAACGCAGTAGGTCAAATATTAATGTAAATACTGAATCCTCTGATGCTTTATTAGCTATTTCCGATGTTCCCTCACAGTGCTCTAAGTTGGGGATCAGGGAATTACTGTCTGAGGGTGAAATTTCTGATTCAGGGAATGTTTTGCCTCAGACAGATTCGGATGCTATGTCATTTAAATTTAAGCTTGAACACCTCCGCCTGTTGCTTAGGTATGTTTTAGCAACTCTGGATGATTGTGATCCTATTGTGATTCCTCCAGAGAAATTGTGTAAAATGAATAAATATTTGTAAGTTCTTACTTACACTGATGTTTTTCCGGTTCCTAAGAGAATTTCTGAAATTATTAGTAAGGAATGGGATAGACCAGGTATACCGTTTTCTCCCTCTCCTAATTTTAAGAAAATGTTTCCTATATCAGATACCATTCGGGACTCATCGCAAACGGTCCCTAAGGTAGAGGGAGCTATTTCTTCCCTAGCTAAGCGTACTACTATACCCATTGAGGATAGTTGTGCTTTCAAGGACCCTATGGATAAGAAATTAGAGGGTCTACTTAAGAAATTATTTGTTAATCAGGGATTTCTTTTACAAACTACGGCTTGCATTGTTCCAGTAACTACTGCAGCAGCTTTTTGGTTTGAGGCTCTAGAAGAGTCTCTTAAGGTTGAGACTCCATTAGATGACATTCTAGATAGAATTAAGGCTCTTAAGCTAGCTAATTCTTTTATTACTGATGCCGCTTTTCAAATTGCTAAATTAGCGGTAAAGAATGCAGGATTTGCTATTTTAGCACGTAGAGCATTGTGGCTCAAATCTTGGTCTGCTGATGTGTCATCAAAACATAAGCTTTTAGCTATTCCCTTTAAAGGTAAGACCCTTTTTGGGCCAGAATTGAAGGTGATCATTTCTGATATTACAGGAGGTAAGGGCCATGCCCTACCTCAGGATAGGTCGGTTAAAATGAGGGGTAGACAGAATAATTTTCGTTCCTTTTGGAACTTTAAAGGAGGACCCCCTGCTTCTTCTTCCACAAAGCAGGAAGGGAATTTTTCCCAATCTAAGTCAGTCTGGAGACCCAATCACAACTGGAATAAGGGTAAACAATCCAAAAAACCCACTGCTGGTCCTAAGACAGCATGAAGGGGTGGCCCCCGATCCGGGACCGGATCTAGTAGGGGGCAGACTTTCTTTCTTTGCTCAGGCTTGGGCAAGAGATGTTCAGGATTCCTGGGCACTAGAAATAGTGACCCACGGTTATCAATTGGAATTCAAGGATTTTCTCCCAAGAGGGAGTTTTCATCTTTCAAAATGATCTGCAAACCAGATAAAGAGAGAGGCGTTCTTACACTGTGTAAAAGACCTTTTTACTATGGGGGTAATCTGTCCTGTTCCAAAATTGGAACAGGGACAGGGGTTTTACTCAAACCTATTTGTGGTCCCCAAAAAAGAGGGAACGTTCAGACCCATTTTGGACCTCAAGTGTCTAAACAAATTTCTAAGAGTTCCATCATTCAAGATGGAGACAATTCGAATGATTTTGCCAATGATCCAGGAGGGTCAATATATGACTACAGTGGATTTGAAGGATGCTTACCTTCATATTCCAATCCACAAAGATCATCATCGGTTTCTAAGGTTTGCCTTCTTGGACAAAAATTATCAGTTTGTGGCTCTTCCGTTCGGGTTGGCCACAGCACCCAGGGTCTCTTTTGGCGTTCTCAGACCGCAAGGGATAGCGGTGGCGTCTTATCTGGACAATATTCTGATTCAGCCGTCAACATATCATCTGTCAAAATCTCACATGGACACAGTGTTGTCTTTTCTGAGAACTCACAGCTGGAAGGTGAACATAGAGAAGAGTTCACTTGTTCCACAGACAAGGGTTCCTTTCTTGGGAACTCTAATAAACTCGGTAGCCATGAAAGTATTTCTGACGGAGGTCAGAAAATCAAAGATTTTGAATACTTTCCAAGCACTTCAGTCCATTCTTCGGCCATCAGTGTATGGAGGTAATCGAATTAATGGTAGCGGCAATGGACATCGTTCTGTTTGCTCGCTTTCATCTCAGACCACTGCAACTGTGCATGCTCGGTCAGTGGAATGGGGATTATGCGGATTTATCTCCAAAGATAATTCTGGATCAAGAGACCAGAAACTCTCTTCTTTGGTGGTTGTCGCCGGATCACCTCTCCCAGGGGACTTGTTTCCACAGACCCTCGTGGGTGATAGTGACAACAGATGCCAGCCTTCTGGGCTGGGGTGCAGTTTGGAATTCCCTGAAGGCTCAGGGTGTTTGGGCTCAAGTGGAGTCTCTACTTCCAATCAATATTTTGGAACTGAGGGCAATATTCAATGCGCTTCAGGCGTGGCCTCAGTTGGCTTCGGCCAAATTCATCAGATTCCAGTCGGACAACATAACGACTGTGTCATATGTCAATCATCAGGGGGGAACAAGGAGTTCCTTAGCGATGATAGAAGTATCCAAGATAATCAGTTGGGCAGAGGCCCACTCTTGTCATCTGTCAGCAATCTACATCCCAGGGGTAGAGAACTGGGAAGCAGATTTTTCAACCGGGGGAGTGGGAACTTCACCCGGAGGTATTTGCCTTATTGATTCTCATATGGGGCAGACCGGAATTAGATTTGATGGCATCTCGTCAGAATGCCAAGCTTCCAAGATACGGATCCCGGTCAAGGGATCCTCAGGCCGAACTCATAGATGCCTTGGCAGTACCTTGGTTGTTCAGCCTAGCTTATGTGTTTCTGTCGTTTCCTCTCCTCCCACGCGTGATTGCTTGAATCAAACAGGAGAGAGCTTCAGTGATCCTGATAGTGCCTGCGTGGCCACGCAGGACTTGGTATGTGGATCTAGTGGACATGTCCTCTCTGCCACCGTGGAAACTTCCGTTGAGACAGGACCTTCTCATTAAAGGTCCTTTCCAACATCCAAATCTAATTTCTCTGCAACTGACTGAGTGGAGATTGAACGCTTGATTTTATCAAAGCGAGAATTCTCTGATTCAGTTATCAATACTTCGATATAGGCTAGAAAGCCTGTTACTAGAAAAATCTATCATAAGATATGGCGTAAATATCTTTATTGGTGTGAATCCAAGGGTTACTCATGGAGTAAAGTTAGGATTCCTAGGATTTTGTCTTTTCTCCAAGAAGGATTGGAGAAAAGGTTATCAGCAAGTTCCTTAAAGGGACAAATTTCAGCTTTGTCAATTCTGTTTCACAAACGTTTGGCAAATGTATCAGATGTTCAGTCTTTTTGTCAGGCTCTATCTAGAATTAAGCCTGTATTTAGACCTATTACTCCTTCCTTTGCATTCCATAGACATTAAACTATTATCTTGGAAAGTTCTGTTTTTGGTTGCTATTTCTTCTGCTCGAAGAGTTTCTGAGCTTTCAGCATTACAGTGTGATTCGCCTTATCTCATATTTCAATCTGATAAGGTGGTTTTACGTACCAAATCTGGGTTCATTCCTAAGGTTGTTTCGAATAAGAATATTAATCAGGAAATTGTTGTTCCTTCCTTGTGTCCTAATCCTTCTTCTAAGAAGGAGCGTCTGTTACATAACTTGGACGTGGTCCGTGCCTTAAAGTTTTACTTACAGGCAACTAAGATTTTCCATCAATCATCTTCATTATTTATCGTTTATTCTGGAAAGCGTAGGGGTCAGAAAGCTACGGCTACTTCTCTTTCTTTTTGGTTGAGTAGTATCATCCACCTGGCATATGAGACTGCTGGACAGCAGCCACCTGAAAGAATTACGGCTCATTCTACTAGGGCTGTGGCTTCCACATGGGCCTTTAAAAATGATGCATCTGTTGAACAGATTTGTAAGGCTGCGACTTGGTCGTCCCTTCACACTTTTTCCAAATTTTACAAATTTGATACTTTTGCTTCTTCTGAGGCTATCTTTGGGAGAAAGGTTCTTCAAGCAGTGGTGCCTTCCGTTTAGGTTCCAGTCTTGTCCCTCCCTTTCATCCGTGTCCTATTGCTATGGTATTGGTTTCCCACAAGTAAGGATGAAATCCGTGGACTCGTCATATCTTTGTAAAAGAAAACTAAATTTATGCTTACCTGATAAATTACTTTCTTTAACAATATGACGAGTCCACAGCCCACCCTGTTCTTTTTAAGACAGCTTTTAACGAGTTCCAGACTGCCCCCCGGCCCAACAGGCTGGCATCCATGGTAACGATCACCCAGGAAGGTCTCCGAAAGCATGTGCCCTGGGACAGATGTTCCTGAGAAATCCACCACTGGAGAGAATCCCTTGATGACTGATCTAACTCTGTTCTCTGAGATAGATCCGCATGGTCGCCATTCTATTGTCTGAGCATACACAACTGGAGAGCTCTCATATGGAATCGAGCAAAAGAAATGATGTCCATGGAAGCCACCATCAGACCGATTACCTCCATACATTGAGCCACTGAAGGATGTGCAGAAGCCTGAAGAGAGATGCAAGAGAAAATGATTTTGTTTTTCCTGACCTCTGTCAGAAAAATCTTAATCAATAGAGAATCTATTATGGTCCCTAAGAACACTACTCTTGTAGCAGGGGAAAGGGAGCTTTTCTCCAGATTCACATTCCATCCGTGGGAACGAAGAAAAGACAACAATATCTCTGTGTGAGATTTTGCTAGTTGAAAAGATGGCACCTAAACCAATATGTCGTCCAGGTAGGGCACCACAGCAATTCCACGAGAATGGATCACTGCCAAAAGAGCCCCCAGAACCTTTGAAAACATTCTGGGAGTTGTGGCTAGACAAAATGGAAGGGTCACAAACTGGAAATGTCCAGAAAGGCAAATCTCTGGAATCTGTGATGGTCCCTGTGAATAGGAACATGAAGATAAGCATCCTTTAGGTCTATGGTTGTCATGAACTGACCCTCTTGTACTAAAGGAAGAATGAAGTGTATAGTCTCAATCTTGGGAATAAAAACAGCCCTGGAAAAATTGAAGACCAGCCCTACCTATATTCAGTCTGTACGCTTGCAGAATGATAGATAGATAAATAGTTAGATATATATATAAATATATATATATAAATATATATAGATGTACACACACACCAGCCAGCCTGAAAATCTAGGAGCCATTCCTATACATACATACACTATATAAATATATGTCTCTATATATGTCCCAATATGAGATAGCACACTTAAAACAAGTTAACAGTTATACACACATACATATATATATATATATATATATATATATATACACACACACATATATATATATACACATATATATATATACATACACACATATACCCCATACCCATAGATTCAGACACACAACATACACACACACCTCATAAACATAGATTCAGACACTCAACATACACATAGTTTCAGACACAGCATACACACACCACATACATGCAGACACACAACACACACAGCATACGCACACTACACAGCATTCACTTGTATACAGACACACAAAACTTGAACATTTTACTACATACACATGTATTTAATACAGAAGGGACAAATAACTACTATCCTACAGCTTTAATCTAGATGGGGCTGTTTTTTGTTTTTATTTCAGGCATTGAATAAGCTGTGCTTAGCATTGTGTGTGCCTGAAAATAGAATAAATAAACTAGGTATGTCAGCCCAGTGTCACTGACCTTTGAGTGCTGAGTTCCGGGGAGAACAAAACTTCACAGACTGCAGATGTGTTCCTTCCCTGCGTGGCCATTCAAGCAGCCAATACAAGGAGCAGGGGGGGAGGGCAGCGTTAGCTGCTTTAAATCTGTCAAAAAAACAAACTGAACTAGTGCGGCAGCTCCTGAGTCCTGTTAATTAACCGGCTGAGGCAGTGAATACAATACATAAAACTGGCTGCTGCACTAGTTCCTCACTGGCTTACCTTCTATTCTCTCTGCTAGCAGGGCAAGTAACATGACTTACAGCTCTCACATAAATTCCCCCAGCTCACAGGCAAAGGTGACAGCTCTTGTCATCTCAGTCAAGGAGGATGGAAGCGGCCAGTGAGTGAGTAAACTTACAACCCCCCCACCCCACATATATTCCACTATCTGCCCGCAGCCTCTATCACAGATTGACAGATATGTCACTTACTGAGCTCTGAGAGATGAATCAGGGTTTCCTACGGCTAGATTTAGAGTTTTGTCGGTAACGACCCGCGTAGCTAACGCCGGCTTTTTTCTGGCCGCACCATAAAAATAACTCTGGTATTGAGAGTCCACATAAAGGCTGCGTTAGGCTCCAAAAAAGGAGCGTAGAGCATATTTAATGCAGCTTCAACTCTCGATACCAGAGTTGCTTACGCAAGCGGCCAGCCTCAAAAATGTGCTCGTGCACGATTCCCCCATAGAAAACAATGGGGCTGTTTGAGCTGAAAAAAAACCTAACACCTGCAAAAAAGCCGCGTTCAGCTCCTAACGCAGCCCCATTGTTTGCTATGCGGAAACACTTCCTACGTCTGCACCTAACACTCTAACATGTACCCCGAGTCTAAACACCCCTAACCTTACACTTATTAACCCCTAATCTGCCGCCCCCACTATCGCTGACCCCTGCATATTATTATTAACCCCTAATCTGCCGCTCCGTAAACCGCCGCTACTTACATTATCCCTATGTACCCCTAATCTGCTGCCCTAACATCGCCGACCCCTATATTATATTTATTAACCCCTAATCTGCCCCCCACAACGTCGCCTCCACCTGCCTACACTTATTAACCCCTAATCTGCCGACCGGACCGCACCGCTATTATAAAAAAGTTATTAACCCCTAATCCGCCTCACTAACCCTATAATAAATAGTATTAACCCCTAAACTGCCCTCCCTAACATCGCCGACACCTAACTTCAATTATTAACCCCTAATCTGCCGACTGGAGCTCACCGCTATTCTAATAAATGTATTAACCCCTAAAGCTAAGTCTAACCCTAACACTAACACCCCCCTAAGTTAAATATAATTTACATCTAACGAAATTAATTATCTCTTATTAAATAAATTATTCCTATTTAAAGCTAAATACTTACCTGTAAAATAAATCCTAATATAGCTACAATATAAATTATAATTATATTATAGCTATTTTAGGATTAATATTTATTTTACAGGCAACTTTGTAATTATTTTAACCATGTACAATAGCTATTAAATAGTTAAAAACTATTTAATAGTTACCTAGTTAAAATAATTACAAAATGACCTGTAAAATAAATCCTAACCTAAGTTACAATTAAACCTAACACTATACTATCATTAAATTAATTAAATAAAATACCTACAATTACCTACAATTAAACCTAACACTACACTATCAATAAATAAATTAAATACAATTCCGACAAATAACTACAATGAAATAAACTAACTAAAGTACAAAAAAAAAAAACTAAGTTACAAAAAATAAAAAAATATTTACAAACATAAGAAAAATATTACAACAATTTTAAACTAATTACACCTACTCTAAGCCCCCTAATAAAATAACAAAGACCCCCAAAATAAAAAATGCCCTACCCTATTCTAAATTACTAAAGTTCAAAGCTCTTTTACCTTACCAGCCCTGAACAGGGCCCTTTGCGGGGCATGCCCCAAGAAGTTCAGCTCTTTTGCCTGTAAAAAAAAACATACAATACCCCCCCCCCAACATTACAACCCACCACCCACATACCCCTAATCTAACCCAAACCCCCCTTAAATAAACCTAACACTAAGCCCCTGAAGATCATCCTACCTTGTCTTCACCTCACCAGGTATCACCGATCCGTCCTGGCTCCAAAATCTTCATCCAACCCAAGCGGGGGCTGGCGATCCATCATCCGGTGGCTGAAGAGGTCCAGAAGAGGCTCCAAAGTCTTCATCCTATCCGGGAAGAAGAGGCGATCCGGACCGGCAACCATCTTGATCCAAGCGGCATCTTCTATCTTCATCCGATGACGACCGGCTCCATCCTGAAGACCTCCACCGCGGACCCATCTTCTTCCGGCGACGTCCAACTGAAGAATGACGGTTCCTTTAAGGGACATCATCCAAGATGCCGTCCCTCGAATTCCGATTGGCTGATAGGATTCTATCAGCCAATCGGAATTAAGGTAGGAATATTCTGATTGGCTGATGGAATCAGCCAATCAGAATCAAGTTCAATCCGATTGGCTGATCCAATCAGCCAATCAGATTGAGCTCGCATTCTATTGGCTGTTCCGATCAGCCAATAGAATGCGAGCTCAATCTGATTGGCTGATTCAATCAGCCAATCAGATTTTTCCTACCTTAATTCCGATTGGCTGATAGAATCCTATCAGCCAATCGGAATTCGAGGGACGCCATCTTGGATGACGTCTCTTAAAGGAACCATCATTCTTCAGTTGGACGTCGCCGGAAGAAGATGGGTCCGCGGCCGCGGTGGAGGTCTTCAGGATGGAGCCGGTCGTCATCGGATGAAGATAGAAGATGCCGCTTGGATCAAGATGGTTGCCGGTCCGGATCGCCTCTTCTTCCCGGATAGGATGAAGACTTTGGAGCCTCTTCTGGACCTCTTCAGCCACCGGATGATGGATCGCCAGCCCCCGCTTGGGTTGGATGAAGATTTTGGAGCCAGGACGGATCGGTGATACCTGGTGAGGTGAAGACAAGGTATGATGATCTTCAGGGGCTTAGTGTTAGGTTTATTTAAGGGGGGTTTGGGTTAGATTAGGGGTATGTGGGTGGTGGGTTGTAATGTTGGGGGGGGGGTATTGTATGTTTTTTTTTACAGGCAAAAGAGCTGAACTTCTTGGGGCATGCCCCGCAAAGGGCCCTGTTCAGGGCTGGTAAGGTAAAAGAGCTTTGAACTTTAGTAATTTAGAATAGGGTAGGGCATTTTTTATTTTGGGGGTCTTTGTTATTTTATTAGGGGGCTTTAGATTAGGTGTAATTAGTTTAAAATTGTTGTAATATTTTTCTTATGTTTGTAAATATTTTTTTATTTTTTGTAACTTAGTTCTTTTTTATTTTTTGTACTTTAGTTAGTTTATTTCATTGTAGTTATTTGTCGGAATTGTATTTAATTTATTTATTGATAGTGTAGTGTTAGGTTTAATTGTAGGTAATTGTAGGTATTTTATTTAATTAATTTAATGATAGTATAGTGTTAGGTTTAATTGTAACTTAGGTTAGGATTTATTTTACAGGTAATTTTGTAATTATTTTAACTAGGTAACTATTAAATAGTTCTTAACTATTTAATAGCTATTGTACATGGTTAAAATAATTACAAAGTTACCTGTAAAATAAATATTAATCCTAAAATAGCTATAATATAATTATAATTTATATTGTAGCTATATTAGGATTTATTTTACAGGTAAGTATTTAGCTTTAAATAGGAATAATTTATTTAATAAGAGATAATTAATTTCGTTAGATGTAAATTATATTTAAGTTAGGGGGGTGTTAGTGTTAGGGTTAGACTTAGCTTTAGGGGTTAATACATTTATTAGAATAGCGGTGAGCTCCAGTCGGCAGATTAGGGGTTAATACTATTTATTATAGGGTTAGTGAGGTGGATTAGGGGTTAATAACTTTATTATAGTAGCGCTCAGGTCCGCTCGGCAGATTAGGGGTTAATAAGTGTAGGCAGGTGGAGGCGACGTTGTGGGGGGCAGATTAGGGGTTAATAAATATAATATAGGGGTCGGCGGTGTTAGGGGCAGCAGATTAGGGGTACATAAGGATAACGTAGGTGGCGGCGCTTTGCGGTCGGCAGATTAGGGGTTAATAAGTGTAGGTAGCTGGCGGCGATGTTGTGGGGGGCAGATTAGGGGTTAATAAATATAATATAGGGGTCGGCGGTGTTAGGGGCAGCAGATTAGGGGTACATAAGGATAACGTAGGTGGCGGTCGGCAGATTAGGGGTTAAAAAAATTTAATCGAGTGGCGGCGATGTGGGGGGACCTCGGTTTAGGGGTACATAGGTAGTTTATGGGTGTTAGTGTACTTTAGAGTACAGTAGTTAAGAGCTTTATGAACCGGCGTTAGCCCAGAAAGCTCTTAACTACTGACTTTTTTCCTGCGGCTGGAGTTTTGTCGTTAGATTTCTAACGCTCACTTCAGACACGACTCTAAATACCGGAGTTAGAAAAATCCCATTGAAAAGATAGGATACGCAATTTACGTAAGGGGATCTGCGGTATGGAAAAGTTGCGGCTGAAAAGTGGGCGTTAGACCCTATTTTGAGTGACTCCAAATACAGGAGGTAGCCTAAAACCAGCGTTAGGAGCCTCTAACGCTGGTTTTCACGGCTAACGCCAAACTCCAAATCTAGGCCCTAGTGATTGGTGACAAGCGCTGCACATCCTCAGACTCTCACTGTGACATTCTGAAGTTCAGACTGAAGATCCCACCACCTAAACTTGCAGGCTGCAGCGGCGCGCCAAAAACTTGAATGAAGCCACATGATGACACTCACTGGTCATGTGGTGCACTATGCTATTGGGCACAATTTAGTCACGAGGATACTCAGTATTATTGGCTCTTTCCAATCCAATTCCTGCCCCAATACGGGAAACATGAATGGCAGTGGGCAGGGAGAGAGACAGAGCAGAGAGTCCCCCTGATGCAAAGATGCCAGTCTATTGGAGCGGGGGTGGCCACTGGCCACACATCTTATGCCAGCTAACTAGCTAAGCAGCTGCCTGCTTCTCTGTGCTCAAAAAGCAGCCGCGGCCACTCTGCTCCCTCACCTGCTCTCTAGTCCAACAGTGTGGGCTGAATGATCGGCCCTCTGTGTATTCTGCAGGCAGCTCAAAAAGCAGGTCATTGATACTTGCCTTGGCCACTGCGCTCCCTCATACTGTGCTGCGGTGCGGCCTGTGCTGTGCTCACTGCTTTCTCTTTACACACTATGTGCATCTGCCGGCCCACCAGCTGCCAGCACACCAGGATTTTTCCTGGTATCCCGGCGGCCCAATCCGGCCCTGGTAAAATGGCATCTGCAATAAAAGAATTTGCCAATTTAAGAGCTTTAATCCTATCTTGAATTTCATCCAAGGAAGTCTCTACTTGAAGAGAATCAGACAAGGCGTCAAACCAGTAAGGTGCCGCACTAGTCACGGTGGTAATACACACCGCAGGTTGCCATTAGAGAACTTGATGAACATAAATCTTTTTCAAATAAGCCTCCAGCTTCTTGTCGTTTTGGATCCTTAAAATAGCAACTATCTTCAATAGGAATAGTGGTTCTCTTAGCCAGAGTGGAAATGCCCCCTTCAACTTTGGGTACAGTATACCAAGGGTCTTTAATGGAGTCCTTGACAGGAAACATTATCTTAAAAATGGGAGATGGGGAAAAAGACACCCCTGGTTTCTCCCATTCCTGTGAGATAATTTCCCTAGTATGGTCCGGCACAGGAAAAGCCTCAAAAGGTTCATCAAAGAAAGTATTGTTTACTAGATTTCTTAGGAGTGACAATGACAGGGGTATCGGAGTCATCTAAAGTAGCTAAAACCTCCTTTAACACAAAGGTGTTCAAGCCTAAATCTGAAGGATACCACCTCAGTCTGAGAAGAAGGAATTATACTGTCTGAATCGGAGATTTCACCCTCAGAAAGTCCCGATGTATCTTGCTTGTCAGGCTTATGAGAAAGGGCAACTTGGGAAGCAGAACTGAGGACAGGCACCTTACTTTCTGAATTTCTAGATTTCCTCTTGCATTTGCCCTATAATCTGGGAATGGCAGCTAATGCCGCAGATACCGCTGAAGATACCTGGGCAGTAATTTCTGCTCTAAAAATAAACTCCACTAGAAGTTGTAGAGGAAACGCAAGGCACTGAATGTGATGCCATTCAGGCTTGGAACGTAGCAGGAAAAAGCTGAGGTATTTAAACAGCATCATCCTGAGAGACATTAGGCTCAAAAATGTTAACATAAAGAACAAAATTGCATAGGAGCTGCAATTTGTGCATCTGAACATAATAAGCATGAATTCATGAGAGCAGGCTCTTGCTCCATATCAGACATGTTGTGAAACAGTAAATAAACTTGTACAGAAAAGTTTTAAAGATTTTAATATTCAATTAAAATAAGCCAAGGAAAAAATTCACTTTAAATTTTATCCCAAATTTGGATCGATCCCCAGCTAAAATTATGTGAGAAAAGTTAAGAAAAAACATTTAATAAACATCAAATAAACTTCTAATATACCCCACAGGCAACCCCACACCTCAATTACTGAGGTGCCTTACCACTAGCAATTAAGACCGGATCACCCAGAAATGGAGAAAAACAACTTTTTCCTCAGAAACGTTATGAAGTAAATCCGGTCATGTGACCACAACTGCCAAGCTCAAATTACTGCTGTAACACAGAGGCGCACTAAAAATAGCTTCCTGGTATATTTTAAAGCAAAGGGGAAATGAATAAGCTGCTGAAATAGAAAATTTAGCCTTAAATTTAAACTTGTAGGGCGCGATCAAATATAAGGTGCAGGTTTCGGCGCAAGCGTGGGAACCCGCGCCACCCGTAATTTCACCTCGCACATCGGGGTATTACAGGTGGTAGTGTCTTCTTCCAAGTGGCAACCTCTTCTTTCTTCTTCCAGGATCCAGCCGGCGCGGAGTTGAAGACCGATGACCGCAGAGCTGAAGACAGGCGACTCTGGAACTGAAGACCAGTGACCACGGATCCATGGAGCGCGGAGGATCCTCTTCATACGATCTCCGCCATACACTGAATAGGAATTCAAGGTACGCAATTAAAAATGGCGTTCCTTGAATTCCTATTGGCTGATTTGAGCCTTCAAATTCAAATCAGCCAATCGGATGAGAGCTACTGAAATCCTATTGGCTGTTCAGATCAGCCAATAGAATTTCAGTAGCTCTTATCCTATTGGCTGATTTGTATAGAGTCGCCAGTCTTCAGCTCCGCGGTCATCGGTCTTCAACTCCGCCCTCCGCTCTGCGCCGGCTAGTTCCTGGAAGAAAAAAGAAGAGGTCGCGCTTGGAAGAAGACTTCACCGCCTGGAACAGGACCTTCTCTGCTGGACTTCAGGACAGGTGAGGACCACTTGGGGGTTAGACTTAGGGTTTTTTAAGGGGTTTTTAGGGAGTTTTATTTTATTTAGATAGGGTGGGCAGCAAAAGAGCTGAATGCCCTTTTAAGGGCAATGCCCAACAAATGCCCTTTTTTTAGGGAAATGGGTAGTTTAGAGTTTTTAGTGTTAGTTTTTTTGGGGGGTTTGGTGGGTGGGGGATTTACTGTTAGGGGGGGCTTTGTCTATTTTTTTGGCAAAACAGCTGATTATCTTGGGGCAATGCCCTGCAAAATGTCCTTTTAAGGGCTACTGGTAGTTTATTAGATTAGGGGGTGTTTTTATTTTAGGGGGGGTTATTTTCATAGGGATTAGGTGTAATTTATTTAAAATTTTGTAATTTTATTTATTATTTTCTGTAATTCTTGCTTAAAGGGACAGTGTACTCCTGAATTTTGATTAGACTGCCCCTTTAATTTATACTTAGTTTATTTGTATTTTAAAAATAGTGTTTTTTTTTAATTTAATAGTAACTTAAGTATTTGTAAATTAGGTAATTTTAGTTTATTTAAGGGGGTTAGGTTTATTGCATTGTGGGCTATGGCGGTTTAGGGGTTAATAGACTTTATTAGTTATTGCGGTGGGGGATTGGGGTTGACAGGTAGATAGACATTGCGCATGCGTTAGGTGTTAGTTTATTTTTGCAGGCATTTTCGGGAGTTACGGTGCTACCATACTCGGCGCAAGGCTTGCTGCGGCTGCCTTTTATGGCGAGGTAAAAATGGAGTAAGATTTTTCCATTTTCGCCACGTAAGTCCTTGCGCTGGATATTGGATACCGATTTGCAACGCGGCTCTATGTTAGCCTATGGGAGTAATAATTGCGGGCGATGGGTAACTTGTATGCTACGCCGTATAAGTAATACCAGAATCACGTAAAATCTGGCGGCGGAGGATTTTGCGGGCGACGCTGCATATGTAATGGAGGCCGTATTGTTTTATCAAGTAAATATGTGTCAGAAAATAAAGCCTAATAAAAACATTTTACCCTTTCTTTTTAAAAGAGTTTAAAAATAGTCTCACACATGCTACAGTGCCTGCTTCATGCCCCAGTGTAAACCATACAACAGGGTTATCTATGGTCCAAAAAAAAAAGCAGTATCTTTTCATTTGTTAAGTGCAAGGTCTCCCCAACTTGAAGAAAAAGCACTTACCTGCTCCGCTGTCCGGCATGTAGACAGTTACAAGGTATGAGAAGACACAGCTCCTCACAGAGACATTTGAAATAGAAAGAACAGAGTAGCCAAATCTGGCTTTCTAAACTAGGGCAGCAATTGTTAGAAAAACACAGTAAGTACCTCTTTACAAGTTCCTAACTGCTTTAAAGCCACCACAACCCGACTGCAAGGAATGACGAGGAATACGGCTATACACCAAAACTTGCTTGTAGATTAAATCAAAATTTTTCTTCAGACACCTAAACATTACCTCCTACATGCACCGAAGGCAAATAGAATGACTGGGGGTTAAGGGTAAGGGAGTGATACTTAACAGTTAAACTGTGGTGCTCTTTGCCTCCTCCTGCTGGCCAGGAGTGCTATTCCCAACAGTAATTACGCAAGCCGTGGACTCACCTTATCTTAGGAAAGAAATATGTTTTCATGATTTAGATGGAGAATTAAATTTTAAACAATTTTCCAATTTACTTCTTTTATCAAATTTGCTTAGTTCTCTTTGTATTCTTTACTGAAAAGGTTCAGGCACTGGGAGCTGCTGGTTGGTAGCTGCACATATATATTTGTCATTGGCTTACAGATGTGTGTTTAGCTAGCTCTCAGTAGTGCACTGCTGTTCCTTCAATAAAGGATACCAAGTGAATGACGCAAAATTGATAATAGAAGTAAACTGGAAAGTTGTTTAAAATGTATGTTCTATCTGAATCATAAAAGAACTATTGTTAGTTTTGTGTCTTTTTAATATACCTGAACAAAGAACGGCAGTGAGAAGATACTGAAAGAAAACTCATAGGGGCCCATTTATCAAAGGGCTTGCGGACCTGATCCGACACTGCGGATCAGGTCCGCAAGACCTCGCTAAATGCGTAGAGCAATACGCTCTCCACATTTAACATTGCACCAGCAGCTCACAAGAGCTGCTGGTGCAACGCCGCCCCCTGCTGACTCGCGGCCAATCGGCCGCCAGCAGGGAGCTGTCAATCAACCCGATCGCATTCGATCGGGTTGATTTCCGGCGATTCCTGTCCGCCTGCTCAGAGCAGATGGACAGGGTTATGAAGCAGCGGTCTTTAGACCGCTGCTTCATAAGTTGTGTTTCTGGCGAGTCTGAAGACTCGCCAGAAACACGGCCCTTCAAGCTCCATACGGAGCTTGATAAATGGGCCTGATGGAGATAATTAGAACTAATACAGAGCTGTTCATTATAAAAAGATCCATTAGACTCTCCAGATTCAGATTGCACAGGCTTATAATATGGTCCATACCTCCCTTATACTCATTGCCAGTCTGTAATGTTATTACCTTTCACTGATGTAGCATTGTCCAATACTGGTATTTCCATATACGTGGGTCTCTTTATGTCCTTTAGAATAAAAATTAGAGGAAAAAATACAGTTATTTGAAATAGGGTATAAGAAACAGCACTTTATTTGTCCATAGCTTAAGATCAAGTCAACAGAGATTTACAACACATTAACCTGTTATTGAGTTGCAGGCCTGTCTAATGATAAAAGGAGACATTAAATCTATAGCAGGGGTCGCCATCCTTTCGGACCTCAGGGACCACTAAACTTACAATTTTGAATCCCGTGGACCACTAACATTAATTTTTTTTAAAAGGTACAAACCGCTATTTGTGTGTGTGTGTGTGTATATATATATATATATATATATATATATATATATATATACACATACTGCACATAACCAGTATAACCGTAGCTAAGTTTACATTATGAATATATTTACACATTTTTAAAAATTATTTTTTGGAACTAACTGAATGACAGAACTGAGAGAATACTTCCAAATGACAGATGAAGGGTGAGTGCCAACTTTCTGCCTCTCTGGAAACAGAGAGGCAGAAGGTGAGAAAAAAAAGAATTATGTTTAAAAGGACCACAAGACTTCCAAGTTACCTCCCCAGTTAGGAATTATTCAAAACTACTTATGATTGGGGACAGACATTGGAGTCATAAATTAAGTTTATATCAGAAAGCTCTCAATATGGATGTGAGCTAACCACGACTGATGTTACTGGCAATTACTATAATACTGGTGAGATATGGCTGATCTGCTGGATGGCAATTACTTGAATTCAGGTCGAATGGCTTTGTGCGCAGGAAAATTATTAGAATGAAAAAAAATTAATATTTAATAAAAAAAAAAAAAGATGGAGGGGAGGCAGACAAACAGTGATGTAAGTTCATCTGAAGTAATTAGGAAAACTACTACAAAGAGACAGGTAAAGGGAAGAAAATAAATGAAATATAAGAGAGAAATAGTTTTTTTAAGATTTTCTTTTTTTATATACTTTAATTCCACTATTTCAAGCCAAGACTTTACCAACCTCTGCTGGCTTTAGAATGGAAGCATCTTCCCCTGAGCAGCGTGCCAGACGGGAGGAGTTAAAAATACAATCTAGCTACACAAGTTGTGCAGTACTATGCAACGTGCAAAGGGAGATTGTTATTTAACTCCTCCTCCACCGGTTTTCACTGATGTCCAGCCAGGCACTGTAGGGAGTTGCGGCACGACGGGGGTTACACCATCACAGAATATTAATTCCTGCTTGATGGTGTCAAGGAACACCAACATCTTCTCGTGGACCACCAGTGGTCCATGGACCACTGGTTGGCGACCGCTGATCTATAGTATATGTCAGTAATTAAGCACTGCATTGCACAAGAAATGTATTATTTAACATGAAAGCATTTAACACTACATTTAACTTTTGAAAAATCAAGAGCAGTTCAGGGATTCACCCAGTCTCCTTTTTTGTGACCAATTATGGACAAATGTATAGGAGCATGTACTTTGTACTAACCAATCACTGTGTAGATTGATGAAGATTCCCTTAAAAGAACAGTAAATACCTTGAGATTTTAATATAAAATGTTACTTACAGTATATGTAGTAAAACAAGTTTGCATTATACTTTCATTTTATATTTTGTCCTTTTTCATAAAATGTATCTGTAAAAATTGTAGCTTTTCTAATTCTCAGAATTGGAATTACACACTGCAGACTTCTCAAGGCCAACCCTGCTACATATATTTTCCTTATTTACTTCAGCATAAAACAATAGCAAAACAATGTACTTTATACTAACATAATGGCCTTGCCTTCTGCAGACTCAAGCCCGTGAAAATGGTGGGTGAAGTTTGGCTATGGGAATAACAACTACAGCAAATACGATGTTAATTTGTTTTAAAATTTTTTAGACTTGGCTAATATGTTAGTCAATAGAAGGACAACAGAAATGTCTGGTAATTACATTTGCGTCTCAGTAACAGTCAGACATGCACTTGTTTTATTTGTCTCTAGACTCATCTTCTCATCCATTGTCCAATATATTAAATTAACATTCTCTTGCACAAATTATATGCTGATGTTTAAACCCGGTGAAGGGTTAACCAGTTTACCGCTCTCGAGTTGGACCTTATCCATATGTTTCACCTCTTAGCTGGGGTCAATAATGCAACAGTTACAGTACATGCCCTAACAAATTAAAGCATGCATTTTTGGCACTAGAATAGCTATTTAACCCCTTCAATGCGCATGGCGAGCTATGTTCGTCATGCACATAGCAGCCTGCAGGTTCATGACGATGCCTCTTTGTCATGCAGGGGGATCGCCATTAAAACTCTGTTTTCAGCAATCTCTACACTACAGGGGCTGGTGACCTAGTGGGTGCCACTCCCAGGCTCCATGGTCTCTATCTCCTCTCTCTCTCCCTCTCTCTCTCCCCCCCTCTCTCTCTCCCTCTCTCTCTCTCTCCCTCTCTCTCTCTACCCCCCTCTCTCTCTCCCCCTCTATCTCTCCTCCCTCTATCTCTCCCCCTCTCTCTCCCCCCTCTCTCTCTCCCCCCTCTCTCTCTCCCCCCCCCTCTCTCTCCCCCCCTCTTCTCTCTGGTGACCTAGTGGGTGCCACTCCCAGGCTTCATGGTCTCTCTCTCCCATCTTTCTCTTTCCCCCCTCCCCCCTCTCTCTCTCCCCCTCTCTCTCTCCCTTTCTCCCCCTCTCTCTCCCCCCCTCTCTCTCTTCCCCCCTCTCTCTTGTGCGCGACCGTGCCTGACCATGCCCCCTCATGCCGGCCACGCCCCTCCATTCTGGCCACACACCCTTCATGCTGGCCACGTCCCCTTCACGGACCGGCACACCCGGCAATGCCCCCTTCCTGCCGGGCCATGCCCCCTGCTTACACCCGGCCACGCCCACTTCTGACGCAGATTAGTTAGGGACTCAAAGGCCAGGTGTGTTTGTCCTTGTGCTGTCTCTACTGCGCATGGCAGCTTCGGACAAACACACTTGGCCTTTTATTTAATAGGAAGTGTGTATATACATATACATAATTTTCAAGTGACATAAACAACAAACAAATTTAATTGCACTAATTAGTGTACAATTCAAGATTTAGTGATTTATTATATAAAATTACAAATATAATTATGCCTGACCATAAAGAAAAATGTAAGAATAAGCAGACGTAATTCAATTCCATTGCTGTTGTAAACATACTTGAAAACGAGAGAAATCTCAATGTATCCTTCCTGGTAAAATATTTTACAAATAAATAATAAATAAAATAACTGGTGGTAACAAGAAGAATCTCCATTAACCCCTTAATGACAACTGACGTACCAGGTACGTCATGCATTAACAACCAGTTAATGACAATAGACGTACCTGGTACGTCAGTTGTCTAAGAGAGTGCTGGAAGCGATCGCAATCGCTTCCAGCAGCTCTCAGGGTATTGCAGTGATGCCTCCATATGGAGGCATCCTGCAATACCTTTTTAGAAGACTCCGATGCAGAGAGAGCCACTCTGTGGCCATCTCTGCACCGGTAGCGATGGTGCCGGTTCGTTGGTGGGTGGGAGCATAACAGGGAGGCGGGTGGGTGGCCCATCGCTACCCGGCATCCGGTTCCTGTAAGTGCAATGTGCATGCCGGGTGCCGGGAGCGTGCGCGCGTGCGCGATTAGCTGGCCACACTGACACCAATGAGGAGGGAAGAGGGGGGAAAAAAGATGTTAAAAATATAAATATATAAGGATCTGGGAGGGGGAGGGGGTTGGGGTATTGTATTGCTACACTACAGAAAATATTAATAATTGCAAAAAGAGAAAAAGATACTTTTGTTTTTGGGGGCAAATTGGGTACTGGCAGACAGCTGCCAGTACCCAAGATGACGGCAAATAGGTAGGGGAGAGTGTTAGAGAGCTGGGGATCATGGAGGTTGGGGCTAAGGCAGGGGTCCATCACAGCTAAAACATTTTTTTTTTTTTTATTAAACAAAAAGAAAAACTCCTTTTATTTAGTACTGGCAGACTTTCTGCCAGTACTTAAGATGGCGGGGACAATTGTGGGGTGGGGGAGGGAAGAGAGCTGTTTGGGAGGGATCAGGGGGTGGGATGTGTCAGGTGGGAGGCTGATCTCTACCCTAAAGCTAAAATTAACCCTGCAAGCTCCCTACAACCTACCTAATTAACCCCTTCACTGCTGGGCATAATTTACGTGTGGTGCGCAGCAGCATTTAGCGGCCTTCTAATTACCAAAAAGCAATGCCAAAGCCATATATGTCTGCTATTTCTGAACAAAGGGGATCCCAAAGAAGCTTTTACAACAATTTGTGCCATAATAGCACAAGCTGTTTGTAAATACTTTCAGTGAGAAACCTAAAATTGTGAAAAATGAATTTTTTTTTAATTGTTTGCTCGCATTTGGCGGTGAAATAGTGGCATAAAATATATCAAAATGGGCCTAGATCAATACTTGGGGTTGTCTACTACACTACCCTAAAGCTAAAATTAACCATGCAAGCTCCCTACAACCTACCTAATTAACCCCTTCACTGCTGGGCATAATTTACGTGTGGTGCGCAGCAGCATTTAGCGGCCTTCTAATTACCAAAAAGCAACCCCAAAGCCATATAAGTCTGCTATTTCTGAACAAAGGGGATCCCAAAGAAGCATTTACAACCATTTGTGCCTTAATTGCAGAAGCTGTTTGTAAATAATTTCAGTGGGAAACCTAAAGTTTGTGACAAAATTTGTGAAAAAGTGAACTTTTTTTTTTATTTGATGACATTTGGCGGTGAAATGGTGGCATGAAATATACCAAAGTGGGCCTAGATCAATACTTTGGGTTGTCTTCTAAAAAAAAATATATACATGTCAAGGGATATTCAGGTTTTCCTGACAGATATCACCGTTCCAATGTAACTAGCGCTAATTTTGAAAAAAAGGGGTTTGGAAATAGCAAAGTGCTACTTGTATTTATTGCCCTATAACTTGCAAAAAAAGTAAAGAACATGTAAACATTGGGTATTTCTAAACTCAGGACAAAATTTAGAAACTATTTAGCATGGGTGTTTTTTGGTGGTTGTAGATGTGTAACAGATTTTGGGGGTCAAAGTTAGAAAAAGTGTGTTTTTTTCAATTTTTTCCTCATATTTTATATTTTTTTTATAGGAAATTATAAGATATGATGAAAATAATGGTATCTTTAGAAAGTCCATTTAATGGCGAGAAAAACGGTATATAATATGTGTGGGTACAGTAAATGTGTAAGAGGAAAATTACAGCTAAACACAAACACAGCAGAAATGTAAAAATAGCCTTTGTCATTAAGGGTAAGAAAATTGAAAAATGGTCTGGTCATTAAGGGGTTAAAGTCTATAGAGCTGTTTTATGTTACCATCAGTTTACACAGTTTACAACAGCTATGAAAACAAAGACTAAAGGTGCTAATTTTACAGATTGTAGCAGCAATTTGCAGGATTTTTCCCCAATAGTGTATTATATCTGTTGTAGTAACAATGTAAAGAACATATTACAGATTGTTATTGTAATTACTTTTCTGCGGCTTGGCATTATCTTCTCCCCTTGCAGTGATGGGAGAGATACCCGCTCATTATGGCCTCTGGTTGCAGGAGCAGCTGGGCTGTACATCTCCTTCTTTAGATCTGTATGGGAAACAAATAATTAAAGTTAATTTTCTCTATTCATTAGTAATACAGACAGACAGATGAAAGATAGCTTTAGTTTGATTATTTATTTTTTTTGGCTAAAGTTACCCACACAATACTGTGCTTTTAATTGAGGATAGAGAGAGCGATAGATGTATAGATGGAATTAGTGCTGCAAAATCTGTTGGCACTACAAATACCTGATAATAACAATAACAATAGATAGATAGATACATAGATAGGCTTTTACATATATATGCATACATACACATGTCTAAATATGTTTGTATGTATATATATATATATATATATATATATATATATATATATATATATATATATATACACATATACAGTATCTCACAAATGTGAGTACACCCCTCACATTTTTGTAAATATTTTATTATATCTTTTCATGTGAGAACAACAAAGAAATTATACTTTGCTACAATGTAAAGTAGTGAGTGTACAGCCTGTATAACAGTGTAAATTTGCTGTCCCCTCAAAATAACTAAACACACAGCCATTAATGTCTGAACAGTTGGCAACAAAAGTGACTACACCCCTAAGTGGAAATGTCCAAATTGGGCCCAAAGTGTCAATATTTTGTGTGGCTACCATTATTTTCCAGCACTGCCTTAACCCTCTTGGGCGTGGAGTTCACCAGAGCTTCACAAGTTGCCACTGGAGTCCTCTTCCACTCCTCCATGATGACATCACGGAGCTGGTGGATGTTAGAGACCTTGTGCTCCCCCACCTTCTGTTTAAAGGGACAGTCTACACCAGAATTTTTATTGTTTAAAAAGATAGATAATCCCTTTATTACCCATTCCCTAGTTTTGCATAACCAACACAGTTATATAAATACACTTTTTACCTCTGTGATTACCTTGTATCTAAGCCTCTGCAAACTGCCCCCTTATTTTAGTTCTTTTTACAGACATCCGTTTTAGCCAATCAGAGCTGGCTCACTGGAACTCCATGTGCGTGAGCACAGTGTTATCTATATGATACACATGAACTAAGACCCTCTACTGGTTAAAAACTGTCAAAATGCCCTCAGAGAAGAGGCGGCATTCAAGGGCTTAGAAATTATCCTATGAACCTCCTAGGTCTAGCTTTCAACTAAGAATACCAAGAATAAAAAGCAAAATTGGTGATAAAAGTAAATTGGAATATTGTTTAAAATGACATTCTCTATCTAAGTCATGGAAGTTTATTTTGGACTAGACTGTCCCTTTAAGGATGCCTCACAGATGCTCAATAGGGTTTAGGCCTGGATACATGCTTGGCCAGTCCATCACCTTTACCCTCAGCTTCTTTAGCAAGGCAGTGGTCATCTTGGAGGTGTGTTTGGGGTCGTTATCATGTTGGAATACTGCCCTGCGGCCAAGTCTCCGAAGGGAGGGTATCATGCTCTGCTTCAGTATGTCACAGTACATGTTGGCATTTATGGTTCCCTCAATGAAGTGTAGCGTGTAGCTCCCCAGTGCCGGCAGCACTCATGCAGGCCCAGACCATGACACTCCCACCACCATGCTTGACTGTAGGCAAGACACACTTGTCTTTGTACTCCTCAACTGGTTGCCACCACACACGCTTGACAACATCTGAACCAAATAAGTTTATCTTGGTCTAATCAGACCACAGGACATGGTTCCAGTAATCCATTTCCTTAGTCTGCTTGTTTTCAGCAAACTGTTTGCAGGCTTTTCTTGTGCATCACCATAAGAAGAGGCTTCCTTCTGGGACGAAAGCCATGCAGACCAATTTGATGCAGTGTACGGTGTATGGTCTAAGCACTGACAGGCTGACCCCACACCCCTTCAACCTCTGCAGCAATGCTGGCAGCACTCATATGTATATTTCCCAAAGACAACCTCTGGATATGACGCTGAGCATGTGCACATAACTTCTTTGGTCGACCATGGCGAGGCTTGTTCTGAGTGGAACCTGTCCTGTGAAACCGCTGTATGGTCTTGCCCTCCGTGCTGCAGCTCAGTTTCAGGGTCTTAGCAATCTTCTTATAGCCTAGGCCATCTTTATGTAGAGAAACAATTTTTTATTTTTTTCAGATCCTCAGAGAGTTCTTTGCCATGAGGTGCCATGTTGAACTTCCAGTGACCAGTATAATAGAGTGTGAGAGTGATAACACCAAATTTAACACACCTGCTCCCCATTCACACCTGAGACCTAACTAATGAGCCACATGACACCGGGGAGGGAAAATCGCTAATTGGGCCCAATTTGGACATTTCCACTTAGGGGTGTACTCACTTTTGTTGTCAATGGTTTAGACATTAATGGCTGTGTGTTGAATTATTTTGAGGGTATAGCAAATTGACACTGTTATACAGGCTGTACACTCACTACTGCACATTATATCATTATATCAAAGTGTCAATTCTTCAGTGTTGTCACATGAAAAGATATAATAAAATATTTACAAAAATGTGAGATACTGTATGTACTGTATAGTGTATGTATATATATATATATAAACATTTTAAATTAGGGGGAGATAAAAGGCGAGTTTAAAATCCTCCACTACACACAAAATATAGAAAAAATAACTCATTGTGTAGTTCATTAACAAATCTAGACAGGCCCAGAGGCTTGTTTTCCCACAGAAAACCTCTGAATTACATTGTTTCCAATGCAGCAAAGGATTATGGGTAAGATATACAAATTAAGTACACAATGACACACCTTTTTACTTAAGTCTGCTTTTCAGCAGGTTCCCTTTACGCCAAAGTATCGCTGTTCACACAGTTTATAAACTTAGCTAGGGTTAGTGCAGTGATTCATAACCATCCCAGGACAGACTGTTTCGTGGTTATTGCCACTCATCAGCTGGGAGAAGGTTAGAATCACTGCTGGGTGAAGTTGATTCCAGGCAGAATACAACAACATTTTAAATTAGGGGGAGATAAAAGGCGAGTTTAAAATCCTCCACTACGCACAAAATATAGAAAAAATAACTCATTGTGTAGTTCATTAACAAATCTAGACAGGCCCAGAGGCTTGTTTTCCCACAGAAAACCTCTGAATTACATTGTTTCTAATGCAGCAAAGGATTATGGGTAAGATATGCAAATTAAGTACACAATGACACACCTTTTTACTTCAGTCTGCTTTTCTACTGCACATGACAGCTTTGGACAAACACACTTCGCCTTTTATATTATAAGATATTTTAATTACATGCCTTAAGATTACTACATTTTCATGTAAGCTAATCTTACCACCGCCGCATTAGTCCTAAATTGCTAATCCTGATGAGCAAAATGCCTATTTTATGTTCCTATGTTCTTCACATAGAAAAAAAATGTACTATTAAAAAATAATTAAAAAAAAGAAACTGACAATTATAAGTTTAACAAATCATGACATAGACTAGATATATCAATGCAGATTTTATCTAAATAAAAGAAATTAGGTGGGTGCAAAAGGTCCTCAGTCCAAACGTTAGTAGTAAGTGCCAGAGAGAAGGGTTCCACACCCAATCAGATGTGCAATTACTTGATGTACCCTCAATCAATATGAGGTAAGTAGACAGTATCAGTCAGGCACTACCAGAATATGGATCAAAGTGTCGGGTTACGGAATCCTCAGGTACTACTGCTTGTGTAGACAGAAACTTCCAATTTGGCCCTCAAAAACCTCTCCCTCCGTCCGTATACAGACCGTTAGGTTCACAGATATGGAGAAAAATACAAGCCAGAAGGGGTTGCTCTCAACGCTGTACTCCGCTACTGATAAAGCCAAGTTTGTTTGGCAAAACGCGTCAGGGGGGTGTTGTGGGATGATGGGGTCCCAGTTTGTGTTATTTTAAAATATCTGAAAATCAGTATATTCAAATATAATTGCTGATAACAACTAACAGCCATGATAATGATTACAAATGGCAACAAGTTAGTAGATGGGTTAACTTGGTATTGATAGAGTTGCACAAAACATATGTTGCAAATTTATAATAGCAAGCCTATATATATATATATATATATATATATATATATATATATATATATATATATATATATATATATATATATATATATATATATATATATATATATATATATATATATCCAGTAATACGGGTTGCATATGAATTAAGCTGAATCACAATTTCAAGACTTATAAACAATAGGTGTTTGCAGTAACATAAGCTACAAACTTGTATGTATATTTATACTCATATAGTAAGCTTATTCTATCTAGTAAACCCGGGATATGAAATATTAAGTAAATCATATAACCAACTAGAAATTTATGCTGATATTCAGCAATAAAGGAGTATCATCACGACATAGGTTGCAAACTTATACGTATATCTACATAGCAAACTTGCATATTTTGTCAGCTACCCCAATGATTGCAAATGGCAGCAAGCAAATAGATGGGCTAACTTGATATAAATATAGTTGCAAGCAACATATGGTGCCAATTTACATTTATATAACTAACCGATACCTATAATTACAAACTTATATGTATCCAGCAACACGGGTTGCATATGAACTAAGCTGGAGCACAATTTTGAAATTTATAAATAATAGGTGTTTGCAGTAACACAGGCTGCTAATCTATATGTATATTTATATTCATATAACAAACTTATATCTATCCAGTGAACACGGGGGGAAAAATATTGGGTTAACCATATACAAAGGTAGAAATCAATTTGATATTCATCAATAAGGAGAATCATAATGAAGACAGATAGCAAACATATTTATATCCACACAACCAACTTGTATATTCTATCTAGCAATATAAGTGGTGCAATATTATGATATTTATAAACAGCTACGCTGACAATGACAACTAGCAACCAATATGACACCGATATAAGGGTTAAACTGGTATAGCAAGGATATGACTTATCAATACCAATAATAATACCAGAGTAATTAAACTATGATCACAATCTGGACCAAAGTGACGTCCAAACCCCACTGAGATATCCAGCTCCTAGCCTCACCCAATATATATCCCAATACCAATAATCCAATAATATCCAAGTAACTAAACTCTGATTCAATTCTGAACCGGAGTGACAACTTAACCCATACGCATAATAATATGAACCTAAAGGCAATTTAAATATTTTAACCTAAGTGTCACTGTAACATTACACATAAAATACAAAGGCCATATTATTGACATTAGGAGACACTTTAGAATCAACCAGCTGAATTTCAGATAAGAATTTGAATGTGTCTGTTGTTAACCCATCTTTTATAAGAATCAATAAAAGTTAAATTTTATTTTACCGAGTCCCTGCTTGGAAAATAGTCTGGGCACAGAGTGTTAATGCAGTATTCCTTTTCTGGAACCTTGTTCTAACACTTTCTTGTATGTTGAATGAATACTAGCACCACTCCTCAGTATATCAGATACAACAGAGGGAATAACGATATCCCAAATTATTTACAATATAAGAGGAGCATGCCTTTATAGTGCCCTAGTCTAATTGTGTGTAAAAGGACTGATCTAACAAATATCTATTAGCCTGAATGATTTTTTGACTAAAATTATGATTTGGGGGGCCCAGCCCCCCTAATTTAATACCTAATAACTCTGTAATTATGTTAGATCTAACAAAACAAATAGCTGATCATACTTGATCTAACAAATATATATAAAATAAAATAAAATTTTGTCAATTTTTTTTTATAAGGTGGGCTGATGATGGGTTAGCTTCCCCCCACCCCCCAATAATTGTTAAAACCACTCCTTGTATGCTAGATCTAACCAAAACAACAATTGGTCAAACCTGATCTAACAAAGATCTAATCAACTAAATGAAGTTTGTTTTAAAATGTTAATTTGGGGGGCTAACCCAGCTGATTTGTAATGAATACAGTAAGTGCAAGGTGTAAAATTGCTTTTCTCATAACAAACATAGCAGATGTGTTCTCAGATACTGTAGCTTTATTGCACACGTCTGTCTTTCTGGCTTTTTATTTCAATTTTGAAACCTTTATATCTCAGTAACTGCTGATCATTTTTTCACCACAAAAACACCTACCACTCAAGATATTTGTTAAGCAGATATATTTTATAAACGATTAATGCAGCAGTTATTGATAAAGATAATTGCTTTAACCCCTTAGTGACCAGACCACTTTTCAATTTGTTGACCATCTGGGACCAAGGCTATTTTTGCATTTCTGCGATGTTTGTGTTTAACTGTAATTTTCCTCTTACTCATTTACTGTACCCACACATATTATATACTGTTTTTTCTCGCCATTAAATGGACTTTCTAAAGATATGATTATTTTCATCATATCTTATAATTTACTATAAAAAAAAATATAAAATATGAGGAAAAAATGAAAAAAAAATGCACTTTTTCTAACTTTGAGCCCCAAAATTTCTTACACATCTACAACCACCATAAAATACCAATGCTAAACAGTTTCTAATTTTTGTCCTGAGTTTATAAATACCCAATGTTTACATGTTCTTTGCTTTTTTTGCAAGTTATAGGGCAATAAGTACAAGTAGCACTTTGCTATTTCAAAACCATGTTTTTTCAAAATTGGCGATAGTTACATTGTAACACCAATATCTGTCATGAATCCCTGAATAACCCTTCAAATGTATATATTTTTTAAAAGAAGACAACCTAAGGTATTAAACTTGGGGTATTTTGACTTTTTTCATGCAACCATTTTACCACCAATCTATGCCAAAGTTTGGGGGGGGAAAAAAAATAATTTGATTTTTTGACAAAATAGCAATTTAAGAATACATTTACTGATAATATTAAGGGTTACTGCCAAATAACACCCTCATATGTCTTCAGCAACATCTCCTGGGTACAGTGATACCACCCATGTACAGGTGTGTCGGGTTCTCTGGGGGCTAAAAGGCCTTAATTTTAGGAAGCGCATTCCAGTTTTTCAACTTGGAATTTTCACATCGGTCATCATGCACCCATGTCCTATTTGGGACATTTCTGAAGCTGGTCAATGGAATTTACCCCCATCAAACCATATATTTTTGAAAAGTAGACACCCTAGGGTATTTCAAATGCTTGTATTTTAACACTTTCCATGCACTAATTCAACCACCAGTCTTTGTCAAACTTTTGGGTAGTCATTATTTTGTGTTATTTTTCACACACATTGTACTTTAGGCATGGATTCTCAGTTCCTGTTATGTGTTACTACCAAAAAAAACCTCAATATGTGTTCAACAACATCTCCTGAGTACAGTGATACCACCCATGTATAGGTGTGTCGGGTTCTCTGGGGGCTAAAAGGCCTTAATTTTAGGAAGCGCATTCCAGTTTTTCAACTTGGAATTTTCACATCGGTCATCATGCACCCATGTCCTATTTGGGACATTTCTGAAGCTGGTCAATGGAATTTACCCCCATCAAACCATATATTTTTGAAAAGTAGACACCCTAGGGTATTTCAAATGCTTGTATTTTAACACTTTCCATGCACTAATTCAACCACCAGTCTTTGTCAAACTTTTGGGTAGTCATTATTTTGTGTTATTTTTCACACACATTGTACTTTAGGCATGGATTCTCAGTTCCTGTTATGTGTTACTACCAAAAAAAACCTCAATATGTGTTCAACAACATCTCCTGAGTACAGTGATACCACCCATGTATAGGTGTGTCGGGTTCTCTGGGGGCTAAAAGGCCTTAATTTTAGGAAGGGCATTCCAGTTTTTCAACTTGGAATTTTCACATCGGTCATCATGCACCCATGTCCTATTTGGGACATTTCTGAAGCTGGTCAATGGAATTTACCCCCATCAAACCATATATTTTTGAAAAGTAGACACCCTAGGGTATTTCAAATGCTTGTATTTTAACACTTTCCATGCACTAATTCAACCACCAGTCTTTGTCAAACTTTTGGGTAGTCATTATTTTGTGTTATTTTTCACACACATTGTACTTTAGGCATGGATTCTCAGTTCCTGTTATGTGTTACTACCAAAAAAAACCTCAATATGTGTTTAACAACATCTCCTGAGTACAGTGATACCACCCATGTATAGGTGTGTCGGGTTCTCTGGGGGCTAAAAGGCCTTAATTTTAGGAAGCGCATTCCAGTTTTTCAACTTGGAATTTTCACATCGGTCATCATGCACCCATGTCCTATTTGGGACATTTCTGAAGCTGGTCAATGGAATTTACCCCCATCAAACCATATATTTTTGAAAAGTAGACACCCTAGGGTATTTCAAATGCTTGTATTTTAACACTTTCCATGCACTAATTCAACCACCAGTCTTTGTCAAACTTTTGGGTAGTCATTATTTTGTGTTATTTTTCAAACACATTGTACTTTAGGCATGGATTCTCAGTTCCTGTTATGTGTTACTACCAAAAAAAACCTCAATATGTGTTCAACAACATCTCCTGAGTACAGTGATACCACCCATGTATAGGTGTGTCGGGTTCTCTGGGGGCTAAAAGGCCTTAATTTTAGGAAGCGCATTCCAGTTTTTCAACTTGGAATTTTCACATCGGTCATCATGCACCCATGTCCTATTTGGGACATTTCTGAAGCTGGTCAATGGAATTTACCCCCATCAAACCATATATTTTTGAAAAGTAGACACCCTAGGGTATTTCAAATGCTTGTATTTTAACACTTTCCATGCACTAATTCAACCACCAGTCTTTGTCAAACTTTTGGGTAGTCATTATTTTGTGTTATTTTTCACACACATTGTACTTTAGGCATGGATTCTCAGTTCCTGTTATGTGTTACTACCAAAAAAAACCTCAATATGTGTTCAACAACATCTCCTGAGTACAGTGATACCACCCATGTATAGGTGTGTCGGGTTCTCTGGGGGCTAAAAGGCCTTAATTTTAGGAAGCGCATTCCAGTTTTTCAACTTGGAATTTTCACATCGGTCATCATGCACCCATGTCCTATTTGGGACATTTCTGAAGCTGGTCAATGGAATTTACCCCCATCAAACCATATATTTTTGAAAAGTAGACACCCTAGGGTATTTCAAATGCTTGTATTTTAACACTTTCCATGCACTAATTCAACCACCAGTCTTTGTCAAACTTTTGGGTAGTCATTATTTCTTTCATGTAATTAACAAGAGTCCATGAGCTAGTGACGTATGGGATATACATTCCTACCAGGAGGGGCAAAGTTTCCCAAACCTTAAAATGCCTATAAATACACCCCTCACCACACCCACAAATCAGTTTTACAAACTTTGCCTCCAAGGGAGGTGGTGAAGTAAGTTTGTGCTAGATTCTACGTTG
Source organism: Bombina bombina (assembly GCF_027579735.1). Lineage (NCBI taxonomy): Eukaryota > Metazoa > Chordata > Amphibia > Anura > Bombinatoridae > Bombina > Bombina bombina. Next base: position 917,366,462 of record NC_069500.1, read on the forward strand.
ATATGCGTTCCGCAGCAAGTTGGAGCCCGGTTTTCCTCTCAGCGTGCAGTGAATGTCGGAGGGATGTGAAGAGAGTATTGCCTATTGAATGCAGTGATCTCCTTCTACGGGGTCTATTTCATAAGGTTCTCTGTTATCGGTCGTAGAGATTCATCTCTTACCTCCCTTTTCAGATCGACGATATACTCTTATATTTACCATTTCCTCTACTGATTCTCGTTTCAGTACTGGTTTGGCTTTCTACAAACATGTAGATGAGTGTCCTGGGGTAAGTAAGTCTTATTTTCTGTGACACTCTAAGCTATGGTTGGGCACTTTATTTATAAAGTTCTAAATATATGTATTCAAACATTTATTTGCCTTGACTCAGAATGTTCAACTTTCCTTATTTCCAGACAGTCAGTTTCATATTTGGGATTATGCATTGAATTATCATATTTTTTCTTACCTCAAAAATTTGACTTTTTTCCCTGTGGGCTGTTAGGCTCGCGGGGGCTGAAAATGCTTCATTTTATTGCGTCATTCTTGGCGCGGACTTTTTTGGCGCAAAAATTCTTTTCCGTTTCCGGCGTCATACGTGTCGCCGGAAGTTGCGTCATTTTTTGACGTTATTTTGCGTCAAAGATGTCGGCGTTCCGGATGTGGCGTCATTTTTGGCGCCAAAAGCATTTAGGCGCCAAATAATGTGGGCGTCTTTTTTGGCGCTAAAAAATATGGGCGTCATTTTTGTCTCCACATTATTTAAGTCTCATTATTTATTGCTTCTGGTTGCTAGAAGCTTGTTCACTGGCATTTTTTTCCCATTCCTGAAACTGTCATTTAAGGAATTTGATCAATTTTGCTTTATATGTTGTTTTTTTCTTTTACATATTGCAAGATGTTCCACGTTGCAACTGAGTCAGAAGTTACTACAGGAAAATCACTGCACAGTGCTGGAGCTACCAAGCTAAGTGTATCTGCTATAAACTTTTGGTATCTGTTTCTCCAGCTGTTATTTGTATTGCATGTCATGTCAAACTTATTAATGCAGATAAAATTTCCTTTAGTACTGTTACATTACCTGTTGCTGTCCGTCAACATCTAATTTTCAGAGTGTTCCTGATAACATAAGAGATTTTATTTTTTAAATCCATTAAGAAGGCTATGTCTGTTATTTCTCCTTCTAGTATACATAAAAGTCTTTTAAAACTTCTCTTTTTTTTCAGATGAATTTTTAAATGAACATCATCATTCTGATACTGATAATGGTTCTTCTGGTTCAGAGGTTTCTGTCTCAGAGGTTGATGCTGATAAATCTTTGTATTTGTTCAAGATGGAATTTATTCGTTCTTTACTTAAAGAAGTGTTATTTGCATTAGAAATAGAGGATACTGGTCCTCTTGATACTAAATGTAAACGTTTTAATAAGGTTTTTAAATCTCCTGTAGTTATTCCAGAAGTGTTTTATCTCCCTGATGCTATTTCTGAAGTAATTTCCAGGGAATGGAATAATTTGGGTAATTTATTTACTCCTTCTAGACGTTTAAGCAAATTATATCCTGTGCCATCTGACAGATTAGAGTTTGTTGGGACAAAAATCCCTAAGGTTATGGGGCTGTCTCTACTCCTGCTAATGTACTACTATTCCTATGGCAGATAGTACTTCATTTAAGGATCCTTTAGATAGGAAAATTGAATCCTTTCTAAGAAAAGCTTACTTATGTTCAGGTAATCTTCTTAGTCCTGCTATATTTTTAGCGGATGTTGCTGCAGCTTCAACTTTTTGGTTAGAAGCTTTTAGCGCAACAAGTAACAGATCATAATTTTATAGCATTATTATTATTCTATAACATGCTAATAATTTTATTGGTGATACCATCTTTTGATATCATTAGAGTTGATGTCAGGTATATGTCTCTAGCTATTTTAGCTAGAAAAGCTTTATGGATTAAACTTGGAATGCTGACATGTCTTCTAAGTCAACTTTGCTTTCCCTTTCTTTCCAGGGTAAATAATCATTTCGTTCCTTTCCTCACAACAAGGAACAAAAGCCTGATCCTTCATCCTCAGGAGCGGTATCAGTTTGGAAACTATTTCCAGTTTGGAATATATCCAAGCCTTATAGAATCCTGTAGCCAGCTCCTAAGTACCTATGAAGGTGCGGCCCTTATTCCAGCTCAGCTGGTATGGGGCAGATTACGTTTTCTTCAAAGAAATTTGGATCAATTCCGTTCTTAATCTCTGGTTTCAGAAACATTGTTTCAGGAAGGTACAGAATTGGCTTCAAGTTAAGGCCTCCTGCTAAGAGATTCTTTTCTTTCCCGTGTCCCAATTGACACAGCAAGGCTCAGCATTTCTGAAATGTGTTTCAGATCTAGAGTTGGCTGGAGTATTTATGCCAGTTCCAGTTCTGGAACAGGGGCTGGGGTTTTATTTTATCTCTTCATTGTACCAAAGAAGGTCAATTCCTTCAGACCAGTTATGGATCTATCATTATTGAATCGTTATGTTAGGATACCAACATTCAAGATGGTTACTGTAGGTCTATCCTGCCTTTTGTTTAGCAAGGGCATTATATGTCTACAATAGATTTACAGGATGTGTATCTGCATATTCCGATTCATCCAGATCACTTTTAGTGTCTGAGATTCTCTTTTTAGACAAGCATTACCAGTTTTGTGGCTCTACTATTTGGTCTAGCCTCAGTTCCAAGAATTTTTTTCAAAGGTTCTCGGTGCCCTTCTTTCTGTAATCAGAGAATAGGGTTTTGGTATTTCCTTATTTGGACGATATCTTGGTACTTGCTCAGTCTTCTCATTTTCGAAGAATCTCATACGAATCGACTTGTGTTGTTTCTTCAAGTTCATGGTTGGAGGATCAATTTACCAATCAGTTTATTGATTCCTCAGACAAGGGTAACCTTTTTAGGTTTCTAGATAAATTCAGTGTCTATGACTCTGTCCTTGTCAGACAAGAGAAGTTTAACATTGATATCAGCTTGTCAAAACCTTCAGTCACAATCATTCCCTTTGGTAGCCTTATGCATGGAAATGTTCGATCTTAGGACTGCCGCATCAGATGCGATCTCCTTTGCTCGTTTTCACATGCGACCTCTTCAGCTCTGTATGCTGAACCAATGGTGCAGGGATTACTCAAAGATAACTCAATTAATATCTTTAAACCGATTTTACGACACTCTCTGACATGGTGGACAGATCACCATCGTTTAGTTCAGGGGGCTTCTTTGTTCTTCCGACCTGGACTATAATCTCAACAGATACGAGTCTTACAGGTTGGGGAGCTGTGTGGGGGTATCTGACGGCACAAGGGGTTTGGGAATCTCAGGAGGTGAGATTTCCGATCAATATTTTGGAACCCCGTGCAATTTTCAGAGCTCTTCAGTCTTGGCCTCTTCTGAAGAGAGAGTTGTTCATTGTTTTCAGATAAGACATTGTCACAACTGTGGCATACATCAATCATCAAGGAGGGACTCACAGTCCTCTGGCTATGAAAGAAGTATCTCGAATTTTGGTTTGGGCGGAATCCAGCTCCTGTCTAATCTCTGCGGTTTATATCCCAGGTATGGACAATTGGAAAGCGGATTATCTCAGTCGCCAAACGTTGCATCCGGGCGAATGGTCTCTTCACCCAGAGGTATTTCTTCAGATTGTTCAAATGTGGGAACTTCCAGAAATAGTTCTGATGGCTTCTCATCTAAACAAGAAACTTCCCAGGTATCTGTCCAGATCCCGGGATCCTCAGGCGGAGGCAGTGGATGCATTTTTCACTTCCTTGGAAGTATCATCCTGCCTATATCTTTCCGCCTCTAGTTCTTCTTCCAAGAGTAATCTCCAAGATTCTGAAGGAATGCTCGTTTGTTCTGCTGGTAGCTCCGGCATGGCCTCACAGGTTTTGGTATGCGGATCTTGTCCGGATGGCCTCTTGCCAACCGTGGACTCTTCCGTTAAGACCAGACCTTTTGTCTCAAGGTCCTTTTTTCCATCAGGATCTGAAATCCTTAAATTTAAAGGTATGGAGATTGAACGCTTGATTCTTGGTCAAAGAGGTTTCTCTGACTCTGTGATTAATACTATGTTACAGGCTCGTACATCTATATCCAGAGAGATATATTATAGAGTCTGGAAGACTTATATTTCTTGGTGTCTTTCTCATCATTTTTCTTGGCATTCTTTTAGAATACCGAGAATTTTACAATTTCTTCAGGATGGTTTGGATAAGGGTTTGTCCGCAAGTTCTTTGAAAGGACAAATCTCTGCTCTTTCTGTTCTTTTTCACAGAAAGATTGCTATTCTTCCTGATATTCATTGTTTTGTACAAGCTTTGGTTCGTATAAAACCTGTCATTCAGTCAATTTCTCCTCCTTGGAGTTTGAATTTGGTTCTGGGAGCTCTTCAAGCTCCTCCGTTTGAACCTATGCATTCATTGGACATTAAATTACTTTCTTGGAAAGTTTTGTTCCTTTTGGCCATCTCTTCTGCTAGAAGAGTTTCTGAATTATCTGCTCTTTCGTGTGAGTCTCCTTTTCTGATTTTTCATCAGGATAAGGCGGTGTTGCGAACTTCTTTTGAATTTTTTACCTAAAGTTGTGAATTCCAACAACATTAGTAGAGAAATTGTGGTTCCTTCATTATGTCCTAATCCTAAGAATTCTAAGGAGAAATCGTTGCATTCTTTGGATGTTGTTAGAGCTTTGAAATATTATGTTGAAGCTACGAAATCTTTCTGTAAGACTTCTAGTCTATTTGTTATCTTTTCCGGTTCTAGGAAAGGCCAGAAAGCTTCTGCCATTTCTTTGGCATCTTGGTTGAAATCTTTAATTCATCTTGCCTATGTTGAGTCGGGTAAAATTCCGCCTCAGAGAATTACAGCTCATTCTACTAGGTCAGTATCTACTTCCTAGGCGTTTAGGAATGAAGCTTCGGTTGACCAGATCTGCAAAGCAGCAACTTGGTCCTCTTTGCATACTTTTCCTAAATTCTACCATTTTGATGTATTTTCTTCTTCTGAAGCAATTTTTGGTAGAAAAGTTCTTCAGGCAGCGGTTTCAGTTTGAATCTTCTGCTTAGGTTTTTCATTAAACTTTATTTTGGGTGTGGATTATTTTCAGCAGGAATTGGCTGTCTTTATTTTATCCCTCCCTCTCTAGTGACTCTTGTGTGGAAAGATCCACATCTTGGGTAGTCATTATCCCATACGTCACTAGCTCATGGACTCTTGTTAATTACATGAAAGAAAACATAATTTATGTAAGAACTTACCTGATAAATTCATTTCTTTCATATTAACAAGAGTCCATGAGGCCCACCCTTTTTTTGGGGTGGTTATGATTTTTTTGTATAAAGCACAATTATTCCAATTCCTTATTTTATATGCTTCGCACTTTTTTTCTTATCACCCCACTTCTTGGCTATTCGTTAAACTGATTTGTGGGTGTGGTGAGGGGTGTATTTATAGGCATTTTAAGGTTTGGGAAACTTTGCCCCTCCTGGTAGGAATGTATATCCCATACGTCACTAGCTCATGGACTCTTGTTAATATGAAAGAAATGAATTTATCAGGTAAGTTCTTACATAAATTATGTTTTTGTGTTATTTTTCAAACACATTGTACTTTAGGCATGGATTCTCAGTTCCTGTTATGTGTTACTACCAAAAAAAACCTCAATATGTGTTCAACAACATCTCCTGAGTACAGTGATACCACCCATGTATAGGTGTGTCGGGTTCTCTGGGGGCTAAAAGGCCTTAATTTTAGGAAGCGCATTCCAGTTTTTCAACTTGGAATTTTCACATCGGTCATCATGCACCCATGTCCTATTTGGGACATTTCTGAAGCTGGTCAATGGAATTTACCCCCATCAAACCATATATTTTTGAAAAGTAGACACCCTAGGGTATTTCAAATGCTTGTATTTTAACACTTTCCATGCACTAATTCAACCACCAGTCTTTGTCAAACTTTTGGGTAGTCATTATTTTGTGTTATTTTTCACACACATTGTACTTTAGGCATGGATTCTCAGTTCCTGTTATGTGTTACTACCAAAAAAAACCTCAATATGTGTTCAACAACATCTCCTGAGTACAGTGATACCACCCATGTATAGGTGTGTCGGGTTCTCTGGGGGCTAAAAGGCCTTAATTTTAGGAAGCGCATTCCAGTTTTTCAACTTGGAATTTTCACATCGGTCATCATGCACCCATGTCCTATTTGGGACATTTCTGAAGCTGGTCAATGGAATTTACCCCCATCAAACCATATATTTTTGAAAAGTAGACACCCTAGGGTATTTCAAATGCTTGTATTTTAACACTTTCCATGCACTAATTCAACCACCAGTCTTTGTCAAACTTTTGGGTAGTCATTATTTTGTGTTATTTTTCACACACATTGTACTTTAGGCATGGATTCTCAGTTCCTGTTATGTGTTACTACCAAAAAAAACCTCAATATGTGTTCAACAACATCTCCTGAGTACAGTGATACCACCCATGTATAGGTGTGTCGGGTTCTCTGGGGGCTAAAAGGCCTTAATTTTAGGAAGCGCATTCCAGTTTTTCAACTTGGAATTTTCACATCGGTCATCATGCACCCATGTCCTATTTGGGACATTTCTGAAGCTGGTCAATGGAATTTACCCCCATCAAACCATATATTTTTGAAAAGTAGACACCCTAGGGTATTTCAAATGCTTGTATTTTAACACTTTCCATGCACTAATTCAACCACCAGTCTTTGTCAAACTTTTGGGTAGTCATTATTTTGTGTTATTTTTCACACACATTGTACTTTAGGCATGGATTCTCAGTTCCTGTTATGTGTTACTACCAAAAAAACCCTCAATATGTGTTCAACAACATCTCCTGAGTACAGTGATACCACCCATGTATAGGTGTGTCGGGTTCTCTGGGGGCTAAAAGGCCTTAATTTTAGGAAGCGCATTCCAGTTTTTCAACTTGGAATTTTCACATCGGTCATCATGCACCCATGTCCTATTTGGGACATTTCTGAAGCTGGTCAATGGAATTTACCCCCATCAAACCATATATTTTTGAAAAGTAGACACCCTAGGGTATTTCAAATGCTTGTATTTTAACACTTTCCATGCACTAATTCAACCACCAGTCTTTGTCAAACTTTTGGGTAGTCATTATTTTGTGTTATTTTTCACACACATTGTACTTTAGGCATGGATTCTCAGTTCCTGTTATGTGTTACTACCAAAAAAACCCTCAATATGTGTTCAACAACATCTCCTGAGTACAGTGATACCACCCATGTATAGGTGTGTCGGGTTCTCTGGGGGCTAAAAGGCCTTAATTTTAGGAAGCGCATTCCAGTTTTTCAACTTGGAATTTTCACATCGGTCATCATGCACCCATGTCCTATTTGGGACATTTCTGAAGCTGGTCAATGGAATTTACCCCCATCAAACCATATATTTTTGAAAAGTAGACACCCTAGGGTATTTCAAATGCTTGTATTTTAACACTTTCCATGCACTAATTCAACCACCAGTCTTTGTCAAACTTTTGGGTAGTCATTATTTTGTGTTATTTTTCAAACACATTGTACTTTAGGCATGGATTCTCAGTTCCTGTTATGTGTTACTACCAAAAAAAACCTCAATATGTGTTCAACAACATCTCCTGAGTACAGTGATACCACCCATGTATAGGTGTGTCGGGTTCTCTGGGGGCTAAAAGGCCTTAATTTTAGGAAGCGCATTCCAGTTTTTCAACTTGGAATTTTCACATCGGTCATCATGCACCCATGTCCTATTTGGGACATTTCTGAAGCTGGTCAATGGAATTTACCCCCATCAAACCATATATTTTTGAAAAGTAGACACCCTAGGGTATTTCAAATGCTTGTATTTTAACACTTTCCATGCACTAATTCAACCACCAGTCTTTGTCAAACTTTTGGGTAGTCATTATTTTGTGTTATTTTTCACACACATTGTACTTTAGGCATGGATTCTCAGTTCCTGTTATGTGTTACTACCAAAAAAAACCTCAATATGTGTTCAACAACATCTCCTGAGTACAGTGATACCACCCATGTATAGGTGTGTCGGGTTCTCTGGGGGCTAAAAGGCCTTAATTTTAGGAAGCGCATTCCAGTTTTTCAACTTGGAATTTTCACATCGGTCATCATGCACCCATGTCCTATTTGGGACATTTCTGAAGCTGGTCAATGGAATTTACCCCCATCAAACCATATATTTTTGAAAAGTAGACACCCTAGGGTATTTCAAATGCTTGTATTTTAACACTTTCCATGCACTAATTCAACCACCAGTCTTTGTCAAACTTTTGGGTAGTCATTATTTTGTGTTATTTTTCACACACATTGTACTTTAGGCATGGATTCTCAGTTCCTGTTATGTGTTACTACCAAAAAAAACCTCAATATGTGTTCAACAACATCTCCTGAGTACAGTGATACCACCCATGTATAGGTGTGTCGGGTTCTCTGGGGGCTAAAAGGCCTTAATTTTAGGAAACGCATTCCAGTTTTTCAACTTGGAATTTTCACATCGGTCATCATGCACCCATGTCCTATTTGGGACATTTCTGAAGCTGGTCAATGGAATTTACCCCCATCAAACCATATATTTTTGAAAAGTAGACACCCTAGGGTATTTCAAATGCTTGTATTTTAACACTTTCCATGCACTAATTCAACCACCAGTCTTTGTCAAACTTTTGGGTAGTCATTATTTTGTGTTATTTTTCACACACATTGTACTTTAGGCATGGATTCTCAGTTCCTGTTATGTGTTACTACCAAAAAAAACCTTAATATGTGTTCAACAACATCTCCTGAGTACAGTGATACCACCCATGTATAGGTGTGTCGGGTTCTCTGGGGGCTAAAAGGCCTTAATTTTAGGAAGCGCATTCCAGTTTTTCAACTTGGAATTTTCACATCGGTCATCATGCACCCATGTCCTATTTGGGACATTTCTGAAGCTGGTCAATGGAATTTACCCCCATCAAACCATATATTTTTGAAAAGTAGACACCCTAGGGTATTTCAAATGCTTGTATTTTAACACTTTCCATGCACTAATTCAACCACCAGTCTTTGTCAAACTTTTGGGTAGTCATTATTTTGTGTTATTTTTCACACACATTGTACTTTAGGCATGGATTCTCAGTTCCTGTTATGTGTTACTACCAAAAAACCCCTCAATATGTGTTCAACAACATCTCCTGAGTACAGTTATACCACCCATGTATAGGTGTGTCGGGTTCTCTGGGGGCTAAAAGGCCTTAATTTTAGGAAGCGCATTCCAGTTTTTCAACTTGGAATTTTCACATCGGTCATCATGCACCCATGTCCTATTTGGGACATTTCTGAAGCTGGTCAATGGAATTTACCCCCATCAAACCATATATTTTTGAAAAGTAGACACCCTAGGGTATTTCAAATGCTTGTATTTTAACACTTTCCATGCACTAATTCAACCACCAGTCTTTGTCAAACTTTTGGGTAGTCATTATTTTGTGTTATTTTTCACACACATTGTACTTTAGGCATGGATTCTCAGTTCCTGTTATGTGTTACTGCCAAAAAACACCTCAATATGTGTTCAACAACATCTCCTGAGTACAGTGATACCACCCATGTATAGGTGTGTCGGGTTCTCTGGGGGCTAAAAGGCCTTAATTTTAGGAAGCGCATTCCAGTTTTTCAACTTGGAATTTTCACATCGGTCATCATGCACCCATGTCCTATTAGGGACATTTCTGAAGCTGGCCAATGGAATTTACCCCCATCAAACCATATATTTTTGAGAAGTAGACCCCCTAGGGTATTTGAAATGCTGGTATTTTCACACTTTCCATGAACTTATTTAACCACCAGTCTTTGTCAAACGTTTGGGTAGTCATTTTTTTGTGTTATTTTTCACACACATTGTACTTTAGGCATGGATTCCCAGTTCCTGTTATGTGTTACTGCCAAAAAACACCTCAATATGTGTTCAACAACATCTCCTGAGTACAGTGATACCACCCATGTATAGGTGTGTTGGGTTCTCTGGGGGCTAGAAGGCCTTATTTTTAGGAAGCGCATTCCATTTTTTACACTTCCCCTTTTCACATCCCATGCACCCATGTTCTATTTAAGACATTTCTGAAGCCGGCCAATGTAATTTACCCCCATAAAACCATATATTTTTGAAAAGTAGACATCCTAGGGTATTTCAAATGCAGGTGTTTTAACACTTTCCATACACTAATTCAACCACTAGTCTTTGTCAAACTATTGGGCATTCATTTCTTTGTGTTATTTTTCACATACATTGTACTTTAGACATGGATTCACAGCTCCTGTTATGTGTTACTACCAAAGAAGACACCAATATGTGGTCACCAACATCTCCTGAGTTCAGTGATACCACCTATGCATAGGTTTGGTGGCTTGTTTGGGCGGTGCAATGCCAAATGTCTGACATGTGTTTGTGATTTTTTTTCACATTTAACATATTTTCTTTGCCTATTGTCTTTTTTGGGGGTCTTTTAACATACCCCAATTTATTTGTTTTCCATAAATGTGATTATATTTAAAAAGTTGACCCCCCGGGGGGCGGAGCTAAGCCACAGACTTAGATGGCAGCCTTTTTCTAGAGCTCCGTAGTCCCTTAACATTTCGCATAAAATTAACGCTCTTGCTATAGCTGAAATTAAAGAAAAAGCACATCGGAGTATCTAAGGTAACAGTTAGTGCATAAAAGAGAGGAAGTTACAAGGAGCCGCTTCCATAATCAACGCACAAGCCGGAGCTGCGGCCCAGCAAGCGCCTCGTGACATACCCAAAACCGAGCGCACAACCTGAAGCCAGTGATCATTTGTCCCCACCTTATGGTCACTGACCTGACAACCCGCTCGGACTTGCTCAGGTAGACACTGGAGGGTCCGGTCTGATATCGTCATTGCCATCTGAGACGCCGGGCCGCATCTACGTGATTGAATTGGGCCTAGCAGCCGAAAACCATTACCCAGACCACGGAGCTGCCGCCAAGCTGATAACCGCAGCTTCATGTAAGTTACCGAAGTGGGGTCACATAACTTCCCGGGGAAGGGGAGCAGGACACTTAAACCGAAGCCCACATAAACTGACATAAGAGCACTGCTCAAAATCTAACACAGCAAATATTAAGCTGCAAAAGAAAATAAGCAGACTTTGACCCCATCAGAGAACTAATATACACAGTAGAAGGGTGCATAAATACGCTGAACAGACTCAGATTGATAAAACGGAGACCCACAGACTACTGTCCCTACACCCAGAAAAGGATACTTAAAGCAATCTACACAGACCCCTGTGAACTCTGAAAGGGAGGGGGCCCTGGGTGTCCATTACGAAGCTATATAGAATGACAAGTAAAAGAACTGCCAAGCTTTTGAAAAGCACACAATCAACAGCTATGGAGAACTACTTTACACCAGCAGACCCTGGACCCACGACATGTAGCACAGGGCAGGATAACACCAAACATACAGCAGAGGTGCAGGTTCACGAACCTGAGGTGCAGATGAATGCCCCATCCTATATAACAAAAGAAGACATAAGACACCTCTCCTCAAAAAATGACATCAAAGTGGCCATGCAGGATTTCAAGGCCATGTTTGGGGAACTAAAAAGGGATATCACAACAGTCAAACAACGAGTCACTTTAATTGAGGAGAAACAAGAAACGTTAAGCTCTGATATGCAACACCAAAGCAGCTATATTCAGGCTCAAGATGGCACAGTGCAGGTCCTCATGGACCGTGTGGAAGACCTCGAAAACAGAAGCAGGAGGAACAACCTTAGGCTAAGGGGTATACCAGAAACGGTTGATCCCCCTGTCCTCCAGACTTACATTCAAGACTTTGTGAAACACCTTAAAAGAGATGATTCAGCGCCAGAAGTGCAGATTGAAAGAGCACACAGGGCCCTTAGGCCCAAACCGCCAAGCAGAGCTCCCCCAAGAGACGTTATAATGAAGCTGCTGTCATTCAAGGAAAAAGAAGAAATATTGAGACTAGCTAGAACCCAACAGCCCCTCAACTTTAGAGGCACAGAAATTCAAATTTACTCAGATTTATGCCCAACAACGCTCCAGAAAAGAAAAGATATGAGATTTGTGACAGCAGTCCTCAAAGACAAGAAGATCCCTTATAGATGGGGATTCCCAACCTGCCTAATTGCAACGAAAAACAACACGACCCATGTCCTTAAAGCAATAGAGGACCTGCCAGGCTTCAATCAAGCACTTGGTCTTCACATTAATCCACCACAGGACATAGGTGACATCAGTCGCAGAGCACCAGGAAGGCAGCCCAGAGAAGATCACCCACCTGCAGAGCAATAGACTTTTGATTTTTTTTTCTTCTCTTTTGGGAAAAAAGGGAAGGGTATAAGAGAGAATGAGAAAGGAAAAAAGGGTAAAGACTGCCAATGCTAAGGACTAATGTATTGCACTATGTACACTAACCAGACGAAAGACACAGAGGTGCCTATCAGGTCGTATGTTTTATTTGTTGTGCATTTCTGATTGTCTGATTTATATTTGCCTACTGTATTACTAGTTTGTGTTCAAGTTTAGAAGTTAACAAGTAGAGCACTTAAACACGGTCTAGTGGAACAACTACACCCAATATAGCATTCTTAACATTTAGAGTCACTTAAGAGAGCGGGCATACATTGCACTAGCAACATAAGAGCACGCTTACCAACCTGACACTTTGAAAAAGACCCCAACATCAGCGCCTACATCCCCTCCGATGTATTAGGACAAGTCACCTTGGATAAGACAGAGGGATTTCAATTAGTGGCACATAACCGGGAGGCCTTCATAGTATTAACCATGTAATTGTAATAACTGTACATACCCGGGAAGTAACACAAAGCACTTGAGAGGCAGGTCTCTTAAACGTAAGATAAGCACATTCTATACAACAAAAAGGAAAGAGCTAGCAATAGGAGAAATTATATGTCAGCTCATTTATCTTAATAGTGTACATTGTGTTTGATTGATTTTATGGTTTGTTTGCATTGTATTGGCACTTATTCTCTCATACTCCAGTAAATTTAGTGTAACTAGAGAACGTTAATTTACTAAGTTAAGTACATAAGTTCATATTTCCAGCGAAATAACAGGGACAATTACCCTCTGATTTGTTGAAGTAATTGTAAGAGTCAATACCATTGCTTCTTCTTGTCTTCACAGTGAAGACAATTAACCCCTGACCCTACTAACTCTTGACTTTTGGACTCACCTCTCCCTACTGGTTCACTACCCCTCCTTATCCTTACTAACACTACTCCTCGTATCTTCACACTTACACCTACCTTTCGCTCCCTTTCTCCCCTATCTCCCCTCCACCTATCCCCCTTTCACCTTTTAAGTTTGTTTTTTTTTTTTTTTTTTTGTTTTTTCCCTCTCTCACTCCCCTCTCCCCCTTTCCCTCTACCCCCTCATCTCATCTGCACTAGACCCCTTATACCCTACACAAAATCCTACACAAAATGACGCAAAGGCTGAGGAGGCGCAACCCACGACCAGTGGAGCTTATTACTATTAACGTAAAGGGTATGAACAGCCCCTCTAAACGCTCCATAATTGTCAGAGATATGCATAGAATGGGCGCAGACATAGTATTTGTGCAAGAGACGCACTTCTCAGCAAATCAGGAGCCACATTGGAACTCACACCGATACCCTAATACTGTTTTCGCTTCGGGGCCTCACAAAAAGAATGGGGTGGGAATACTTTTCAGTGCTAACACACCATTCCAGAGTATCCAAACATATAAAGATCCGGACGGCAGGTATCTAGTGGTTACAGGTTTACTACATCATAGACCTATCACTTTAGCGAACATCTACTGCCCGAATCACTCCCAGCACCTCTTCTTACCAAGAGTTATCCGTAAAATTCTAGAATTGAAGGTGGGCATCCTGTATGTTGGTGGTGACTTTAATGCATCTTTAGTCCCGCTTGTGGACACTTCAGATGGCCTCTCTAGCGTCCCGCATAAGACCTTGAAACGTATAGTCACTTCTCTAACTGATTTAGGTATACATGACGTATGGAGGACACACCACCCCTCAGCTAGGAATTATACTTTCTACTCACATCCTCACAGAAAGTATACTAGAATTGATTATCTTTTTACAGACTCGATAGGCCTTACTATCACTAAAAGCAGCAACATCTACTCAATAACCTGGTCGGACCACGCACCAGTGGGGTGTTCTATCCTGTGGCCCACTGTTCCAATCACGCCCTATATATGGAAGTTAGATGACACTCTTTTAGATGACCCACTATTCAGTGCAGAGTTAAATAAGGCCATCATCGAATACTTCCACCTTAACGCAGACAACCATATACCAGACACAACGATTTGGGAGGCACACAAATACACCATAAGAGGAATACTCATCAGTAGGGCAGCAAGACTTAAGAAAGCAAGACAGGAGAGATATCAAACTCTATTATCACAGGTAGAGAAGGCAGAACTTGACCACAAAGAGCAGCCAATAGATGACACACTCACAAGAACACTGACCATAGCTAGAGAAGGGCTGGTTAAATTCCTGCAAGAAGAATACCAGAAGCAAGCTCTTAAATTAAGGCAATTGTACTATGAGCAAGGAGACAAGGCTGGGAAATTATTAGCAAGGGCACTAGCACGTAAAAAACTCAAATCCCATGTCCACCAGATGTCAGACGAGGAAGGGAATATTAAAACAGACGCAAACTCAATAGCGGACACCTTTAGAAAGTATTATCAATCATTGTATAACATAAAACAGTCAAATAGCGAAGTTGAGAATCTAGCAGGGAGGGAACGGGAAGAGGTGAAGATAGTAGAGTACCTTGAAAAAGCTGAGCTCCGCAAAATCACAGAGGATGACAAAGAAATTTTGGACTCCCCTGTCTCTCTTATAGAGATTAAACAAGCAATTAAAGATCTTCCTACGGGAAAAAGCCCAGGACCAGACGGCTTCGGCCTTAAGTATTATAAAAAATATGTTGATATCCTAGCCCCAGAGTTATCAAGGATGTTCCAGACCCTATCAAACTCCCCAAACCTACCAAGCACTATGCTAGAGGCATATATTACAGTAATTCCAAAACCTGGCAAACCGCATGACAAACCGGAAAACTATCGTCCGATCTCACTTTTGAACTCGGACGTGAAAATCCTTGCCAGGGTTATAGCCAACCGCCTCAATAGGCTACTACCAACCTTGATCTCAACTGATCAAGTAGGATTTGTTCCAGCCCGCGAGGCGAGAGACAATACCCTGAAAATTTAGCAAATGATTACGTATGCCCAAGTTCACCATCAACCACTCGCCCTGGTCACAACGGATGCTGAAAAAGCGTTTGACCGGGTGAACTGGCTTTTCATTCGCCAAACGCTGAGGAGGTTCGGGTTTGGGAATAACTTTATAAATATGGTTCTGTCTTTATACTCGAACCCAAACGCCAAAATCAGAGTCAATGGCACGCTCTCAAAGACTTTTGATATCAGAAACGGGACCAGGCAGGGCTGCCCCCTATCACCGCTCTTATTCGCCCTCACCATTGAAGTTTTGGCGAGCAGAATCAGAGCGAACACTCGCATAAAGGGTTTCGCAATTGCAGGGACAGAGCATAAGCTCTCTATGTACGCGGACGATGTCCTACTGACACTATCGGACTCCCCCAACTCACTGAGGGAGGCCCTGTTGGAGTTCTCTGCCTTTGGCGAGGTCTCGAACTTCCTCTTGAACCCTCAGAAATCAGAGGTACTGAATATTACAGAACCAGCAGCGACTTTTGGCCCCCATTTGACTGAGTGCCCTATAAAGATAGCACAGCATACTATCAAATATCTGGGGATTCTTATCTCTCCTGACATACACGAAATCGCAGAGATCAACTATAAACTCATTCGGGACGATGTTATTAAAGACCTAAATAATTGGAAAAATAAAACCATCTCGTGGATGGGGCGAACGAGTGTAGTTAAAATGAACATCCTCCCAAGGGTGTTATACGTCATGCAAACAATACCGATTACCCCAAAGACACCATTCATCCAGCAAATACAGTCAGCCGTCGAGTCCTATATTTGGAATGGGTTAAAGCCCAGAATTAAAAGGCAAACTACCTACCTGCCCAGAGACAGAGGGGGGCTGGGTGTACCTCTACTGAGGGAATACCAACGAACCATATCTTTGCAAAGATTGGTGGAGTGGAGTCAGAACCTATGCAATAAAGCATGGGTGCAGATAGATAATGATATTATGAAACGCAGCAACACTGGTGCTCAGGCCTGGGTCTCAGCTAAAAATCGCCCACCCGTAATACCGCAGTTCCCCTTACTCTCGGAAGTGTTTTCAACATGGGACAGACTAATTAGAATAGGCCCACAACTATCGTCACTACACTCACCAAACACACCCATACGGGAAAACCCAGATTTGGGAATCGAGAGCACCCCACATACTGTGGGAACACACTACACACTGCGGGAGATCTCTATAGCTAATATTCTGCACCAGGGGAAGCTCAAAACCCAGGCGGAGCTGGTTGAGTGGGCCCCAGACATTTTCACCTCGTGGTTTAGGACGACTCAGGTAAAACACTACTTTGACACACACAAAGATAAGATGGCACTATCTAGGAATAGATCACCATTAGAGATCCTTTGTGTGATGCCACAAACACCAACCCACCTCATTTCAAGGATCTACAAACTCCTTATATCAAGGGAAGGAATCACCCTTCCGAGCTACACGTTAGCCTGGCAGGATGAGCTGGAACAGGAGATAGAATATGGTGACTGGCTTAAGATCTTCGGGAGAGCTAGGAGAGCGTCCATATCCATGAAACTGCAGGAGGCCCACTATAAATTGCTTAGCAGATGGTACCTCACTCCCCACAGACTGCAAAAAATCTACCCCCACGCAAATGGGGGGTGTTGGAGAGGATGCGGGGGAGAGGGAACTCTTCTTCACATCTGGTGGAGCTGTCCACACGTAGTTTCCTACTGGGAAGAGGTGCTGGGAGACATGAGCAGAATTCTGGGATTAATCATTCCACCGAAACCCTCATACCTGATCTACCACGAACTCCCCAAAATAGTGGGGGAACACAAATATCTGCTGTTCCTGCTCATGTTGAACGGCGCAAAAGAACTGATTCCTAGGCACTGGAAAACAACCCGGACACCAGGACTGTCAGAATGGAGAGTCAGGGTAGGGGACTTACTAAACCTTGAAAGATATCACTACCTTAAGATTGGTAAACTTGCTACTCATGAGATGATGGCCCTGACTTGGGCAGGTAAGGGACTATAAAGCAATGCAAGAAAGGCACCTACCGAACTAACAGAAATCAGCTTACGACAATTGACATAAGGCAACCCTTGCCTACTGACTCCCCTCCCACCTCCTACCAGACTACACTCCCTCTTATCCCCTCTTCCCTCTCCCCAGCACCCTCTCCCTTTCCTATCTCCCCTCTCCCTCCCCTTTTTTTTTTTTTTTTTTTCTCCTCTCCTCCCTCCTCTTCTCTTTCTCTTCTCTCCCTCTCCCCTCTCTCTCTTTCTTCCTCTCCCCCTTCCCCCAATCCCTTGAATATTAACACCTCTTTCCCATAATTTCATTTTCACTTGCCCTGCGCCCATAAGGGCGACAACCTCAGGAACTTGATACTCAGCGAAATGTCTGAAAAAGCTGAGGTCATAATTGTTACAGTTTGTATAATCCTGATGTTAAATTTCAATGAACATGTTACCATATATATGTTAATTATCCCACACAACGGGTTTTATTACTTGTTGTAACGAGCTCAAAGTCCAGCTTTAAAGAAGCTCGAACAACCTAGTATCCAAACACTATTGCCTTGTATAATATAATAATAATATGCATATGTACATCGTGTTAATTTATGTATTGATATTTTGCATTATTACTTTGTTGTAAAGCTTCCTTATTTTTTTTTTCTCATAAATAAAGCTTGTTTGAAAACAAAAAAGTTGACCCCCCAAGGTATTATACATGGAGTGGTTTGATGACTTTGATGCAACCGTTTTAGCCCAAAAAATTGGAGAAAGTATATGGTGGTAATTTTTCAATTTTCATTGTTACAGACACATTGCTTTTTTACTATGATTTAGGAGAGACTGTTGTAAGTTATTGCAAAAGAATACTTCAGGTTGTTTTCTGCAAGGCACCCTGAGTACACCTATGCCCCCCATGCATAGGTTTGCCAGGATTTTGGGAAGGTTATGTTACATGATTTTAGTTATTAAAAATGAGAGTATTTCTTCTGATAGGCCTATCTTTAGTTTGGGGCCTATCACATACCCCACTTTTATTTATTGCATTCAAAGTGTATATTTTTTAAATGTTGACACCCCAAGGTATTGTATATGGTGTGCTTTGATGCCTTTGAAGCAACCGTTTTAGCCCAAAAAATTGGAGAAAGTATATGGTGGTAATTTTTCAATTTTCATTTTTACAGACACATTGCTTTTTGACTATGATTTAGGAGAGATTGTTGTAAGTTATTGCAAAAGAATTACTTCAGGTTGTTTTCTGCAAGGCACCCTGAGTACACCTATGCCCCCCATGCATAGGTTTGCCAGGATTTTGGGAAGGTTATGTTACAATTTTATGACTTGTGATTTTAGTTATTAAAAATGAGAGTATTTCTTCTGATAGGCCTATCTTTAGTTTGGGGCCTATCGCATACCCCACTTTTATTTATTGCATTCAAAGTGTATATTTTTTAAATGTTGACACCCCAAGGTATTGTATATGGTGTGCTTTGATGCCTTTGAAGCAACCGTTTTAGCCCAAAAAATTGGAGAAAGTATATGGTGGTAATTTTTCAATTTTCATTTTTACAGACACATTGCTTTTTGACTATGATTTAGGAGAGATTGTTGTAAGTTATTGCAAAAGAATACTTCAGGTTGTTTTCTGCAAGGCACCCTGAGTACGCCTATGCCCCCATGCATAGGTTTGCCAGGATTTTGGGAAGGTTATGTTACAATTTTATGACTTGTGATTTTAGTTATTAAAAATGAGAGTATTTCTTCTGATAGGCCTATCTTTAGTTTGGGGCCTATCGCATACCCCACTTTTATTTATTGCATTCAAAGTGTATATTTTTTAAATGTTGACACCCCAAGGTATTGTATATGGTGTGCTTTGATGCCTTTGAAGCAACCGTTTTAGCCCAAAAAATTGGAGAAAGTGTATGGTGGTAATTTTTCAATTTTCATTTTTACAGACACATTGCTTTTTGACTATAATTTAGGAGAGACTGTTGTAAGTTATTACAAAAACATACTTCAGGTTGTTTTCTGCAAGGCACCCTGAGAACACCTATGTCCCCCATGCATAGGTTTGACAGGGGTTTTGGTTAAAAAAAAACAGGCCCAATTTTAGAAAAAAATAGAGTAGTGAAATGTAAAAATCTGGCACAGTAAAAGTAAAAAAAACAAAAAAACATCTAACTGTAAACATAACCAAAAAAATATATATATATATGTAACAGCAAATGTATTTATTTTTTTAAAAATTGACCATTGTATGGTACCGCTTGAAGCAGTCCCCAATGCAGAGTGCAGGCTGTCCAGGGCAATCAGGACAGTAATATATGGTGTCCCTTCTCTTCCCCCTCTTGGTACAGACTCTGCATTTTTTTTGTGGTTTCTGCTTTGTGGCAGTAGGGGGGATTTTAAAAATAAAATGGGTAGCCCCAACTCTGCTCTCTCCCATCACCGCCCGGGGAGCAGGTGCATCATGGTACAAAATCCCCGTAATAATCTGGAGCTGAAACTGTAAAAAAGTCTTTTTAACTCTGGGGTTTGCTTTTTTGAACAACAAAAAAGCGTTGTGGGTTGCAATCTGCATTAGGTAAATTGCAACCTTTTTGTACCAGGCCCTTGTCTTCCGCATAATTAGGTAGGGCTGCAGCAGCTGATCAGCCAGATCAACCCCACCCATATGCCGGTTATAAGACTTGATGCACACTGGCTTCCTTATGATCTCAGCTCTGCCACGTACAGAAACCGCCACCGTCCTCTCTGTGTGGATGGTGGTAAGAAGGTATACATCCTTCTTGTCTCTGTACTTCAGTGCCAACAGCTCCTCTTGGCGCAGAGCTGAGGTCTCCCCCCTTCGTAGCCGGGTGCGTACAAGCTGTCCTGGGAAACCTGCGCGGTTCTTTTTAATTGTACCGCAAGCTACTGTATCAAAGCAATACAGTAGCTTGAACAAAAGGACACTTGTATAAAAATTGTCTAAGTACAAGTGATACCCTTTGTTCATTAGGGGTAATATCAGGTCCCAGACAATCTTGCCAGTGGTTCCCATATGTTCTGGGCAACCTGGAGGGTCAAGGTGGCTATCCTTTCCCTCATACACCCGGAAGGCCTGAGTATACCCAGTCTCGCTGTCACAGAGCTTATACACCTTTACCCCATATCTGGAGCGTTTGGAAGGAATATACTGCTTGAATCCCAGCCTTCCCTTATACTTCATTAGGGATTCATAAACGCATATATTCCTTCCAGGTGTATAAGCCTCTGCAAACCTGGCAGAAAAGTGGGTTATCAGGGGGCGGATTTTATACAGCCTGTCAAATTGGGGATGCTCCCTAGGGGGGCACAGGCTGTTGTCGCTGAAGTGCATGAAATGCAGAATCATTTCATACCTCTTCCTCGACATAGTCTGGGAGAAAATGGGGGTAGAGCAGATGGGGCTAGTACTCCAGTAGGAGCGAATGGAGGGTTTCTTTATGATGCCCATCAGCATAGTCAATGCCCAGAATTTTTTGAATTCTGGCACATTGATGGGGGCCCATTGCTGCTTTGCCAAATATGTTCCAGGCTTTGCAGCACGGAACTGATGGGCATATAAATTAGTTTGGGCGACAATGTTCCCCAATATATCATCGCCCAGAAACACTTCCAGAAACTGCTGGGGGCTAAAACCTGCCACATCTATATTTATGCCAGCATTTGCTGTGAAGGGTGGGATATCTGGCCTCTGGAGATGAGGCGTTACCCACTCTTCAGCAGCAATGGCAGCAACACGCCTCCTTCTGGCAGGGGGGCTAGCAGGGGGGCTGGCAGGGGGGCTAGCAGCCACAGATACATCACTATCAGTTGAGACTGCAACTAGTGATGTATCTGAGCACATGGCAGGGTCAAAATTGGGGTCTGAGTCAGAAATAGAGGCATCTGCCTCCTCAGCACTATATCTTTTCTGTGACATTTTTGTATCTGTCACAGAAAACAATTACTAAAAAAAATTAAATTAACTAAATTAATTAACTAAATTAACTAGCAAAAATGTACAGCTATGCTACTGCCAGTGATTTATAGCGATCACTGGCAAGCTAGAGGTTAATGGCTCTGAAAATTAAATTAAATTAACTAAATGTTTCTGAAAAGAGCCTTTGGGTTTTTAAAAAATTACAACAACAAAATTAACCCCTAAAAAAATGCACAGACAGCAAAAAAGTACAGCTATGCAACTGCCAGTGATTTATAGCGATCACTGGCAAGCTAGGGGTTAATGGCTCTGAAAATTAAATTAAATTAACTAAATTAATTAACTAAATTAACTAGCAAAAAAGTACAGCTATGCTACTGCCAGTGATTTATAGCGATCACTGGCAAGCTAGGGGTTAATGGCTCTGAAAATTAAATTAACTAAATGTTTCTGAAAAGAGCCTTTGGGTTTTTAAAAAATTACAACAACAAAATTAACCCCTAAAAAAATGCACAGACAGCAAAAAAGTACAGCTATGCAACTGCCAGTGATTTATAGCGATCACTGGCAAGCTAGGGGTTAATGGCTCTGAAAATTAAATTAAATTAACTAAATGTTTCTGAAAAGAGCCTTTGGGTTTTTAAAAAATTACAACAACAAAATTAACCCCTAAAAAAAATGCACAGACAGCAAAAAAGTACAGCTATGCAACTGCCAGTGATTTATAGCGATCACTGGCAAGCTAGGGGTTAATGGCTCTGAAAATTAAATTAAATTAACTAAATGTTTCTGAAAAGAGCCTTTGGGTTTTTAAAAAATGACAACAACAAAATTAACCCCTAAAAAATGCACAGACAGCAAAATGCAGCAAAAAAAAAGTGCACCTATGCTACTGCCAGTGATATATAGTGATCACTGGCAAGCTAGGGGTTAATGGCTCTGAAAATTAAATTAAATTAACTAAATGTTTCTGAAAAGAGCCTTTGGGTTTTTAAAAAATTATAACAACAAAATTAACCCCTAAAAAAATGCACAGACAGCAAAATGCAGCAAAAAAAAAGTGCACCTATGTTACTGCCAGTGATATATAGTGATCACTGGCAAGCTAGAGGTTAATGGCTCTGAAAAGAGCCTTTGGTTCTATATTTTTTAACAAATAAAAGAAATAAATCTCTCTCTCTGCTAAATACAGGTCTCTCTCTCTCTCCAACAAAATGGCAAGTGAGGAGAGGGAGGGAGATCCACACTGATCATAGTCAATATTTACAAATATTGACATGATCAGACAAATGGGGTATTTTATTATTATTTTTTTTTTAGGGTGGGAGGCTCAGATTGGGTGACCCTAGCTTGCCCCTATGATGAGGCAGGCTAGGGACACCCCCAGAGGCCCCATGATGCACTGGGCATCGCCATCTTGGATGCCTAGTGAAGGGGGAGGGGGGGGCTATTTAGGGCTTTTTTTTTAATATACGTTTTTTTTTATTTTTTATTATTACTTTTATTTTATAACTAACTAAGTGCCTCGACCCACCGAGGCACTTAGCACACAATCAGAGCATCGGAAGCGTGTCCGATCGCTTCCGATGCTCTGAAACACTGCCGGGCTCCACGTGGAGCGAAACCGGAAGTGATCACTCGTGGGGGAGTGATCAATCCGGTCCCGGCACTCGGGAACAGTATTGCAGGATGCCTAGACCTCAAGGCAAGCCTGCAATACTGTTAGAGCAGCTGGAAGCGATTCCGATCGCTTCCAGTGCTCTGTTAAACCGACGACGTATGCCATATGTCCTCGGTTGTTAAGTGCTTTTTTTTTGAGGACGTATGGCATACGTCGTCGGTCGTTAAGGGGTTAATGTTAAGAGAGAGGAAAAAATAGTATTTTTGAACACCTAACAATTAAAAAAATAATGAATACAGTCTGAAAGTGCCCATAAAACTGCCAAATACACTGCTCTGAAAATATTGCATTGTGTTTCCAATTACTTGTTATAACCACTACAGAGTATAAACATTATAGGAAGGGATCATTTATGTTTATTTTTGTATTTAGAAATGATGGTTTTGCTCATTCGAAACATCACTAATTGCTCTCTCTCTTTATAGTCAAAGGACAATACATTCTAAATATTCATTTTGGGTCGTGGTTTAAAAAATCAAAGCCAACTATTTAATTTACACAAACAAACCTAAAAGGAGCGGTTTCCAACAAGTCAATGGGAATATGTTAAGACAAATAGGGTACAATGTCTACTTAAACATTAAGAACCATTAATCTTATTGCACAGTATGTTATTTAAGCAGTAAATTGTGCTTACAATTTGTATCCAATGACACATTTATTAATCTTTCGCCTTCTCCATATCAGGGTCACACATAGAATGTCACAATTTAACCCCTTGTTATAAAGCTATTACACTTAGAGAACTGGAAGCTCGAAAGCTTTGTAAAAAGCCTTTTCAGTTTTAGGGCCTCATTAATGTTACTATAATTACAGATGTGCAGTCATAATAAATTCCAGACTTCTCATGTGTAGGAGCTCTCATGAACATATTTAGAAATCAGAACCAATCACATTAAATCTCCCTCTAAAGCAGACATCCTCAAACTTGGCCCTCCAGAGGTTTTGGAACTACATTTGCCATGATGCTCAGCCAGCTGATATGCTGGCTGAGCATCATGGGAAATGTACTTCCAAAACCTCTGGAGGACCAAGTTTGAGGATGACTGCTCTAAAACCTACTCTGTTTTGAACAAAGTACTTAAAAAACTATGTTCTGAAACTTGTTGCGTCCATTTAAAAAAAATGTAGGGGTATAATAAAAAAAAAACCCCACACTACTGCACTCAAAACTTGTTACTATAAAGAAGATGGCGCGATGAGTGTGTTCCCCATACTAAATATGCTCATACATTCTTATGACTGATATAAACATTTACACAAAGCATCAAAACAACTGCAGAATTTTCTCCATCTCTTAAGTCCACCATCCCCTTGAGTTATAATATTGTTTGTTAGTATGGATACAGCTCCCAGAGGAGATTATTACTAAAATACAAAAGGTCGTTGCTCTCACCCTTCAAATTCTGGATCACACGGAGATCTATAATCTGGTTCTGTTCAATAAAAAGTTTAGTGGGCTTCATGCCTCTAGAATACATTTTCCTCCACAACAACAACAAAACTTCTCTCCTGTAGCACAGTTTGCTGCACAAGTGACAGTTGAGACTCTTCTTAGGCTTTGTCACCATGTGACCATTATGACATCATCAACCACTGAATGTTCTCCTGTAGCATAGAATGCTGCACAATTGACAGTTGAGACTCTTCTTAGACTTTGTCACCACTTGACCATTATGACATCATCAGCCACTGTAAGTTACACTTAGCAAAAGCCAAACAAAGGCTCTGAAATAATGATAATGTTATAGAGACCATATTATTTATAGGATTCTGAGTAACAACAGTCTATTTAGCACTATTACACATTATGTGACTAACTGATCCTTCATTGTGAGAGTCATCATAGTCTCTAACATCTAATATCTGATTTCTACGGTAAACAAATAAATAACAGTGCTGGTATCTACTTATTTACACTCAAATTTTCTCTCATTTAAATTTTAATAAAAGAAAAAATATTACAACATTTATACAATAAGTAAAACTAATAATCAGTTTAGAGTGGCACTGGGCATGCAAAAACAATGACAAAAAAAGGAATGGTGAAAGAGCAACACATTACCGTGCTAAAAATATTAGTGCTGGCTTGAGACCTGAAATAAATAGTTAGGCTAGAATAAAAGTATAACAAAACAAATTAAAACATTAAAATAAAGTATAATTATACTCATTTATAAAAATATTAATTGTAAAATATATGAGTATAGTTGAAATAAATGTATGAAAAGTGTTTTAAAGAGATATACTGTATATGACAAGGTGTTTGACTGGGAATGGCTCAAAGTTCTACACATATGTGTATATATGTGTATAGATTTTAGCAGCTCTAATTCCTATTGGCTGATTCAAAATTTTGAGCCAATAGGAATGCAAGGGACGAAATCTTGAATCGTGTACCTTGCATTGAAGGTTGGTCCATGCTGGATGTGTTCAGGATGGACCCGCTCCGCGCCGCCGGGATCAAGATAGAAGATGCCGTCTGGATGAAGATTGAAGAGGCCTCTTGGATGAAGACTTCTCCCGCCTGGATGAAGACTTCAAAAACTGTAAGTGGATCTTACGGGGTTAGTAATAGGTTTTTTTAAGGTTTTTTTTTTAGTTTAGGGTTTGGGCAGCAGAAGAGCTAAATGCCCTTTTAAGGACAATGACCATCAAAATGCTCTTTTCAGGGCAATGGGTAGCTTAGGTTTTTCATTTTGGGGGGTTGGTTGGGTGGTGGGTTTTACTGTTGGGGGGGCTTTGTATTTTTTTTTACAGGTAAAAGAGCTGTTTAACTTAGGGCAATGCCCTACAAAAGGCCCTTTTAAGGGCTATTGGTAGTTTATTGTAGGCTAGAGGTTTTTTTATTTTGGGTGGGCTTTTTTATTTTGATAGAGCTATTAGATTAGGTGTAATTCTTTTTTATTTTGGATCATTTCGGTTGTTGTTTTTCGTAATTTAGTGTTTGTTATTTTTTGTAATTTAGTCTTTTTTATTTTTGTAATTAGATACTTTGTAATTTTAGGATTTTGTTAATGTGTAGTTTAGTTTAATTTAATTGGTAGTTAGTTTAATTTTAGATGAATAATTATATTAGTTTAATCGTTAGTTTTTAATTTGACAGGTAAGTTTTAATTTAATTTAAGATAGGGACATTGTAATTTTAATCTAAAGTTAGGGGGGCATTAGGTTTAGGGGTTACTAGTTTAATTTACTTTATTGCAATGTGGGGGCTTTTAGTTTAGGGGTTAATAGCTTATTTTAATATATTTTGTCGTGGGGGCTTGCGGTTTAGTGGTTAATAGGCTTATTATAGTGGCGGCGGTGTAGGGCTTAATAGCTTAAAGTGATGGTAAACTCACTTAAGTTAATTTACATAGTATGAAAGCACTTTTAAATATATGCATATTGATGCTTGTATTTCTGTTACACACACACTATATCTATTCTTATACCCATTTTTATGCGCCTCTGTTCCCTGCTTCTATACTGCCTCCGTATCTGAAATTCTTATGCTTCAGTTTGACAGGCAGCTATTGCATCCAATAGGAGCTGCACCATACACCCTATGTTACATACTGCCAGCAAGCTCCCGTGCTGGTAACTTCAAGCCAAATCTGTTTGAGGTAAAACTGCGCAAGTGCAGTTCGCTACGCTCTTTGCGCTGCTTACTCGCTACAAAGCAAACACATGTGCCGATGTTGTCCCTGCAGCAAACAGTGAATCTCTACGGTGAAGCAGTGTTTAAGCAGCGCAAAGAGCATAGTGAACTGCACTTGCGCAGTTCTACTTCAAGCAGATGCGGCTTCAAATTACCAGCACGGGAGCGTGTCAGCACGGGAGAATTTCAGATACGGAGGCAGTATAGAAGCAGGGAACAGAGGCGCATAAAAATGGGTATAACAATAGATATAGTGTGTGTGAAACAGGAATACTAGCATCAATATGCATATATTTAAAAGAGCTTTCATACTATATAAATTAACTTAAGTGAGTTTACCATCACTTTAAGTATAGTGAGGGTGGACGGCAGATTAGGGGTTAGTAATATTTAAATAGTGTTTCCGATGCGGGAGGGCGGCGGTTTAGGGGTTAATAACTTTGATAGTGGTGACGATGTTGGGGAGCTGTGGAATAGGGATTAATAATTATTTTTAGTGGCGGCGATGTCGGGAGCAGCAGATTAGGCGTTAATAACTTTAATATAGTGTTTGCGATGCGGGAGGGCCTCGGTTTAGGGGTTAATAGGTAGTTTATGGGTGTTTAGTGTACTTTGTAGCAGTTTAGTTACAGATTTGTAGCGTAAAACTCATAACTACTGCTTTTAGATGGCGGTACGGAACTTGTCGTTTTTTTAGCCAGAATGCAAAACTCGTAATGGCAGCGCTATGGGAATCCCATTAAAAAACGTCATTTTTAAGAGTGTGGTACTGACGTTGCATTACAGGCTAAAAGGTTTGCGGTACACCTATACCAGCAAGACTCGTAATGTCTGCATTGCTGATTTAACGCTGAAAATATCATATTTTCAGCGTTAAAAGACGAACGCACAGACTTGTAATCTAGCTGTTTGTTCTTTATTCATGAGAAAATTTTATTTTTATATCAATATCCATATATAGCAAAGGAGGATGGTAGAAGCACTCCTGGTAAATTGTAAAGGCCCAAAACCGGCCCGTGGTACCCCGGGTGCACTCCAAGTGTAATACAAATCAGCAAAGTAAGGGAGTCACTCACAGGGTCTTGTAGTTAAGAACAAAGTCTATATTGACGTTTCGGGGTTGCCCCCGTTTTCAAAATAGGCATTTTTTTAAACGGGGGCAACCTCGAAACGTCAATAAAGACTTTGTTCTTAACTACAAGACCCTGTGAGTGACTCCCTTACTTTGCTGATTTATATCCATATATATATATATATATATATATAATGATAAATATTTTATATATATATATATATATATATATATCCAAATGGTCGTAAAGCACTCACAGAAACATATTGTAATATCCAACAATTCATTTCTGCCTGCGGTGCGTGTCAATGTATCAATTACAGTCAGCCAAATAAGAAGGCACTCACTGGATCTTGAAATGCTTATCCTTTAATTTTATGTGACGCTTGGGGTTCCCCCTGTCCTCAGACAAAATTTATAATTACAACAGTGCACTTACCAACAGTTAAAGGGACACGGAACCCAATTTTTTCTTTTGTGATTCAGATAGAGCATGCATTTTTCAGCAACTTTCTAATTTACTCCTATTATCAAATTTTGTCATTCTCTTGGTATCTTTATTTAAAATGCAAGAATGTAAGTTTAGATGCCGGCCTATTTTTGGTGAACAACCTGGGTTGTTCTTGCTGATTGGTGGATAAATTCACCCACCAATAAACAAGTGCTGTCCAGAGCTCTGAATAAAAAAAATAGCTTAGCTGCCTTCTTTTTCAAATAAAGCTAACAAGAGAACGAAGAAAAATTGATAATAGAAAGTTGCTTCAAATTACATGCTCTATCTGAATCACAAAAGAAAAAGTGTGGGTTCAGTGTCCCTTTAAGGCAGCGTTCCGGAAGTCCCCGTGACCATGTGATCCAATAACACGTCATTGGTTGCTAATGGTAACCGGACCCTGCTCAGCAGACATCTAGTGAACATTAACAACAAAGTAATAAACAATTCAATTACAGAACTCTTTCTCATGTAACATAGCGGTTCAATTCAAGGATCCTGGAAGCAAATTGTGCCTTCGTGTTTCTTTTTAAACTTTTTAGTTATAAACTTAAGCACATATTTAGATACTTATATTATTGTGTATTAAATATAATACATACTAACTATATTTACTTCCAGCTACTACACTTTTTTTTATATAAACAGGATCTACTGTCTTCCTATCTTGGTTATTTCATATCTATGCTAAGTATATGCCTTGCTCCTATATTTTGCAGGATATATATATATATATATATATATATATATATATAGTTCAGTTTAGCAGGTGGAGAGCAGTGAGCACTCTCACTTCAAAAACAGCTTGCCAGGGTGCAAACAGGAGAAAACATCAATAAACAATGGCTTGCACTCACTGGTCTTTTCAAAAACGTGCCTTTAAGGCACGTTTTTGAAAAGACCAGCGAGTTCAAGCCATTGTTTTTTGATATATATATATATATATATATATATATATATATATATATATATATATATATATATATATATATATATATACTGTATATATCCTACAACTGTGTTGTATGCAGTCAAAGTATTCCATCTTCTATACATGTTGGGCTATTTCCTAATGCATTGTCCAACTTATGAAGTATTACATTTATATTGGCTATATCCAATCATTACTGCTGTTCATATTATTTCTACTCGTCTGTTGTATTCAAGGATTAGGTTCTCAGCTATTCCTCAGAGAGCAATTATAAAGCAGTCTGAACAGATATATGCTAAGTTGGTGAAACTAAAAAGAAAGGAGAAGGATTTAATACTTCATGGATTGTACCTTTAAGAATATCATAGAATTTTTTTTATTCTACGGGAGTTCAGAATCATAAATACTCCGACCATAGGCGGGAATAATCCCAATTTCTGTTTAAAATAGTGTAATAAACTGAAAAAAGTGCTCTTTGGATTTAATTCTTCTAGTAATTGAAGAAGTTACCACACTATTAGAATTAAAAAGAATTGAAATTAGACACTATGAGGATTTACATCTCAACAAATTGGAGATGGAAAAAGAACAACATTGGATTGCTAAACTGAAAGAGGAAATAGACAAATATGAATATAAATTAATTACATTAAAAAATTGTAAATTGGAGGATGTTATACCGTGTAAATAGACCTTGGAGGCAGAGGTATACCAGAACCAGACCACTTGGAACAGTGCACAGCTCTGGAAATAGTTCAGATTTAGATAAATCTAATCTGTCAACACTACCTATAACTTCCACCAGAAAGGGTATGACAACGCGGTCAAAAAACGAAGGGGACAGAGGAGCCATACCAAGCGGGGGGCTTTAAACAGACCTCCCTGACCACCCAGGAGGGAGCACATGATGAGGAGCTAGTCGTCAACTTAAGTAATCTTATGCTCTCATATGAAGAAAAAAATGTTCTGAACAAGGTCTTGTCATTCATTCCTACAACAAGGTCCAATGAATTTGATGTATATATATATATATATATACAGGGAGTGCAGAATTATTAGGCAAGTTGTATTTTTGAGGATTCATTTTATTATTGAACAACAACCATGTTCTCAATGAACCCAAAAAACTCATTAATATCAAAGCTGAATATTTTTGGAAGTAGTTTTTAGTTTGTTTTTAGTTATAGCTATTTTAGGGGGATATCTGTGTGTGCAGGTGACTATTACTGTGCATAATTATTAGGCAACTTAACAAAAAACAAATATATACCCATTTCAATTATTTATTTTTACCAGTGAAACCAATATAACATCTCAACATTCACAAATATACATTTCTGACATTCAAAAACAAAACAAAAACAAATTAGTGACCAATATAGCCACCTTTCTTTGCAAGGACACTCAAAAGCCTGCCATCCATGGATTCTGTCAGTGTTTTGATCTGTTCACCATCAACATTGCGTGCAGCAGCAACCACAGCCTCACAGACACTGTTCAGAGAGGTGTACTGTTTTCCCTCCTTGTAAATCTCACATTTGATGATGGACCACAGGTTCTCAATGGGGTTCAGATCAGGTGAACAAGGAGGCCATGTCATTAGATTTTCTTCTTTTATACCCTTTCTTGCCAGCCACGCTGTGGAGTACTTGGACGCGTGTGATGGAGCATTGTCCTGCATGAAAATCATGTTTTTCTTGAAGGATGCAGACTTCTTCCTGTACCACTGCTTGAAGAAGGTGTCTTCCAGAAACTGGCAGTAGGACTGGGAGTTGAGCTTGACTCCATCCTCAACCCAAAAAGGCCCCACAAGCTCATCTTTGATGATACCAGCCCAAACCAGTACTCCACCTCCACCTTGCTGGCGTCTGAGTCGGACTGGAGCTCTCTGCCCTTTACCAATCCAGCCACGGGCCCATCCATCTGGCCCATCAAGACTCACTCTCATTTCATCAGTCCATAAAACCTTAGAAAAATCAGTCTTGAGATATTTCTTGGCCCAGTCTTGACGTTTCAGCTTGTGTGTCTTGTTCAGTGGTGGTCGTCTTTCAGCCTTTCTTACCTTGGCCATGTCTCTGAGTATTGCACACCTTGTGCTTTTGGGCACTCCAGTGATGTTGCAGATCTGAAATATGGCCAAACTGGTGGCAAGTGGCATCTTCGCAGCTGCATGCTTGACTTTTCTCAGTTCATGGGCAGTTATTTTGCGCCTTGGTTTTTCCACACGCTTCTTGCGACCCTGTTGACTATTTTGAATGAAACGCTTGATTGTTCGATGATCACGCTTCAGAAGCTTTGCAATTTTAAGAGTGCTGCATCCCTCTGCAAGATATCTCACTATTTTTGACTTTTCTGAGCATGTCAAGTCCTTCTTTTGACCCATTTTGCCAAAGGAAAGGAAGTTGCCTAATAATTATGCACACCTGATATAGGGTGTTGATGTCATTAGACCACACCCCTTCTCATTACAGAGATACACATCACCTAATATGCTTAATTGGTAGTAGGCTTTCGAGCCTATACAGCTTGGAGTAAGACAACATGCATAAAGAAGATGATGTGGTCAAAATACTCATTTGCCTAATAATTCTGCACACAGTGTATATATATATATATATATATATATATATAAACAATGAGATTAAAGGAACACTTTAAAAATCAGAATGAACAATGAAAAGCGTTCAAGGGGAAGAGCACATTTGAAAAAAATGTAGCCACACCAGCAGATAACAGCAATTTTAGAAAGTTTGTTTACTCACAGGCTATGAGCAAAAAATGACAATATTTCAGGAATTACCCATTTAAGTTAACGTGGAGGAGGTTAGTTTTGATTTACTGGATGTGAAAATATATAATGGTCCTGGTAGACTTTAGTATGGATCTGTATAAGAAACCCTCTGACCGCAACTAAAATAGTGCTCATTCATCCCCTTTGATTAAATCCCTACCTAAGAGTCAGCTTCTCAGGGTTAGAAGGATAGTCTCAGATGAAATTAAAGCTCCAATAAGATGAAGGGAGATGGGTGAACAGTTTATAACTAGGGGCTATCCAGAATCACTAGTGGAGGACAGTATTAATTAAGTGTCCAAACTTAAAGGGACACTGTACCCAAAATTTTTCTTTCATGATTCAGATTGAGCATGAAATTTTAAGCAACTTTCTAATTTACTCCTATTATCAAATTTTCTTCATTCTCTTGGTATCTTTATTTGAAATGCAAGAATGTAAGTTTAGATGCCGGCCCATTTTTGGTGAACAACCTGGGTTGTCCTTGCTGATTGGTAGATAAATTCATCCACCAATAAAAAAGTGCTGTCCAGAGTACTGAAACAAAAAAAAAGCTTAGATGCCTTCTTTTTCAAATAATGATAGCAAGAGAATTAAGAAAAATTGATAATAGGAGTAAATTAGAAAGTTGCTTAAAATTGCATGCTCTTTCTGAATTACAAAAGAAAAAATTTGGGTTCAGTGTCCCTTTAAAAGGAGTGAAATACTCAAAACAGCTAAAAGAAATAGACAACAGGGTGAGAGGATTTTGTTTATAACACAATTGAGTAGTCAGAGTAAAATGGTTTAAAAAATCAGAAGGAATCACTAATATTTAGTAAAACAATGTAATCCAGATATTAAAGCTTTCCAAAAAAAACATGATTGCTTTAAAATGAGTACCATATATAAGAGATAACCTTATAAGGGCAGATATTGACCCTATTAAAAAAGAGAAAATAGGTTATATCACTAGGAAAAATCTAGGAAGTTATCCATGTTTGGGTTGTGTGAATTGTAGTAGCATAATAAAGGGATCCTATATTTTGCACCCCATGTCAGGTAGGAAGTATACATTAATGATTTTTACACTTGTAATACAGATTTTGTGATCTACTCCATTAAATGCCTATGTGGAAATATATATATATATATATAATGTGGGAATAGGGGAAACCATTTGCAGGGTGCGTGACTGCATAGTTGAGCATAGAGCTAGCATACGATCAAAAGATATGGAAGCCCCTGTATTGCATCATTTTACACTAACTGGCCACTCTGTATCTCAAATGCACTTTCAAATACTGGAACAAGTTAGATTACCTAGACAGGGAGGTAATAGGGAGCTATTATTAAAAAAGAGAGAAAAATTTTGGATCTTCCATCTTAACTCCTTAGTACCTATTGACATGAATTAAAGAAATTAATTGGTCTCTTTTCTTCTAAAAATAGATACCTTGTTCTAAAAAGGGTCTTGCAGATTTAGGGGCACCGCACACTTTTTTGGCCTTACTGCAAATCAACTTACGCAAATTGCGTATAGTCTTTTTTTCTACGGGACTTCCATACCGCCGGTATTAAGAGCTTGTCCTGGGAGGCCAAAAAGTGAGCGGTACACCCTATCCCGTCAAGATTCGTACCGCATTCTAAAGTCAGTAGTTATGAGTTTTACACTACAAAGCTGTAGCATAAAACTCATAACTAAAGTGCTAAAAAGTACACTAACACACATAAACTACCTATTAACCCCTAAACTGATGCCCTCCCGGATCGCAAACACTAAAATTTAATTATTAACCCCTAATCTGCCGCTCCGGACATCACCGCCACTATAATAAACATATTAACCTCTAACCCGCCGCACTCCCGCCTCGCAAACATTATTTAAATATTATTAACCCCAATCTGCTGTCCCTAACATCGCCACCACCTACCTACATTTATTAACCCCTAATCTGCCGCATCCAATGTCGCCACCACTATATTAAATTTATTAACCCCTAAATCTAAGTCTAACCCTAACCCTAACACCCCCTAACTTAAATATAATTAAAATAAATATAAATAAAACCTACAATTATTACCTAAATTATTCCTATTTAAAACTAAATACTTGTAAAATAAACCCTAAGCTAGCTACAATATAACTAATAGTTACATTTTATCTATTTTTCGCCTAGATTTAGAGTTCTGCGTTAGCCGTCAAAACCAGCGTTAGGGGGTCCTAACGCTGGTTTTGGCCTACCGCTGGTATTTAGAGTCTTGTAGGTAAGGGTCTAACGCTCACTTTCCAGCCGCAACTTTTCCATACCGCAGATCCCTTTACGTCTATCTTTTCAATGGGATCTTTCTAACGCCGGTATTTAGAGTCTTGACTGAAGTGAGCGTTAGAAATCTAACGACAAGACTCCAGCCGCAGAAAAAAAGTCAGGAGTTAAGAGCTTTCTGGGCTAACGCCGGTTCATAAAGCTCTTAACTACTGTGCTCTAAAGTACACTAACACCCATAAACTACCTATGTACCCCTAAACCGAGGCCCCCCACATCGCCGCCACTCTATTAAATTTTTTTAACCCCTGTTCTGCCGACCGCACACCTCCGCAACCTACATTATCCCTATGTACCCCTAATCTGCTGCCCCTAACATCGCCGACCCCTACATAATATTTATTACCCCCTAATCTGCCACCCCCCAACGTCGCCGCTACCTACCTACAATTATTAACCCCTAATCTGCTGACCGGACCTCACCGCTACTATAATAAATGTATTAACCCCTAATCCACCTCACTCCCGCCTCAAAAACCCTATAATAAATAGTATTAACCCCTAATCTGCCGACCGGACCTCGCCGCTACTCTAATAAATGTATTAACTCCTAAAGCTAAGTCTAACCCTAACCCTAGCACCCCCCCTAAGTTAAATATAATTTAAATCTAACGAAATAAAATAAATCTTATTAAATAAATTATTCCTATTTAAATCTAAATACTTACCTGTAAAATAAACCCTAATATAGCTACAATATAAATAATAATTATATTGTAGCTATTTTAGGATTAATATTTATTTTACAGGCAACTTTGTATTTATTTTAACCAGGTACAATAGCTATTAAATAGTTAATAACTATTTAATAGTTACCTAGTTAAAATAATTACAAAATTATCTGTAAAATAAATCCTAACCTAAGTTACACTTAAACCTAACACTACACTATCAATAAATTAATTAAATAAACTATCTACAATTATCTACAATTAAATCAACTAAACTAAATTATAAAAACAAACAAACACTAAATTACAAAAAAAAACAAACACTAAATTACAAAAAATAAAAAAAGATTACAAGAATTTTTAACTAATTACACCTACTCTAAGCCCCCTAAAAAAATAACAAAGCCCCCCAAAATAAAAAAATGCCCTACCCTATTCTAAAATAAATATTTTACAGCTCTTTTACCTTACCAGCCCTTAAAAGGGCCTTTTGCGGGGCATGCCCCAAAGAATTCTGCTCTTTTGCCTGTAAAAAAACATACAATACCCACCACCCACATACCCCTAATCTAACCCAAACCCCCCTTAAAAAACCTAACACTAAGCCCCTGAAGATCTTCCTACCTTGTCTTCACCACGCCGGGTATCACCGATCCATCCAGAAGAGGGTCCGAAGTCTTCATCCTATCCGGCAAGAAGAGGTCCAGAAGAGGCTCCGAAGTCTTCATCCAATCCGACAAGAAGAGGAGATCCGGACCGGCAAACATCTTCATCCAAGCGGCATCTTCTATCTTCTTCCATCCGGCGCGGAGCGGGACCATCTTGAAGCAGCCGACGCGGATCCATCCTCTTCTAACGACGTAATAAGTCCGAATGAAGGTTCCTTTAAATGACGTCATCCAAGATGGCGTCCCTCGAATTCCGATTGGCTGATAGGATTCTATCAGCCAATCGGAATTAAGGTAGGAAAAATCTGATTGGCTGATTGAATCAGCCAATCAGATTGAGCTTGCATTCTATTGGCTGTTCCGATCAGCCAATAGAATGCGAGCTCAATCCGATTGGCTGATTGGATCAGCGAATCAGATTGAGCTTGCATTCTATTGGCTGTTCCGATCAGCCAATAGAATGCGAGCTCAATCTGATTGGCTGATTGGATCAGCCAATCGGATTGAACTTGAATCTGATTGGTTGATTCAATCAGCCAATCAGATTTTTCCTACCTTAATTCCGATTGGCTGATAGAATCCTATCAGCCAATCGGAATTCGAGGGACGCCATCTTGGATGATGTCATTTAAAGGAACCTTCATTCGGACTTAGGACGTCGTTAGAAGAGGATGGATCCGCGTCGGCTGCTTCAAGATGGTCCCGCTCCGCGCCGGATGGAAGAAGATAGAAGATGCCGCCTGGATGAAGATGTCTACTGGTCCGGATGCCCTCTTCTTGCCGGATAGGATGAAGACTTCGGACCCTCTTCTGGACCTCTTCTTGCCGGATAGGATGAAGACTTCGGACCCTCTTCTGGACGGATCAGTGATACCCGGCGTGGTGAAGATAAGGTAGGAAGATCTTCAGGGGCTTAGTGTTAGGTTTTATAAGGGGGGTTAGGGTTAGATTAGGGGTATGTGGGTGGTGGGTTGTAATGTTGGGGGGGGTATTGTATGTTTTTTTACAGGCAAAAGAGCAGAATTATTTGGGGCATGCCCCGCAAAAGGCCCTTTTAAGGGCTGGTAAGGTAAAAGAGCTGTAAAATATTTATTTTAGAATAGGGTAGGGCATTTTTTTATTTTAGGGAGCTTTGTTATTTTTTTAGGGGGCTTAGAGTAGGTGTAATTAGTTTAAAATTCTTGTAATCTTTTTTTATTTTTTGTAATTTAGTGTGTTTTTTTTGTAATTTAGTTTAGTTGATTTAATTGTAGATAATTGTAGATAGTTTATTTAATTAATTTATTGATAGTGTAGTGTTAGGTTTAATTGTAACTTAGGTTAGGATTTATTTTACAGGTAATTTTGTAATTATTTTAACTAGGTAACTATTAAATAGTTATTAACTATTTAATAGCTATTATACCTGGTTAAAATAAATACAAATTTGCCTGTAAAATAAATATTAATCCTAAAATAGCTACAATTTAATTATTATTTATATTGTAGCTATATTAGGGTTTATTTTACAGGTAAGTATTTAGCTTTAAATAGGATTAATTTATTTAATAAGAATTATTTTATTTCGTTAGAATAAAATTATATTTAATTTAGGGGGGTGTTAGTGTTAGGGTTAGACTTAGCTTTAGGGGTTAATACATTTATTAGAGTAGCTGTGAGGTTAATAATTGTAGGTAGATGGCGGCGGCGACATTGGGGGCGGCAGATTAGGGGTTAATAAATATAATATAGGGGTCTGCGGTGTTAGGGGCAGCAGATTAGGGGTACATAGGGATAACGTAGGTTGCGGTGGTGTACGGAGCGGCAGATTAGGGGTTAAAAATAATATGCAGGGGTCAGCGATAGCGGGGTCGGCAGATTAGGGTTTAATAAGTGTAAGGTTAGGGGTGTTTAGACTCGGTGTACATGTTAGGGTGTTAGGTGCAGACTTAGGTAGTGTTTCCCCATAGGAAACAATGTAGCTTCGTTAGGAGCTGAACGCTGCTTTTTTGCAGGTGTTAGGTTTTTTTCAGCTTAAACTGCCCCATTGTTTCCTATGGGGAAATCGTGCACGAGCACGTTTTTGAAGCTGGCCGCGTCCGTAAGCAACGCTGGTATTTAGAGTTGAAGTGGTGGTAAATATGCCTGTACGCTCTCT
This sequence comes from Bombina bombina, assembly GCF_027579735.1. NCBI lineage: Eukaryota > Metazoa > Chordata > Amphibia > Anura > Bombinatoridae > Bombina > Bombina bombina. The sequence goes on from NC_069500.1 coordinate 917,404,146, forward strand.
TTTTGGAGCCTAACGCTGCCCTTCAGAGAACTCTAAATACCAACGTTGTTTAAAAGGTGCGGGGGAAAAAAAAACATGCGTAGCTAACGCATCCCTTTGGCCGCAAAACTCTAAATCTAGGCGTTTGGTTTTATTTTTATTTTACAGGCAAGTTTGTATTTATTTTAACTAGGTAGAATAGTTACTAAATAGTTATTAACTATTTAATAACTACCTAGCTAAAATAAATACAAATTGACCTGTAAAATTAAACCTAACCTGTCTTACACTAACGCTGCAATTAAATAAATTCCCTAAATTAAATACAATTAACTAAATTCCAAAAACAATTAGCTAAATTACAACAAAACCCCCCCCCCCACTAAATTACAGAAAATAAAAAACAAATTACAAGATCTTTAAACTAATTACACCTAATCTAATAGCCATATCAAAATAAAAAAAGCCCACCCAAAATAAAAAAACCCTAAACTAAACTACCAATAGCCCTTAAAAGGGCTTTTGTGGGGCATTGCCCCAAAGAAATCAGCTCTTTTACCTGTAAAAAAAATACAAACACCCCCCCAACAAAACACCCCCCCCAACAGTAAAATCCACCACCCACACAACCAACCCCCCAAATAAAACCCTAACTAAAAAAACCTAAGCTCCCCATTGCCCTGAAAAGGGCATTTGGATGGGCATTGCCTTTACAAGGGCATTTAGCTCTATTGCAGCCCAAAGCCCTAATTTAAAAATAAAACCCGAATATATCCTGAAGGATTTTGAACGGATGCCAAAGAGTGAACATTATAAAAAGTCTAATCTTAACATAAAAGAAAAAATGGCCCTTAAAAATTTGAAAAATAACTGGTGATACGCCAGGCTGATAAGGGTGGTGGGATTATACTACAGGATTTTTCAGATTATTTGGTAGAAGCATATAAAATACTTGGCTTTAATAACTATTATAAAAAATTGGCCTCAGCTCCAACAGATATTTAAAAACATAGATGGGGATTATAAATTTTGGTTTTCAAGAATGGATCATTTCTAAATCAGAAAAAAATTACCTAGTCCCTGTAAAACCTAATTGTGCCTTTTACTACGATCTCCCGAAAAGCCACAGACACCCAGGGCCAGTGTCCCCATTGGAGACCCATTATTGCGGGGATTGGTTGTTTTACGGACAATTTGGCAGCCTATGTGGATTATTTTTTACAGAAATAAGTACAGTACTCGCATTGGATTCACACATTAAAGACTCTCCTGATTTACTTATGAAAATGGATGGTTATGTCATACAGGAGGATTACCTGTGGATCTCATGTGACGTACATGTTTTGTACTCGAATATTCCATATGGATTAGGTTTAAAAGCTATCTCTGAATATCTTGCTGGGGATATGTATATACCTGAATTGCAGAAAGAATTGATCTTACAGCTAATTGCTTTTATATTGCAGCACAATTATTTTGTGTTCCAAGATGATTTTTATCTACAGATGAGAGGTACTGCCATGGGGAACAGGTTCGCTCAGTTTTGCCAATTTATTTATGGGCCTATTTGAACATATTTACATCTATGGGTTGGCATTCCGGTCGAACCTGGTCTACTATGGCAGGTATATAGACAATCTGTTGTTCTTATGGAAGGGGGACAAATGCTCTGCACATTCATTTGTGGAACATCTAAACTCCAATGATATAGGGCTAAGCTTCTCTAGTAACGTGGAGAGAGAATCTATAGTTTTTTTAGATCTGTGTTTATCATTATCTGTTGAGAACAATCCACAACTCATTTTAAGACCGTTTATTGCAATAGCTACTTAAAGGGACACTGAACCCAAATTTTTTCTTTCGTGATTCAAATAGAGCATGAAATTGTAAGCAACTTTTTATTTTACTCCTATTATCAAATTTTCTTCATTCCTTTGGTATCTTTATTTGAAATGCAAGAATGTAAGTTTAGATGCCGGCCCATGTTTGGTGAACAACCTGGGTTGTCCTTGCTGATTGGTGGATACATTCATCCACCAATAAAAAAAGTGCTAATCAGAGTTCTAAACCAAAAAAAAAGCTTAGATGCCTTCTTTTTCAAATAAAGATACCAAGAGAACGAAGAAAAAATGATAATAGGAGTAAATTAGAATGTTGCTTAAAATTGCATGCTCTATCTGAATCACGAAAGAAAAAATTTGGGTTCAGTGTCCCTTTAAACTACAAAAGCAATCACTTCACTTCTTGGAAGAATAATGTCCCTTACGGACAATTTAAAAGGATATGTAGGAATTGTAGCCTACTAGAAAATTATGAATCCTAAAGTACGGTTCTTAAAGAAAGATTTATAGAAAAAGGTTAACCCAGATAAATTATTGAAGCTGGATATGAGCGTGCAAAAAACGATAACAGACAGTTATATTTTCTGCCCAATAAAATTAGGAAACCCAATTGGAATCATCAAGAAGGGCCAATGTTCATTACTCAATATAATGTAAACCACATGAAAATAAAAAATATATATTTTTTTAAAATATTGTGGTTTGTTACTTAGGGATCCAATATTGGGCAAATCCTTGAACTCTACACCAAGATGTGTCTTTAGACGGGCACCTACCTTGAAAAATCCCTTAGCCCCTAGCAAAACTATTGTAAATAAAGACAAAAACAATAACAAAAAAGATTAATGATACAACATTGGTATCCAGTGGATTAATTGCCACTAAGGGTATCTTTAAGTGGCACATAAGAAACTGCAATATGTGTAAATATATCAGCCATGGTTGCAATCAATTTTCTTCACATACCACTAAAAAAACATTCTATTTCTCAACACCTCACATGCACTAGCACTTTTGTAGTTTATCTTTTAACGTGTAAACTTTGTGGGATTCAATATGTGGGTCGTACCTGCAGATTGATTAGGAATAGTTGGAACGAACACTACAGAAACATGAAGAGCAACTTTAATTTTCATAGTGTACCTAAACACTGTCATATGACCCACAATGGCAATTTGAATATTTACTCTATTTGTCCGATAGAGACTATTCCACAATCTTATCTATACAACAGATACAATAGGTTGAGACAAAGGGAGACATATTGGATCTACAAGCTGAAAACCCTGTTTCCCTTTGGACCATGAATATGGATCTAGCCGCTTTTTGATTTGATTGATTTTTTTCTACACTATTTATCTTCTATATCACATATTTATTGTAGTTTAGGTATTTGATATAAGATTATACTACACCAGTTTTTAGCCACATCTTTTAGCTCTATTAGATTTAAACTATTAGGACGAATCTTTTTGATTATTCTGTTTGACCTGAATATTTACTTAATTTTAATTTTATAAACTTTATATTAGCACGGATTATTTGTAGATAATTTTCTTTGTTTTATGCACTCTACTCATACACCCTTTAGGTCTTCACATATGTCATTATTACATATTTCTCTATTACTTTTCACTACACTTCTATGTCTCTTGAGCTGAGTTGATTGTAGACCGGCTCTTGTAATGTTATGTATTTATCCACAATTAATTGCAAGCACATGCACACACACACACACACACACACACACATATATATATATATATATATATATATATATATATATATATATATATATATATATATATATATATATATATATATAGTTGTTATGCATATCCACATACATTTATTATTTAATCTTATTTATTAACCTTATATCAGACACTCTCCATTAATATTTTTAAGATATTCTTAAAACCTCCTCTTTTTATCTTTAGTAAGTTACACATATTATATTTGATTTTATTTCTGCCCATGTTCTGATATTATCTTATATCTTCTTTGAGCCTTTCTTTTTACTTGCACTTTTTGATCTCCCTTTATGTATATACATACTATCTCTAGTATCATTGTTTTTCTATATTTTATCCCTACTCTCTGTCATCGGTTTTTAAATACGGCAGGTCTGAATGTCTAGACCTGAACGTGCATTCTTTGCATGGGTTATCTCGTAAAACTAGCGGCTAGATTTAGAGTTGGGCGGTAGCCGTCAAAACCAGCGTTAGAGGCTCCTAACGCTGGTTTTTACCGCCCGCTGGTATTTGGAGTCAATAAGGAAAGGGTCTAACGCTCACTTTGCAGCTGCGACTTTTCCATACCGCAGATCCCCCTACGCCATTTGCGTATCCTATCTTTTCAATGGGATCTTTCTAACGCCGGTATTTAGAGTCGTGGCTGAAGTGAGCGTTAGAAATCTAACGACAAAACTCCAGCCGCAGAAAAAAGTCAGTAGTTAAGAGCTTTCTGGGCTAACGCCGGTTTATAAAGCTCTTAACTACTGTGCTCTAAAGTACACTAACACCCATAAACTAACTATGTACCCCTAAACCGAGGCCCCCCCCCCACATCGCCGCCACTCTATTAAAATTTTTTAACCCCTAATCTGCCGCTCCGTACACCGCCGCCAGCTACGTTATCCCTATGTACCCCTAATCTGCTGCCCCTAACATCGCCGACCCCTATATTATATTTATTAACCCCTAATCTGCCGCCCCCGCTATCACTGACACCTGCATATTTTCTATCAACGGCATCTTCAATCTTCTTTCTTCCGGATCCATGTTCATCCCGCCGACGCGGAACATCCATCTTCACTGACGACTTCCCGACGAATGACGGTTCCTTTAAGGGACGTCATCCAAGATGGCGTCCCTCGAATTCCGATTGGCTGATAGGATTCTATCAGCCAATTGGAATTAAGGTAGGAAAATTCTGATTGGCTGATGGAATTCCAGGGACGCCATCTTGGATGACGTCCCTTAAAGGAACCGTCATTCGTCAGGAAGTCGTCGGTGAAGATGGATGTTCCGCGTCGGCGGGATGAACATGGATCCGGAAGAAAGAAGATTGAAGATGCCGTTGATAGAAGACTTCAGCCGGATCATGGACCTCTTCAGCTCCCGCTTGGATGAAGACTTCAGTCGGATCATGGACATCTTCAGCCCCCCGCTTGGGCTTGGATCAAGACATTGGAGGAGCTCTTCTGGATCGATCGGTGAACCCGGCATGGTGAAGATAAGTTAGGAAGATCTTCAGGGGCTTAGTGTTAGGTTTATTTAAGGGGGATTTGGGTTAGATTAGGGGTATGTGGGTGGTGGGTTGTAATGTTGGGGGGGGTATTGTATGTTTTTTTTTACAGGCAAAAGAGCTGAATTCTTTGGGGCATGCCCCGCAAAGGGCCCTTTTCAGGGCTGGTAAGGTAAAAGAGCTTTGAACTTTTTAAATTTAGAATAGGGTAGGGCATTTTTTTATTTTGGGGGGCTTTGTTATTTTATTAGGGGGCTTAGAGTAGGTGTAATTAGTTTAAAATTGTTGTAATATTTTTCTAATGTTTGTAAATATTTTTTTATTTTTTGTAACTTAGTTCTTTTTTATTTTTTGTACTTTAGTTAGTTTATTTCATTGTATTTATTTGTAGGTATTGTATTTAATTAATTTATTGATAGTGTGGTGTTAGGTTTAATTGTAGATAATTGTAGGTATTGTATTTAATTAATTTATTGATAGTGGAGTGTTAGGTTTAATTGTAACTTAGGTTAGGATTTATTTTACAGGTAATTTTGTAATTATTTTAACTAGGTAGCTATTAAATAGTTATTAACTATTTAATAGCTATTGTAGCTGGTTAATATAATTACAAAGTTAATAAAGACTTTTTATACTTTTATACACTTGCTATTGTGTGTATTTTTTTTTCACCTCCTGTGATAAATTATATCGTTGATCCTGGTTCCTGTTGAGGATTGCTGTTTTAAGTCTACTGGGCGACGTTTTGGCTCCAGTTTGCTGAGATTGCACCTGCAGGTGCCCACCATCTTGTAAGTGCAAGCAATTGGTATTATTTTCCCCTTGTCTTGATGATATTGGGCCATGTCGTGTTGCTTTTTCCTTTATCCATAGGCACATATACATTGGAGTGTCAGAGGATTCCTGACTGTCTCTGCGCTTTGGATACAGTGTGCTGAACCACTGAGAAGTGTCAGTCTGCTCTACTAGCACCAGTGGGGTGCTTTATGTTTGTGAGTATTCACATTCTCATATTGCTGCTCATTTTACCTGTACTGGCGATATTAGGCCATGGTGGCGCCTCTGTTTTTTATTCTTTTTTATAATTACAAAGTTGCCTGTAAAATAAATATTAATCCTAAAATAGCTACAATATAATTATAATTTATATTGTAGCTATATTAGGGTTTATTTTACAGGTAAGTATTTAGCTTTAAATAGGAATAATTTATTTAATAATAGTTAGATTTAAATTATATTTAAGTTAGGGGGGTGTTAGGGTTAGAGTTAGACTTAGCTTTAGGGGTTAATACATTTATTATAGTAGCGGTGAGATCCGGTCGGCAGATTAGGGGTTAATTATTGTAGGTAGGTGGAGGCGACGTTGTGGGCGGCAGATTAGGGGTTAATAAATATAATATAGGGGTCGGCAGTGTTAGGGGCAGCAGATTAGGGGTACATAGGTATAATGTAGGTTGCGGCGGGGTACGGAGCGGCAGATTAGGGGTTAATAATAATATGCAGGTGTCAGCGATAGCGGGGGCGGCATATTAGGGGTTAATAAATATAACATAGTGGTTGGCGATGTTAGGGGCAGCAGATTAGGGGTACATAGGGATAACGTAGCTGGCGGTGGTGTACGGAGCGGCAGATTAGGGGTTAATAATAATATGCAGGGGTCAGCGATAGCGGGGGCGGCAGATTAGGGGTTAATAAGTGTAAGGTTAGGGGTGTTTAGACTCGGGGTACATGTTAGGGTGTTAGGTGCAGACTTAGGAAGTGTTTCCCCATAGGAAACAATGTAGCTGCGTTAGGAGCTGAACGCTGCTTTTTTGCAGGTGTTAGGTTTTTTTCAGCTCAAACAGCCCCATTGTTTCCTATGGGGGAATCGTGCACGAACACGTTTTTGAAGCTGGCCGCGTCCGTAAGCAACGCTGGTATCTAGAGTTGCAGTGGCGGTAAATATGCTCTACGCTCCCTTTTTGGAGCCTAACGCAGCCCTTTTGTGAACTCTAAACACCAGCGGTATTTAAAAGGTGCGGGAGAAAAAAAGCCAGCGTAGCTAACGCACCCCTTTGGCCGCAGAACTCTAAATCTAGCCGTAGGTTTTTATACTATTCTTTTGATCTGGGAATCCTTTTCTGACCCTATATCGGGTGAGATTAGAACCATCAGTGCTTGTTAACATACATTACAGGTAGATTTAATTTCTCCCGGTTTACATGATTAATTTTGTAATACTTTTTACTATTAAAGGGACACTGAAGCCAATTTTTTTCTTTCATGATTAAGATAGAGCATGCAATTTTAAGCAACTTTCTAATTTACTCCTAATATCAATTTTTTTTTTATTTGAAAAGCAAGAATGTAAGTTTAAAAGCCGGCCTATTTTTGGTTCACAACCTGGGTTGTCCTTGATGATTGGACAGCACCAATAACAATAAACAAGTGCAGTCCAGGATTTTGAGCCAAAAATTGTCTGTCTCCTTAGCTTAGATGCCTTCTTTTTCAAATAAGGAGTAAATTAGAAAGTTGCTTAAAATTGCATGCTCTTTCTGAATCATGAAAGAAAAAATTTGGGTTTAGTATCCCTTTAAGTTTACAATACGGCGCCCTTTTGAGACTAATCAAGCCCCCTTAAAAAGATAGTTTATTGGTTAGTTATACCTTTGACGTCAGAATAGGTGTGCAATCCCTGCACCTTGTGATTAGTTATGATATCAGAATGGGTGTGTTATCCAGCACACCACTCAATTGGTTATGTTTTAAATTTAGCAGCTGATTGTTTGTATAGCCTGAGGAAGCAGTGCTGTGACACTGAGAAAACGCGTTGCTGTATGGTTTTAACTGTGTTTTAATAAAACCTTTTAACCCTATCTTGCTGCTACGTAATTCCTGTTTGGATACAGTACCAGAGAAGTCCTCCTGTGATCCATTGGTCACCCTTGATATTGGCTTTCCTTCGTTCCCTGGGATCGTTAGAAAAGGATTGCTCCTGCTGTGGTGCTGTTTGTGAGTCTGCTGGACGACTCAGAGGATCCGGCCTGTCTGTTGAGCATGTTATAGTGCTTTTCCACATGTGAGTAGATCTAATCTACCCCCTCACCCTCGCTGCTTGTTTTTCTACTGATCGTATACCATGAGGCACATTCTACTTTTTGTATTTTAGACCTGCTGTACACACACACACACACACACTGCTGAGAGACGCTGCCAACTCCTACTGTACACTCACACACTGCTGAAGATGCTGCCAACACCTACTGTACACTCACACACTGCTGAGAGACGCTGCCAACTCCTACTGTACACTCACACACTGCTGAAGATGCTGCCAACACCTACTGTACACTCACACACTGCTGAGAGACGCTGCCAACTCCTACTGTACTGTACACTCACACTCATATGCACCCACACCACACATACACACACTCATATGCACCCACACCACACATACACACACTCATAAGCAAGCACGCACGCACGCACACAGTACACCACATACATATAAAGGTAATTTACCCTTGCTTGTTTTTCTATTGATCTATACCATGAGACACATTCTACTTTTTGTATTTTAGACTAAACCCAAATTTTTCTTTCATGATTCAGATAGAGCAGGCAATTTTAAGCAACTTTCTAATTTACTCCCATTATCAAATTTTCTTCGTTCTCTTGCTATCTTTATTTAAAAAGCAGGAGTATGATGCATAGGAGCCGGCCCATTTCTGGTCGAGAACATAGGTTATGCTTGCTTATTGGTGGGTAAATGTCAGCCTCCAATAAGCACATGAACATAAAATGGGCTGCCTGCTATGATTTACATTTCTGCTTTTAAAGATAGCAAGCGAATGAAGAAAAATTGATAATAGGAGTAAATTAAAAAGTTGCTTAAAATGTCATGCTCTATCTGAATCATGAAAGAATTTTTCTTTTGGGTTCAGTGTCCCTTTAACCCATTTCATCCAAAAAACACGTTATGAACTACAGGGATTAGAAGTTGCTTAAAGATACTTTCATATTGTAACCTCCATGCTGTATGTATTAAGATACTGTCAATCTTACCATTTGATTCTAACCTTTGTATTTGCATAGCTTAATGTTGTTGTTTTTGATCAACATTGAACTGAGAGAGTCTGTTACTTTTGATTGCCCAGTAAAAAAAAGTGGACAACAATATTGTATGATGTGCTGTCTGATGTGGGCACATAACAGAGGAGCTGCAAGCAATGAAGCCTTATCTGAGGTTAGACGTAAGCATGTGTCTTTCAGGTGCTGCAGGGCTATGGGGTTTGACCACATTCCCCCAATCACCCACTGGTGAGCCAGTACTTTTGTGAACTATTTGACCTTATGTTTTGTCACAAAATAATCTGAGATTATTAGTGACTATATACTCAAAAATAAAAGCCTCCATATTGCTGTTAGTATTTTGCCCTTGGGAGCTGAGACAAAGTATTATGCAGCAGCATCCAGATTTCCCACGATACACATGCCTGGTATGTAAAACCTTAAAAATAATTTATGCTTACCTGATAAATCACTTTCTTTCATACAGGTGTTGACAGTTCATGATCCATTACTCCTGGGAATAACTCTTCCCTACCACTAGGAGGAGGCAGATCCCCAAACCCCCAAGAACTCTATAAAACCCCTCCAACCTCACCAGTACCTCAGTCTCGTCTTTGCCTCCACTGGAGGTGGTTGAAGAATGAAGATGTGCATTTGGTTTTTCAGTGAGTGGGGTTCTCAGATCGAGTTGAGGACCGTTTCCCCAGTACAGTGTTTGAGTGATGTATTTGGAGTATCTAAAGTGACATATTTCAAAAGTGGGGATTTCGTCACAAGTCTTTCAATGGTCTGAGTGATAGTGTTCATACTTTTTGGCACCCTTTTCTATTATAATATATATTAAGTTTGATGCTTGCATCCCTTTACAAATGTGCTGTCTGGATGCAAGATATACTTGTCTTGTTTTACTGACTTTTAAAGTGTTTTTTTTTTTCATAAGGGGTGTCTCCCTTTCTTCAAGAACACTTTTAATGGGGATATTATCCTTTAGCATGTATTTATAAAGCCGTCAACCGCAAAAACGCTGGAATTCCGCTGTGTATTTGTGGCGAGCCTGATTCGCCTTAGTTATCAAACCCTACAAACCGTCAAAAGTAGAATTTAGTGACGTAACATACAATCCGCCAGACTCAGTCCGACACAGATTGATGCTTACTTCACTACAGATGTTCCGAACGCAAGTTCGGCACAATCTGACTACTTTTGGAAGTTATCAAATTCCTACCAGGTACGCTCGGCACTATTCCGGCCCAGCGTACCTGGTTTTCAATCCGCCGCCCTGGAGGCCACGGATACCATAGGAATCAATGGGAGTCGGAAAGCAGCGAAAGCTTATGTTCGCTGCTGCCCGATATCCCATTGATTCCTATGGTAATGTCTACACCTAACACCCTAACATGTACCCCAAGTCTAAACACCCCTAATCTGCCCCCCCTACACCGCCACCACCTACATTATACTTATTAACCCCTAAACCGCCGCTCCCAGACCCCGCCACAACTAAATAAAGTGTTTAACCCCTAAACCACCACTCCCGGAGCCCACCGCCACCTACCTTATACTTATTAACCCCTAATCTGCCCCCCCCACATTATATTTATTAACTCCTAATCTGCCCCCCTACACCGCCGCCACTATATTAAATGTATTAACCCCTAAACCTAAGTCTAACACTAACCCTAACACCCACTAACTTAAATTTAATTTAAATAAATCGAAATAAATTATTCCTATTTAAAACTAAATTCTTACCTATAAAATAAACCTTAAGATAGCTACAATATAACTTATAGTTACATTGTAGCTATTTTAGGATTTATTTTTATTTTACAGGCAACTTTGTATTTATTTTAACTAGGTAGAATAGTTATTAAATGGGTTCCGGGAGCGGCGGTTTAGGGGTTAATAACTTTAGTTTGGTGCGGCGGTATAGGGGTAAAACAGTTAGGCCTAGATTTAGAGTTCGGCGTTAGCCGTGAAAACCAGCGTTAGAGGCTCCTAACGCTGGTTTCTTACGCACTCCGGTATTTAGAGTTTATTTACCGCGACTCAAAATACACCTAACGCTCAACTTTCTACCGCCACCTCAGACCCAGTAGTAAACATATACCGACAAAAAAAACATCCACGAATCACAAAACAAATATTACACAAAGTACACTTACACTCATACAAACACTACACTATCTTTATTTTTCATATTTATTTTGTTTTCGTTAAAATACAAAGGATTAAAGTTGCGAGATCTCGGGTGTTTGAAATAAATCCACAAAAATCCATTTTCCCATTGACTTACATGGACATACGGGAAAAGACCCTCATATACCTACATCTAACTAATAACATTATCACAAACATACACTCATCGATGCATACAAACAATATACACCACATGACATACACAAAATTTTTATTTATTACAAAAAGAACACGATTTAGTTACTTTTTCACACAAGCTCATGACGTCACTCACTTTACGAGGAAAACCAGTCTTAGAAAAAAAATTTAGAAATCTTTAGAGCCTCCATTGACTTCTATTGGGAAGACGTGCTCGTGCACGCGAAACCCTCATTTCCCTAACGCACGCAAATAGCGTAGACTGAAAAACTCCAAATACCAGCGCTAGAAAAAACATGATTTCATGTGTTAGACCTAGCGATGATAAATAGATCAAGAAATGACTATTTCCCTATGGTGGACTTATGGTTTTTAATTATTAAATATTCACAACACCATAAATTTGTTTCACACTTTTAGATTACATCAACTACAAATCCACATCACTAGTAACACATTATTATTTCAATAAAATTACATTTAAAATTAAAATAAAATTCTATACACATTTCTGGATTCACAAACACTACACAATGGGAAACACCTCTCATTTACCTTTATTATTGCATTTCAGTTATTCAACTCATATGCTTGCAGCAACTGCATATTTACATAGGCTTAACACATAATCACTCATGGATGCACATACATTACTTTTAACATTCACTCATACATGTGCATTCAAATGATGGGGGAAAAACACATTACATTCTCTAGAGGAATCACAAAACACAACATATGGATTTTACAGTACTTTTAACATCATGATTCCATCACCAGAAACCATTAGGAATTACGTACAACAAGAACATCATTACACCAGATTACAGATGTCACTTTATGGGAAGGAACAACAATGCCAGACCGCTATATAGAAGTCAGCATATGTGGGACACAATCACAATATATACGTATATGTACATAACACGCATCACCCATCACGCAACCACAAAGCACACATTTAGATTTTATTCAGCACACAATAACAATGTAGTCAAATACAACAACACAATGAGGATTTCACAACTACATAGGCAGGTTAATAATATCATGACGTCATTACAAGATTTAACCATACACATCACAGATTCACCACTGTACCGCCCCTTTAGGAACTTTAACACTCAATACTACAATACTACATATACGTAAACAACTGTTTGGAACAGCATTATTATGGAGATTTCAATGGGACAATTAAGAAATATTGTCAGATCGCAAATCACTTATATATATAATACTACAGATGACAGCCGGAAGTTATTCAGTATTAGTGCCATTTTTATGGCACGCATACAATATTGTCAGATCTAAAATCACTTATATATACAATACTACAGATGACAGCCGGAAGTTCTGATTTTTTATGGCGATTTGAATGGGACGCATACAATATTCACATCTCGGCAATCACTTATATATACAATACTACAGATGACAGCCGGAAGTTATTCCGCATTAGTGCGATTTGAAAGGGACGCATACAATATTGACAGCTCGGCAATCACTTATATATACAATACTACAGATGACAGCCGGAAGTTATTCAGTATTAGTGCGATTTTAAAGGGACGCATACAATATTGACATCTCGGCAATCACTTATATATATATAATACTACAGATGGCAGACGGGAAGTTCGGAATTATTATTGCGATTTTAAAGGGACGCATACAATATTGACATCTCGGCAATCACTTATATATACAATACTACAGATGGCAGACGGGAAGTTCGGAATTATTATTGCGATTTTAAAGGGACGCATACAATATTGACAGCTCAGCAATCACTTATATATATAATACTACAGATGGCAGACGGGAAGTTCTGAATTATTATTGCGATTTTAAAGGGACGCATACAATATTGACAGCTCTGAAATCACTTATATATACAATACTACAGATGTTACTTTATCGTTTACAAACAATGTTGCAGCAACATTGATCGATCACATTCGATGCACATTATACACAACTATGCACTTTCATTCATGTTAGCCTGGACGTGTGCTTGTTACTATAAGATCGCGTTTAAGAAATATTTATTACGCATATGATCAAACATTACAAACATGCACTGTATGTGTGATATTTGACACTTTCACATTGAGAATCATTGTTTGAAACTAACATTTCAGCAAACAACAAATAAACGCCCACTGTGAAAGCATTCGCGCCGCTCACATACAAACAAGTGAATACAATCAGCAATCATTACAAACTCAATACCATTGGACTAATTGTACTATAAATCCCCCAAACAACATGGCCAATGCATCACTTGTGATCCACATCAGATCAAGTGCATACCTTGTTACGCTGTTTTGAAAGATGGATGACGATGACATGGTAGACACTGCTGGTGCTGCTATTGGCGAACTAGCTGTTGGTCGAATCAGGCAGCCTCGGCGGCTCAGACCGAGACGAAGGGGTCGTCTGGTTCGAGGTCCTCGTGTCTACAGGGTGAGACCCACCTTGGAAAACATGAGTGACTTTGAGGTTTTTGATAAGTATCGGCTCGATCGCGAACAGCTCATTGGCCTTTACGATCTTCTTAAACCTCATTTGGAGCCACGTATACAAATAAGGACTGCTGTTCCCCCCATGAGTAAGATGCTAAGTTGTCTATACGTCCTGGCCTCCGGGAGTTTTCAATCCGGAGAACTGTACATGCATGGCCTGGCTCAAGGTACATTCTCTGGGGTGTTTGATAACTTTCTGGACGCCATGGTACGTATCAGTAAGCAATACATAGGATTCCCACAGAATGATGGTGATTGGAGGCGCCTGAAGCGGGAATTCTTTGATATTGCTCAATTGCCCAATGTCTTGGGAGCCATAGATTGTACCCACATTGCGCTGCGTGCTCCAATTGATGACTTGCCCTTCAGAAATCGCAAACATTTTCATAGCCTCAACGTGCAGTATGTTTGTGACGCACGGATGAGGATTATGCATGTGTATGCGAATTTTGGAGGGGCTTGTCATGATGCCCGCATCCTCTCTCTGTCGTCCCTGTGGAGCCAGTTTGAGGAAAGACAAATGCCCCCTGGTTATCTCGTTGGTGAGTATTTGTGCTCAACATGGTTAATAATGTTGACAATTGGCCCTGTATTTTTTAACTGTTAGCGTCATGTTCAGCTATAGGATTAAATTTAACCATTTGTTATTTACCGACGCTAATGTCTATTTTTATTTAAATGCAGATATGTAGCATGTCTTACCTTAAGTGTTCAGATAGAGAATGCAATGTAACCATGTATTTAGCATTTTACACAAGGTTTGTTTTCAGAACAATACGCATATGTAGCATGTCTTAGCTGAAATGGGAAGCTATTATCTCATGCAATTTAACCCTGTCATTGTCTCTTTCTGCTAATGTCTATTTTTATTTAAATGCAGATATGTAGCATGTCTTACCTTAAGTGTTCAGATAGAGAATGCAATGTAACCATGTATTTAGCATTTTACACAAGGTTTGTTTTCAGAACAATACGCATATGTAGCATGTCTTAGCTGAAATGGGAAGCTATTATCTCATGCAATTTAACCCTGTCATTGTCTCTTTCTGCTAATGTCTATTTTTATTTAAATGCAGATATGTAGCATGTCTTACCTTAAGTGTTCAGATAGAGAATGCAATGTAACCATGTATTTAGCATTTTACACAAGGTTTGTTTTCAGAACAATACGCATATGTAGCATGTCTTAGCTGAAATGGGAAGCTATTATCTCATGCAATTTAACCCTGTCATTGTCTCTTTCTGCTAATGTCTATTTTTATTTAAATGCAGATATGTAGCATGTCTTACCTTAAGTGTTCAGATAGAGAATGCAATGTAACCATGTATTTAGCATTTTACACAAGGTTTGTTTTCAGAACAATACGCATATGTAGCATGTCTTAGCTGAAATGGGAAGCTATTATCTCATGCAATTTAACCCTGTCATTGTCTCTTTCTGCTAATGTCTATTTTTATTTAAATGCAGATATGTAGCATGTCTTACCTTAAGTGTTCAGATAGAGAATGCAATGTAACCATGTATTTAGCATTTTACACAAGGTTTGTTTTCAGAACAATACGCATATGTAGCATGTCTTAGCTGAAATGGGAAGATAGAATAATATAGAAAATTTTTTATTGGTATGTTTCTGACAAGTTTTAATATGGATTATGGTTTTTAAATAAAAAAAAATTATACAACAATATACTAGTTTAAGTATTCTGTTTGAATTATGTTCTGTTCAAAATTTATAGGTGATTCTGGGTATATGAGCCGGCCTTGGCTCATTACCCCCTTGCGTAGCCCGACTGATGTGTCTGAGGAGCGCTACAATAGGGCTCATAAGAGAACCAGGGCGGTGGTTGAAAGGATGTTCGGGCTCCTGAAGATGAGATTCAGGTGCCTGGACCGTTCTGGAGGAGCACTCCAGTACAACCCAAAGAAGGTGGCGAAGATCGTTGTAGCCTGTAGCGTCCTGCATAATATTGCACAGCGGGCTGGGATGCTGCAGGCCGTCCCGGTGGACAGAGACCTCCTCAGAGATGAGGAGGATGATCCTGTTCTAGAGGGGGAATTCCAGGACGAGGGACTTGATGTCAGAGCAGACGTCATCAACCGCCACTTTAGACGGTAAAGAATAGAAGTTAGACTGTGTAGTATTTTCAATAGATGTGAACTCTAGGGAAATGACAAGTAGAGAATTGTGCAAACATGTTAGTATTGATCAAATGTTAGAATAATTTTTAATTTTCATAATATAGGTGATGCTCTGGGCATTGGGTCCTATAGCGAGTCTTTGCCACCTGGTTTTTAAAGAGGACATCAGATGGTAAGTAGAAATGTTTGGACTGTTGCTGGCATGATTTGTACACAAAAACATCATATGGCATACATTTTAAGAAATAGATTTTTGTTTACACATTACTTAAAATGTACATAATCAGAAAGGGATACTCTAGAATGACTATGGTTCAATGTCACACAGAGGTTTTTTATGCTCAATATGACTCATCTTCACACTTGCTAGAAAATAACACAGGTTCATACACAGGCTTAGTAAGCTAGTGACAGATATTTATTATGAAATGGGGGGTGGGAGAGGGGTACAGAACTGATTCACACACTTGTATGATTTTTTTTTTAAAGAAAATGACAAGCTTGTTTACTGTTCAAAATTAGTTTACAGAAATTGTCTTAGAGAATTCAATTTTCAGATTAATGTCCCTTTAAGTTGTTTTATTCATTTTTTTTTTTTTTTTTTTTTATTTTTTAAACAAGCTTTATTGGCAAAAAAGTTATGGAAACATACAATCCTGTCATGTTTAACATTGATACAAACAACCAGTTCCTCCGGACATTAGTAAATATATCTTAATACTTCTATCATCAATTTTTAGATATGTCAGAGAATCAGAATGTCCAGGAGAAGATAGACAGGCTATCTGCATAGTCCAAAGCTTGTAGTTTTTTTTTTTTTTTTTTATACAACCAATCAAATAACATTGAACAAAGGGAGAGAAAAGAAAAGTACAAAAAGGAAAAGAAGGCAAATAAAATAAAACATGTTACGTAACTCGTAATATTTTATGAGGTAAGAGTTGCATTATAGGGTATAGCGCAAGTCATGGGTCGTGGTATGTAGTGTCATCTAGAATCCTGGAATATAACAGGGATGGGGCTCATTCATGAGCGCAGCCCAGATATCTAAATGTCCCTCAGGACCTACCACCTAGTAAGAGTTATAAGGGGGCGAAATTACTCAATAAGTTGTCCCTTCAATCCCATGAATATAGGTCTCCCAATAGAAGGACATTGCACAGTAGAAGTCAAGTCTGTTGGTTTGAGTGTAGTGGTATTTTTCAAGGGATAGTAGAAGTGAAACCTGTTGTGCCCATTCTTTTGTAGTCGGGACAGCTTTCTGTTTCCATAGTCTCGGCACTAGTTGTTTTGCACTGCTAAGCATAATATATAGTAACTTGGATTTATATTTACATTTAATTCGTGGGGGTTTGTTGAATAGCAGAGTAAGAGGGTCAAAAGGGATCTCGTGTGCGAGGGCTTTTTGGATCTCAGAGTGTGTATTTTTCCAGAAGGGCTGGAGGACTGGGCAGTCCCACCATATATGATATAGTGATCCTACCTGTTCACAGCCTCTCCAGCACAGAGGGTCAGAGAGTCTGTAGATTTTGGCCAGCCTACTCGGGTATAGATACCACCTACATAGTAGTTTCATGTTTGTCTCGGTTATGCTCATTGAGGATGGCGCTTTCCCCATGTGTTGGAAAATACAGTCCCATGTCTCAGGTGAGATACTGAGACCTAGTTCTGTTTCCCAGGTTCGGGTGTATGATGGGAGGTTTCTAGAGTGGATGGTCGTTAAAATTTTATATGTCATAGAGAGTGCACCTTTCGTTGACTGCGTGGACCAGCAAAGTGTTTCAAAAGGGTTTAAGCTCCTAACTATGTTAGTCCTGTCTACATGATGTGAGATAAAATGTGACATTTGAAAGTATTCAAACCATTTGTTGAAGTATGGAATGCTTCTCTCTACTAAAGTGGATCTAGGTAATACATTGCCCCCCTCCAGCAGGGAAAGACAGGGTAGTCCCGCTGAAATGCCATATGTGTCATTTGCCCAAACCTGTTGGCAAGGTGGGAAGGTCTTATTGTGACATAGGGGGGTTAATGGAGAAGGTATTGTGGACACCCCCTTCAGGGATTTTGTAAGGCAGTCCCATGTTAAAAAAGTGTCTTTTATCAGGGAGGTGGGGGATGTCAACATAGCTCTGTCGTGTTTGTGGAGCCAACATTGTGTGCCTAGACTTTTTGAGCCAGCTAAATCATGCTCAAGCTTCACCCATTCTTTGTCTTGCACATTTTTGCACCAGTCTATCAATCTGGTGAGAAAGGCCGCTTGTTGATAAAACAAGAGGTTGGGCATTCCAAGTCCTCCTCTGTGACGTGGCCTATAAAGTGTAGCTTTTGCTATCCTGGGGTGTTGATGTGCCCACAAAAAAGCATTGACTAATTTTTGTGCTGCACTTATATAATGCTGGGGGAGGTGGGTAGGGACCGTCTGAAATAAATAGAGGAAGCGGGGCAAGATACTCATCTTGAAAGCATGCGCTCTACCGAGCCAAGATAAGCATTTGCCCCGCCAACCTTTCAATTCTGCCTTCACCGAGTCGAAGAGGGAGAGATAATTCAAGTGGAATAAGGAATCGTGTGTGTGTGAGATTTGAATTCCCAGGTATTTGATAGAGGTATGCTCCTGTCGGAATAGATATTGCTCTGTGATTTGGGTAGCTTTTTGATCTGGAAGTCCCACACTTAAAAACTCTGACTTTAACATATTAATTTTAAAATTAGATAGGGAACTATATCTCTCTATTTCAGGTATTAAGAAGGAGAGCGATTCTAAGGGTGAGGTTAGGGTAAAAAGAACATCGTCAGCATACAACGTTGTTTTGTATTGAGTGTCACCTACTTGGAACCCCTTTACTCCTGAATTATTCCTAACGTTAGCAGCTAGAACCTCCATGGCCAATACGAATAGCAGAGGGGAAAGCGGGCAGCCCTGTCTTGTGCCGTTAAGGATGGGGAAAGGGTCTGATATAGAATCATTTAATTTAATACGGGCTTTAGGTGAATGATATAAGGCAAAAATTTTCCCTATAAGCTTATCTCCAATTCCAAATCGTGCTAATGTAAGTTTTAAGAATTGCCAATCTAGTCTATCGAACGCCTTTTCGGCATCGATGGCCAGGAAGATAGAAGGGATAGTATGAGTTTGAGCATATTCAAGGAGATTAAGAATCTTGGTAGTGTTGTCCCTCGCCTCTCGGCGAGGTACAAATCCCACCTGATTCAGGTGGATCAATTGGGGTAGCAGCTTGTTGATTCTTAGGGCGATGAGTTTTGCAAACAGCTTGATGTCAGTGTTTAAGAGCGAGATAGGGCGGAAATTGGCAGGGGAGTCAGTGGGTTTGCCCGGTTTAGGGGTAACTGTGATATGGGCTTCTAACATTGAGGAGAGAAAAGGGTGTGCCTGGTCGGCTATATTGAATAATGTGCATAGGTGGTGGATTAGGAAGGGTGCAAATTTTTTATAATATGAGTTTGTGAACCCGTCAGGGCCTGGACTCTTACCCGTCGGTAATTGTTTAAGAGCCGCCATAATTTCTGCCGCCGAGAAAGGTGCCTCTAGGTCAGATGCCTGCTCTTCTGTTAACTGAGGTAAGGGGGTGCTTGAAAGGTATGTTTTGATGATATTTTCATCATCACCCGAGGTGTGGAATCTCGGGAGGTTATAAAGTTTTGAGTAATAGGCTAGGAATTGGGAGAGTATCTCGGGGGTTGTGTTGACCGTCTTATTTGTTGGTGTTTTAAGTGCATTAACAAAGGTTTTCAATTTTTTGAGTTTTAAGGATCGTGCGAGGAGTTTTCCTGCTCTATTGCTTTCAAAATAAAATTTTTGTTTTGTTTTTAGCGCTAGTGTGTTGGCCTCTTGCATTAGCTGTTCTTGTACCTTTTTCCTAGCCTTGTCTAAATTTTCTAGGGTGTGAGTGTCTGTAGGGTACAATTTATGTTGGTGTTCTAGTTTGGCTAAGAGATCAGTGGATGATTTGTAAAGTAACCGTGCTTTTTGCCTAATATGTGCCTTATACTTAATAAATTCACCTCTAATGTAACATTTGTGGGCCTCCCAAACTATGAAGGGGTCCGTCTCTGGTAATGAATTTAGCTGAAAATATTCCGGTAGCATTTTCTCTATTTTATTTTTGAAATCAGGATTGTTTAATAAGGTATCGTCTAACTTCCATTGAAAGGTGGTTTTTGGTGCTGAGGGCCATATTAGTTGTGTCAGCACTGCGGAGTGGTCTGACCAGACTGTGTGGGAGAGCTTAGAGGTGAGAACAAATGATAAGCCTTTTTGATTTGTCAGGAGGTAATCAATTCTACTGTATGAACGATGTGGGGAGGAGAAAAAGGTGTAGTCCCTTCTGGTTGGGTGTTTAAATCTCCATATATCGAATATCGTTTGTTCGTACATGAGTTTCCAAAATTGTTTAAGTGCATGTTTGGATGTAGAGGGCTTGGGATTTGTGGTGTCTATATCCGGGTGTATGGGCATGTTAAAGTCCCCCCCTATATAGAGCGTGCCTATAGTGTGATCTAGGATCTGTGCAAAATATTTTCTGAAAAAGGGGAACTGCTTCTTGTTCGGGGCGTATAGATTAACCAGTGTAACCGGTGAGCCGTACAGTAGACCAGTCACGCACAAAAACCTTCCTTCCGTGTCTGTATGTGTTTGGATCGGGGTGAAAGAGATGTGTCTGCTTATAAGAATGCTCACTCCGTTCCTTTTATGATCAAATGAACTATGGAAATGTTGTGTATAGTGTCCACCAAAATATTTCGGTTCTTTAAGTTTTAGGAAGTGCGTCTCCTGTAAGAATAAAATGTCACCTCCTTTCCGACGGAGGTCTAGCATAGCTATGGAGCGTTTCTGTGCTGAATTGAGACCTCTCGCGTTCTGGCTTATTAATGTAATGTTCTTGCTGTTAGTAGTCATGATTAGTCAGTGAGGGAATATCTGTCATTTTGTAAAAGTGTCTAGGTAGCAAAGTCTCGCTAGTAGTCTGTGCGTGCTTACACCCAGCCAGCTGCAACTCAAAATCTGCATTTCTCATACGTAACATAAACAATGTAAACAAATGATAACCAAAAAGTGAGTAGTACAATTTACATTTCAACAAGGAGTATCTTAATAAAAATAACGCCATAAAACGTTTGTTAGTTAGGAGGAGGCGATAGCCGGCTCCGCTTAGAGATATACAGTAAGTTCTAACAAATGCCTATAATTCACATTTACATAGCTGTAGTAAAATTAAACATACTAGTCTGGAACATTATGCATAAGACTCAAGTTGTACTGGTCTGCCCAGTGGAAGGGCTTCAGCATTTATAGTAATACAAACAGAAGAAAGAAAAGACCAAACAAAAAGGATACTTATCGGCATCTAGCAGGTCAGGACTCGGGAAGTCAAACAGGGACAATACTCAAGGTGTTGATGTCCAGGTAGATTTTACTAGAGTATTGACCCATACAATCGTCCCAGTCTCTCAGCTGAGGACCTTAAAAGTCGTATCAAGGAGAGGAGCTTGGGGACCTGACCGGTGGGCGTACACTGTGTTTAGGGGCCACTTTTTGCCAGCCTCCTCGATCTGTCCTAGCCGTTCTTTTCTTTGGGGGCTCCTGAGAGTCCTCTGTAGGTGATCCAGTGGGTGCTTCAATCTCTAAGGCCGAGCAGAAATCCCCGATATCTTCCATAGATTTACAGTTTAGTTTCCTGTTTCCGTGTAGAACGTATAAGTGGAAAGGAAAGCCCCATCTATATAGGATCCTCTTTTGTCGTAAAAGTGTGGTTAGTGGAGCTAATTCCCTTCGTCTTTGCAATGTCCTTTGTGATAGGTCTTGAAAAAATTGTAGAATAACCCCTCTAAACTTAACCGGCTGGTTCTTTCGGGAGAGGTTCAAAAGCTCCTCTTTTTCTCCGAAGTCCTTAAACTTCATGATGACATCCCTTGGGGGTGCTGTGTCAGGGGGTCTGGGCCTCAAAGCTCTATGGGCTCTAACCCAAGGGATATCTGTGGTCGGAGTAGTGCTCCTAAGATGTGCAAAGAGGGCTGGGAAGTAAGTCGGAAAGTCTTTCGGGAGCACCGCCTCAGGGATACCTCTTATTCTGACATTTTTCCTACGGCTGCGATTCTCAAGATCTTCTATCTTGTCGTATAAGTCAGAGAGCAATTCAGCATGATGTTTTGTGGCACCCTGAGTCGTATTGATTTCTCCTTGTAGGTGGTCTGTAAATTCTTCTAATGCTTCAACTCTGTTGCCCATAGAGTGCAGGTCCTGTTTCATTTCTGCTATTTCCTCTCGGATACATGAGCGGATAGTGTCCGCAATGTCTTGCTTGGATGCCAGTGTGGAGAGAATAGTGTTTGGCACAGAGGTGCTTTCCTCAAGGGTTTCCCCTATTTTTTGTGGTGTTGTCACCTTTTGTATAGGCGACCTGATCTTTTCAGAGATCATTGCTGCTTTAGTTCCTGTGGGGGAGAAAAATTGGTCCACCGCATTATCCCTATTGCTGTTTATTTTCTGTGGTTTAATGGGCTTTGTTGAGCGTTTAGGATTCATTATAGAATAATACTCGCTAGGCAGTTCAAAATTGTCGGTTAAGCTCTCAATTCCGCCTTAACAGCGCACTTTCTGTTTACCCCTTGCGGCCTCTGACTGCGTGTGGGGATGGCAAGATGGCGGCCTGTTACGGGAGGACCTCTAGGTCCGGCAGCCCGCGGGCAAGATATCTCTCTCGGGGAGGGTATGGGAGGGCTCCCTTCTATCACCGCTATTTACCTGCGGTCGTCCAAGTCTGTTAGGTCTGGGCCTCTCTCTCCCGGCACAGCTGGGGCCCTTCACTGTCTGTTGCGTTGCGGCGTCTCAGGGTTTACAGCGTGTGACACGGGCACTGCGAGTAGCGACGATCTTACCGCTGAGATGGCACTCCGGGGTCTCAAATTCAGCCTCCAACCTCCCTGGGCAAGTACTTATCAGTTCCTCATAGTTTAGGATGCGTAGTATCAGAAATGTGACTTAAATAGGCATAGCTGATGGAGCCGGTTAACGGAGCTATGGAGTTAAGCAGCCATCTTAGCTGCGGCCAGCTCCGCCCCCCTGTATGATTTTTTTTTATTAAATTTATTACATTAGGGAGATGACTTAATCTAAAGACTGAAAGGGAACAATTTGAAGCCTGACAGTCAAGATTGCCCAGACTGACAGTGGGGAAAAAGCCAAGATTGAAATTGAAGTATACCAATGGGATCATGTCTGGCATTATCTTTCAATTCTGCTGACCTTGAAAACCATACAAAGACATGTTCACATGGTAAGTGCAAACTATTTGATAGAATAAGGCTGTGGAGACATCCTATTGGAGACACTTAGATGATTTTCTATTTTGTAGATGGTATTTCCCAGTCCTCTATTGAACTGATGAATAAGACACCTATTGAAGATCAACTGTTTACCCCTGAATTGACTTTCAAAGACCATGCATTATCCAGGTTGGTGCATGCTAGTTAAGAATCACATGAAGAATGTTGATTATTGTTAGCTTACATACATTAGTCATACTTATTTCATCATTAGATATTTAGGGATCACAATCAGAAAAAGGAATACATATTATAGTTGATATAGAGGTATTTGAATGGACATGAAATATTAGATTTATGTTCAGCATACATATATTGTTGAAATGTGATATACATTATTATGTATAATTTGAATTTTGGATATTTAAATAGAATTTTTAATCAACAATATAATGGTGTATGTATTTCATTAATTTTAAATCAATTTAATGATTATCTTTAAAAAATGTTGATCAAAGTTAGAGCATAGACACCATATGATTTTAAATGTATTTTATGAATATTTGACAACGTGTGTATTAACTTTGTTCCATTTTTATTATTTTTCTTTTCAGATTGGCATCTGATGACTTCCAGGAATATTTAATTTTTTTCGATTAATTATATTTTGACATGTTAATACTAAACATTTTATTATTAAATACATTATTTTGAACAGATTCTACTAAATATCAATATAATCTGTAAATAAATCAAACTTGGACTCCCATGACTGGTAGTTGGCTATTTGACAAGCACAGGCATAAGATAAAATAATGCTTTAATATTAGAAAATAAAATGCTTCCGAGAATATAAATATATATTTTATAACATTAATTGGGGAGTCAGATTCTTCAATGCTTTTATATTGAAAATGTATATATTACAATTATTTAGGATATGTAGTAAAATATTTTTTTTTTAACATATAATAAGGTGAAGTGGTTCAATTACATGAAAGTGACAGTGTTGTTGAATGTAAAAATAATTGTATAAGATCATGTATCTTCCTTAGGTATCTAAAAAAATTAATAGAAATTATTTAAATTATTACATTTATGAATGGTAGGTCATTTAACTTGATAATTTTTAAAAATTAGTTATTGGATGCCAGGTTAATCTATGTAATTTTCTAGTGGAGTCATTTAACTATACTTAGTAATATTATGTATTTATTACAATCTTACCTCTTGGGTTAGACATCAAATATCTATATACAATGTAAATTCCCCTTTTGTTTATTTTGTCAATGTTAAATAAAAATACCAAATGTTTGGGTCCTTAAAGGGACAATCACAAAGTATATTTTGTATAGATTCTTAAAAATATCATACAAGAATTTAAACATATTTAGAAAGTACTATAGAATTACATTCAGTCTTTAAATATACTTGTTTTATAAAAAAAATGCACATATCTTAGTCAATGATATAAGGCATCTATATGCAAACAACAATCAGCATCAAAATAGCCTATGTAGAGATGTATTTAATCCAAGAATATATATAATTACAATATAATGATTGAATAACAAAACATATTAAGTTGTTCAAATATAAGAATATTATACAAAATGCATACATAACATATAGCTTAATGTCCCTCTACGCTGAAGGCTAAAAAAGACATCATTTAATAAATATATTTCAGTCAGTGTGTAAAACAATCTAGAATTTAATCTTAATTTGCTTTACTCATATGTTAGACTCATTTAGCAAAAGGAAGGTGCCTAGGTTTATGATATTTTAAGCATTATTGTGAAATGTTTATTTAAAGGGACCTGAACTCAAAATATACTTAAAGGTAGACAGTTAAAAAATTAATGATTTATACATTCTGAATGAGTATTCTATTGGAATCAACTTTAAAACTTGTCTCATATTATGAATGCTCATTGTGATGTTGCTATCATTACTTTAAAAATAAGGCAGTAAATAGCTAATTTATTTGCTTCAGTACTCTGGACAGAACTTGATTGTTTGGAATAATTGATGCAACAATCGTCAAGGACAACCCATGTTTTTATAAAACAATTGTCCGTAATATAAAATATCATTATTGATTTGCAAAGAAACATAACAAGATAACTGTTAAAATTTGATAATCTGATTAAAGAATAAAGTTGATTAACATTTCATGCTCAATCACCAATGCTAAATTTGTTTGGACAGTGTCCCTTTAAGAGATTTAAAGAGTGTATTTACTTATCTTGATATCTTCACATACTTTGCTTGAAAAGCATATCGAGATCGGCTCAGTAGATGAAGATTGGTGGATGCACAGAGATGCCTTATGTGATTGTCTCAACCATGTGCATTTAAATTTCTTATGTTGAGGATATCTAAATACTAATGGAAAATGATTCACATTTTAAAGTCTAAACAATCTTCTATCTCTACAGATCATTTGATACAATTGTTTGTAATGTCTCTTTAAAACTAAAGACGCCATTGCACAATAACATATATGAGCACTTCAGACAAATACAAGCTCGAGGTTTATTTGCGAATAACAAAGCTGTAGTTTAATATTTATAAACAGATTATCCAAGTTACTGACATTCTAACCTGAATTTTAACATTAATAAATATTGCGTGGGAAACGCATCTTGAAACACCAGATTAGCATCTTTAAACATTAGAGTCTAATGTCAGGCAATAGCACACAATCAATGTGCATTATAAAGACATTTAATAGAGCAATGTCAATACTTCACAATAAATGTATTTAAAGAACAATAAAGACATACAATATGAAATGTGTATTTGTATTAAAGAAACAGACCGTTATTAAACCGAGAAATGTCGACAACATTAATAATGTGACAGTATTAGATTTTAAAGAGTATTTAATCATTAATATTTAACGGATCACGGATATTAAATCTGCGTCACACATATCCGCATGACAGGCCCATGAGTTACAAATAAGTATACATGAAAAAAGAAGTTACAGCACCACCATGAGGTATGTGTAAGGAAGTTACTAAGATATGAAACATTAAGGAACGGCCAATCAGAGTTCATCACACAAACACAACTTGAGTCAGGATGGTCTCACACACATTCTAACAATATTTCAAACTTTTATCCAATCAGATGTACAGATAAATTGTCCCATGGTGCATCTCATGTTTACTTCACCATATAAAAGTCCATTACACGTTGCCATCTTTGTCAGTTCTCTGATGCCTGCTGGTGTATTTGTTTTTATATATTAAATATATATTATATATACGCAACTCGGCAGGCATGTCAGTTCCCAGGTTCACCAAGGAGGAGAGCGCTGCACTGGTCCACGCCGTCAAGGACTTTTATCCCCAGCTGTTTGGGAACAAGAGGAGGTTGACAGATGCGCACGTTAAGAAGGCCCTCTGGGAGTCTATCACCAATGCGGTTAGATTGGTGTGTGACGTCCAGAGGACCCAGGAACAGATCATGAGGAGATTCGGAGATATGAGGTTGCGTTTATCGAAAAAAGTAAACCTCATAAGGGACTGGGTACAAGCCCGTAAAAGAGGTGGCAAAAGAGAGGCCCCGCGGAAACTGTACCTACTCCCTTATGAGGTGACTTTATGCGAGCTCCTCAATCTCCGGGTCCCCAAAAGATTTAGATCCTCGCCATCCTCGGCCTCCTCTTCTTCCCTCCCAGCTGCGGGATCTGAAAGTCCTGACGCGGGGGACAGGGCAGATGCTTCTCCGTCCGGTGGCCTGGGAGGAGATGATAGAGAATCTGAACCAGGTAATTATCCAACTTCATATAATATTCTTATTTTTTTTATTATCCAAAAATGTGTATATAGTCAGATACTAAACCTATACAGATCTCACAACATACACTACATATGATGTTTAGATATCTGATTTTAGATTATTGACACATGAAATAGGAATGATGTTTCTTGCGCTCTACAGAATATGCGTCACAGAGCGGAAATGTAATTTCTCATCAACGTTAACATGGGTTTGCGGAAAGTGGCATTGCTTTATACATATTGGTGAAATGACGGATGCGTAATTCCGCTTGGAATCATTGCGCAATGATCGCGAAAATGGCATTTCTCATCCACGTTAACATGGGTTTGCGGAAAGTGGCATTGCTTTATACATGTTGTTAAAAATTAAATGGGAATTCTTAGATTAGTGAAGAATACAGTATTCTTATTTTCAATATTATAGCTAATAAAAAACCAATAATACAAAACAATTATAACATATGGCCATCAATTGATGATTATGTAATAACAAGCAGATATTCTTAAAGATACAGTAAACAACACAACTGATTGAAAATAAGAGTCCAGGATATATTTTTAATTAATTTAATTGAGGAAACTATTAACTCATGGGACTACCAAAGGATTAATATTTTTCAATTGATTTGTTATTAATGTAAATTTTTTAAACATGGCATGATTAGTATTAATGATATGCAATCCTCATTTAATATATTACAGATATGGATGTGGCTGCTGGATCCTCAAGCCAGGGCTTGTCACAGTATGGTATGTCTCTTTTTAATTGACATTTGTCTTAGAAACATGGACTGAACATTACATACTAAATACACATTGTTCAATATTTAGATGTAATGTCTATTTAATAGATGAAAATTAAATAATTATTCGGATATCCTTAAATAACATATTACATTTTAATTGCATGCTCAATACCATTCATGACATCAACATATGGAGTAGATAATTCATTAACAACAACATTGTGGAATCAATTTAATTTTACATTAAAGGGATACTGAGCTACAATTATTAATATTGTCATTCAGATACAGTATGCAATATTAATAAACACAAAAATATAATACTATCATCATATGTGACATATTCTATTGCTAAATGTATTGTAAAATAAAGAAAGTACGTTTATGTGCATCTAAATTTTGGTTGACCAACCTGGGTTTTTATTGATGATTGGTGGATACCTTCAACAAACAATATTTATTGAATCCAATATTCCTTATCTGCCTTTAAGATTAATATCGAGCAACATTCTAATTATAATAGGAGTCAATGTTAAATCATTTTTTACAGTTTGAACATAGAAATCAATTATTTAAATTAATCATGTCAGTGTCCCTTTAAGACAAAATAGATTCATTCATCTTTACATTCTTTTTATTAAAAACTATTGATATATAAATCACATTCTCTGTTGGAGTTACTTTATAGATATCTGCATACTCTAACAGCACCATGATTACATATTTGTAATAATCAATTTTGTTTTGTATTGTGATAAATATGTGTTGTGTCCTAAACAAGATTACTGTACATTGCAAAAATGGCTCGATGTGACACATGTGTTTGTTTAGATTTGTCAACAGATGCTACTCAATATGTGGTTTGTGTGTATTCTTGTAACTTCTTAAGGACATATGACGGAATTATTCCGTCATAAAACAATTGAGCAAAGTGAAAGGCGTGTCCTTAAAGGGTTAAGAACATTGATCATTGGGTATATTTAGATATGCAATAGCAGCATCTGAGATGACTTTGATGTCTAATGTAGTCTGACATTAAACATATGTTCAATACAGATATTTTTACAGAATCCCCTTGATTCAATCAAGCATTTTCTGGTGTAATGACTGCTCTATTCTTCACATTTTAAAGTTGATTAATGTTAAAATTCTAGACAGATGTGATTTAGTGATATCCCAAATGTGTTTAATAATATATATCTATATCATTCATAGAGAGAGTTGGTGTGGTGAGCCCACAGGAATCCAGCAGTGACATAGAGACGCCTTTGCGGTCTCCTGGTAAGTCCATTGACTCATTTATATGTAATTGAAGGTGTATTGCTAATCAATATTATGATCATGATTCTGATGAAGCATAACATTATAAAAATTCAAAATATTTATCTTCTGATTATATATTAATTTATTTTTCATATTGAACGATTAATAATTTCTACTTTATTAGTCTACACATTTGTTATTCATAAGATGTATAACATATGTTTGTTTCCATTAGATTTTTTGACAACAGTCATCAAGTGATACACACATGAGAAATCTTAAATGTTCTATGTACTATGCTTTTATGAATTTAACATTAATACAAACAATACATTAAAATTAATATTCATTGACAATAACAAATCTATTGTCATTTGTATGCTCCATCAAAATGATGTAAATCATAACTTTGTGTGTGTATATCTTTAATGCAACATTGATGTGCGTATTTGAGCAACAGTAACATATGTTATAATATCTGATCTTAACGTGTACACAACATGTTATGTTTTACAGAGATTGCTGTCACATGTGGGACGGAGGAGGAAGAGGCTGCCTTGGAGTCTGATGGTATGTGAAATATATCTATCATGTTTCCAACATGTTTTTTTTTTGGAAATCATTTTATTGAAGACATTAAAAGTCTACAGCTTTTGCCCTTTAAAAAGGAATATTATTTGTCTGTTCAAATACACTACTGCCCCCTTTCTATATCAGGCAGCATGAAATTCTGCTTGTATATTTATTTTGAAAAATTTCTAATTCATGCCATCATTATGTCACATGCATATTCCATGCCAAAAAACAATAATAAGGTTCAAATTGTACAGACAGTCATTGATATTCATCTGAGTGCCTATATACATACCATATCCTCATTTCAGAATTGTTTAAAAATTCAAACACACTTCAAAGTATATTGAAAACATAATCAATTTGAAATGCGTTGATTTGATGTCAGGATGTATGAGATGTTAATATATTTTCTTTACATTTTCAGATGGATCCACCACTTCTGGTCATCTGGTTTCCGCCCCTGCCCAGTCACAGACCCCTCCCCAGGCACACACCCCTGACCATGGCAACACACCCCTGCACAGACCCAGAACCCTGCCCATGACCAAACTCATGACCATGCCCAGACCACTGCCAGCCCTTCACATATTTCATATCCTGTCCATCCCAAAAAACGCCCATACACCCCCCTTCGCCGCTCTCCCCGTATTCTGGCCCGTACAGCTGCCCAGACCCAAACTCCCCACTCCCCAGCTGTACGGCCTACCCCGGAGCGGCAGCTCAGCCCTCCCCAAGCCATTCACATCCCTCCCCAAGCCAATCCCATCCCTCCCCCCTGTCTCAACCTTCATTGTCCTGGGTGTCAGATTGTCCTTCCCAGGCACAGCTGTAAGTATCATTCTAAATACACTTTATAAGATACTTAAAGGTACAGTGAAGTTAAATTGTGATTCAAATCCAGCATGCAATGTTAATCAAATTTATAATTTCATACTCTTATTAATTATTCGTCATTCTCTTGATATATTTTTGTAAAAAAAGTAATTACTATAATTAGTTTAAACAATAAAATAAATCTGGCCATCATTTCTTTATTGTTGGATGAATGTATCCATCAACCAGCATGCACAAACAAAGTTGATAAACAAATATTTGCTTCCATAAAAAGCAACATTCTTGCTTTCAAAATATAGCTTGAGAATTAAAACATATAATGAATATGTGTAATTTATAAAGATTTGTCATGTCATGCTCTATCTGAATGAGTCCATTAAATATTTAGGTTCAGTGTCCCTTTAATTGGATATCACTACATATACCAATCACCACTACTTGGATCCAAAATTTTATGTACAAATGTGGATACATTATCTCTTGTCTAACCCAGTGGGAATGTAATTTCTTCTGGTTGCTATGTTTACACAGCTTGTCCTCAATGCAAAAATGTTTAAGGATAGGTGTGCCTACCACAGTCTAAATTTAATTTTTAAATTTCTGATGTAAGTACAATGTAAATCCTTTAACAAGATTTGATACACTCAAGCTGTATAAGTGGATCATCTAAAACCAATTAAAGGGGACAACATGTTTGAGTAACATGTCCCTTTAATGATTTCTGTCTGTCTGAATAACCTAATTCATGTGTAAAGAATAAATGTAAACTAATTAATGTAAATAATTATTTGTCTTTATGATGACAATGTATGTATTAAAATTTTTAGTCTGTTGTGTAATTATCCTTAATATTTAATTTTATTTTATTTTAGGCTGTGACTCAGCATGGCTCATGCTAGAAGGGATAGCAAGAGTAGAGCAGGCCGTGTTGAGGAACGCAGCTGTCCTGAGAGGGATGAACGACACCATGCAGGCCCAGCTCCGGGTTCAGGACTTGACTCTGCGTGAAATTATGCAATTACGTTCAAGGCCTGAATCTGGAGCTGGACATGCACAG
Organism: Bombina bombina; assembly: GCF_027579735.1. Classification (NCBI taxonomy): domain Eukaryota; kingdom Metazoa; phylum Chordata; class Amphibia; order Anura; family Bombinatoridae; genus Bombina; species Bombina bombina. The sequence goes on from NC_069500.1 coordinate 917,435,827, forward strand.
GACAATGAAGAGGATGACCAGTAAGTGGAGGATCTGGATATGCTCCATGGTGGCAGATAAGAATCCTCCGTCCACATGTTGAATTTTTATTGTTAGTGTTGCCATTTGGCCTTTTTTTCTGTTTATTGTTGTGCCTGTTGCACTCTTTTACCTTGTCATATGTCTCCAATGGGGCTATGCTGGCCCTTGGCAACTCTCTTCATGGACTGTGATGCACTGTGTTACCTTGCCATGTGTCTCCAATGGGGCTATGCTGGCCCTTGGCAACTCTCTTCATGGACTGTGATGCACTGTGTTACCTTGCCATGTGTCTCCAATGGGGCTATGCTGGCCCTTGGCAACTCTCTTCATGGACTGTGATGCACTGTGTTACCTTGCCATGTGTCTCCAATGGGGCTATGCTGGCTCTTGGCAACTCTCTTCATGGACTGTGATGCACTGTGTTACCTTGTCATGTGTCTCCAATGGGGCTATGCTGGCCCTTGGCAACTCTCTTTATGGACTGTGATGCACTGTGTTACCTTGTCATGTGTCTCCAATGGGGCTATGCTGGCCCTTGGCAACTCTCTTCATGGACTGTGATGCACTGTGTTACCTTGCCATGTGTCTCCAATGGGGCTATGCTGGCTCTTGGCAACTCTCTTCATGGACTGTGATGCACTGTGTTACCTTGTCATATGTCTCCAATGGGGCTATGCTGGCCCTTGGCAACTCTCTTCATGGACTGTGATGCACTGTGTTACCTTGCCATGTGTCTCCAATGGGGCTATGCTGGCTCTTGCCAACTCTCTTCATGGACTGTGATGCACTGTGTTACCTTGTCATATGTCTCCAATGGGGCTATGCTGGCCCTTGGCAACTCTCTTCATGGACTGTGATGCACTGTGTTACCTTGCCATGTGTCTCCAATGGGGCTATGCTGGCTCTTGCCAACTCTCTTCATGGACTGTGATGCACTGTGTTACCTTGTCATATGTCTCCAATGGGGCTATGCTGGCCCTTGGCAACTCTCTTCATGGACTGTGATGCACTGTGTTACCTTGCCATGTGTCTCCAATGGGGCTATGCTGGCCCTTGGCAACTCTCTTCATGGACTGTGATGCACTGTGTTACCTTGTCATGTGTCTCCAATGGGGCTATGCTGGCCCTTGGCAACTCTCTTCATGGACTGTGATGCACTGTGTTACCTTGCCATGTGTCTCCAATGGGGCTATGCTGGCTCTTGCCAACTCTCTTCATGGACTGTGATGCACTGTGTTACCTTGTCATATGTCTCCAATGGGGCTATGCTGGCCCTTGGCAACTCTCTTCATGGACTGTGATGCACTGTGTTACCTTGCCATGTGTCTCCAATGGGGCTATGCTGGCCCTTGGCAACTCTCTTCATGGACTGTGATGCACTGTGTTACCTTGTCATATGGCTCATAGATTCCTTATTTTTACAAGATTATTTATAAACGTTGTGTATGTTTTCTTACATACTAATAAAATACATTTTATTTCACAAATAATTGTCCTCATTCTTCCTGTTATTTTTTGAAAGCTCTAGTTTATGTTGTTGATCCTTAAAGGGACCTACCAAATATATTTGTTATACTGAAATCATATATGTAAGACAATAGTAAATGACTTTAAGATTAACATCTCCAATGTAATCTTATTATTTGTCTTTATATTATTTTCTCTTAGCTCTATCATTGCCTGATTATGATTAGCAGAGTAATTTCTTTATATATGTATATATAGATTGGTATTTGTGTATATATGTATATTTAAATGTTCAGATCCATGTGTGTATTTAGAAAGTCTGCATGAATTGATGCACCTTTACCAAATGATCTGAGTATTGATAAAATGATATAATCCCTGTAAAGTCTTCATTTTATTGAAATAGTATTGACTATGTGTATGCTCTTTTTAAAAACAAAATAATGTCCCTTTAAGTGATGTTGATCACAATTGTTAATGAATGTATTTCCATTTGTAAAGCGTTTTTGTCCTTTTTACAAGAACAAAGACATATAATTTTATTAATAAACAATCTTATTGTAATGTTGACAGCACCTGTATTTCATTTTCAAATCTATATTAGTGTAAAGGTGTAACCAAATAAATCTCTGTGTGTAATGCAAATAATTTAGATGATGAATATTAGTTAACTAATATGTTAACAAAATACATCTCCTCCCATATATGGCTATAGGTAGGCTGACAATAATTAAACCTGAATAAATGACACGTTTAATCAATACATGTATAACTATTGTTATTCAACAACAATCCAAACATATCTTAAAACATCAATGGCATATGTATTTCTCATGTGTATCTTTTAAATGTTAAAGATATACACCATAGCTATAGTTCAAGGTACAGTCAAGTCCGAAAAGATGATTCAGGATTTGTTGTCATTCCTAGATAGCAATCTACACACATACTAGTTCCTAAAATATAAATACGTTTCTTAGTGATATGCCAAGCTGTCACTGAGTCCTTGTATTGTCAGCGGTTTTTCAGCGATCTCGGATGCGCCATGTTGCTTAAGACGTCACCTGCCAGGCTGTCCAATGATTCCTTGTATTGACTGACGTTCTTACGTGATCAGGAATATGCCTTTTATTGGATTGCGTTTTGACGCGATCAAGGATGCGCCTTTTATTTTGGGCGTTCTTACGTGATCAATAATGTGCCTTTCATTGGATGGCGTTCTTACGTGATCAAGGAAGCGCGATGTTAAGACGGCACATGTAAAGGTAAAAAAACGTCTGATTGGATTACGTAGTCCCGCAATATTTGTGCACGTTAAAAACGTTTGTGACTGCATCCAATTTTAAAAAGCTTGCGAATATGTATTATTTGCATCATGTTACATTGTTGACCCGTAGCTGATAAAGACCACCACATTCTCTTTTGCTGTATGTCTGGTTGAATCAACGAACTAAAGAAAAATGTTTTCATGCATAGGATATTTCTAGGCAAGTGCAAATCTCTACAGTCCATGTTTAATATGTTTGTCAACAATATGTTCCTTTTTCTTAAAAAATTAATGTTGTGTTTAATGTTGAATATATCTAATTAATAAATAAGCGCTATTGTGTTTGAATAAAGTAATCAATATGCATTTATCTTTATCATATGCTAAATATATGATGCTGACTTCTTCTAAATGTAATTTCGTTGTATATTTTATTAAAGGTTCATTAGACACTCACATTATAAATCAAAAGCTTGGATTTTGTCTCTAGTTAGATAGTCCATTGTTTAACCAATACGTTTATTTTTTCTTCTGTTCTAAGAAAATGTAAGTAATTTTCTTACTCCTCGCAAAGCCTCTGAGTTTCATGTGAGTACATTCTCCAGCTTTCTCCAGTTTGTGTAAAGGGTCTTTTCATATGTTAATGATGGTGTATTGTGTTGTTTTACGGTTGTAATGGGGGTTTCGTCTATATTTTCAATATAGCTAACCCTATTTTATTTTCAAGTGTTTGAAGCTTTTTAAGATTGATATCAGTATATGTTAATCTTGTTGTTTGTAGTAGTGTCTATTACATACAGTTATGTTAAAAATATAGGATACTGTCCCTTGAATGCAAATGTTGTTTTTTGTATCATGTATGAGATCCACATAGTTTAATCTTCAAATATATTATTGTTAGCATATTTTCACCCCCCCCCTCCTAAAAGGACTTTAAACCATATTCATTGTTAAATAAAAATGTCTTTACAATAAAATATTAACACAATAATGTCTCTTAAAGAAAATAGACTTTATTTAACACGTCAATATAAATGTGATTTCAATTTTTTTTTATTTGACAAAGTACATGTAGATATACCAACAAGTTTAAAATATGTGTTAGCATATGTAATGTTGTTAAAGGGACAGTTTAGAAAATATATAATGTTTGTCATTATTCTAAAAGTCAATTCTGTAATATCAAGGATATCAAATGTTTCTCAACAATTGAACATTTGTCTGGGTTTATTTAAATTTGCTATCTAAACTTATGAGGTTGGTGTGCTCATTTCTTCCATCTTGAAGAGTGCTTGTAATCATTATACAATTTGAGCACTAGAGGGCATTTTGATAGCATTTGTATATGTAAAACCTTGGGCTCATACAGCATATTATTGACCATGTATTGATCATTGATATCTAAAATGTTGTTATGTCAGAACAACAAATAAGTGGTCATTTTTCATAGTCATAGATACAAGGGTAAGCACATAAGTCACACATGTATTTCTCCATGTTTTGTTGTTTCAAACTTTATAATGCGTAATACAGTGTATTCTTTGTAATCAATAATTTTCTGACTGTCCCTTTAAGCTGTGTTATTGGCATTCAAACAGTAATATGCCATCATGGAAAATTGTTATGGTAATTGAGTTAGCGATTGGGGAAACAGTTTGGACATCACATCACAGAAACCAATCAATATCATGAACAAGGATAGGTATGTGATGATGTGGTTTTCACACACTTATAACCCACACTCTGCAAACAATCTGCCTCCATGGACCCGGCCCCATAGAAGTCGATTATATACAGAGTGTGGTCCACAAGTGTATGAAAACCACATCATCACATACCTATCCATTACACATTAAATTAAAAAAAGCAGTGAAGATGAAAAAAATACTTACTTCCTCTTCCTTCCCCTCTTCCCACGGGGCTGAGGCTCTGGGAGAGGCAACTGCCGACTCCGAAGAGTCCTCCTTGGAGCTGTTGTGGGAGGAGTGGAAGGAAGAGTACTGGGATGACCAAGGTGAGGAGTAGATGGCTGGGGAGGAGAAGATGGATGAGGAGGAGAAGATGGCTGAGGAGGATGAGTAGATGGCTGAGGAGGAGGAGGAGTAGATGGCTGAGGAGGAGGAGTAGATGGCTGAGGAGGATGAGATGGGCCGGCAGGAGGAGATGGCCCAGCAGCAAGAGGCCCAGCAACAAGAGGCACAGCAACAGGAGGTAGACCAGCATGCGCCTCCCGGAAAAAAGTGAACATTTGTTGATGAAGATTAAATATTCTTGTTTGGCCTTCTTCTATTCTATTCAGTATGTTGATGATTTCATTTTGGCCTTGAATAATCTGATTTTGGCCATCAAGTATTCTGTGTCGTCCTTCTATATTTTCTATCCGGGAGGTACGCATCTGGTCTATGTACTCCAGTAGAACCCGCACCTCCGCTATTTCCTCTTGTTGTGCATGTTGAACCCGTGCACGGCGGGGTGCCCGTGCACGGCGGAGTGCGGGTCTTTGAGGGACCTCGGGTTCCGCGGGTTCCGCGGGTTCCTCCTGTGCTTCCGGGGCCTCTTGATCATCTCCCGTGCGCTGTTCGTCACGGGGGGCCTCTTCCCTCCGAAGTGGAAATTCCTCACCACCACTCTCATCCCGGGGAGATGCAGGAGGCTGTGCTGCCTCGTCCCCAGACTCTGTATATAAAAAAAAAATGAAAAAAAAAATGTATATATTAGCATATTTGCAAATAAAGGTTTAAATGACTTAGCTTACGATACAATTACAAATGCAGAATCATTAATCCACTTTGAAATCTAACAAACAATCAATACTATTTCCGCTTTTTATAAACCGTGTTTGTGATATCTCTGGTCAATGTGAATGTTTTTGCTTTTTTTTTCAGTCTGTTTAAATGCACACCTAACCTATAGCCTAGATACTGATGTAACCGCAAAGTAATAGAATGCGTGTAAACAACGTTATAGCATTAATCTGATCCTTAACACATGAAACCCAATGTTTTATCTTTCATGATTTAGAAGCATACATTTTGTATCAACTTTCGAATGTACTTTTCTTATCTAATTCGCTTCATTCTCTGGATATTCTTTGCTGAAAAGCATATCTAAATATGCTTATAAGATGCTGATTGTTAGCTGAATATAGCTGCCTCCTGTGATTGTTTCACCGTGTGCATGGCTATTTCTTCATTAAAATATATCTCAAGAATGAATCAAATGAGGTAATATAAGTACATTTGAATGTTTTGTCAAATTGTATTCGCTACCTCAATCATGAAAGTAAATGTTTGCGTATAGTGTCCCTTGAAATACATTTGTATGTGAAATTATTGTTCAATAAGCTTACCGTCAGATGAGAGTGGCAGGTTCCCGGTATCGATTCCTCCGATACCGACTACTTCCACCTCGGAGATGCTGGGACGCAACATTTCCTCCCATCGGCAGTAGTCCATTTCAATGGCAGGGCCGCCACCGGTCCCTGCGGCATGTCGGGCCTCCAGGCTTAACTTTTTTTTCAGTTCAAGTTTACAGTCCCGGTACCGATGTTTGATAGAATCCATATCGCGGTTCCGGCCACCCACTGCATTGACTGCATTCCTAATCTCGTTCCAGAGCCTCCTCCTGTCAGTCGGGGTGGTCTTTTGGTGCTGCAGCATCCTATGCCTGGCCATATAGGCCTCTACGAGGGCCTCCTTCTCCTCCATCGAAAACCTCGCCTCCCTGGTCGCCTTGGCCTTCCCCTGTGATGATGCCCTCTGTTTCCCGGACTGTGAAGCCCTACTCTGACCGCCACTGGGCCCAGCCACTTGGTCATCTTGAACCAAGTGGCTGGGTCCACCCACCGCTTCCACCCCCGCTTCCTGCCCCCCCTTCCTGCCCTGTTCCTCTCCCCCTCCCTCTACTCCCCCCTCTACCTGTCCCCTGCCTGGCCTCCATCTCTTCCCTAAACTAAACCCCAAATAATCAAACAAAAAGTGAGTGTGATGAAATTAAAGGGGGTCAAAATAAAGAACTAAAAAGACAAAAAAGGTGCTTAAAGTGTGAGAGGGATGTAAAAAACAAAGAGGGTAAGGAGTCTTTAAATAAACGAAAAGAATAAGACTAAAAGGAGGATATGTAAACTAAATGTAACTAGGGGATGGGTATGGGATGGGTATGGGGTATGGGATAAGAGTAAATGGGATGAAAGGGAATGGGACTACAAGGAATGGGGTATGGAGTGTAGTATGAGGGGGTAGGGGGTATGGAGTGTATGTAGTGTTATTGATAAGTGTATGTATGTATTGAATGTGTTTGCGTGTAAATGTGTTAAGTGTACAGAAAAATCACTCGCTCGCTAACTCACACTACTTCTAATTCTCACTAACAAACACTCCCACTAACGCTCACTAACTACCACTAACTGACGCTCACACTAACAACTCTCACTAATAACTCCCACTAACTCACTCACGCTCCCACTAACAGACTCTCTCCCACTCCCACTAACTACCACTAACTCACTCACTCTCTCACGCTAACACTACCAACTGACTCTCTCACGCTAACACTAACTCTCAAAAATTCGCAAACTCTCTATTCTTAAACCTCCAATCTCCAAAGACCCAACAGCAACACAGTCAAAGAAGCCATGCTTGTGTGGTGCTTATATACCCTGTGTAAATATTTAATGATGTACCTATTTGCGTTGTAAATAGTGTTCAGGTGTGCTTTATTAGCAATTAATATTATTGCAATGTGTATTAGGTGTGTGAATTTGCGCATGCTCATTTTGAGTTGGTATTTGTGGAATGTGTAGAATGCGATGATGTCATAGTGGTCGTTTTCTCTAACATTGTCCAATAGTATTCTTTTTAAATGTGATTTTGCGATGGTGTGTTCTTTGTGAAGTGTTGTATATGTATGTTTGTCCTAATATATAGTGATATTGAATACGATCTTTTTTCTAGTGTATGTATATAATTTTTAATCCTTGTTGTTATTTAGCGATTTTCCGCATCTTAAAGTATATGCGTATTCCCCGTATAAAATTTTATTAAAACATCCCCCGCTTGTGAATGTGTAATGCTTGTGTGATTTGTTGATTGATTGTTGTTGTGACATTTGCGGCGTGTTATTGTTGTGCATGATGTGGTATGCGTCATATGACTGAGCTGTGCGTATTCTCGCGAGATCGAGTGTTAGGTGAAAAAAGCTATTTTTTTGCTTTCCCATTGATCTCTATGGGAGACTGTCTTACGCGGGCAGTATTACGCGTGTGACATACACGCGTTAGGAGCATCGTTAGATGGTCTTATTTTAACTCTAAATACCGGAGTCAAACAATGCCATGCGTTAGACATAAACACGCGTGGCGTTAACAGCCCTTTTACCGCCGAACTCTAAATCTAGGCCTTAGTATAGTGTGGGTGTTTAGTGACAGGGTACAAAGAAAGATGTAAAAAAGCCGAAGAGCAGTGAGATCGATGACTGTTAGTTAACAACAGTCCGCTGCTCATCGCACCATACTTGGTGCGCGGTTTTTTGACAGCTTTTTTTGGTAACTTTGGAGAACATATTCAGGTCTGCGGCAGCGATGTTAGGCGAACTTAGGTGAGTGTATTGGTGCCGTTGAATGCAAGAAAGTCGACGGCTTGATAAGTAGATGCCTTTAACTTAGTTTTAAGCATTTATCTTATCTTGCAGTTTTGGAGCCTTGAAATTCTGTCCCTAAATCTGCCTTTGAAGCTGGGTCATTTGAATATTTTACTACTATATATGGTAAGGTATTTCCTTCAGCAATCTTATGCAATAAATGTACAGGTGGCCCTCGGTTTACGACGGTTCAGAATTCCGCCCTTTTTTTCAGTCATGTGACTGCTATTGAAAAGCACTGAGAAGCAGTGCATTGATTAAAATAAGGGCAGGCCAGTAGGTGGAGCTGTCCGCTTGTGTTGCAGCAGAGATATGCAAGCCAAGCAGGCTGAAATTAATCAGTGTAACCAGACCTGAGCTATCGAGCAGCTTTCAAAGGAACAATATCTAGCAGCCACTTGCCTTTTATCTTCCTGCCCAGCTGCTTGAAGGTCAGGGTGCCTATTAATCAGTCCAGACTGGAATGCATAGCATAGCTGCAGACCCAATATTATCTAACATGCGAACAATGCAGAGAACTGTTTGCAGAAAAATAAATAAATGTTTTGTTCATTAAACTTAGTTTGATGAAAAATTCTGTATTGTGTGATTATTTTATTAGGTTTATAATGCTGTTTAGCAAATGTTTTTGTTAATTAAACTTAGTTTGATGATATATTCTGTTTTGCGTGATTATTTTATTAGGTTTATAGCTTTAAAAATAATGTATTAGGTGTTACTTACTTACTCAATTTTGAGAGGGGACTGGAACCTAACTCCATCACTTCCCATTGACTTACATTATAAACTGGGTTTCAATTTACAACGGTTTCTATTTACAACCATCCATTCTGGAACCTAAACCTGGTGTAAACTGAGGGCTACCTGTATTATTGTTTTTAATGCATTCTGGCCAAATAAATAACTTTTTGTGCTTGACTTCATTCGAACAACAGTGCTGAAATGATGATGGGCTATGCCTCTTTCAAATAAGAGTAAAAGGTCAGTTTAGAATTTACCTTCTTGTTCTTAGCCTGCTAAGGTTAATATTTCTAGTTTTAAGTCTGCTGTGTCCTCAGAGGGGATATTTTTTCCTTGTTGATCAAGAGCTTTACTTTGATCATTTTACGGACATCCTTTTATTACATTTTATGTTTGCATATTCATTCTCTTTATAAGGGAATGTTTGCTTTCTTACTTGCTTTAGAGGTTACATGATCCTTACGTAGATGGGGATATACCCGTTAAAAGTTATATACTGTAATTCCTTGGTGTGTTTCTTGTGCCTGTTGCTGACATAATATCCAGAAATTGGACTAAATCAGGTATTCCTTTTTCTTCTTCTCAAAGGTTCTATTATTGAGCTTTTGGAAGCTAGTCCCAAAATGGTTGGGGCCATTTTTACTCTGGCTATATGGCCTAGCAATATCCCAACGGTAAGTAGAGAAAACTCCTTGCTTAGTGTGACACAGCTCACCTGACGTACCGCTGCCACGGAGACACCTCTCCGACTTCCCAGCGTGAGACCCGATAACACTCGAGCCTGCTCACGGACTCACTGCATCCAAAGCTGCGTGATCCGTTAGGAATGTCTTGTCCGCTGTACCGTGCATCAGCCTACGGCTTTCGGTTTTCCTCCAGAAATGTCACCACTAACGCGGTGGAGCTGTCACATGTGGGGTATCAGCCAATGGGTATCGACTGGCAGTCCCGGTATCCGAAGTGATCTTCTGGCAATAAACAAAGTGTAACTGGGAGAAGAGGCGATCAATCCGGAAGGTAGTAAAAATAAAACGTAACTTTTATTCAAAGCACAGGTATAAAATAACTTCAGAGCCACAGTTAATGTTCATAGGTGTTGTGTATCAGATTGGCTTACGCGTTTCGGCGTGAGCCGTAGTCATAGCCTATACAACCTGATACACTGCACCTTTTAAACCTTAAAACGCACAATGATTGGATAATAACAAAGTCAGCAAAAATTTGCATAAACACACCTTTGAGTAGCAGTAACGCATGACAGTACAAAGCAATTCTGTAATTGAATCACAGAAAAACAAAGTATCGACAGGTATTTCACTATTATTATATACAAAATCATGTATAGTAAGATGCATCCTAGGGTAAAAGTGTGAAGAACACCAAAGTACCAGCAAATATTCATATTCAATAACGGTGGGAAAACAGATATTAAGGAGACCTGGGGCTAATAAATAGTGGCACGGATAACTCATAGAGTTTTGGAATGTATTATTGAAATTCGTAATGTTGCAAAGTTAAATATATATATATACACATAATTGGAAGGGAAGGTAGAGAAGACCAGGCTTGGATAGATGGACTTATGCTATATGTAACCAAAGCTGACTGGTGCTACTGTATTTAGGATAAGGAATAAAGATTAAATCTATCACTCAAATCTAAAAGCACACAGTTGAATAAACATAAACATAATGGATACCTAAGCTTAAACATACTCAATAATTCCCTCAGGTTAGGTAAAGGAAAAATACATGATTAAAAACATATTTCTTCATTTTATTGCCAAAAATTAATTAAATCAAATTCAGAATTAAGTCCTGAGGGCAGTCTAGTCTTTAACCTAAAAATCCAAAACATTTCTTGCCGTTCAAGCCTTTTAGTGTGGTCCCCACCTCTACCTACCAGAGGAATTTTTTCAATAATGTTCCAAGCAAAAGTATCAGTACTCTTGTTGTGGTAATGAAAAAAAATGCTGAAACAATGGTGTTTTGCTTTACCAAGGTGGATAGTAGAAAAGTGCTCCCCGTCTCTAGTTGTGAGCCCCACGTATTGTAGGGAACAAGCTGTACAAGTGATTAAATATACCACAAAATTACAGGTACAGTTCAGGCAGTTGCGGATATCAAAAGTTTATCCTGTTACCTCAGATTTAAATTGTGCTCCCAAGAGCACATGTTCACAGTGTTTGCACCTGGATTTACCACATTTGAACATACCCTTGTGTTGTAACCAAGTAGAAACTTTGGGTTTTTGTTTGATTACTTCAGAAGGTGCTACATAATTCCCTAGTGTTCTAGCTTTTCTGTAAGCACACCTCATACCTTTATCAACTACTGGGACCAAAAGGTCTTCGGCCACCAACATCCTAAAATGTTTACGCACTATATTACACACCTTGTTATAGTGTGCACTATAGTTAGTGATAAATGTAACTCCATCGAATCTATTATTGACTGTCAAGTCCTTATCTTTCAACAAAAGATCCCTGTCCAAATGCTGTACCTCTTGTCTGGCTCACAATACCACATGCTGTTTGTAACCCCTATCTCTCAGTCTATTGCATAGAACATCGGCCTCTATTTCATATTGATCACTATTGGAACAGTTTCTTTTTGTGCAAATGAATTGCCCCTTTGCCACAGCATGGGGCACATGTGAGGGATAACAACTTTTGGCACTCAATAAAGAGTTGACTGAGATTGGCTTCCGATACACACTTGTATCAATTGCTGCATCGGGTAATCCCCTCAATCTTAGGTCAAGGAAGTTAATAGTATCACAATGGTATTCATGTGTGAATTAGAGGCCTACCTCGTTGTTATTTAACTATTCCACAAAAAAGTGAGCCGATGACTGATCTCCCTGCCAAACCAGGAGCAGATCGTCGATATAGCGATTATACAGACTGATCTGCTCCCTGTAGGGATTGGAATCTGCAAAGATGTGGGACGGCTCCCACCATCCCATGAAGATGTTAGCGTAGGACGGGGCAAACTTAGCCCCCATAGCCGTCCCACATCTCTGCAGATACACCTTCCCATCGAAACTGAAAAAATTATGCGTCAACAAGAAACTAGCAACTTCCAAGACATATTCTTGAAAGCTAGAGGTATAATCAGTATAGTTGTAAAGAAAATATTTCAATGCTTCCAACCCTAGACTGTGTCTAATAGAGGAATACAATGAACTGACGTCAATGGTGAGCCAACTAAATTGGCCTTCCCATTTGACATCTCCAATTATCCTCCAAAATGTGTTTCGTGTCATGGAGGTAGCTGGGTAAGTTCTTAACCAAAGGTTGTAAGACCTCATCAAGCCACATAGTGTTATGTTCCTGTCCCTTTAAATCAGGATGTTCAGGTATTCACATTCCTATATAAGGCCCCTCCTCCAGTCTACCTATGCTTGGTAATTTGTATTCACTTAGCTATAAGCTGAGCAACAACGAAGACACCTTGCTGATATTCCTATCCAAGGAATTTACTCTTACTAACTACAATTGCTGTGTGCTTTTCTACTTTGGATCGTCATTTATCAAGTTTCCTTGTTTTGTCCGGAATCCTCAAAGTATCTCTTACTTGTTAATTCTGTTTCTCCCGGCTTATACATTGAAGCCGTGTATCGGCGTCTGACGTCACCGTAAGTCTCTGGAGCTCTCTCTCACTCTGGCTGCAAACAACCAACTCCTGTGCTTAATAGCAACTCACCTTGAAGCTGCGGTAACCGTTACTATTTCTTACTCTCTGAAGTTGGTAACGTATTATACCTTAATTCACTTACTACTTTAAAGGACTTTCCTGCATGTTTTACAGTGTGACGCTTATGCAAATACAGCTACCTTTTACTATCTGATTGCCTGTAATATCTATCGATTCAGCTTGACGAACTGTGCTTAATTATTCTATGTGCCTTATCAAATAATCATACTGTTGGTTGTGAAGGACTGCCTGCTGTTTACATGAATACTAACAACGTTATAGACTAACTAAGGACTGCCTGTTAACTAAAACAACATAACCTGTTATAGAGCTCTCTTGCTTAATTTATATAGAAACACTTCCTGGTTGCAACCTGTGTTATTTGAGGCTGACATACACCTACTAATACTTAATCTTATCTATATCTTTCTTTTATCTACTATCTCTATTATTATCTGCATATTGCAAACTGCTATTGCAATCGGGATAATATACCTTTAAATCTCATTTCTTCCTCTCTGCATAATTATCTGCATATTGCAAACTGCTATTGCAATCGGGATAATATACCTTTAAATCTCATTTCTTTCACTCTGCATCCATGCAGCAGTGACCCTCAGATCTATGAGCAAAAACTAGGTTCTTGATTACATCTAATGAACCTAAAGGTTTGGTGTGAGACTGAGTGGTCCTGCAGTTAAGGATATCAAATACTTGCACCTATCATAACATATTACCAAGCCTAACATATATCCTACAGCATGGATATCACTGAACTTACAAACCGTGTTGGTTCCCTTGCACAAAGCATGGACCATATGCTACAAGGCCTCAGAGAAATTAAAATTGAAAATGATCACATTAGGAAGTTTATTAATGTGCACTTATCTGATAAACCTGCTCCTGTTGATTTAACACCTGAACCAATTGTATCTCCACCTGAAAAATTCTTTGGTGACAGGACTCAGTTTAGAGAATTTAAAAACTCCTGTACTTTGTACTTTTCTTTAAAACCCCGAACCTATGCATCTGATCGGGTCAAAGTTCTAACGGTCATCTCATATCTCAGAGGAGAGGCTAAATCATGGGCTAACGCCTTCTATGAGAACAATGACCCCATATTGGACTCCTTAGATGCCTTTTTCTCTGCCATGTCCCTATTATATGAAGACCATCATAAGCAGAATACTGCTGAGACTGCTCTTAGGAGCCTACGACAAGGTAAAAGAGCAGTAGAAGAATATATCACGGACTTTAAAAGATGGGCACCAGACACCCAATGGAATGAACCTGCTCTGAGAAATCAGTTCAGAACAGGTCTTTCTGAAACATTAAAAGATGAATTAGCCCGTGGTGCAGTTCCTGTGGAATTAGAGAATCTTATGACCTTATGTATCACTGTTGATAGAAGGATAAGAGAACGTAGATCTGAAAGGGCACTATCTGATCCTGTTGCCAAGAAAATCCCGGTATACCATCCTGTGGTCACTGCACCATCTAAATCAAATGATGAACCTATGGAAGTTGCTGTCATGAGGGGTCCTCTAAAACCAGAGGAAAAAGCCAGAAGGAAGCTACATAACTTGTGTTTATATTGCGCAGCAAAGGACCATGCTGTTAGAGACTGTCCTGTGCTTATCAGACAGAAGAGGGGTAAGAATCTTCAGCACCAAAATTGCCTTAATAAATTGTCTGCGCTTACCACTCATTTACCAATTTCTGTTCTTTTGCAGTGGCGTCTACAGAAGACAAAAACCCAGGCCGTTATTGACTCTGGTGCATCTGGGAATTTCATTGACCAAGCATTTGTAACAAAACATAAAATACCCACAATAAAAAAAGATAGTGCACAAGCCATAAGATTGGTTGATGGTTTTCTTATGAATACGGGGCCTATCACCCATCACACTACACCCTTACAAGTTATCACACAGAAGGGCCATACTGAGACATGTACATTTGACATTTTGCCCTCTAGTTTATACCCGTTAATTTTTGGTATCAATTGGTTGATAAAGCATGATCCTGATATTTCTTGGAAGCAAGGTGTTGTGAATTTTAATTCCACTTACTGTAAGGAAGTCTGTTTTCCCAAAGCTTCTGTGTGTTGTATGACCGATCATGTTTTACCTGAATGTTATAAAGAATTTTCCGATGTGTTTGACAAAGTAGAAGCTCAGAACTTAGCCCCCCATAGGTCATATGACTGTCCGATAGACTTACTACCGGGCAGTTCCATTCCCTTTGGTCATATATACCCTATGTCAGAACCTGAATTGGTTCATTTGAAACAGTACTTAGAGGATAACCTTAAGAAAGGTTTTATAAGACCTTCCACCTCTCCAGCGGGTGCTGCAATGTTTTTTGTTAAAAACAAGGACGGATCACTTCGTCCTATTATCGACTACCGACAACTTAACAAATGCACCAAGAAAAACAGGTACCCACTCCCACTTATCCCTGAACTTATAGAACGGTTGCAAGGAGCTAAAATTTACACAAAATTAGATCTTAGAGGAGCTTATAACTTGATAAGAATGAGGAAAGGCGATGAGTGGCTAACAGCTTTCCGCACACGTTATGGACTGTATGAATATACAGTAATGCCTTTTGGGCTGTGCAACGCTCCTGCAACGTTCCAGTGTTTTATAAATGACGTATTTCATGACTTACTTGATGTCTGTATGGTCATTTATTTAGATGACATTTTAATCTATTCTGACAATATAACAAACCATCACACCCATGTCAAACTTGTTTTGTCCAGACTTCGTACACACCATCTCTATGCCAAGTTAGAGAAATGCATTTTTAATACCACTACTATCTCCTTCTTAGGATACCATGTTTCCCCTTCTGGTATCGCCATGGAAGCAAACAAAGTGGAAGCTATTACTAACTGGAGCACCCCCCGTACAAAAAAAGATGTTCAGAGATTTCTTGGGTTTGCAAACTTCTATAGGAAGTTTATCAAGGGCTTTTCTGAGATTGCTAGACCCTTGACTAAATTAACTCAGAAAAAACCTGGTTTCTCTTGGAATATACATGCTGAGAACGCATTTAAAATATTAAAGGAGAGGTTTGTAACAGCACCGATACTCAAATTCCCAGATCCCAGTTTACAGTACACGCTTGAGGTTGATGCTTCTGAGTACGCTCTTGGAGCTGTACTCTCACAAAGAGTTTCACCCAAGGAAGCACTGCATCCAATATCATATTACTCTAGGGTAATGAGCTCAGCCGAGCTAAATTATGCTATTGGTGAAAAAGAGCTTCTCGCTATAAAATCAGCACTAGAGTTTTGGAGACACCTCCTTGAGGGTACTAAACATACTATTCTTATACTTACGGATCATAGAAACCTTGAATATTTAAAAACCAGCAAAACGTTAACATCTAGACAAGTTAGATGGAGCCTCTTCTTTTCAAGATTTGATTTTACCATCACTTACCGCCCAGGTTCCAAAAATACAAAAGCAGATGCGCTTTCAAGGAAGGATCCAAAACCTCAACATTATATACCTCCAGATCCTATCATTCCACAAAATAAGTTCATTGGATTAACTTCAATCACTGAAACCTCTATAAAAGAGTATCAGAGAGCAGATCCAAAACTCCCATTAGCAGATCTACAAAAACACAGTAGTAATCTGTATTACCATGGAAACCAGATATACATACCAGAACCTCTACGTAATGAATTGATGCATTCTGCACATGATTCTCTCCTTTCAGGACATCCTGGACTTCATAAAACACTACGCATACTTCAAAGAGACTATTGGTGGCCCAATATGAAAAGTTCTGTCTCTTCTTATATTCGATCCTGTTCAGTCTGCGCTACTTGCAAACATACTAGAACTCGTCCTTATGGACTTCTACTTTCATTACCAGTTCCTGAGAGACCTTGGAAGGACATAGCAATGGACTATATAGTAGAGCTACCCCCATCCTCTAACCATAACACAATTCTAGTCATTGTTGATCTGTTTTCTAAAATGGCACATTTTATCCCACATATGGGTTTACCAACCGCATCCGAAACAGCCATACTGTTCTTGAATCATGTTGTAAAGTTACATGGACTACCCGACTCCATCACGTCTGATAGAGGATCTCAATTCACCTCTAAGTTCTGGACTCAGTTATGTTCTATTCTCAAGATTACTAGGAGATTAAGTACTGCTTATCATCCCCAGACTAATGGTCAGTGCGAAAGGACTAACCAGTCTCTTGAACAGTATCTGAGATGCTATTGTACCAACCAACAGGATAACTGGTTCGCTCTGCTACCTACTGCAGAATTTGCACATAATAACATGGCCAACGCATCCACAAAAACTTCGCCATTCTATATTAATTATGGTTTTCACCCTTCATATCATCTTTTCCACAGAACCGATTCCTTGCTACCTACGGTTGATCAGACAGTCAATACTATTGCTGAGGGTTTTTCTGTTCTCAAAACAACCTTACAAGAAGCTCAAGCTTCACAGAAACATCATTATGATTTAAGACGCTCAAAACCCCCTCTTTATAAACCTGGGGATAAGGTTTGGCTAAGTACCAAACACCTGAAACTCTGTATTCCAAGTAAAAAACTTGGAAGTCTCTTCATAGGTCCCTATGACATAGTTAAGGTTGTTAATCCAAATGCTGTGACTCTTCAGCTGCCTCCTTCTCTCAGGATACATCCTACATTCCATGTGTCCCTCTTGAAACCTTTCTCTCCGATAAGGGATCCCCCTCATCCTTCGTTGACTAACCCTCCAGTTGTGGATGATGTTGAGTATGAGGTGGAATCTATTTTGGACTCTCGTTTATACCGCAATCAACTCCAGTACCTGGTACGATGGAAAGGTTTTGGGGCTGATGAGGACTCCTGGGAACCATACTCTAATTTGTCGGCACCCCGTCTTCTTTCAATTTTTCATCGAAGACATCCCGACCGACCCAAGCCTTGATCCGCGGAGCGGCTCTTTTTAGGGGGGCATCCTGTTATGTTCCTGTCCCTTTAAATCAGGATGTTCAGGTATTCACATTCCTATATAAGGCCCCTCCTCCAGTCTACCTATGCTTGGTAATTTGTATTCACTTAGCTATAAGCTGAGCAACAACGAAGACACCTTGCTGATATTCCTATCCAAGGAATTTACTCTTACTAACTACAATTGCTGTGTGCTTTTCTACTTTGGATCGTCATTTATCAAGTTTCCTTGTTTTGTCTGGAATCCTCAAAGTATCTCTTACTTGTTAATTCTGTTTCTCCCGGCTTATACATTGAAGCCGTGTATCGGCGTCTGACGTCACCGTAAGTCTCTGGAGCTCTCTCTCACTCTGGCTGCAAACAACCAACTCCTGTGCTTAATAGCAACTCACCTTGAAGCTGCGGTAACCGTTACTATTTCTTACTCTCTGAAGTTGGTAACGTATTATACCTTAATTCACTTACTACTTTAAAGGACTTTCCTGCATGTTTTACAGTGTGACGCTTATGCAAATACAGCTACCTTTTACTATCTGATTGCCTGTAATATCTATCGATTCAGCTTGACGAACTGTGCTTAATTATTCTATGTGCCTTATCAAATAATCATACTGTTGGTTGTGAAGGACTGCCTGCTGTTTACATGAATACTAACAACGTTATAGACTAACTAAGGACTGCCTGTTAACTAAAACAACATAACCTGTTATAGAGCTCTCTTGCTTAATTTATATAGAAACACTTCCTGGTTGCAACCTGTGTTATTTGAGGCTGACATACACCTACTAATACTTAATCTTATCTATATCTTTCTTTTATCTACTATCTCTATTATTATCTGCATATTGCAAACTGCTATTGCAATCGGGATAATATACCTTTAAATCTCATTTCTTCCTCTCTGCATAATTATCTGCATATTGCAAACTGCTATTGCAATCGGGATAATATACCTTTAAATCTCATTTCTTTCACTCTGCATCCATGCAGCAGTGACCCTCAGATCTATGAGCAAAAACTAGGTTCTTGATTACATCTAATGAACCTAAAGGTTTGGTGTGAGACTGAGTGGTCCTGCAGTTAAGGATATCAAATACTTGCACCTATCATAACACATAGAGAGTATTTCAGAGAGGGAACCAATCCCACTGACTATCGGCCTCCCCCGGACTTTGGTTAGTGACTTGTGGACCTTGGGCAGATGATGGAATATAGGCATTCTGGGATGCTCAAAATGGAGAAACTCCATGGTATTGCTGTCCAAGATCCCCAAGTCACCACCTTTGTCCACGAGATGCAACAGCTCTCTCTGATAGCGCAAAGTGGGATCACCCTGTAACAATTCATAATTATCTCTGTTGTTCAATTGCCTGTGGGCCTCAGAAATATAATCACTTTTGTTAAGTACAACCACTCTCTTTATAAGGGAATGTTTGCTTTCTTACTTACTTTAGAGGTTACATGATCCTTACGTAGATGGGGATATACCCGTTAAAAGTTATTTACTGTTTAATTCCTTGGTGTGTTTCTTCTGCCTGTTGCTGACATAATATCCAGAAATTGGACTAAATCAGGTATTCCTTTTTCTTCTTCTCAAAGGTTCTATTATTGAGCTTTTGGAAGCTAGTCCCAAAATGGTTGGGGCCATTTTTACTCTGGCTATATGGTCTAGCATTCCTTAGGAAGATAGTTCTTCCATTTTAGTCTCTTTAGTTAGGAAGTTTATTTCCTTCCTTAAAATGACTTATGTGCAAGCAAGTTATATTTTCAACCCAGTGATTTATTGCTGATGCGGCTGTTGCTTGTTCTTGTCTTCCTTGGCAGTTTTCATACGATTCTGCCAGTGAGATTTATTTTTAACCTTTTATGTTGTTTAGATGTACAAAAGCTTTCTTTTGTTGTCTCACATTAAGAGTATGTCTTTAGCTGTTCTTTTTAGAAGCACATTATAATTAGAATCTTGTCTGCTGAAATGATATATCTAATTTCAGTCTTATCTCTTTCGTTACAGAGAAAGATTTTATTTGGTTTTAGTTTGGATTTCCATTATCTCCACAGTGTCTTAGGTTAAAGAGTTCTTCTTGCTCAGGGCTAGTAGTCCAAGAGATTATTTTAAGCTCAGATTTGTGTTTTGTCCCTTTCATTAGAACAGGGCTCAGAAAACTCAGTTCTTCTGGTTTCATCTGGAAATAATACACTAGTATCTGCTAAATCTTTCAGTGCCTTTAACTGGATTTGAGCACTATATCCTCTGCTTGCAAGGCTGCAAAGCTAGATACCAGACCAATTTGTTTGCTCTGTGGAATGCTGACAGGGGCAGTGCCCATTAGTTGAATTGGAACAGGCCTAAGTAGTTTAAAGGTACAGTAAAGTAAAAAAAAAAATCTTTCATGATTTAAATAGGGCATGTAATTTTAAACAACTTTCCAATTTACTTTTATTATCAATTTTTCTTTGTTCTCTTGGTATTCTTAGTTGAAAGCTAAATCTAGGAGGTTCATGACCACTAATTTCTTAGACCTTGAAGACTGCCTCTAATTTGAAAGCATTTTGACAGTTTTTCACCACTAGAGGGAGTTAGTTCATGTGTTTCATATAGATAACATTGAGCTCAGGCACGTGAAGCTCCTAGGAGACAGCACTGAAAATGCAAGTCTGTCAAAAGAACTGAAATAAGGGGGCAGTTTGCAGAGGCATAGATACAAGGTAATCACAGAGGTAAAAAGTATATTATTATAACTGTGTTGGTTATGCAAAATTGGGGAATGGGTAATAAAGGGATTATCTACCTTTTTAAACAACAGAAATTCTGGTGTTTACTGTCCCTTTAAGATCTTATCCCCCATCCAAGTCTGCATGTAACTGCAGCCCTCCATTGAGAGGCTTTTGTAGGGGTTAGGTTACTCCTTTTTTAGGAAGCTTGGTTTTAATCTGTTGAATTTTTACAGTCTCTGGATATCGAAAAGGTTTCAGATCAAGGCCTCCCAAGGGAGTTTTGTTTTCCTGTTCTATGTTCCTAGGAACTCTGCATGCTCAGGTAGATAGGATTTCCAACCAATTCATTGCTCCATATGTAGGAAGGAAATTTCAGATCTATCCAGATCTAGAAACTTTAAACAAGTTTCTCAAGTTTCTATTTTCGAAATGGAAACAATTTAAAATTTTCTGTGAGGTCTGTTTATGTCCTGTTATCTTTTATGTTCTTATTTCTATGAAGATTATCGGTTTCTGAGATTTGCTTTCTTGAACAAGCTTTTACAGTTTGTTGCTCTTCAATTTGGCCTGGCTACAGCTCTCAGAATATTCTCTAAGGTACTGGATATGTCTTATCTCAAATCAGTTTTCAGGGTATTTCAGTGTTTCCTGGTCTGGGTGACATCTTGGTTCAAGTTTTGTCTTTTCATTTGGCAGTATTTCTCCCCTGCAGAAGGTAGATTCATCAACAACAGGGTTGGAGAATCATTTTTCCAGTTTACTGGTTCCTCAGATAAACATGGCTTTTCTGGGGGTTTTATAGATTCACTTTCTATGAGGCTTTCTTTGGCAATGCTACAACGGACGGTTGAACCAGGGGTTTGTCTGTTAGAATCTTCAGTCTGTTTTTTTTTTGCTTCAGTTGCTTTGATGTGTCAGGTCTCATGTTTTTGCCCTTGGTTGTTATTCAGTTTTCTCACTTCTATGAGTCCTCTTCAGCTTTTTATATTTTTCCAATTATACAAGGGCTTTTTGTCCGTAGTCTGAGGTCTAATTTATACTCCAGAATAAGTCTGTTTCTGTCTTGGTAGATAAGCTATTAGTTCTTTATACAGGGAACTTCTTTTGTCTGTAATCTCTACAGATGTAAGTTTTTTTCAGGATGGGGGGCAATCTGGGGGTTTTAGAAGGTATAAGGAGTTTGGTTTCCTCAGGAGGCGCGGTTACCGGCTGATGTTTTAGATCTCTGTGCTATATTCAGGGCCCTTCAGAGTTGGCCTCTATTGAAAAGGATTTATTTGCTCTGTTTCAGACTATGTTACATCTGTAAATAATGTTAATCCATAGGGGGAATTTATAGTTTCCTAGTTATCAGAATAGTATCTTTATTTCTTTCCTGGGAAAAAGCTTATTGCTGTCTGATTTCTGTTCATGTTCCAGAATTGTATAACTGGAAAGCAGTTATTCCGTTTGAAAAAGTGGTCTCTTCATCTGTTTATGTTCTATCAGATAATAGATATTTAGGATCACCCAGAGATAGATTTGATGACTTCCCGGTTGAATCTCAATGTTCTCAGGTACTATGTATGATCCAGGGATCATTGAATTGTGTACGTGGATGCTCTGGTAGTTGAGTGGTAATTCTGGCTAGCCTATATTTTCTTTCCACCTCTGGTCTGGTCTTTTATTCCAGGCTGATTGCCAAGTTTTAGCAGGAAGAGCTTTGGTGATTCTGTTTTGCTCCAGCTTGTTCCTGCAGTATTTGGTATGCAGATCAGGTTCTGTTAACCACTTTCTCTCTTTGGCTGCTTCTTTTGCATTCAGACCTATTTTAGGGTCATCCTTTCTATCCGGATTCTAGTTTTCTTGGCTTGATCGCATGGAGATATAATCAAAAATCCTTTGAGCTATTTGTTACAAAGGCTTGTAAGTCTGACTAGGGGAATTGTTATTCAAAGGTCTTGAGAGCCTTTATTTATTGGTTTTCAAATAAAGTTTTTTTCCTGGCATTCTTTTTTGAATTTCTAAATTTCTTGCTGTTTTTACAGGATGGTTTGGATAAGGGTTTATCCACCAGTTCTTTTGAAGACTCAGTTTTCTGTTCTTTTTAGTTATGTCCTGTAAGAAGATTGTTATCTTTCTGATATTCATGGTTTAGTCCTAGCCTGGCCTAGGATTAAGCTGGCTATTATTCAATTTTTTCCCCCTTGGTACCTTTATTTGATCATGAGGATTTTGCAGGTTCTTTCTTTTAAGCCTATGTATCAGGTGGATTTTAAACTTGTTTTTGGAATATCTTTTTTATTTAGCTATTTGAGCTGTGTTCCTCATCTTTTTTTTTTCTTACTCATTAAGTTATATTTTCTGTCTAAGTTGAGACATTGTTGTTCCTTCTTGATTATTCAGAGTGGTTGCCCCATGTTTTGGATTCTGTTAGAGTTTAGTATTGTTATGTTGACACTACTTAGGTTTTCAGGCAAACTTTTAGTTCCTTTTGCTGGTTGTAGGAAGTTCAGATATTTTCAGCTGTTTCTTTGGCTTCTTGGTTGAAGTTTTTGATTCATTAAGTTTTGTTGTAGGCAGGTCAGCCTCCACCTAGATGGCTATCTGCTCATTTTTTTCAAACCAGTTGCCACTTCTTGTGTTTTTAGAATGTTTTATCAGAGGACCAATTTTTGCTAGGCAGCTATTTTGTCTTCTTTGCATATTTTTCTACCATTTTAATGTTCTTGCTTCTTCTGAGGAAGCCTTTGGTAGGGTGTCCCATCAGGCAGTTGTCTTAGGTTGATTTATTTTTGCTTGCTGGTTATTTTTTATTGCCTTTTCTATAGGTTCTATTAGGGTTGTGGATTTAGTTTCTAAGTGAAAAAACATAACTTATGCTTACCTGATAATTTAATTTCCTTCTGTATGAGGAGAGTCCACAGCATTCCGTACTGTTGGGAAATACTGTACCTGGCCTGGAGGAGGCAAAGACACCCCAGCCAAAGGCTTTAATTTTCCTCCTACTTCCCTCATATCCTAGTCATTCTGCAAAGGGAACAAGGAACAGTAGAATAAATATCAGGGTATAAATGATGCCGGAAGAGAAAAACAAATTTTGGTCCGCCCATCGGAGTATACGGACGGGGGCCGTGGACTCTCATACAGAAGGAAATTAAATTATCAGGTAAGCATAATTTATGTTTTCCTTCTTAAGATGAGGAGAGTCCACAGCATCATTCCTTACTGTTGAGAAAACTATACCCAAGCTCTAGAGGACACTGAATGATAATGGAAGGGGTAAAGAAAAGGCAGACCCTAATCTGATGGCACCACTGCATGTAAAACCTTTCTCCCAAAAGCTGCTTCAGCCGAAGCAAAAATGTCAAACTTGTAGAAATTTGAAAAAGAATGTAAGGAGGACCAGGTAGCCGCCTTACAAATCTGATCCATAGAGGCCTCGTTTTTAAAGGCCCAAGAGGAAGCCACCACTCTAGTATAGAAATTTGAAAAAGAATGTAAGGAGGACCAGGTAGCCGCCTTACAAATCTGATCCATAGAGGCCTCGTTTTTAAAGGCCCAAGAGGAAGCCACCGCTCTAGTGGAATGAGCCGCAACCCTCTGAGGAGGTTTAAGTCCCGCTGACTCGTTAGATAAGCGTATAACACTCCTCAACCAAAAAGATAAGGAAGTCGAAGAAGCCTTCAGACCCTTACGCTTCCCAGAATAGATAACAAACAAGGAAAAGGTTTGCCTAAAATCCTTAGTAGCTTAAAGATAAAACTTCAAAGCTCAAACCACATCCAGATTAGGAAGTAAACGTTCCTTCGAAGAAGGATTAGGACATAAGGAAGGAACCACAATCTCCTGACTGATGTTTTGGATTCTGTTAGAGCTTAGTATTGTTATGTTGACACTACTTAGGTTTTGAGGCAAACTTTTAGTTCCTTTTGCTGGTTCTAGGAAGTTCAGATATTTTCTGCTGTTTCTTTGGCTTCTTGGTTGAAGTTTTTGATTCGTTAAGTTTTGTTGTAGGCAGGTCAGCCTCCACCTAGATGGCTATCTGCTCATTTTTTTCAAACCAGTTGCCACTTCTTGTGTTTTTAGAATGTTTTATCAGAGGACCAATTTTTGCTAGGCAGCTATTTTGTCTTCTTTGCATATTTTTCTACCATTTTAATGTTCTTGCTTCTTCTGAGGCAGCCTTTCGTAGGGTGTCCCATCAGGCAGTTGTCTTAGGTTGATTTATTTTTGCTTGTTGGTTATTTTTTATTGCATTTTCTATAGGTTCTATTAGGGTTGTGGATTTAGTTTCTAAGTGAAAAAACATAACTTATGCTTACCTGATAATTTAATTACCTTCTGTATGAGGAGAGTCCACAACATTCCGTACTGTTGGGAAATACTGTACCTAGCCACCAGGAGGAAGCAAAGACACCCCAGCCAAAGGCTTTAATTTTCCTCCTACTTCCCTCATATCCTAGTTATTCTGCAAAGGGAACAAGGAACAGTAGAATAAATATCAGGGTATAAATGATGCCGGAAGAGAAAAACAAATTTTGGTCCGCCCATCGGAGTATACGGACGGGGGCCGTGGACTCTCATACAGAAGGAAATTAAATTATCAGGTAAGCATAATTTATGTTTTCCTTCTTAAGATGAGGAGAGTCCACAGCATCATTCCTTACTGTTGGGAAAACTATACCCAAGCTCTAGAGGACACTGAATGATAATGGAAGGGGTAAAGAAAAGGCAAACCCTAATCTGATGGCACCACTGCATGTAAAACCTTTCTCCCAAAAGCTGCTTCAGCCGAAGCAAAAATGTCAAACTTGTAGAAATTTGAAAAAGAATGTAAGGAGGACCAGGTAGCCGCCTTACAAATCTGATCCATAGAGGCCTCGTTTTTAAAGGCCCAAGAGGAAGCCACCACTCTAGTATAGAAATTTGAAAATGAATGTAAGGAGGACCAGGTAGCCGCCTTACAAATCTGATCCATAGAGGCCTCGTTTTTAAAGGCCCAAGAGGAAGCCACCGCTCTAGTGGAATGAGCCGCAACCCTCTGAGGAGGTTTAAGTCCCGCTGACTCGTTAGATAAGCGTATAACACTCCTCAACCAAAAAGATAAGGAAGTCGAAGAAGCCTTCAGACCCTTAGGCTTCCCAGAATAGATAACAAACAAGGAAAAAGTTTGCCTAAAATCCTTAGTAGCTTAAAGATAAAACTTCAAAGCTCAAACCACATCCAGATTAGGAAGTAAACGTTCCTTCGAAGAAGGATTAGGACATAAGGAAGGAACCACAATCTCCTGACTGATGTTACGATCAGACACCACCTTAGGTAGAAAACCAAAGCAGGTATGAAGGACACACCAGATAAGGAGGCTCACATTGCAAGGCAGCCATTTCATAAACTCTGCGTGCCGACGCAATAGCCAAAAGAAAAAGAACCTTCCAGGACAACAATTTGATGTCAACCAAATACATAAGCTCACAAGTAGCCCATTGTAAAAACTGAAGAACAAGATTCAAACTCCAAGGTAGAGCGTTAGATCTAAACACAGGTCTGATCTTAATCAGAGCCTTAACGAACGATTGCATGTCAGGGAGCTCTGCGAGCCTCTTGTGCAGCAAAACAGAAAGGGACAAAATCTGTCCACTCAGGAAACTGGCAGAAAGGCCTTTCTCCAGACCCTCCTGGAGAAAGGAAAGAATTCTGGCAGCCTTAACCTTATGCCAGGCTAAACCACGCTCTTCACACCGGAATAAGTAAGCTCTCCACACCTTATGATAGATGCAGTGAGTAACAGGCTTACGAGCCTGAATGAGAGTGTCAATAACCCTCTCAGAGAAACTTCTCTTGGCTAAGACTAAGCGTTTAATCTCCATGCAGTCAGTCTCAGAGAATATAGATTTTTTAAAATAATAATTTTTATTGAGGTCAAATTCACAAGGCAATGTACAACGAGAATTACAAGTATCATATGAAGACAAAAACATGTTGGAAGAGAGCCTTCCGGTTCAGGTATTGTACATGCAATAATCTTGAATCAGTACAAAGTATAGTCAACTCATGTAGGTATAGTGCTCAACATACAACAAAATGTTTTCAATGTTATAAATATATTAACCATTGTTAGAGAAGTAATTTTCACAGAGAAGTTGTGAGTCAGAGACTAAGTCAGGATGATTAACAAAAAGTGCTTACATGTCAAGGGACAGGGGGGGGGAAGCTAGTAATGGAAACATCCCCTGGAAGGGGTGAGCATTGAGGTGGAGGGGGTAAGGGGGAGGGAAGGAAAAGAAAAAAAATAGTTGGGAGGGGGGAATAATACAGTCCCCTCCCAGCTGGCGTGAACAACTTTTGGTAGCGGGTACCGTTCTTTTACATGGAATGTATCGCATCCTCCCCCAGTGAATCACAGGGCTCCCAAATCAAAGCATAAAGGTCTGCTTGTTGGCGGGAATGATATACGTAGCTTTCCATAGAACGAAAGTAGGATATAAGTTGAATTAGGGCCTGCCAGTTAGGGGGGTTTGGTTTCTTCCAATTGCGGGCTATTAGAAGTTTCCTCGCCATTGTTATCGTGATCAAAAGAGCGTGGCTAGGCGCAGAGAGGGACCGAAGGCCGGCATGTACCAGGGCCGTTTCCGGAGGTAAAGACGTTAACAGGCCTAGGCGGGAGCATAAGACCTCCAGTTTGCTCCACAGTGGTGCAATGGTGGGACAAGCCCACCAGATATGATGGGGGTCACCCACTTGCTGACATCCTCTCCAGCAGAGGGGGGAACTACTTGGGAACATTTTGTGTAGCTTGGTGGGCACATAGTGCCATCTGGTCAGTAACTTATAAAACAGTTTGTATAGCGTCATGCAGTGGATTGAAGATTTGGTGTGCTGGATTGCATCAGTCCAGTCTTTAATTGAGAGTTCCACTCTCCAATCCCTCTCCCAGGCCACCATCTGTCTGTTTTTATTAAGTTTTGAGGTGTCGAGAAGGATCTGGTAGTGAGAGGATAAGGGGGAAATGTGTTGAGAGCCTGCAGTAATCCGAGATTCCCAAGGCATCAGCGGTCGAAGAGGGGCGGTCATGAAGCCCCATGACTTCAAAATAGAGAGAAACAGTAAGAGGTCAAATCTGAACCTGGGCTGGATGGCATGAGTGTGGACTAAGTCCTCTAGGGGCACTGGGTTTCCCCCCCGAGAGTAGGTCCGTCAATTTAAGAGTAGAGAGAGCTCTACGCACCGCAAGTCCCATGAATGGGAGGCCCAGCAGGAGACCTGATACTGAATGACAAGATGAGGGGTGGGGGGAGTCCAAGGCGTGATGACAAAGACAAACCAGGAGGTCCTGCAGTGCTGTATGATTTTGTTATGGATCGGGAATTCCGCGGCGCAATGGGAAGGAATCCAGAAAAAGTCCATCAGAGTTAGATGGGCCGGTAAGGAGGCCTGTTCTAGCTTGAGCCAACGGGGTACGGCCTCATTAGTGTTCCATTCTAATATGTGGCAGAGAAGGGCAGCCTCGTAGTAAAGTCTCACACTTGGGAGACCAAGGCCCCCAGCCAGAACTGGATGTTGTAATAGAGATGCAGCAATATGAGGCTTCTTCCCATTCCATATATACCGGTTAATCACCGCTTGGAATTTATTGATCAATGAGAGTGGGATCTTTTCGGCAAACATCTGAAGAAGTATGTTATTTTGGGGAGCTGCATCATCTTAATCGCTGCAATTCTCCCAAACCAGGAAATTTCATCATACCTTCTGGAATACAAGTCCTTTTGAAGCTGAGTGAGAAAGGAATGAAAATTCTTAGTTAGAACTATGTAGGTATCATGGGAGAGAAATACCCCCAGATGTTTGAGGCCTTACATGGACCATTGAAATTTGTATCTTTTCCTGAGGGAGTTTAGTACGATTTCAGGTAGATTTAGAAGGTAGGCTTCAATTTTACTGAGATTCAGTTTGTAATAAGATATACTACTAAACTTGGCTAGGAGGTCAAACAGTGCGGGAAGGGACTCCTCCGACTCTGTGATGAAAAGGGTCAGGTCATCCTCATAAAGGGCTAGTTTCTGGGGGGTATCATAAAGGACTAGACCCACAATTTGGGTTGAGTGCCGAATTGCTGCTGCCAGCGGTTCAATGGCAAGGGCAAAGAGCAAGGGGGACAGGGGGCAACCCTGCCTTGTGCCGTTTGCAATCTGCAAAGTGTCAGAGCAAAAGTCCAGGCCCCTTACCCTTGCTGTAGGGCTGGAATACAAGGATCCTATTGCGGTGATGAAGTATTCAGGAAGGCCAAATACTTCTAAGGCCATGAACATATAGTCCCATCTCACCCTGTCAAACGCTTTCTCCACGTCCATTGACAGGGCGAGAAAGGGGATATCCATATCTGCGGCTTCAGTGAAAATGTTCAAGAGGCATCTCGTATTATCGGGGCCTTGTCTGCCAGGGATAAATCCAACCTGGTCCGGTCCAATAAGTTCCAGAAGGAATCTGTTTAATCTGGTGGCCAGTATTTTAGCATATAGCTTTATATCAACATTTATTAGAGAAATCGGCCTGTAACTTTCGCATAAGGAGTGGTCCTTCCCTTCCTTAAGAATTGTGATGATTGAGGCCTCAAGAAATTCTGGGCGCAGGCCCTCTGAGATGAAGGCAGATTTAAAGAATCTGATGAGGATAGGGATCAGCTGCGTGGAGTAAGTTTTGTAGAATAGGGTTGTAAACCCATAAGGTCCTGGGGCTTTGTTTAATTGTAGCAAGGAAATCGCTTGCTTCAGTTCTTCAGCGGTCGGGGGCCCTGAAAGGTCCTGGGCGTCTTCCCCTGACAGGACAGGGAGGGAAAGGGAAGCCAGGAACTGCTCAATCTGCGGTCTTGGAGCTTTAGGGATCTCGGTGGAGGAGTCCAAATTGTACAGTGTGGTGTAATACTGTGTGAATGCATTCGCAATTTCTGTCGTGGCATGAACAGGCCCTCTTTGGGTTTTGAGGAGTCTATCTCGTGGGGTCTCCCTTGTTGTGTTTTTCTAGGGAGCGTAGTTCCGAATATAATTGAGCAAGGGGTTTACCCAAAAGTTTATGGTTTTTTGAGCTTTTTATGGGGTCATCGGTCATAGCATTATCATTGGTGAGAAGAAGTCAGAAATGACCCCAGAGGTGTCTGCTCCAGCTGGTCCAGTAATCAAGGAGGGATGAAGTCTCCAGCTAGAAGGAGGATGACCCTGAAGAGGATGGTTAGTGAGGACAATGGAGACCATGTCATGGTCTGACCAGGGGCAAACCTGAATAGAGGGGTGGACGAGTCTATCTAGAAAGGGGGAGTGACATAACAAATAGTCAATTCTTGAATAGCAGAGATAGGGGTTAGAATAGAAAGTAAAGTCTCTCTCCGAAGGAGACAGACAACTCCACATGTCATACAGACCATACTGGTACATTAAAGATCTAAACTGGCTTGAGGCACGCTTGGTCGCGGGGTCCAGGGGCTTGTGCTTGGGGGATCTCCTATCTAGGAGTGGGCCCCATACAATGTTTAGATCTCTTCCAATTAAAAGAGTACCCCTGTTCATTTGGTCTATCAGAGGGAGAATCGTTTTCAGGTAGGTGAGTTGACCCACATTCGGGGCGTATAAAGAGGTCAAAGTATATTGAGCTCCGTCTAGTGTGCAAACCATCAGCAGATATCTGCCCTCTGGGTCTCTCTCCATGTGTTGGATCACGCAGTCAACTGACTTGTGGACAACAATGGCGACACCTCTGTTTTTTGTTGGGTGTGAAGCTGACAGGCAGATTGGGAAAAGTTTAGAATTCTGCATGAAAGAGGAGCCCTGAGGCCAATGGGTCTCCTGGAGGAAGGCAACTTTTACTTTGGTTTTCAGGAGGTATCTAAGGAGAAGGCTCCTCTTAGTAGGTGAATTCAAGCCTTGGGTGTTCAGGGTGGCAAACTTAAGAGCCATATTGAGGGAAGAGCAACAAAGAGAGGGAAAAAAAAGAGGGAGGAGGGGATTATTGGGAAGGTTTGGGGGAGAGGGAAGGAAAGGAGCATTAGTTGATACTCACTAACTAATGGGACGTGGTCTCTTTAGGAAGAAAATTATTTGTTCCTAGTATGGAGTAGTAAATAAGGTCTGCGTTGTACCTCCCTGTAAAGCGGAGGACGAAGCAGATCCAAAAGTGGGGGGGGGGGTGGAGGGAGTGCCAGGGACACAGAAAGTAACTTAGGTAAAGGTAATTTCCGGAGATATAAGGCCATAGGGGCCCAGAGGGACGAGCCCAGATTTTGAGAAGGTCTTTCACAATGGGCATTTAGTACAGCAACATCAACTTTCTCTGAAAAGATGAAGTTATCAACTGATACAATTCAAAAAGAAGAACATTTAACAGTAGAATAGCATCACACAAAAAGAAGAGGAAAGGAAAGAAGAGAAATCACAAAAAGGAGAAAGAGCAGGAGAAGAGAAAAAGAAACAGAAGAAATGCATATGGAAATATGTAGATCTAGGATGGCATAGATCGAACTAGGTAAACCATAGTATTGAGGTAGTGAGATCCCTATTTCTCCATCTCGACCTACCTTTTCATTTACCAAATATTTTTAGGAGGGAACTGCAGGGCAGAGGCAGGGGCAGGCCGGCCGGCCTTCCTCCACTAAGGGAGGGATATATCCCAAGAAGCATGGGAGAATTAGAGGATTGGCAAATAGCCATGAGGCCTCCCCCCACAGCCGCCCAACAGTATCCCGTCTATAGCTCTATACCTTAAACATTATAAATTAACATTTCCAACATAATGCTCGGGGGGATGCTAATGACAGCAGTCCCCTCCTCTTACTCTTGTAGGGACAAAGTCTGGGACAATTCGTCTCTCACAAAGGTCCGGAGATCATGTCCTGATCCAGGGCTGTATACCTGCGGGAGAAAAAGATAGAGAACAGCAAAAACAGATGCGAGGACTCTTGCCCCAGTTCTCCAACACAAGGTTAAAGTGTCCGCCATTATCCCTCAAGAGTCATTGAACTAAAGATCAAAAAGTATACAAATGTTTGTGAATGAGTCCACCTAGACTAGGGGGTCTAAACATTGCCAACATGAGCCTTCAGGAAAAAGTGCACTAGTTCTGTAGAGTCTCAAAATAAGGGGTCAGGAGAGGTGGATCTCAGGCTTCAATCAGCTTCCCCGATAGGGGGCAAAATTTTAGAAGAGGAGGTTTGTGGAGGG
The DNA here is from genome assembly GCF_027579735.1 of Bombina bombina. Classification (NCBI taxonomy): domain Eukaryota; kingdom Metazoa; phylum Chordata; class Amphibia; order Anura; family Bombinatoridae; genus Bombina; species Bombina bombina. Next base: position 917,467,546 of record NC_069500.1, read on the forward strand.
TTTCTATCTTTTTCTCTGGGAGGAAGTTGTTGCCATGGTGGTGCCTCTGCTCTCAGTTCCCCGGCGGGGGCTTTGGGGGCTGTTGGTGGCGATTTGTCTGGTAGATGGCCCCATTTGGATAGGAGATTTCTGGCCTGCTCTGGGGAGGTTATGATGTGCTGGAGGTCGTCTTTAGTGACAAAAAGAAAGCCCCACCTATACTTGATTTCCTTATTCCTGATGTTATGAGCTGCTTATTCTATTTTCATTATTTTATATGTTTAACCAAATTTTTCCTTTTCTTTTACTGAACTCTTCTCTGAAACTGCAGATATATTACTTCTGTATTTTCCAGCAATTCACTTATAACCTAATAAGCTACGTATCTGCATTTTTCTAACAACTTGCTTCTAACCTAATAAGTTACACAAACATATAACTTTGTTTTGGCTTTTTCTCATAGATTGTTTTTTAAATGTCTTAAAATCAAGGCCTCTTTGTCTAGTATTATTTTTCCAACCCAATTAGTGTCTGGCCAAATTCCAAGAAAGCATATCTTAATAATTCTAACATAGAGAACCTGTTTTTTTTAGCAACCACTAACCACGTGAGATTTGTTGGCCAATTAGCTCTCTGCTTTGTAAGTTACTGTAATAGTATAAAAATGCATGTATATGAAATTGGGTAGTCTTGCGTTGCTGTGTTTTGTGCTGGGACACTGTTGCAACAGTGTAATAAAGTTTACCTCTCCTGAGGTGAGCCCTTGTTTGATAAATATCTGGTCTGGACCTCTTTATTACTGCACCTGAGACGAGCTCACTCATGGCAGTAACTTGGCGACTCTGGTGGGACGTGCTTCAGGTGGACCTTCCGTGTCTCCCTGGCTGGGAACCAACATCTGCGCGCACCCATCTGATTCAGGTCTATAGCTTACCTGTGGGAGGTTTTGTCTTGTTGGCTGGGGAGTCCCGGGGGGTACGATAATGGAGTACATCCTGAGGAACAGATCACAAAAGGACACAATCTACCCCTTGGACCAGTCTGTTAGTGACTTCTTGTCTTTTGTGTTCATGTACGTGTAATATATGTTGTGGGTCTTTTACCCTGTTTTTTTTTGTTTGTATATTGGATCACTGTTTAAATTCAGTGGGACATCTGTCTGGCAGTTAAACACCATTAGGGTGCCAGCCCACTATAAAATAAAGTTTCAGATGACAGGAGATTTTTACAGAGCCAGAAATAGTGATCCAAGACATATTGTGACTTGAGACTATAGTGCTAATCTCTCCTGCTAAGCAGGGACGTTGAGGAAGTGTCCGTCCGAAAACTGCAGGGACTTGATTAGGGATTAGAGTGGGTGTGGATTTTGAGGAGTTAAAGTGCCCCTGCTTTTGGTCGAATTTTTGAACAGGGATATAGTAATGCGATCCCAGCTGTCTAAAGTAGACAAAAACTCTCCCCTTGCTAAAGTATATGAAAATTAGGGAAACCTCACTACTGCTTGGTTATAAAAAAAATAGACTTTATACTTTGTGCACATAGCTCTGAGTTTCCAATACTCTAGGCATTGATCCTGAATTAAGGTAGTCGAGATTTGGGTCCCTAAATTAATTGCCCTCCGCAATCTTCTGGTTGATATATGCACTGGCCAGATGGACTACTATTATCTTTTTGAGAATAGTAGGGTTGCGGACGTCAAAATCTAAATGAAAATGTGTTTTCTGTGTCACTAAATGTTTGATGTATGTTAAAATTGCGTAAGAATAAATGCTGGGAGTGAAATATTTGAGGTATGTGAGATGATATTATTTTTTGTGTACAATCGCTGCAAAAGAAAGCTGGCCTTGATGTTTGATGCAGGCTGGAGCTGTGAGTGTGTGTGTGTGTATCAGGGATTCTTAGTTAAGAAATTTGATGCTGTAATGATTTGCTTGTTGTTGCTGTAACTTGGTTTTAAAGTCATAAGTATGTTCTTAATTTTGTGTGCCAATAATAGCATTTTTTTTTTAAGTGATATTTGTTTTATGCATGGTCTGATGAGAGATTTAATGTGTTTGTATCTGTTTGAGGCATATAAAATATATATTTTTTGCAAGTGAAGTAACTAAGGACTTTGAAAGTGCGATAGTGTGTGTGATTTTTGGTCACGCTCTAGTAAATATGAGAGTTTTTCTGGAATATGATTAATGGGTTACGTATGTTGTATTTGCAAGAGTTTGTGGAAAAGATTAAAAAAAACTTGTCTTGTTTGCCATTGGAGTTCTGCTTCTTTGCTGTATTATGGACTGTATGTCTTTAAATATATCTAAAGTATTTGGGTCTGTTTATTTTGCAATAAATATTTAAGTAAATGCAGGTTGTGATGCAGTGGGGAAGTGGAGTTTTGATGGTAAATAAGACAATAAGGTTGAATATGTAATATACATGATAAATGGTCAGCCCTTATGGGGACAGTACACTGTAAAATTGTTTTTATATTAATGTATTTTCAATTTTATTACTTAAAGGACCAGTTCACTAATGGTAAATGAGTTCATGAGCAGCAATAATACTGTATTAACAAGTAAAGGAGATAATAATACATAAAATGTTTGTAAAAATATATATATTTTTTTTTACATTTTTTATCTTCTTCTTTGCAGTTCAGCTAAATGTCCCTGGAATGCCCTGATAAAAGGGCAGTGCTACAATGCTCTATTACCCTGCCCCATGGCCAATCAAAGTGCTTTAGTAAATGATATGCTAAAGACAGTAAACCTCCAATGTGCACACACAATCAGCAGCTAACAAAATAAATTAAAATATCACTCCCCACACTTACATTTAACTGTCTCTGGGAGCATAATAATTGCATAAGACCTGGATGATTTTTTATATATTTTTTTAGTTTGTTTTACAATACTTTGGTTACATAACCACCTTGTGCAGAGACATTTTCCTCTGTGTGTGTGTGTGTGTGTGTGTGTGTATATATATATATATATATATATATATATGTATATGTTTGTGTGTATATATATATATATATATATATATGTGTGTATATATGTATATATAATATAAAACCTGCCATTTAGATAGCAGACATTTAGGCAGTGTAAATCAATCCTCTCTGTAATGTGAACTGAACTGATGACAGCTGCCTGCAGTCTGTGCGCTGCAATCTTTGAGTAGGGTTGCCACCTTTTCTTAAAAAAAATACCGGCCATGGGTCAGGGGGGGGAAAGGGCGGAGCCACAAAAGATACCTCACTTCCAACCTGTAGTATATGGGATTATCCTTTGTAAACACGACCCCCCATCCCTGTATAGTATATAATACTCAATAGATATACACCAGTGACCCTAGCACACTGTTCTGACATAAGGATACTTATTGGGCAATAATGTATAACCCACTCACCTAGGTTTTTTTAAGCAATATCCAAAGGATCCAGTCTGACAAGATATTAATAGTCATATTGTGTAAGGTGAAAGTCAATAATGTAATCACATATGAACATGGTTATTTGCACCTTAACATTAGCTGACATTTATTGTGAAATATATGCATTAGTTAACACATCCAGGCCTCGATCTGATATGCAGCGTTGCCCGCAAAAGCCGGCAACGCCAAATTTTGCGCTGGTTTGGTATCACATATACGGCGTAACCTAGAAGTTACACACGTATATTTCTGCCTTCGGTCGTAGTTTTTTGGCCCATAGGCAGGTATACCAAACCAGTGCAGTTTGGTATCCAATATACAGCGTAAGGACTTACGTGGCGAAAATGGAGAAATCTTACTCCATTTTCACCTCGCCACAAATTGCAGGCGTAGTAAGCCTTACGCTGTGTATTGGAGCCCCGTAACTCCCTAAACTACCTGCAAAATAAAACCTAACACCTAACGCATGCGCAATGTCGATCTACCTGTCAACCGCGATCCCCCGCCGCAATCCCTAATAAAGTATTTAACCCCTAAACCGCCGCTCCCGGACCCCGCCGCCACCTACATTAAATGTATAACCCCCTAATGTGAGCCCCTACCCCGTCGCCATCTACATTACCTACCCCCTAATGTGAGGCCCTTTGTATTGATCTGTGATAATATGTAAAGCTCTGTGATATGCAGCAAGTATTTAAGTAAACATTTAAGACCTCTAAGCAGGATAAATAATTGTGGAGTGTTACAAGTTACTAAGTGTGCTTGCTAGCAAGATAAACACAAACTTAATCACTTGTGTTAATTTAGCCTGAGGGATAAGACCCAATAATATGAGTAGTACTAATGAGCTTTATCTTAGGCAGGTCTTATATAGTGCAACAGGAAGCATTAGGGTTAAACATAAATAGTATAAGTCTGTAAAGTCAGATTCACTGGTGACAGGTGAAATATGGAACCCAGACTGCACAGATACAAACAGGAGTTTTACTTTCAATTCAACTGTTGTTTAAAGAGTAATGTCAAATGAGTAAACAGACTTAAGCTCTCTATATATACAGAACCTTAATTCAGAAGCAGAGCCTGAGAGGAATCCCAGATGCGGTTAGGTAGAATACTTGCAGGGATTAGTGAGCGTGCAGCGTGGTAATGGCTCCGTGTAGCTGGGAGTCTGTATGCTGTCTGTTTAGACAGGGAGAGTGTGTCAGAGCGGTAGCGTGAATCGGCGCTGCGGTGACGTCAGCGGCTGTGGCAGCTTGAAGCAGAGGCTGCTTGTAACGGCAAAAGGTTTCTCTGATCAGGAGAATCTTGTTTTGGTACTCTAGGTAAGGAGTTGAGCTGCTTTACTTTGGCAATAAACTTCAATAAACCAGCAATGCATCTTGGTTACAAGGAGATTAAATAAGGAAACCTGATCAGCTTAATTAAAATAAAAGGTGGTATGACAGGTTAGATACGCTGTGTAAGGTGGAATGGATTTAGACATGACACCCTTACACTGTCGCCACCTACATTACCTACCCCTAATGTGAGCCCCTTACACCGCCGCCACCTACGTTACCTACCCCCTAATGTGAGCTCCTACCCCGCCGCCAGCTATATTAAAATTATTAACCCCTAATCTAATCCCCCTACCCCGCCACCAGCTATATTAAATACATTAACCCCTAATTTAATCCCCCTACACCGCCGACAGCTATATTAAATACATTAACCCCTAATCTAATCAGCTCTATTACCAGCCCTTAAAAGGGCCTTTTGCGTGGCATTGCCCCAAAGTAACAGCTCTATTGCCAGCCCTTAAAAGGTCTTTTTGCGGGGCATTTCCCCAAAGTAATCAGCTCTTTTACCAGCCCTTAAAATGGCTTTTTGTGGGACATTGTCACAAAGTAATCAGATCTTTGGCCTCTAATCTAAATCCCCCTACACCGCCGCCACCTATAATAAATGTATTACCCCCTAATCTAATCCCCCTACACTGCCGCCACCTATATTAAATAGATTAACCCCTAATCTGACCCCCCTACACCGCCGCCATCTATATTAACTATATTAACCCTAATTATATTAGGGTTAATATAGTTAATATAGTTATTATATATATTAACTATATTAACCCTAATTATATTAGGGTTAATATCGTTATTATATTATATATATTAACTATATTAACCCTATCTAACTCTAACACCCCCTAACTTAATTTTTATTAAAATAAATATAAATAAAATTAATAATATTAACTAAATTATTCCTATTTAAATCTCAATACTTACCTATAAAATAAACCCTAAGATAGCTACAATATAATTAATAATTACATTGTAGCTATTTTAGGGTTTATATTTATTTTACAGGTAACTTGGTATTTATTTTAACTAGGTACAATAGCTATTAAATAGTTAATAACTATTTAATAGCTACCTATTTAAAATAATTACCAATTTACCTGTAAAATAAATCCTAACCTAAGTTACAAATACACTTAACACTACACTATCAATAAATTAATTAATTAAATAAACTACAAATATCTAAACTAAAATACAATTAAATACACTAAACTAAATTACAAAAACAAACACTAAATTACAAAAAATAAAAAAGATTACAGGATTTTTAAGCTAATTACACCTATTCTACGCCCCTTAATAAAATAATAAAGCCCCCCAAAATAATTTTTTTTTTTTACCCTATTCTAAATTACAAAAGTTAACAGCTCTATTACCAGCCCTTAAAATGGCCTTTTGTGGGGCATGCCCCAAAGTAATCAGCTCTTTCGCCTGTAAAAAAAAAAACACAATACCACCCCCCAACATTATAACCCACCACCCACATACCCCTACTCTAAACCCACCCAAACCCCCCTTAAAAAACCTAACACTAAGCCCCAGAAGATCTCCCTATCTTGAGTCGTCTTCACCCAGGCGGGCCAAACTCTTCATCCAATCCGGGCGATGTTTTCATCCAAGAGGCAAAGAAGAAGTCTTCCATCCGGGCGATGTCTTCATCCAAGCGGCAAAGAAGAAGTCTTCCATCCCGGCGATGTCTTCATCCAAGTGGCAAAGAAGAGGTCCTCCATCGGGGCAAAGATTTTTGTTTCAGTGCATAGCGCATGCTCCACCCCCTGACTCCATGTTGAGCAGTGAGCAGTTTTTTTTTTTCTCTTAGAGCTTGAATACATATGGGTCAGTGATATCTCTCAGTTTGCAACTTATTTGAAGAGAAAAAAAAACCATTTGCAACATGCAATACCACTCCTGTATTAGAACACACTGTTACACAGACCTGTATGTATTCAACTCAGAAGGCAAATCCACATCGGCATGAAGCCTCAATCACCTGGAAAGCAAATGTAACTTTTCCCCACTGCTAGTCTCACAGATAGGGTTGCCACCTAGCCGGTATTTTACCGGCACAGCCGGTAATCAGTGATAAAGAGCCGGTGCCGGTATTAGTGAAATGCTGGCAATGCTTAAGCCATTTTTTTTTTCTCCCGCTTTTTATTGAAGCCCAGTATTCAGAACATTGTGCCCACCAAGCCAGGCTTTCAACAGGACCCCTCCCGCAAGGAGAGCAGTAACGTGATTATTTCTCTCAGGCAGTCAGGAGGGCAGCCTATGAGCCTAGTGAGGGGGTCCTGTTTGGTAGAGCGGCTAGAGGGGTATACGTGTCGGGCTATGTTTGGGAGGCGTGTTAGACAGTACGGGAGATTTAATAACTTAGTCAGGTTTTGTGGGTGCCGGCAGTTTTTAAAGTGCCGTAAGTCACTGGCGACTCCAGAAATTTGTACTTACGCAGATTTCTGGACATCGCTGGTTTATCCGACTTACGGCACTTTAGCAATTGCCGGCGGGGTATATTGGATAGCTTGAGTTGCGAGCTGAAACTACGGGCGGCAGGGGTTCCCTCGCTTGTGCCGCAAACTACGATCTATATCGGATAGCGCCCCTACACACAAACGGTAAAGGTTTATACATACATATAATGTATACATTATAAAACACACTTTCATTATTTTATGGATGTGTGAAACAACTTTTTTTTACTCAAGATCACGTTCATAGAATATACAGTAATATCCACTACCCACATTAATTTCTAAGCACATAATAAAACACTACTGTGCATTCATTTGTAGTTTTTTTTTTTTTTTTTTTTTTTTATTTTATTGAGGTTGTGCGGAATAATACAACTTATATGAAATAACATATCTTAAGACAAACTAAAAATAATTCACAGTATAGATAATACAATACAGAAGACTGGAACCTCTTTTCCTTTTTAACACGGCCTAAAGAAAGCATGTTTCCTCACTTGAGATTGAAGGCAACTCTTGTGCCACTCATAATGTGCAACAAACTTTGAGGGAGGAAATTGATTAGATTGAACGGTTACTTTTAGACCTATAAGCTTAGGATAGGGTGAAAATTAACATATAAAGTGATAACCACAATAAAGGTACTATTCCCAAATGGAAATAACATGATGAAACAAACACTCAGAGACTCTTTTGGAGACCTATGTTAGTCAGCCCTGCTGAGTAGAATGTAGTAGTTAGAGTCACTACTGTGGTAATATGTAAAAGTAAATGCTAGGGGGATATTTATGTTGCGGCATAGGCAAGATGAGCCGCCTAGTTAACCCTTCTAAATTAGGAGGTATATTGTGGGGGGGGAGGTGGTAGGTTGAATACTATGATTAAAATATATAGCGTAGGAGACTTTTAAAATGCAGAGTATTAACTATAGGTAGAAAAGGCAACCCTCAAGGGTTAAAACTATATGTTGGCAACTAAAAATTCAATGGTAACTCTAGGAACATTAATTAACTGCTAAAATTGTATGTGCATAAAGAGCCTTCTCAAAGCTCCCAATAAGATAAATAGGGCAGAGGATTAAAACCTATATGAACTGACCTAGTGGTACTGCGCATGGTGGCAAGAGATAACATATTAACAGCATATTTGAAACCTATCAAGGTGTACAGAAATACAAAGGCTCATTAAACTCTTTAGATATATATCAAGGCTGAGAGGAATTAGTCTGGTGGAGTTTAATAACTCCCTGTCATATAGTGGTCAGTGAGCTAATCTGGCTGTATCCCATGACCATAATAATTACTACAGCATGAGGGTTCCTTATTAGAAGCTAAACTGCACCATCTCGGCCGCCGATGGCACAGCAAGACTGAATTATAGTAGTAGAAATAAGAAAATTGTGATAGGAACCCCCAATCAGTAAACTTATAAGGCAATCTTAGAATTCAAATTGAATGACTTAAAATAATGGCCCAAAGGTTAATGGCTATTTTCCTGTATAGAGTGTATGATCATATGTAAAATCCTCGCGAGACCTTAATTTATAGACTAGCCCATTAGTCCTGTTAGGAGTAAGCTATTCGTCATAATCTAAGAATTTAGATAGGACCGCAATGCACACATTTTTAAGGCATTATAACTCACACATAGATGTGTCCTAATTAACTTCAAAAGACCAAATCACTCCAGCATGCACACATTTTTAAGGCATTATAACTCAAACATAGATGTGTCCTAATTAACTTCAAAAAGACAAAATCACTCCAGCATGCACACATTTTCAAATATACAAACAAAAAATAGTAAACCTATGATAAGAACCATTCACAGTCCAGCGTCAAAACTATGTAACCGCCATGCAGTGTTTTTAGTGACAAAGTTCTAATGTAGGCACTCAAACATGTACAGTTCTAGCCTGCTTCAGGGTGGGACAAGAACAGTTAGCAGCAAATGGCTCATGGAGTATAAGGGTCACTTTTGAAGGCATAAAAAAACCAAAAGATATGGATAGGGGGTGTATAAATCAGCCTTGTTATCCTTTAGTGCCAAAAGTAATATAATGGTATCAGCCAGTGTCTTGTGTAAACCATATGAAACAGGGTACAAACACTAGTAATAATATGGAGTTTTTTGACCATAGCAAGGTGGCAATAAAGCAGTCTTATAAAACTAATGCAGGCTGTACATTTTTGCAAATACTCTCTCTGTCAATTTTTTAACTCAGGTGAGAGATATGGCTGTGACACAGTCCGCTAATGTAGTAAACCTTTTACCCCACCCCGGATCGAGAGGCTTGATATAGTCTTTGGGCAACTTTACTGGGGCTCTGTACTGTAGTCGAAGTGTTGCACTGGCTAAGGCAATCAAGTAATGAGGAAAGTTCCAACATCTCTGGAAGATATATGCCTTTAGGCTGTGTCCCCGGCGAGAATAGATAAAATTCAGAAGCGTATGCTGTTTGCGGCCCCGCTTCCCCATGGCTCACCATCTTAGCAAGGCATACCGCACCCAGATCCAAAATGTCCCAGTCAGGCAGTACACGAGCTGTAGAAGTAAGTGCCGCTTGCGGCCACGTTTCTTCCAGGCTGACGACCCGATTATCAGTTAGAGATTCTATTTGCAGCCTGTCCTCCACTATATATGTAACAGTAGCGAACAACTGGGACTCACCGCTCTCCCTGTTGACATGACTCATGCAGTGTGACAAACTCTGGGGCCCCAAGACGACACCCTCCGCACATTCTCTCTGACTGAGATTCGGCTGGGTAGACAACTGGATATCACAGAAGTCGCTCATGTGGAGCGCTGCGTCAAGGGTCTCCTCAAATGCAGCATGGTGCTTCACCAGTATGCGGGCTAGTTCTGCAACAACGTCACTGGCATTCATTTTGTAGTAATCCGTTTCCATGAGCTTATACCTGTTATGTTGATGACTCCAGTATTTTGCCCACGTGGTAGAGTTAAGAGTCTGGTATTCCGCATATAACCTCTGTTTAGTGCCGTTATTTGCCTTACATGCCTCAGAAAGTGCTCATGCCCTCTTAGATGCCATAATATGCTTGCAAAGTCAAGTTAAATGCATTAAGTTAGTCTATAATCCAGGAGCTCTGTATAAACACGACTGCTCTCTACGGCGGTTAGCCCCGCCCCCCCATTCATTTGTAGTTTGATCACTATGTGGAGAGTAAAGTCAATGCCCTTTACTATTTAGTAAAGTATGCAAGTAAGTAATTTAAACAATATATGGCTCATTAGAACTGCTTTATTGTTTGTTTGTTTAAATATTTTTAGCAGTAAGATGCGCAGATATTTTTATGATAAAGTATATACTTTATCATAAAAATATCTGTGCATCTGACTGATAATACAGAGGTCCATATACAGAGATGGCAGAAGCGCTGTTTATTCCAAGAAAATTGTTTGTGACCAGAGGTCACAATTTAAGGTTGGAGGAAAGGAGATTTAAACAGAAACGTTTTTTCACTGTAAAAGCAATAACATTTTGGAACTCATTACCAAAGGAGGTAGTGAATGCCAATACCCTAGATACATTTCTGTCTATAAACAAAATTCATGGATATGATTGCTAGTATTAAATGGGTCACCTTTTAATGGGATTATTTAAGCTTAACTGGAGCTTTTTGTATATATTTTAGATTTGTATAGGTTGAACTCGATGGACTTCTGTGTTTTTTCAACCTCATCTACTATGTTACTATGTTATGTTAGTAAATATATACTTACTAACATAAGTGCTAACTGTTCTGATGCTAGTACATTAAATATCTTTAATAAGCCTGAGCAGCATGTGCCAGCTCATGTGTAGTACATAGGCAGGTATGAGTAAAGTACAGCCCGTCTGTCAATGGTCAGTGGCCAGTAAAGTGCAAGCAAAGACTTACCAAAGCCAGTTTGTGCTGAGAGCAGCAGTCCTGCATGTCAGGAGGATACCCATAGCTCCTAAGTAAAGCCGCTCTACCAAACAGGACCCCCTCACTAGGCTCATAGGCTGCCCTCCTGACTGCCTGAGAGAAATAATCACGTTACTGCTCTCCTTGCGGGAGGGGTCCTGTTGAAAGCCTGGCTTGGTGGGCACAATGTTCTGAATACTGGGCTTCAATAAAAAGCTGGAGAAAAAAAAATGGCTTAAGCATTGCTGGCATTTCACTAATACCGGCACCGGCTCTTTATCACTGATTACCGGCTGTGCCGGTAAAATACCGGCTAGGTGGCAACCCTATCTGTGAGACTAGCAGTGGGGAAAAGTTACATTTGCTTTCCAGGTGATTGAGGCTTCATGCCGATGTGGATTTGCCTTCTGAGTTGAATACATACAGGTCTGTGTAACAGTGTGTTCTAATACAGGAGTGGTATTGCATGTTGCAAACGTTTTTTTTTTCTCTTCAAATAAGTTGCAAACTGAGAGATATCACTGACCCATATGTATTCAAGCTCTAAGAGAAAAAAAAACTGCTCACTGCTCAACATGGAGTCAGGGGGTGGAGCATGCGCTATGCACTGAAAGCAGGGAAACAAAAAAAAATATTTAAAGGGGTACAAACTGATATAAAATCTGAGATTTAAAAAAAATATTTACAGAGAAAGAAAATGAGGTTAATATTTTTAAGTTGGGTAAACTGTCCCTTTAACTATCCTGCACCCCACTGTGAGTGTGGTTTCTTATGCTGGCTTGTTTACTTAGGCTGATTGTTAGCTGAGACTCCAGTATAAAACTTTTACTATAGGTGGGTATACCACAGACTAAATCAGCTAATTTAAATGCCAAAATAGAGGAAAGGAGCTTGTACAGGGACATCCTTTACACATTTATGTGCCACACGCAGTACACCTCTTACTCAATTAGAAAAATACACATTTCTCAAACCAACATCTCACTAGGTATGAGACATTGTTCCTTGTACCTTCTAATATCACTATCCTCCGCTGTACCTCTCTTAACCCAGCAACTTTGTTACCTCTGTCGGATGATGGTACCCCACACCATGACTGTTTATCTGTATCTCTCTTTTCCTCCAAACCAAGGGATGCCCTCTCTGATGTACCTCTATGTAGCCTGGATTGGACACTGTTCTGTGATGGAAGTTCGAGGATGGTGAATGGTTCTGCTGTAGTCATGACAGATTCTGTTATAGAGGCCAAGCCCCTCCCATCTCACTACAGTGCCCAATCAGCTGAGCTACATGCATTCACACGTGCTTGTCAACTCTCAAAGGACAGGTCAGTAAACATTTACACTGATAAGTAAATGCTTTAGGGAATGTACACGCCACTGGTCAATTATGGAAATTAAAGGGGTTTCTAACTTCTGCTGGTACCCAAATTGCCAATGCACCACAAGTTTTGCACTCCTTCAGGCCCATTTATCAAGCTCCGTACGGAGCTTGAAGGGCCGTGTTTCTGGCGAGTCTTTAGACTCGCCAGAAACACAATTTATGAAGCAGCGGTCTAAAGACCGCTGCTCCATAACCCTGTCCGCCTGCTCTGAACAGGCGGACAGGAATCGCCGGACATCAACCCGATCGAATACGATCGGGTTGATTGACAGCTCCCTGCTGGCGGCCGATTGGCCGCGAGTCAGCAGGGGGCGGCGTTGCACCAGCAGCTCTTGTGAGCTGCTGGTGCAATGTTAAATGCGGAGAGCGTATTGCTCTCCGCATTTAGCGAGGTCTTGCGGACCTGATCCGCAGTGTCGGATCAGGTCCGCAAGCCCTTTGATAAATGGGCCTGAATGACTCAATCCATTTACCCATTTCCATCTCTGTCATGCATTGCAAAGCACACACCCACTCACAGGACCCCATTTCACTCCGATCAAATTGCTTAGCATGCAGCTTCTCTGCCACTTATCCTTCTCTCAGTCACCCCCACTCACAAACCTCACCCTCTTGACACTACATTGTGTTCTCTTTACACTTCTCTTCCTGAACAAACTGTTCACCTCTGGACTAGTCTTGGTCTTACCTGTGACTCTCTTGGTATCTGGTCCACTCCAGATGGACGCCCTGCTCTACCTCAACCACACCTCTCTCTTATGCTATCCTTTCTGCATAACCAAACACACTGAGGTACCACACAAATTGCTGAAACCCTTAACAGACACTGGTTTGCCCCCCGGTATCCATCAAGCTGCAAAATGAGTTGTATTGAATTGTGTGACTTGTGCTCAACTCAATCCAAGGGGGGAACCTAAAGGCCCACCAGGCAGACGCCCATCGGCATTTCAACCTTTTGAATGTTTACAAATTGACTTTTCTGACATACCTCCCTGTAGGGGTTTCAAACATTTACTTGTGATAGTGGACCAACTTATTGGATGGGTTGAGGCCTTTCCTACTAGAACTGTGAAAGTCCAAGAAGTTGCCAAGTAAATGCTAAAAGAACTCATAACAGGTTTGGCCTCCCCAGAGTAATTGAATCTAACAGAGGAACACATTTCACAAGTAATATTATTCAGCAACTGACATTAGTCTTAGGCTTTACTTGGCATATCCATACCCCTTGGCATCCAGATAGTTCAGGCCAAGTGGAAAGAAAGAACCAGACCCTAAAACATACTATTGCTAAAATTTGTTCTCAAGCAAGCCTTAAATGGGTAGATGCTTTGCTCCTAGCACTGTTTTGAACTCGCACAAACCATAGGGGGACCCTCAAGCTCTTACCATATGAACTGTTGTTTGGTAGGCCACCTCCTTTGTATAGTGCCAACACCTTACACCTGCCTGACCTTGCAGTGGGTGATGCATAACTAACTGCTTATCTTTTGCAACTGCAAAAGCAATTACATTCTCTCCACAGACTCCACATTCTCTCTCTCAGTCTTTGCCATTGGATGTGCCTGCACATCCCTTCGAGTCAGGTGACTTCATTTTAGTCAAGACCTATCAAAAGAAGCCACTGCAGACTCTCTGGAAAGGTCCTTACTGGTTTTGCTGACTACTCCAACAACTATCAAAGTTGCCGAGGTTGACTCCTGGATCCACTACTCAAGGTGTAAAAGATACAGCCCAGACAGAGAAGCAACCTGCAACGGAATAAAGAAAGAAGAAGCTGGGGCAACCAAGGCCTCTGAAGAAGGGGTAACCAAGACCCCTGACGACGAATGATTAATTCAGACCCTTCCTGGTTTGAAACTCAGACTAACCAGAAATAGTAAAATCCCACTATCTGAATGAGTGAAACTGAAAGATTTGTCTTCCTTATTCTTATTTTCATTGTCTCACTCCTCTGTTGATATCTTGAGTAACATTCCTCAATATGTCTCCTTTGTATTGTGTCACACTTTTGACCATTCTCTCTTACTCTATTTCCCAATATGTGTCTCCTGGTCAGTGTGTTTGTTCTAACCCCTTTACTAAATAATCTTGTTCTGGTAACCTTGTATCTGTGGCAGTTTTCCCTCCCACTACTAGCTTCCCCTACAAGTAACTATACTCAAAGTTCGCAATTAAAGTCCTAAGGGGTTTGTTATCCAGTCTATTTGCATAGCACCCACTACTGAATGTGGTTTGAAAATTATGGAGTGGGTAACTGAGAAACGAAAGTGACCCCTCCTTGCTTGGTGTTCCTAATAACTACCTTTGCCACAACCCTTTTTACCCCATTATTCTTTTCCCCGTAATGATAATTTACCTAATGCCCAATTGTCCTCAGAGAACGGTCCCTTACGTGAATAGGGACTAAACTGACATGTTGTCCTACTCCAAACTATAGCCAATCACACTGAGGGCAACTGCTATATTTGTGCTCACATTCCTACTGATTATAAGGGGGTATTCCTCTCATGGATATTAATGTTGATTTGTTTACCTTTGATTTGTCTACTTTTATTCCTCCAGGTACACCATTGTTCAACCTATCAGGCAATTTTATCTCCTTGGGAGGCACCTCATATGGTACTATCTGCAGGGAAATTGGCCAAGGTATGGTGCAGTTGGGTGCCTCCCTATGTGAATATGTAATCTCCAGTAATGGCACTCATTTCCAGCTGGAAAATTCCTCTGGAATGATCTCGACTGTGAATCATTATCTCACTGCATATTTTTTTTTTGTTTCCTCCAGCGCCCCAATTGTAATTTTGTTTCCCCATCTCTTGTACATTCTTTCCTTAACACACCACCCCCTGGGTTGTATTGGATATGTGGACAGACAGCGGTGTCAGTCCTCCCTGGTAACTATACAGCTACCTGCTTCCTGGGTGTGGTAACCCCAGCCATCCGTGTTGTTTCTACGCTGCCCTTGGGCCAAATTCACAATAAATGTGAATCTGGAAGCTCTCTGCTCCCCCTTTGTCCAACAGTATGCTGGAGATTCAACTGATCGAGCTATCCTCCTGGCCGTTGGTTTCTACCTGAATCATCAGGACATTATCATGTTGTTTGTGATTCTACAGACCTTCATGAATGAGAGTGCAGGAGTTGTTCAGAGTGTGGCACAAGAGTAGAAGCAGCTTAGACAACTAGCATTGCAGAATAGGATGGCCGTTGATACCTCCTGACTTCCCAAGGGGGGGGGGGTGTAGTCTTGTGAGCAAACATGCCATGATACTGCCTGACAACCAACTATACACCATCAACTCTGCAAGAATGATGGGGATTGTTAATTGTTGTTAATGAATCTGGGAGGGGATGTTTCTGCACTATGTCATGCCACACCGCACACACACACACACACACACACACATATATATATATATATATATATATATATATATATATATATAGGAATGTTTAGGTAGTTGCCTACTCCACCCGACGGCGCTTAGCGTCCGGGAGTAGCGGAATAGTCTACTACTTAACAACTTCACTCCAACCTTGTTTTTGCTTACCCTCTTGTAGTCCTGTGAACCATCTTGGATGGGAGCACCCATGTACTAATAGCATTGCGATTGTCAAACCGCCATGAGTCAACATTGACTTTTTGTGATCGTGGCACTGACGTTTGCGATCAAAGGGGGGAATGTTATGAGCTGCTTATTCTATTTTCATTATTTTATATATTTAACCAAACTTTTCCTTTTCTTTTACTGAACTCTTCTCTGAAACTGCAGATATATTACTTCTGTATTTTCCAGCAAATCCCTTATAACCTAATAAGCTACATATCTGCATTTTTCTAAACTGCTTCTAACCTAACTTTTCCTTTTCTTTTACTGAACTCTTCTCTGAAACTGCAGATATATTACTTCTGTATTTTCCAGCAAATCCCTTATAACCTAATAAGCTACATATCTGCATTTTTCTAAACTGCTTCTAACCTAATAAGTTACATAACTTTGTTTTGGCTTTTTCTCATAGATTGTTTTCTAAATGTCTTAAAATCAAGGCCTCTTTGTCTAGTATTATTTTTCCAACCCAATTAGTATCTGGCCAAATTCCAAGAAAGCATATCTTACTAATTCTAACATAGAGAACCTGTTTTTTTTAGCAACCACTAACCACGTGAGATTTATTGGCCAATTAGCTCTCTGCTTTGTAAGTTACTGTAATAGTATAAAAATGCATGTATATGAAATTGTGTAGTCTTGCGTCTCCTGAGGTGAGCACTTGTTTGATAAATATCTGGTCTGGACCTCTTTATTACTGCACCTGAGACGAGCTCACTCATGACACTGAGAATTCTCGTGAAGTCTTGGTAGGCCTTCCGCTGTTGTAGTGTGTGAGGGGAGAAATCTGGGAAGATTTGTAGGCTCTCAAATTTCGAAGCTTTTAGAGACCCAGAGTTGACAGCTCTCAGGAATTTCTCCAGAAAAGTATAGTAATGCAGTCTTACAACTACATCCCTGAGTTTGTCATCTGACATGGCTCTCGGTCTAGTCGCTCTATGAGCCCCATCAATGAGAGATTCAGGATCTTGTAAAGGACCAAGAGCAGCTATAAACACTTCCTGTAGGTAGGTTTGCAAGTCCTTAGGGGGACACTTTCAGGTATACCCCTCAGGCAAACATTGTTGAACCTGGAGCAATATTCTAAGTCTGCCAGCTTCGACTCCAGAGCCGAAATTTGCCCTGCCAGGCACTCAGAGTATGATATTAGATTGGCGTGGTCGACTGTAAGATCTTCCTGCTTGCGCTCCAGGGTGTCTGTGCGTTCCCCAATTGTGGCTATATCTCTCCTCAGTTCTGAGCAGGACTTGTCAAATCTTTTGCAGATGGATTTGTGATGGGACGCCAGCATGGTTTTTTTCTGATCCATCATGTTGTTATTGGCTCCTGCGATATATCTGCCAGGCTTGCTGGTGGGGAGTGTTAAGGCCTCTTTCATTACTTGGTTCCGAGTGGCAGGTGGAATCGGACAGGTCATCCTCAGAGCATTGCTCTAGGTTCCTTCTGGGTTGTTAAAAATGTTCTCTCATTGTTTTTTTCGGGCTTAGAAGGCCTTTAGATTTTCTCCTTTGGGCTTGCGCCATTTTCCCACTGATATGAAGCTTACAGTAAGACAGGTTGGTGGGTGGTAAGTACCCTAGGAATGTGGTGAGAAAATGTGAGTTAGTTGATACTCTTGTGTTGCTGTAGAGTTATTCTGGTTCACCCCATGGGCCCCAGCCTTAGAACATTTTTTGTCAAGTCCCTGACAGGGTGGATTGTTGCTCCTATGTGTTGTAGGTCACTGAGCTCAGGATTATGGCGATACTTGTCAGCTGCGGCTAATGTAGTAGGAAAGCCACCCCTACACACTACTTCTCGGGGAAGATGCCCTCACAGGACCATCACGGGCAAGGGAAGTGGGATATGACCCACCAACCCTGAGGGCAGCGGGAAAGGGGGGGAGGAGCGTGTGATTATATGCTGAGTGCCGAATGAAGAGGTGCCTTCTAGTATCGGAGAGGTTGTCAGGGCAAAGGATACTCCGCTGGTTGTAATGCGTGCACCTTGAGTTCCTGCTAGAGCTAAATGCCCTGGGTGAGGGAATGGCTTATGAGGTGAAGAGAATTGTCAGGGCAGTTATCTATTTGTAGGCTGTATACCTGCCTGCATGACCTTACTTTTTCTTTTGTGCCTCAATCTGTTTGGGGGTTATGAGTGAGACCTTTAGCCAGTCAAATTAACAATGAGCTACCACGGTTCTATCAGGGTTTGCCAGCAGGGTTTCAAGGCTTAATTGGGCACCCAGTGATGCAGTTAACTCCGCCGCCAGAGAATCTAGATTTTGATGACCAAAAGGACCCTGTTCCAGCAGATCCCTGCAACAAGGTAACTTCCACGAAGAAGATGAGGACATCCCCACCAGGTCCACGAACCAAATCATTCGTGGCCACAATGGAGCAATCAGTATCACTGATGCCTGCTCATGCTTGATGCAGGCCACTATACGGAGAAGTGGTAAAAGCGTAAAAATGTAAATTAGATTGAACCTCCAAGGCACCGCTAATGCATCTATTAGCTCCGCCTGAGGATCCCTGGATCGCGTCCCATATCTGGGTAGCTTGGAATTGAGCCGGTACGCCATGAGATCATTCTCCGGCGTGCCCCACCTGTTGCAAATCTCTGCAAAACACCTCAGGATGGAGAGACCATTCCCCGAGATGAAAGGATTGTCTGTTGAGGAAATCCGCTTCCCAGTTGTCCACACCCGGAATGTGGATCGCTGACAGCGAGCAGTTGTGGGCCTCTGCCCACTACATAATACGAGATACTTCCCTCATTGCTAGGGAGCTTCTCGTTCCCCATGATGGTTGATGTAAGCCACAGAGGTAATATTGTCTGATTGGAATCTGATAAACTGGAACAAACCCAGAAGAGGCCAAGCCTTCAGTGCATTGAAGATCGCTCAAAGTTCCAAAATGTTGATTGAGAGGAGGGATTCCTCTCGAGTCCATAGGCCCTGTGCCTTCCTGGCACCTCAAACAGCTCTCCCTCCTGATAGACTTGCATCCGTAGTCACAATCTCCAAGGACAGTCTCAAGAAGGATGTCCCTTGGGACAGGTGATCTGGACAGAGCCACCAGGAGAGCGAGCCTCTCAACCGGTTGTCCAGAGAAACCTGTTGAGACAGATCCAAATGATCGCCGTTCCACTGTCTCAACATGCACAGCTGAAGTGGTCATAGATGGAATCTGGCAAACGGAATGATGTCTATGCTGGACACCATGGGGGCTAGTTATCAAGCCGTCTACTTTTCTGACTTCGCCGGCCCAATACGTCCGCCTAAGCTCGCCTACCTTCGCCGCCGCGGACCTGAAAAAATACGCCTAAGTTATCAAATAAAGCTGTCAAAAAGCCGCGGGGCGATGAGCAGCGGACTGTGACAGTTATCACTCATCCGATCTCGCTGCCCTTCGGCTTTTTCCCAGCTTTATTGCTAGCCTGTCACTAAGCACTCACACTAAACTTCACTGTTCTACCCCCTATACCGGCGCCCCCGGAGCCCCCCGCAACTCAATAAAGTTACTAACCCCTAAACCGCCGCTCCTAGACCCTGCCGCAACTCTGATAAATGTATTAACCCCTAAACCGCCGCTCCCGGACACCGCTGCCACCTACATTATACCTAGTAACCCCTATCCTGCCCCCCCTATACCGTCGCCCTCTATTATAAAATTATTAACCCCTATCCTGCTGATCCCGCACCTCTCCGCAACTAAATAAATAGTTTAACCCCTAAACCGCCGCTCCATGAACCCGCCGCAACCTATAATAAATTTATTAACCCCTATCCTGCCCCCCACTACGCCGCCGCCACTGTAATAAAATGATTAACCCCTAAACCTAAGTCTAACCCTAACCATAACGCCCCCCTAACTTAAATATTAATTAAATAAATCTAAATAAATTAACTCTTAACTAAATGAATCCTATTTAAAACTAAATACTTACCTTTAAAATAAACCCTAATATAGCTACAATATAAATAATAATTATATTCTAGCTATCTTAGGATTTATTTTTATTTTACAGGTACCTTTCAATTTATTTTAACCATGTACAATAACTATTAAATAGTTATTAACTATTTAATAGCTTACCTAGCTAAAATAAAGAGAAAACAGAATTTATGTTTACCTGATAAATTACTTTCTACAACGGTGTGTCCGGTCCACGGCGTCATCCTTACTTGTGGGATATTCTCTTCCCCAACAGGAAATGGCAAAGAGCCCAGCAAAGCTGGTCACATGATCCCTCCTAGGCTCCGCCTACCCCAGTCATTCGACCGACGTTAAGGAGGAATATTTGCATAGGAGAAACCATATGATACCGTGGTGACTGTAGTTAAAGAAAATAAATTATCAGACCTGATTAAAAAACCAGGGCGGGCCGTGGACCGGACACACCGTTGGAGAAAGTAATTTATCAGGTAAACATAAATTCTGTTTTCTCCAACATAGGTGTGTCCGGTCCACGGCGTCATCCTTACTTGTGGGAACCAATACCAAAGCTTTAGGACACGGATGATGGGAGGGAGCAAATCAGGTCACCTAGATGGAAGGCACCACGGCTTGCAAAACCTTTCTCCCAAAAATAGCCTCAGAAAAAGCAAAAGTATCAAACTTGTAAAATTTGGTAAAAGCGTGCAGTGAAGACCAAGTCGCTGCCCTACATATCTGATCAACAGAAGCCTCGTTCTTGAAGGCCCATGTGGAAGCCACAGCCCTAGTGGAATGAGCTGTGATTCTTTCGGGAGGCTGCCGTCCGGCAGTCTCGTAAGCCAATCTGATGATGCTTTTAATCCAAAAAGAGAGAGAGGTAGAAGTTGCTTTTTGACCTCTCCTTTTACCGGAATAAACAACAAACAAGGAAGATGTTTGTCTAAAATCCTTTGTAGCGTCTAAATAGAATTTTAGAGCGCGAACAACATCCAAATTGTGCAACAAACGTTCCTTCTTTGAAACTGGTTTCGGGCACAGAGAAGGTACGATAATCTCCTGGTTAATGTTTTTGTTAGAAACAACTTTTGGAAGAAAACCAGGTTTAGTAAGTAAAACCACCTTATCTGCATGGAACACCAGATAAGGAGGAGAACACTGCAGAGCAGATAATTCTGAAACTCTTCTAGCAGAAGAAATTGCAACCAAAAACAAAACTTTCCAAGATAATAACTTAATATCAACGGAATGTAAGGGTTCAAACGGAACCCCCTGAAGAACTGAAAGAACTAAGTTGAGACTCCAAGGAGGAGTCAAAGGTTTGTAAACAGGCTTGATTCTAACCAGAGCCTGAACAAAGGCTTGAACATCTGGCACAGCTGCCAGCTTTTTGTGAAGTAACACAGACAAGGCAGAAATCTGTCCCTTCAGGGAACTTGCAGATAATCCTTTTTCCAATCCTTCTTGAAGGAAGGATAGAATCTTAGGAATCTTAACCTTGTCCCAAGGGAATCCTTTAGATTCACACCAACAGATATATTTTTTCCAAATTTTGTGGTAAATCTTTCTAGTTACAGGCTTTCTGGCCTGAACAAGAGTATCGATAACAGAATCTGAGAACCCTCGCTTCGATAAGATCAAGCGTTCAATCTCCAAGCAGTCAGCTGGAGTGAGACCAGATTCGGATGTTCGAACGGACCTTGAACAAGAAGGTCTCGTCTCAAAGGTAGCTTCCATGGTGGAGCCGATGACATATTCACCAGATCTGCATACCAAGTCCTGCGTGGCCACGCAGGAGCTATCAAGATCACTGACGCCCTCTCCTGATTGATCCTGGCTACCAGCCTGGGGATGAGAGGAAACGGCGGGAATACATAAGCTAGTTTGAAGGTCCAAGGTGCTACTAGTGCATCCACTAGAGCCGCCTTGGGATCCCTGGATATGGACCCGTAGCAAGGAACTTTGAAGTTCTGACGAGAGGCCATCAGATCCATGTCTGGAATGCCCCACAGTTGAGTGATTTGGACAAAGATTTCCGGATGGAGTTCCCACTCCCCCGGATGCAATGTCTGACGACTCAGAAAATCCGCTTCCCAATTTTCCACTCCTGGGATGTGGATTGCAGACAGGTGGCAGGAGTGAGACTCCGCCCATTGAATGATTTTGGTCACTTCTTCCATCGCCAGGGAACTCCTTGTTCCCCCCTGATGGTTGATGTACGCAACAGTTGTCATGTTGTCTGATTGAAACCGTATGAACTTGGCCCTCGCTAGCTGAGGCCAAGCCTTGAGAGCATTGAATATCGCTCTCAGTTCCAGAATATTTATCGGTAGAAGAGATTCTTCCCGAGACCAAAGACCCTGAGCTTTCAGGGATCCCCAGACCGCACCCCAGCCCATCAGACTGGCGTCGGTCGTGACAATGACCCACTCTGGTCTGCGGAAGGTCATCCCTTGTGACAGGTTGTCCAGGGACAGCCACCAACGGAGTGAGTCTCTGGTCCTCTGATTTACTTGTATCCTCGGAGACAAGTCTGTATAGTCCCCATTCCACTGACTGAGCATGCACAGTTGTAATGGTCTTAGATGAATGCGCGCAAAAGGAACTATGTCCATTGCCGCTACCATCAAACCTATCACTTCCATGCACTGCGCTATGGAAGGAAGAGGAACGGAATGAAGTATCCGACAAGAGTCTAGAAGTCTTGTTTTTCTGGCCTCTGTCAGAAAAATCCTCATTTCTAAGGAGTCTATTATTGTTCCCAAGAAGGGAACCCTTGTCGACGGAGATAGAGAACTCTTTTCCACGTTCACTTTCCATCCGTGAGATCTGAGAAAGGCCAGGACGATGTCCGTGTGAGCCTTTGCTTGAGGAAGGGACGACGCTTGAATCAGAATGTCGTCCAAGTAAGGTACTACAGCAATGCCCCTTGGTCTTAGCACAGCTAGAAGGGACCCTAGTACCTTTGTGAAAATCCTTGGAGCAGTGGCTAATCCGAAAGGAAGCGCCACGAACTGGTAATGCTTGTCCAGGAATGCGAACCTTAGGAACCGATGATGTTCCTTGTGGATAGGAATATGTAGATACGCATCCTTTAAATCCACCGTGGTCATGAATTGACCTTCCTGGATGGAAGGAAGAATTGTTCGAATGGTTTCCATCTTGAACGATGGAACCTTGAGAAACTTGTTTAAGATCTTGAGATCTAAGATTGGTCTGAACGTTCCCTCTTTTTTGGGAACTATGAACAGATTGGAGTAGAACCCCATCCCTTGTTCTCCTAATGGAACAGGATGAATCACTCCCATTGTTAACAGGTCTTCTACACAATGTAAGAATGCCTGTCTTTTTATGTGGTCTGAAGACAACTGAGACCTGTGGAACCTCCCCCTTGGGGGAAGCCCCTTGAATTCCAGAAGATAACCTTGGGAGACTATTTCTAGTGTCCAAGGATCCAGAACATCTCTTGCCCAAGCCTGAGCGAAGAGAGAGAGTCTGCCCCCCACCAGATCCGGTCCCGGATCGGGGGCCAACATTTCATGCTGTCTTGGTAGCAGTGGCAGGTTTCTTGGCCTGCTTTCCCTTGTTCCAGCCTTGCATTGGTCTCCAAGCTTGCTTGGCTTGAGAAGTATTACCCTCTTGCTTAGAGGACGTAGCACTTTGGGCTGGTCCGTTTCTACGAAAGGGACGAAAATTAGGTTTATTTTTGGCCTTGAAAGGCCGATCCTGAGGAAGGGCATGGCCCTTACCCCCAGTGATATCAGAGATAATCTCTTTCAAGTCAGGGCCAAACAGCGTTTTCCCCTTGAAAGGAATGTTAAGTAGCTTGTTCTTGGAAGACGCATCAGCTGACCAAGATTTCAACCAAAGCGCTCTGCGCGCCACAATAGCAAACCCAGAATTCTTAGCCGCTAACCTAGCCAATTGCAAAGTGGCGTCTAGGGTGAAAGAATTAGCCAATTTGAGAGCATTGATTCTGTCCATAATCTCCTCATAAGGAGGAGAAACACTATCGACCGCCTTTACCAGCTCATCGAACCAGAAACATGCGGCTGTAGCGACAGGGACAATGCATGAAATTGGTTGTAGAAGGTAACCCTGCTGAACAAACATTTTTTTAAGCAAACCTTCTAATTTTTTATCCATAGGATCTTTGAAAGCACAACTATCTTCTATGGGTATAGTGGTGCGTTTGTTTAAAGTGGAAACCGCTCCCTCGACCTTGGGGACTGTCTGCCATAAGTCCTTTCTGGGGTCGACCATAGGAAACAATTTTTTAAATATGGGGGGAGGGACGAAAGGAATACCGGGCCTTTCCCATTCTTTATTTACAATGTCCGCCACCCGCTTGGGTATAGGAAAAGCTTCTGGGAGCCCCGGGACCTCTAGGAACTTGTCCATTTTACATAGCTTCTCTGGGATGACCAAATTGTCACAATCATCCAGAGTGGATAATACCTCCTTAAGCAGAGCGCGGAGATGTTCAAACTTAAATTTAAACGTAATCACATCAGGTTCAGCTTGTTGAGAAATGTTCCCTGAATCTGTAATTTCTCCCTCAGACAAAACCTCCCTGGCCCCATCAGACTGGTTTAGGGGCCCTTCAGAACCATTATTATCAGCGTCGTCATGCTCTTCAGTATCTAAAACAGAGCAGTCGCGCTTACGCTGATAAGTGTGCATTTTGGCTAAAATGTTTTTGACAGAATTATCCATTACAGCCGTTAATTGTTGCATAGTAAGGAGTATTGGCGCGCTAGATGTACTAGGGGCCTCCTGAGTGGGCAAGGCTCGTGTAGACGAAGGAGGGAATGATGCAGTACCATGCTTACTCCCCTCACTTGAGGAATCATCTTGGGCATCATTGTCATTGTCACATAAATCACATTTATTTAAATGAGAAGGAACTCTGGCTTCCCCACATTCAGAACACAGTCTATCTGGTAGTTCAGACATGTTAAACAGGCATAAACTTGATAACAAAGTACAAAAAACGTTTTAAAATAAAACCGTTACTGTCACTTTAAATTTTAAACTGAACACACTTTATTACTGCAATTGCGAAAAAATATGAAGGAATTGTTCAAAATTCACCAAAATTTCACCACAGTGTCTTAAAGCCTTAAAAGTATTGCACACCAAATTTGGAAGCTTTAACCCTTAAAATAACGGAACCGGAGCCGTTTTTAACTTTAACCCCTTTACAGTCCCTGGTATCTGCTTTGCTGAGACCCAACCAAGCCCAAAGGGGAATACGATACCAAATGACGCCTTCAGAAAGTCTTTTCTATGTATCAGAGCTCCTCACACATGCGACTGCATGCCATGCCTCTCAAAAACAAGTGCGCAACACCGGCGCGAAAATGAGGCTCTGCCTATGATTTGGGAAAGCCCCTAAAGAATAAGGTGTCTAAAAAAGTGCCTGCCGATATAATCTTATCAAAATACCCAGATTAAATGATTCCTCAAGGCTAAATATGTGTTAATAATGAATCGATTTAGCCCAGAAAAAGTCTACAGTCTTAATAAGCCCTTGTGAAGCCCTTATTTACTATCTTAATAAACATGGCTTACCGGATCCCATAGGGAAAATGACAGCTTCCAGCATTACATCGTCTTGTTAGAATGTGTCATGCCTCAAGCAGCAAGAGACTGCTCACTGTTCCCCCAACTGAAGTTAATTCCTCTCAACAGTCCTGTGTGGAACAGCCATGGATTTTAGTAACGGTTGCTAAAATCATTTTCCTCATACAAACAGAAATCTTCATCTCTTTTCTGTTTCTGAGTAAATAGTACATACCAGCACTATTTTAAAATAACAAACTCTTGATTGAATAATAAAAACTACAGTTAAACACTAAAAAACTCTAAGCCATCTCCGTGGAGATGTTGCCTGTACAACGGCAAAGAGAATGACTGGGGTAGGCGGAGCCTAGGAGGGATCATGTGACCAGCTTTGCTGGGCTCTTTGCCATTTCCTGTTGGGGAAGAGAATATCCCACAAGTAAGGATGACGCCGTGGACCGGACACACCTATGTTGGAGAAATGTACCTGTGAAATAAATCCTAACCTAAGTTACAATTACACCTAACACTACACTATACTTTAATAAATTATTCCTATTTAAACTAAATACTTACCTGTAAAATAAACCCTAAGATAGCTACAATATAATTAATAAATATATTCTAGCTATCTTAGGATTTATATTTATTTTACAGGTAACTTTGTATTTATTTTAGCTAGTTAGAATAGTTATTAAATAGTTATTAACTATTTAATAACTACCTAGCTAAAAGAAATATAAAATTACCTGTAAAATAAATCCTAACTTAAGTTACAATTAAACCTAATACTACACTATCATTAAATTAACTAAATAAACTACCTACAAAGAACTACAATGAAATACAATTACATAAACTAACTAAAGTACAAAAAATAAAAAAAGCTAAGTTACAAAAAATAAAAAATTAAGTTACAAACATGTTAAAAATATTACAACAATTTTAAGCTACTTACACCTAATCTAAGCCCCCTAATAAAATAACAAACCCCCCCAAAATAAAAAAAATCCCTACCCTATTCTAAATTACATAAATTTCAAAGCTCTTTTACCTTACCAGCCCTTAAAAGGGCCATTTGTGGGGGCATGCCCCAAAAAGTTCAGCTCTTTTGCCTGTAAAATAAAAATACAACCCCCCCCAACATTAAAACCCACCACCCACATACCCCTAATCTAACCCAAACCCCCTTACAAAAACCTAACACTAATCCCCTGAAGATCATCCTACCTTGAGTCGTCTTCACTCAGCCGAGCCACCGATGGAACTGAAGAGGACATCCGGAGCGGAAGAAGTTAATCCTCCAAGCGGCGCTGAAGAAATCTTCCATCCGATGAAGTCATCATCCAGGCGGCGCTGAAGAGGTCTTCTATCCGGGCGAAGTCATCTTCCAAGCCGGGTCTTGAATCTTCCTTCCGCCGACGCGGAACCACCTTCTTCACCGACGGACTACGACGAATGACGGCTCCTTTAAGGGACGTCATCCAAGATGGCGTCCCCTCAATTCCGATTGGCTGATAGGATTCTATCAGCCAATCGGAATTAAGGTAGGAAAATCTGATTGGCTGATGGAATCAGCCAATCAGATTGAGCTCGCATTCTATTGGCTGTTCCGATCAGCCAATAGAATGCGAGCTCAATCTGATTGGCTGATTGGATCAGCCAATCGGATTGAACTTGAATCTGATTGGCTGATTCCATCAGCCAATCAGATTTTCCTACCTTAATTCCGATTGGCTGATAGAATCCTATCAGCCAATCGGAATTGAGGGGACGCCATCTTGGATGACGTCCCTTAAAGGAGCCGTCATTCGTCGTAGTCCGTCGGTGAAGAAGGTGGTTCCGCGTCGGCGGAAGGAAGATTCAAGACCCGGCTTGGAAGATGACTTCGCCCGGATAGAAGACCTCTTCAGCGCCTCTTTGAAGATGACATCGGCCGGATCGAAGACTTCTTCAGCGCCGCCTGGATGATGACTTCATCGGATGGAAGATTTCTTCAGCGCCGCTTGGAGGATTAACTTCTTCCGCTCCGGATGTCCTCTTCAGTTCCATCGGTGGCTCGGCTGAGTGAAGATGACTCAAGGTAGGATGATCTTCAGGGGATTAGTGTTAGGTTTTTGTAAGGGGGGTTTGGGTTAGATTAGGGGTATGTGGGTGGTGGGTTTTAATGTTGGGGGGGGGTTGTATTTTTATTTTACAGGCAAAAGAGCTGAACTTTTTGGGGCATGCCCCCACAAATGGCCCTTTTAAGGGCTGGTAAGGTAAAAGAGCTTTGAAATTTATGTAATTTAGAATAGGGTAGGGATTTTTTTTATTTTGGGGGGGTTTGTTATTTTACTAGGGCGCTTAGATTAGGTGTAAGTAGCTTAAAATTGTTGTAATATTTTTAACATGTTTGTAACTTAATTTTTTATTTTTTGTAACTTAGCTTTTTTTATTTTTTGTACTTTAGTTAGTTTATGTAATTGTATTTCATTGTAGTTCTTTGTAGGTAGTTTATTTAGTTAATTTAATGATAGTGTAGTATTAGGTTTAATTGTAACTTAAGTTAGGATTTATTTTACAGGTAATTTTGTATTTCTTTTAGCTAGGTAGTTATTAAATAGTTAATAACTATTTAATAACTATTCTAACTAGCTAAAATAAATACAAAGTTACCTGTAAAATAAATATAAATCCTAAGATAGCTATAATATAATTATTAATTACATTGTAGCTATCTTAGGGTTTATTTTACAGGTAAGTATTTATTTTTAAATAGGAATAATTTATTAAAGTATAGTGTAGTGCTAGGTGTAATTGTAACTTAGGTTAGGATTTATTTCACAGGTACATTTCTCTTTATTTTAGCTAGGTAAGCTATTAAATAGTTAATAACTATTTAATAGCTATTGTACATGGTTAAAATAAATTGAAAGGTACCTGTAAAATAAAAATAAATCCTAATATAGCTAGAATATAATTATTATTTATATTGTAGCTATATTAGGGTTTATTTTAAAGGTAAGTATTTAGTTTTAAATAGGATTAATTTAGTTAATAAGAGTTAATTTATTTAGATTTATTTAATTAATATTTAAGTTAGGGGGCGTTAGGGTTAGGGTTAGGTTTAGGGGTTAATAATTTTATTACAGTGGCGGCGGCGTAGTGGGAAGCAGGATAGGGGTTAATAAATTTATTATAGGTTGCGACGGTGTAGGGGGGGCAGATTAGGGGTTAATAAATGTATTATAGGTGGCGACGGTGTAGGGGGGGCAGGATAGGGGTTAATACATTTAATATAGGTTGCGGCGGGTTCAGGGAGCGGCGGTTTAGGGGTTAATACATTTATTATAGTTGCGGTGGGCTCCGGGAGCGGCGGTTTAGGGGTTAATATGTATAGAGTAGCTTGCGGTGGGCTCCGGGAGCGGCGGTTTAGGGGGTAATAACTTTATTTAGTTGCGGCGGTGTAGGGGGGGTCAGATTAGTGGTGTTTAGACTCGGGGTACATGTTAGGGTGTTAGGTGTAGACAGCTCCCATAGAAATCAATGGGATGTCTGTCAGCAGCGAACTTGTACTTTCGCTATGGTCAGACTCCCATTGATTCCTATGGGATCCGCCGCCTCCAGGCTGGCGCTTTGAAAACCAGGTACGCTGGGCCGTAAAAGTGCCGAGCGTACCTGCTAGTTTTTTGATAGCTAGCAAAAGTAGTGAGAATGTGCCGCACTTGTGTGCGGAACATCTGGAGTGACGTAAGAATCGATCTGTGTCGGACTGAGTCCGGCGGATCGAAGCTTACGTCACAAAATTCTACTTTTGCCGGTCTCGAGCCTTTGATAACTAAGGCGTATCAGCCTCGCCACAAATACGCTGCGGAATACGCAGCGTATTTGAGGTTGACGGCTTGATAACTAGGCCCCCATGAGACCAATCACCTCCATACACCGAGCCACAGAGGGTCTTAAGGAGGCCTGGATGGCAAGACAAACAGAAGTTTGCTTGTAACGTCTCTGGTCTGTAAGGAATATCCTCATAGATATGGAGTCTATTATAGTACCCAGGAATTCCACCCTGGTACTGAGAATAAGAGAACTCTTTTCTAAGTTTATCTTCCATCCATGAGATTGAAGAAGAAACAGAAGAGATTTTGAATGGTCTTCTGCCAGACAGGATGGTTCTTGAACCAGAATATCGTCCAAGTATGGCACTACTGCTATACCTCTGGTTCCGACCAAACGGAAGAGCAATAAACTGGGAGTGCTGGTCCAGGAACGCACACCTTAGGAACTTGAAGTGATCCTTGTGTATTGGAATGTAAAGGTAAGCATCCTTCAGATCTATAGTGGTCATGAACTGTCCTTCCTGGAACCTATCTTGTATCCCTGAGTGATGACCTCCAGGACCCACGGGTCTAACACATCCCCAAACCAAATGTCTGAAAAGAGCGACAGTCTGCCCCCTACAAGATCCAGAGCTGGATCGGGGGCCGCCCCTTCATGCCGATTTTGTCTCGGCAGGCTTCTTGCTCTGCTTGGATTTATTCTAGGACTGAGCCGGTTTCCAAATCCCCTTGGATTGCTCTGGTTTTGCAGAGGGCTGCTGACGTTGGGATTTATCTGAACGAAAGGAATGAAAATTGGGACATTGTCCCTTAGGTTTGTTCTTCTTATCCTGCGGTAAAAAGGCACCTTTGCCTCCAGTAACCGTGGAGTCCAGGGCTGGACCAAATAGAATCTTTCCCTTAAATGGGAGGGAAGAAGTCATGTCCGCAGACCAGAACTTCAGCCAGAGTGCCCTATGGGCTTGAACAGAAAAACCTGAAGCCTTGGCATTCAGGCAAATAATTTGTATATTTGCATCACAAATAAAAGAATTAGCCACCCTTAATTCTTTTCCTGGATCACGTCGAGGGGACCCTCCACCTCGATCAATTCAGATAAGGAGTCGCACCAGTAGGTAGCCACTCCAGCAACCGCAGCAACAACCGCTGCCGGTTGAAACAAATATCCCGTATGTTGAAACATCTTTCTTAACAGAATTTCAATCTTCTTATCCATGGGCTCTTTAAACGACGAACTAGCCTCAAGTGGGATAGTACTGCGTTTAGCAAGCATGGAGATGCACCCTCTGAAGTATCAGAGGCGCCTTCATCATCAGATAATCTTGTATCAGATAAATCCAATAAGCTAATAGATAACCCCTGGGAAGGATAGCAATATTTGACCTTTCGCTTGCGCTTAGCAGGGTGACGTAAAGCATTAATGGCCGCAGACACTGCTGTTTGTAACTGCTCAGTAAAGTCTGGCGGTAAAAGAGCCCCTCTAGATAGAGGATAAGGAGTGCTACGGGAAGCTGCATGTGTACTAGGAGATGACTGTAGGGTGTGCACCTCACAGGACGGAAACTCCTCAGAGGTGGATGGCTCAGTGGTATCAAACATTAACTTTCTTCAACATGATTACTTTATCAAGGCATGTGATACATAATTGAGTCGGCGTGTATACCGTGGCCTCCTCACAATATAGACAGGTATTAGAGGGAGTACCCTCTAACACATCAGAATCCTCCATAGCTTGCGCTAAAAAAGCAGACTTGATTACTAAGAAAAAACGGCACCTTTATACCCCCAATGGCTGGGGCACTTACCACCTCCTATGACCCAGGCTAAACAGAGAAACCGCTTCTCCGGTAAACCGCACAGTCAGGAAAGAGGAAATAAGTGTGACCACACCCGGTCACATTGTGCGCAATGCAGGACCGCCCCTGCTATACTAGTAAAAAAGCGTGCCAAGCCTTTCAGGCTGCGCAGCTCCCAAAACGAAAGTGAAAACCCTGTACATCTGCCTGAGCCTCATCTCACACATGTCGCAGCATAATCAAATAAACTTTTGTGATTAATCCCCACTGTTCAATAACCCCCCTCCGGAGATATTAACCCTTGATTCCATACAGATAAAAGGAGCCACACTGTGACCCTGCGTTATCATATGTATATAAAATGAAATGATCTTACCGGAATCTATGCCATAGAACAGAAACATAGCCTCTCAAGTTTGATAGTCTTGTAGCATCGCTCCTGACATGGACTTGAGTGATGGAAGCAGGCAGTAAAACTCGTCAACACTGATTGCTTAGGAGCTGTTAATATGAGTCTGGATGTGTTCACAGAAAGATTCTCCCTGCATCTCAAGACTTTAATATTCATCAATGCTCTCACTGAGAGGCTGACAAGACTACTTAAAACTCCAGTCCCATTTCTAAGGGCAGATACCACTTCTCTGCCAACCTCCTGTGATGAAAGGCAAAGAATGACTGGGATATGAGGGAAGTGGGGGGAGTATTTAAGCCTTTGGCTGGGGTGTCTTTGCCTCCTCCTGGTGGCCAGGTGCAGTATTTCTCACCAGTAAGGAATGATGCCGTGGACTCTCCTCATATTAAGCAGGAAAAAGATGTTTCTTAGTTCCTACCCTTTTCTGTTATAACTCATGGACTTCACAGCTTGGGTATTCGTTCCCAGGAGTAATGGATTGTGGACTCTCACTACTTTGATTACGTGATAAATTTATTTCTTTCATGGTATTGAGGGTCCACAAGACCCCACCCTGTTTTTTTCTGGGATTTCTTTTTATTTCTGTTTTTGAACAAATCTTTTTTTCCCTACTCCTATTTTGTTGCCTCATTACTTTTCCTTTCGGTTTGTGCTTGGCTATATGTTAGACTGAGGTACTTGCACACAATCAAGTCTACACCATCCTGAAGAAACTGACTTCTAGGAATCCTAAAACAATGCCAGGAAAACCCCTGGAAGAACACCATTTAAAGTATACCTTCCAAATCTTGTGATAAATCTTTTGAGTCACATGCTTTCTAGCTTGTATCAAAGTGTTGATGGCTGAATTAGAGAAATCTCTATGCCTCAGAATAAAGCATTAAATCTCCATGACGTCAATCTTAAAAATTTGAGATCTGGAAGGAAAAGAGATCTTGCCGTTGTGGAAGAAACCATGGAGGAGAGCTGGACATCTGAGCTAAATCCGCATACCATGTCCTGCAGGGCCAAGCTGGAGCTATAAGGATTACTGATGCAGACTCCTGTTTGATTCAGGGCAATAATTCGTGTAAGAATTTATTTATTTTAATGGGCACACTAGGCATCTATCATTTGATCCTTTGGATGCCTGGATCTGGTACAACTAGCAGCTTGTGATTTAACCCCTTAAGGACCAAGGACATGCAGGGTACGTCCTACAAAAAAGGTCAGTTAATGACCAAGGACGTACGCTGTACATCCTCAGGAATTTCAAGCAGTGGAAGCGATCCTGATCGCTTCCAGACGCTTTCAAGGTATTGCCATGATGCCTCGATATTGAGGCATCACTGCAATACCTTTTTTTGCACACCGATGCAGAAAGAGCCACACGCGCGGGTGTGATCTGCACATATGTGCACATTTGAAGTTGGGCGAGAGGGTGGTGGGAGAGAGAGGGGGGAAATAATGTTGGGAACAGAATCTAGGAGGGGGTTGGGCATTGAGGGGGGCAGCTACACTACAGAAAAGATATATAATATATAAAAATGGGCACATTTTATTGAAAAGTGGGTACTGGCAGACAGCTGCCTGTACCCAAAATGGCAGCAAATAGTGAGAGGGGGGAGGGTTAGAGTGCTGTTTGGGGGGCTCGGGGAGGTTGGGTGGTAAGAGGGGATCCTACACTGCAGAAAATATATAATTTTTTTAAAAAAATTAAAAAACTAAGCAAAACCATTTTAATTTTATACTGGCAGACTTTCTGCCAGTACTAAAGATGACAGTGACAATAGTGAGGTGGGGGAAGGAAGAGAGCTGTTTGAGAGTGGTAAGGGATGGCTCAAGGGGTGGGATGTGTCAGGTGGGAGGCTGATCTCTACACTAAAGCTAAAATTAACCCTTCAAGCTGCCTTCAAGCTACCTAATTAACCCCGTCACTGCTGGGCATAATACAAGTGTGATGCGCAGCGGCATTTAGCGGCCTTCAAATTACCAAAAAGCAATGCCAAAGTCATATATGTCTGCTATTTCTGAACAAAGGGGATCCCAGAGAAGCATTTACAACCATTTGTGCCATAATTGCACAAGCTGTTTGTAAATAATTTCAGTGAGAAAGCTAAAGTTAGTGAAAAAGTTAACGATTTTGTTTTTATTTGATCGCATTTGGCAGTGAAATGGTGGCATGAAATATATCAAAATGGGCCTAGATCAATACTTTTGGTTGTCTACTACACTACACTAAGGCCTCTAGTTATCAAGCCGTCATCCGCAAATACGCTGTATTTCCGCAGCGTATTTGTGGCGAGGCTGATTCGCCTTAGTTATCAACCCCTACTGCCCGGCAAAAGTAGAATATAGTGACGTAAGCTTCGATCTGCCGGACTCAGTTTGACACAGATCGATGCTTACTTCACTCCAGATGTTCTGACCGCAAGTTCAACTCAATCTGACTACTTTTGGTAGTTATCAAACTACTACGAGGTACGCTCGCCACTATTCCGGGCCAGCGTACCTGGATTTCAATCCACCGCCCTGGAGGCGGCGAATCCCATAGGAATCAATGGGAGTCTGACCATAGCGAAAGCTCATGTTCGCTGCTGCCCGATATCCCATTGATTCCTATGGGAGATATCTGCACCTAACACCCTAACATGTATCCCGAGTCTAAACACCCCTAATCTGCCCCCCCCCTACACTGCTGCAACTAAATAAAGTTATTATCCCCTAAACCGCTGCTCCCAGACCTTGCCGCAACTATAATAAATATGTTAAACCCTAAACCGCTGCTCCCGGAGCCGACCGCAACTATAATAAATATATGAACCCCTAAACCACCGCTCCCGGACCCCGCCGCCACCTACATAATATATATTAACCCCTATCCTGCCCCCCCTATACTGCCGCCACCTATAATAAATTTATTAACCCCTATCCTGCCCCCCCCTACACCGCCGCCACTATAATAAAATTATTAACCCTTAAACCTAAGTCTAACACTAACCCTAACACCCCCCTAACTTAACTATTAATTAAATAAATCTAAATAATATTACTCTTATTAACTAAATTAATCCTATTTAAAACTAAATACTTACCTATAAAATAAACCCTAATATAGCTACAATATAACTAATAATTACATTATAGCTATTTTAGGGTTCATTTTTATTTTACAGGCAACTTTGTATATATTTTAAATAGGTACAATAGCTATTAAATAGTTAATAACTATTTAACAGCTACCTAGCTAAAATAAATACAAAATTACCTGTAAAATAAATCCTAGCCTAAGTTACAATTAAACCTAACACTAAACTATCATTAAATTAATTAAATAAATTAGCTACCAATACCTACAATTAAATACAATTAAATAAACTAAACTAAATTACAAAAAAAACAAATACTAAATTACAGAAAATAAAAAAATATTACAAGAATTTTAAACTAATTACACCTAATCTAAGCCCCCTAATAAAATAAAAAAAACCAAAATAATAAAAGTCCCTACCCTATTCTATATTAAAAAGTAATCAGCTCTTTTACCAGCCCTTAAAAGGGCTTTTTGCGGGGCATGCCTTAAAGTAATCAGCTCTTTTGCCTGTAAAAAAAAATACAACCCCCCAACATTAAAACCCACCACCCACATACCCCTACTCTAACCCACCCAAACCCCCCTTAAATAAACCTAACACTAACCCCCTACCTTGAGTCGTCTTCACCCAGCCGGGCCGAAGTCTTCATCGGATGGGGCAGAAGTGGACATCCGGACCGGCAGACATCTTCATCCAAGCGGCATCTTCTATCTTCATGCATCCGACGAGGAGCGGCTCCATCTTCAAGACCTCCGGTGCGGAACATCCTTCTTGCACAACGACTACCCGACAAATGGCTGGTCCTTTATATGACGTCATCCAAGATGGCGTCCCTCGAATTCCGATTGGCTGATAGGAATCTATCAGCCAATCGGAATTAAGGTAGGAAAAATCTGATTGGCTGATGCAATCAGCCAATCAGATTGAAGTTCAATCCGATTGGCTGATCCAATGAGCCAATCGGATTGAACTTCAATCTGATTAGCTGATATCATCAGCCAATCAAATTTTTCCAACCTTAATTCCGATTGGCTGATAGAATCCTATCAGCCAATCGGAATTTGAGGGACGCCATCTTGGATGACGTCATTTAAAGGACCAGTCATTCGTCGGGTAGTCGTCGCGCAAGAAGGATGTTCCGCGCCGGAGGTCTTGAAGATGGAGCCGCTCCTCGTCGGATGGATGAAGATAGAAGATACCGCTTGGATGAAGATGTCTGCCGGTCTGGATGTCCTCTTCTGCCCGGATAGAATGAAGACTTCTGCCGGTCTGGATGTCCTCTTCTGCCCCATCAGATGAAGACTTCGACCTGGCTGGGTGAAGACGACTCAAGGTAGGTAGATCTTCAGGGGGTTAGTGTTAGGTTTTTTTTAAGGGGGGTTTGGGTGGGTTAGAGTAGGGGTATGTGGGTGGTGGGTTTTAATGTTGGGGGGAGGTTGTATTTTTTTTTACAGGCAAAAAAGCTGATTACTTTGGGGCATGCCCCGCAAAAAGCCCTTTTAAGGGCTGGTAAAAGAGATGATTACCTTGTAATGTAGAATAGGGTAGGGACTTTTATTATTTTTTTTTATTTATTTTATTAGGGGGCTTAGATTAGGTGTAATTAGTTTAAAATTCTTGTAATATTTTTTTTATTTTAATTTAGTGTTTGTTTTTTTTGTAATTTTTAGTTTATTTAATTGTATTTATTTGTAGGTATTGGTAGTTAATTTATTTAATTAATTTAATGATAGTGTAGTGTTAGGTTTAATTGTAACTTAGGATAGGATTTATTTTACAGGTAATTTTGTATTTCTTTTAGCTAGGTAGTTATTAAATAGTTAATACCTATTTAATAACTATTGTACCTAGTTAAAATAAATACAAAGTTGCCTGTAAAATAAATATAAATCCTAAGATAGCTACAATGTAATTATTAATTACATTGTAGCTATCTTAGGGTTTATTTTACAGGTAAGTATTTAGTTTTAAATTGGAATAATTAATTTAATGATAGTGTAGTGTTAGGTTTAATTGTAGCTTAGGTTAGGATTTATTTTACAGGTAATTTTGTAATTATTTTAACTAGGTAGCTATTAAATAGTTAATAACTATTTAATAGCTATTGTACCTAGTTAAAATATATACAAAGTTGCCTGTAAAATAAAAATAAATCCTAAAATAGTTACAATGTAATTATTAGTTATATTGTAGCTATATTAGGGTTTATTTTATAGGTAAGTATTTCGTTTTAAATAGGATTAATTTAGTTAATAAGAGTAATATTATTTAGATTTATTTAATTAATAATTTAGTTAGGGGGTGTTAGGGTTAGTGTTAGACTTAGGTTTAGGGGTTAATAATTTTATTATAGTAGCGGCGGTGTAGGGGGGGGCAGGATAGGGGTTAATAAATTTATTATAGGGGGGGCAGGATAGGGGTTAATAAATTTATTATAGGTGGCGGCTGTATAGGGGGGGCAGGATAGGGGTTAATAAATTTATTATAGGTGGTGGCGGTATAGGGAGGGCAGAATAGGGGTTAATAGGTATTATGTAGGTGGCGGCGGGGTCCGGGAGCGGCGGTTTAGGGGTTAATATATTATTATAGTTGCGGTGGGGTCTAGGAGCAGCGGTTTAGTGGTTAACATATTTATTATAGTTGCGGCGGGGTCCGGGAGTGGAGGTTTAGGGGATAATATATTTATTATAGTTGCGGCAGGGTCCGGGAGCAGCGGTTTAGGGGTTAATATATTTATTATAGTTGCGGCGGGTCTAGGAGCGGCGGTTTAAGGGTTAATATATTTATTATAGTTGCGGTGGGGGTCTAGGTGCGGCGGTTTAGGGGTTAATATATTTATTATAGTTGCGGCGGGTCTTGGAGCGGCGGTTTAGGGGTTAATATATTTATTATAGTTGCGGCGGGGGTCTAGGAGCGGCGGTTTAGGGGGTAATAACTTTATTTAGTTGCGGGAGGCTCCGGTATAGGGGGTAGAACAGTGTAGTTTAGTGTGGGTGCCAGGGGTATCAATAAAGCTGTAAAAAAGCCAAAGAGCAGCGAGATTGATTATTGATAACTATCACAGTCCGCTGCTCATCGCCCCGTACTTGATGCGCGGCTTTTTGACAGATTTATTGATAACTTTGGCGAGCATATTCAGGTCCGCGGCGGCGATGTGAGGCGAGCGTATTTGGGCCGGCGAAGGCAGGTACGTACGGAGCTTCATAACTAGAGGCCTAGAGCTAAAATTAACCCTACAAGCTACCTAATTAACCCCTTCACTGCTGGGTTTAGGGGTTAATAATTTTATTATAGTGGCGGCGGTGTAGGGGGGGCAGGATAGGGGTTAATAAATTTATTATAGGTGGCGGCGGTATAGGGGGGGCAGGATAGGGGTTAATAAATTTATTATAGGTGGTGGCGGTATAGGGAGGGCAGAATAGGGGTTAATAGGTATTATGTAGGTGGCGGCGGGGTCCGGGAGCGGCGGTTTAGGGGTTAATATATTATTATAGTTGCGGTGGGGTCTAGGAGCAGCGGTTTAGTGGTTAACATATTTATTATAGTTGCGGCGGGGTCCGGGAGTGGAGGTTTAGGGGATAATATATTTATTATAGTTGCGGCAGGGTCCGGGAGCAGCGGTTTAGGGGTTAATATATTTATTATAGTTGCGGTGGGTCTAGGAGCGGCGGTTTAAGGGTTAATATATTTATTATAGTTGCGGCGGGGGTCTAGGTGCGGCGGTTTAGGGGTTAATATATTTATTATAGTTGCGGCGGGTCTTGGAGCGGCGGTTTAGGGGTTAATATATTTATTATAGTTGCGGCGGGGGTCTAGGAGCGGCGGTTTAGGGGGTAATAACTTTATTTAGTTGCGGGAGGCTCCGGTATAGGGGGTAGAACAGTGTAGTTTAGTGTGGGTGCCAGGGGTATCAATAAAGCTGTAAAAAAGCCAAAGAGCAGTGAGATTGATTATTGATAACTATCACAGTCCGCTGCTCATCGCCCCGTACTTGATGCGCGGCTTTTTGACAGATTTATTGATAACTTTGGCGAGCATATTCAGGTCCGCGGCGGCGATGTGAGGCGAGCGTATTTGGGCCGGCGAAGGCAGGTACATACGGAGCTTCATAACTAGAGGCCTAGAGCTAAAATTAACCCTACAAGCTACCTAATTAACCCCTTCACTGCTGGGCATAATACAAGTGTGGTGCGCAGCGGCATTTAGCGGCATTCTAATTAACAAAAAGTAATGCCAAAGCCATAAAAAAAATTTTAGAGTAAATTATAAGATATGATTAAAATAATGGTATCTTTAGAAAGTCCATTTAATAGCGAGAAAAATGGTATATAATATGTGTGAGTACAGTAAATAAGTAAGAGGAAAATTACAGCTAAACACAAACACCGCAGAAATGTAAACATAGCCCTGGTCGCAAACAGTCAGAAAATGGTGCTGTGAAAAGTGCTGTGGTCCTTAAGGGGTTAATATACTTTATAACATTTAAACCTCTAAATTTCTGCCTGTTTCTAAGCCACTACAGACTGCCTCTTATCACATGATTTTTTATTAGCTTTTCACAACAGGAGACTGCTAGTTCATGTGGGCCATATAGATAACATTGTGTTCACACCCAAGGAGTTATTTAAGATTTAGCACAACACAGTACTAAATGCAAGTCAATCAATAATAAATAAAAAATAATGTGATCAGGGGGCTGTCAGAAGATGCTCAAATACAAGGTAATCACAGAGGTAAAAAGTATATTACTATAACTGTGTTAGTTATGCAAAACTGGGCAATGGGTAATAAAGGGATTATCTATCTTTTAAAACAATAACAGTTATATTGTAAAAAAAAGGGTGTATGGACAGCGCTAAGTAAGATTAAAAATTACCACAACCAAAATATGTTAATATAATTAAAAAAGATTTTATTCATAAAATGCCATATACTTGATAAAAAATTATAATAAACTAAGATTATAGGGACCGGTCACACTTAAAAATATGTTCTAACATTATGTTGATAATACAAAACCACAAATATAGGTAAGTCTGAACAAATATTCATATATCACTTGAAAATAGGTTAAAACCTAAATTGCTATCTATAAAACCAACATCATAATAACGTTGTATGGTTATAAAAGTTCAGTGCCACCTATGTGAATTTGAGATGGAAGGTAGTAATCAAATACCACTTTGCATTAATGGTACAGATATTGTTAAGAAGTCTTTGTTGGATTAGCAAATTATGTCCCTTACGGCAGGTCTGACGATGTATATGTCTCAGTCGGAACTCCCACTATGCTGGTGTTTGGGGATATTAGCTTAAAACAGGAGGCTATAGGGTACCTTTCCTTATTTTGCAATAGTGTCCCAGTTTTTCAGTGTAAAACACTTACTGTACTCTTTAGACGTTGCTCCGTCTCTTACCCATCTTTTCTCTGTGGTTTAAATCACACACCTTTCACTCTGTCTGCTGCTCCGCTTGTGTTTCAGCGTTGCCGGTCTCTGATTGTAACAGCCAATAGAATACGAGCTCAATCCTATTGGCTGATTGGATCAGCCAATAAGATTGAAGTTCAATCCTATTGGCTGATTTCATCAGCCAATAGGATTTTTTCAACCTTAATTCCGATTGGCTGATAGAATTCTATCAGCCAATCGGAATCTAAAGGACGCCATCTTGGATGACGTCACTTAAAGGTACCTTCATTCGTCGGATAGTCATCATTGGATGAGGATGCCCCGGAGCCGGATGTCTTGAAGATGGACACGCTCCGCGCCGGATGGATGAAGATAGAAGATGCCGTCTGGAGGACCACTTCTGCCTGTCTGGAGGACCACTTCTGCTGGCTTCGTTGAGGACATCTTGCCGCTTGGATGAAGTCTTCTCCCGGTAAGTGGATCTTCGGGGGTTAGTGTTAGGATTTTTTAAGGGTGTATTGGGTGGGTTCAGTGGCGTCACTAGGGGGGTGCGGGCCGCACATGGGTGACACCCACCAGGGGGTGACACCACCCAAAAAAAATATATATTTCTTTTAAATTTTATTGAAATTCAAAGAAATACAATGTAGAGATGCATATATTTTTTTATTAGAGGGGCCAGCATTTGTAAACATTAGTGGGACTTGGGAAATTGAAGACACTTCATTTTTTTGCCCCTTGAGCCAGCGCTGCAATTTACACAGTTTTCCCGGCTGCTTTTGCTTGTTTGCACTTTGCTCCTCCCCTGCCCAATTTTACTATGAATGTTGTGGGCGTGCCGTGGGGCTTGCGAAGTTGCGCTGCTAGCCTAAACCTGCCTGCCTATCTGTGCTCACTGCTCAGTGACGTGTGGAGCAGTGGAGTCACTCACTGCTGTGCTGTCTCTCTAAACGGGAACTGGGAAATCATGAGGGGGATGCCTGGCACCTGACCGCATGACTGTCTGACACTGTCTCTAAAGTTAAAGAGCCACGTATGATGCCCACCCGACCGGTACAGTTACGGTATACTAAGTGCACACTGAAGAGGTAGGAGGGGAGGGCGGGCAGGGGTCTGGGGGTGGGCAGAGAGCAGAGGTGCTTGGCCTTAACTTAGAAGCAGTAGGCACACGGCCTGGGGCTGTGCACTAACAGACTTGGAACAGAGTCAGAGAGCAGAATTTTCATAGTTTGTGCGCCTAAACCTTTTCTTTAGTAATTTATTTTTAGAGTGCACTGTTTCTTTCATTTGATGCTCTGCTGAACCAGGGAGCATTTCTAGGCATGAGCTTTATAATTAATGCAGTGCAGTTTACATATTTTGTATGCGTGTGTGTCTAAGTTTTTGTGTCTGTCTGAGTGCTTTTGTGTGTGTGTGTGTCCAGGGCCGGACTGGGACCAAAAAAGGCCTGGGCATTTTGGGGCATAGAGGCCCACTCCCCCCCCACCACTTCTTATTTAACCGTACTTAAAGGGACACTGTACCCAAAAAAATTATTTCATGATTCAGATAGAGCATGCAATTTTAAGCAACTTTCTAATTTACTCCTATTATCAAATCTTCTTTATTCTCTTGGTATCTTTATTTGAAATGCAAGAATGTAAGTTTAGATGCCGGCCCATTTTTGGTGAACAACCTAGGTTGTCCATGCTGATTGGTGGATAAATTCATCCATGTAATTAGCAAGAGTCCATGAGCTAGTGACGTATGGGATATACATTCCTACCAGGAGGGGCAAAGTTTCCCAAACCTCAAAATGCCTATAAATACACCCCTCACCACACCCACAATTCAGTTTTACAAACTTTGCCTCCTATGGAGGTGGTGAAGTAAGTTTGTGCTAGATTCTACGTTGATATGCGCTCCGCAGCAAGTTGGAGCCCGGTTTTCCTCTCAGCGTGCAGTGAATGTCAGAGGGATGTGAGGAGAGTATTGCCTATTTGAATGCAGTGATCTCCTTCTACGGGGTCTATTTCATAGGTTCTCTGTTATCGGTCGTAGAGATTCATCTCTTACCTCCCTTTTCAGATCGACGATATACTCTTATTTATATACCATTACCTCTGCTGATTCTCGTTTCAGTACTGGTTTGTCTTTCTACAAACATGTAGATGAGTGTCCTGGGGTAAGTAAATCTTATTTTCTGTGACACTCTAAGCTATGGTTGGGCACTTTGTTTATAAAGTTCTAAATATATGTATTCAAACATTTATTTGCCTTGACTCAGAATATTCAACATTCCTTATTTTCAGACAGTCAGTTTCATATTTGGGATTATGCATTTGAATCAAACATTTTTTCTTACCTTAAAAATTTGACTCTTTTTTTTCCTTGTGGGCTGTTAGGCTCGCGGGGGCTGAAAATGCTTCATTTTATTGCGTCATTATTGGCGCTGATTTTTTTGGCGCAAAAAATCTTTTCCGTTTCCGGCGTCATACGTGTCGCCGGAAGTTGCGTCATTTTTTGACGTTCTTTTGCGCCAAAAATGTCGGCGTTCCGGATGTGGCGTCATTTTTGGCGCCAAAAGCATTTAGGCGCCAAATAATGTGGTCGTCTTATTTGGCGCTAAAAAATATGGGCGTCGCTTTTGTCTCCACATTATTTAAGTCTCATTTTTCATTGCTTCTGGTTGCTAGAAGCTTGTTCTATGGCATTTTTTCCCATTCCTGAAACTGTCATTTAAGGAATTTGATCAATTTTGCTTTATATGTTGTTATTTCCTTTAGTAATGTACCATTGCCTGTTGCAGTTCCCTCAACATCTAAGGTGCAGAATGTTCCTGATAACATAAGAGATTTTGTTTCTGAATCCATCAAGAAGGCTATGTCTGTTATTTCTCCTTCTAGAAAACATAAAAAATCTTTTAAAACTTCTCTCCCTACAGATGAATTTTTAAATGAACATCATCATTCTGATTCTGATGACTCTTCTGGTTCAGAGGATTCTGTCTCAGAGATTGATGCTGATAAATCTTCATTTATTTCATGTAATTAGCAAGAGTCCATGAGCTAGTGACGTATGGGATATACATTCCTACCAGGAGGGGCAAAGTTTCCCAAACCTCAAAATGCCTATAAATACACCCCTCACCACACCCACAATTCAGTTTTACAAACTTTGCCTCCGATGGAGGTGGTGAAGTAAGTTTGTGCTAGATTCTACGTTGATATGCGCTCCGCAGCAAGTTGGGGCCCGGTTTTCCTCTCAGCGTGCAGTGAATGTCAGAGGGATGTGAGGAGTATTGCCTATTTGAATGCAGTGATCTCCTTCTAAGGGGTCTATTTCATAGGTTCTCTGTTATCGGTCGTAGAGATTCATCTCTTACCTCCCTTTTCAGATCGACGATATACTCTTATATATACCATTACCTCTACTGATTCTCGTTTCAGTACTGGTTTGGCTATCTACTATATGTAGATGAGTGTCCTGGGGTAAGTAAGTCTTATTTTTTGTGACACTCCTAGCTATGGTTGGGCACTTTGTTTATAAAGTTCTAAATATATGTATTCAAACATTTATTTGCCTTGACTCAGAATGTTCAACTTTCCTTATTTTTCAGACAGTC
The DNA here is from genome assembly GCF_027579735.1 of Bombina bombina. Classification (NCBI taxonomy): domain Eukaryota; kingdom Metazoa; phylum Chordata; class Amphibia; order Anura; family Bombinatoridae; genus Bombina; species Bombina bombina. Next base: position 917,511,270 of record NC_069500.1, read on the forward strand.
AGTTTCATATTTGGGATAATGCATTTTAATTTAACATTTTTCTTACCTTAAAATTTGACTTTTTCCCTGTGGGCTGTTAGGCTCGCGGGGGCTGAAAATGCTTCATTTTATTGCGTCATTCTTGGCGCGGACTTTTTTGGCGCAAAAATTCTATTTCCGTTTCCGGCGTTATACGTGTCGCCGGAAAGTTGCGTCACTTTTTGACGTTATTTTGCGCCAAAAATGTCGGCGTTCCGGATTGTGGCGTCATTTTTGGCGCCAAAAAGCATTTAGGCGCCAAATAATGTGGGCGTCTTATTTGGCGCGAAAAAATATGGGCGTCACTCTTGTCTCCACATTATTTAAGTCTCATTTTTTATTGCTTCTGGTTGCTAGAAGCTTGTTCTTTGGCATTTTTTCCCATTCCTGAAACTGTCATTTAAGGAATTTGATCAATTTTGCTTTATATATATGTTGTTTTTTCTCTTACATATTGCAAGATGTCTCACGTTGCATCTGAGTCAGAAGATACTACAGGAAAATCGCTGTCAAGTGCTGAATCTACCAAAGCTAAGTGTATCTGCTGTAAACTTTTGGTAGCTATTCCTCCAGCTGTTGTTTGTATTGATTGTCATGACAAACTTGTTAAAGCAGATAATATTTCCTTTAGTAAAGTACCATTGCCTGTTGCAGTTCCTTCAACATCTAAGGTGCAGAATGTTCCTGATAATATAAGAGATTTTGTTTCTGAATCCATAAAGAAGGCTATGTCTGTTATTTCTCCTTCTAGTAAACATAAAAAATCTTTTAAAACTTCTCTCCCTACAGATGAATTTTTAACTGAACATCATCATTCTGATTCTGATGATTCCTCTGGTTCAGAGGATTCTGTCTCAGAGGTTGATGCTGATAAATCTTCATATTTATTTAAAATGGAATTTATTCGTTCTTTACTTAAAGAAGTCCTAATTGCTTTAGAAATAGAGGATTCTGGTCCTCTTGATACTAAATCTAAACGTTTAAATAAGGTTTTTAAAACTCCTGTAGTTATTCCAGAAGTTTTTCCTGTCCCTGATGCTATTTCTGCAGTAATTTCCAAAGAATGGGATAATTTGGGTAATTCATTTACTCCTTCTAAACGTTTTAAGCAATTATATCCTGTGCTGCCTGACAGATTAGAATTTTGGGACAAGATCCCTAAAGTTGATGGGGCTATTTCTACCCTTGCTAAACGTACTACTATTCCTACGTCAGATGGTACTTCGTTTAAGGATCCTCTAGATAGGAAAATGGAGTCCTTTCTAAGAAAAGCTTATCTATGTTCAGGTAATCTTCTTAGACCTGCTATATCATTGGCTGATGTTGCTGCAGCTTCAACTTTTTGGTTGGAAACTTTAGCGCAACAAGTAACACATCGTGATTCTCATGATATTATTATTCTTCTTCAACATGCTAATAATTTTATCTGTGATGCCATTTTTGATATTATCAGAGTTGATGTCAGGTTTATGTCTCTAGCTATTTTAGCTAGAAGAGCTTTATGGCTTAAAACTTGGAATGCTGATATGGCTTCTAAATCAACTTTACTTTCCATTTCTTTCCAGGGTAACAAATTATTTGGTTCTCAGTTGGATTCCATTATTTCAACTGTTACTGGTGGGAAAGGAACTTTTTTACCACAGGATAAAAAATCTAAAGGTAAAAACAGGGCTAATAATCGTTTTCGTTCCTTTCGTTTCAACAAAGAACAAAAGCCTGATCCTTCATCCTCAGGAGCAGTTTCAGTTTGGAGACCATCTCCAGTCTGGAATAAATCCAAGCCAGCTAGAAAGGCAAAGCCTGCTTCTAAGTCCACATGAAGGTGCGGCCCTCATTCCAGCTCAGCTGGTAGGGGGCAGGTTACGTTTTTTCAAAGAAATTTGGGTCAATTCTGTTCACAATCTTTGGATTCAGAGCATTGTTTCAGAAGGGTACAGAATTGGTTTCAAGTTGAGACCTCCTGCAAAGAGATTTTTTCTTTCCCGTGTCCCAGTAAATCCAGTAAAAGCTCAAGCATTTCTGAAATGTGTTTCAGATCTAGAGTTGACTGGAGTAATTATGCCAGTTCCAGTTTCGGAACAGGGGATGGGGTTTTATTCAAATCTCTTCATTGTACCAAAGAAGGAGAATTCCTTCAGACCAGTTCTGGATCTAAAAATATTGAATCGTTATGTAAGGATACCAACGTTCAAGATGGTAACTGTAAGGACTATCTTACCTTTTGTTCAGCAAGGGAATTATATGTCCACAATAGATTTACAGGATGCATATCTGCATATTCCGATTCATCCAGATCACTATCAGTTTCTGAGATTCTCTTTCCTAGACAAGCATTACCAGTTTGTGGCTCTGCCGTTTGGCCTAGCTACAGCTCCAAGAATTTTTACAAAGGTTCTCGGTGCCCTGCTGTCTGTAATCAGAGAACAGGGTATTGTGGTATTTCCTTATTTGGACGATATCTTGGTACTTGCTCAGTCTTTACATTTAGCAGAATCTCATACGAATCGACTTGTGTTGTTTCTTCAAGATCATGGTTGGAGGATCAATTTACCAAAAAGTTCTTTGATTCCTCAGACAAAGGTAACCTTTCTGGGTTTCCAGATGGATTCAGTGTCCATGACTCTGTCTTTAACAGACAAGAGACGTTTTAAAATTGATTACAGCTTGTCGAAACCTTCAGTCACAATCATTCCCTTCGGTAGCCTTATGCATGGAAATTCTAGGTCTTATGACTGCTGCATCGGACGCGATCCCCTTTGCTCGTTTTCACATGCGACCTCTTCAGCTCTGTATGCTGAAGCAATGGTGCAAGGATTACACGAAGATATCTCAATTAATATCTTTAAAACCGATTGTTCGACACTCTCTAACATGGTGGACAGATCACCATCGTTTAATTCAGGGGGCTTCTTTTGTGCTTCCGACCTGGACTGTAATTTCAACAGATGCAAGTCTCACAGGTTGGGGAGCTGTGTGGGGATCTCTGACGGCACAAGGAGTTTGGGAATCTCAGGAGGTGAGATTACCGATCAATATTTTGGAACTCCGTGCAATTTTCAGAGCTCTTCAGTTTTGGCCTCTTCTGAAGAGAGAATCATTCATTTGTTTTCAGACAGACAATGTCACAACTGTGGCATACATCAATCATCAAGGAGGGACTCACAGTCCTCTGGCTATGAAAGAAGTATCTCGAATTTTGGTTTGGGCGGAATCCAGCTCCTGTCTAATCTCTGCGGTTCATATTCCAGGTATAGACAATTGGGAAGCGGATTATCTCAGTCGCCAAACATTGCATCCGGGCGAATGGTCTCTTCACCCAGAGGTATTTCTTCAGATTGTTCAAATGTGGGAACTTCCAGAAATAGATCTGATGGCGTCCCATCTAAACAAGAAACTTCCCAGGTATCTGTCCAGATCCCGGGATCCTCAGGCGGAGGCAGTGGATGCATTATCACTTCCCTGGAAGTATCATCCTGCCTATATCTTTCCGCCTCTAGTTCTTCTTCCAAGAGTAATCTCCAAGATTCTGAAGGAATGCTCGTTTGTTCTGCTGGTAGCTCCGGCATGGCCTCACAGGTTTTGGTATGCGGATCTTGTCCGGATGGCCTCTTGCCAACCGTGGACTCTTCCGTTAAAACCAGACCTTCTGTCACAAGGTCCTTTTTTCCATCAGGATCTGAAATCCTTAAATTTAAAGGTATGGAGATTGAACGCTTGATTCTTGGTCAAAGAGGTTTCTCTGACTCTGTGATTAATACTATGTTACAGGCTCGTAAATCTGTATCTCGAGAGATATATTATAGAGTCTGGAAGACTTATATTTCTTGGTGTCTTTCTCATCATTTTTCCTGGCATTCTTTTAGAATACCGAGAATTTTACAGTTCCTTCAGGATGGTTTAGATAAGGGTTTGTCCGCAAGCTCTTTGAAAGGACAAATCTCTGCTCTTTCTGTTCTTTTTCACAGAAAGATTGCTATTCTTCCTGATATTCATTGTTTTGTACAAGCTTTGGTTCGTATAAAACCTGTCATTAAGTCAATTTCTCCTCCTTGGAGTTTGAATTTGGTTCTGGGAGCTCTTCAAGCTCCTCCGTTTGAACCTATGCATTCATTGGACATTAAATTACTTTCTTGGAAAGTTTTGTTCCTTTTGGCAATCTCTTCTGCCAGAAGAGTTTCTGAATTATCTGCTCTTTCTTGTGAGTCTCCTTTTCTGATTTTTCATCAGGATAAGGCGGTGTTGCGAACTTCTTTTGAATTTTTACCTAAAGTTGTGAATTCCAACAACATTAGTAGAGAAATTGTGGTTCCTTCATTATGTCCTAATCCTAAGAATTCTAAGGAGAAATCGTTGCATTCTTTAGATGTTGTTAGAGCTTTGAAATATTATGTTGGAACTACGAAATCTTTTCGTAAGACTTCTAGTCTATTTGTTATCTTTTCCGGTTCTAGAAAAGGCCAGAAAGCTTCTGACATTTCTTTGGCATCTTGGTTGAAATCTTTAATTCAACTTGCCTATGTTGAGTCGGGTAAAACTCCGCCTCAGAGAATTACAGCTCATTCTACTAGGTCAGTTTCTACTTCCTGGGCGTTTAGGAATGAAGCTTCGGTTGACCAGATCTGCAAAGCAGCTACTTTGTCCTCTTTGCATACTTTTACTAAATTCTACCATTTTGATGTATTTTCTTCTTCTGAAGCAGTCTTTGGTAGAAAAGTACTTCAGGCAGCGGTTTCAGTTTGAATCTTCTGCTTATGTTTTTCGTTAAACTTTATTTTGGGTGTGGATTTTTCAGCAGGAATTGGCTTGTCTTTATTTTATCCCTCCCTCTCTAGTGACTCTTGTGTGGAAAGATCCACTTCTTGGGTAGTCATTATCCCATACGTCACTAGCTCATGGACTCTTGCTAATTACATGAAAGAAACATAATTTATGTAAGAACTTACCTGATAAATTCATTTCTTTCATATTAGCAAGAGTCCATGAGGCCCGCCCTTTTTTTGTGGTGGTTATGATTTTGTATAAAGCACAATTATTCCAATTCCTTATTTTATATGCTTTCGCACTTTTTTTCTTATCACCCCACTTCTTGGCTATTCGTTAAACTGAATTGTGGGTGTGGTGAGGGGTGTATTTATAGGCATTTTGAGGTTTGGGAAACTTTGCCCCTCCTGGTAGGAATGTATATCCCATACGTCACTAGCTCATGGACTCTTGCTAATATGAAAGAAATGAATTTATCAGGTAAGTTCTTACATAAATTATGTTATTTATTTAAAATGGAATTTATTCGTTCTTTACTTAAAGAAGTACTAATTGCTTTAGAAATAGAGGATTCTGGTCCTCTTGATACTAATTCTAAACGTTTAGATAAGGTATTTAAATCTCCTGTGGTTATTCCAGAAGTTTTTCCTGTTCCTAATGCTATATCTGAAGTAATTTCTAAAGAATGGGATAAATTGGGTAATTCATTTACTCCTTCTAAACGTTTTAAGCAATTATATCCTGTGCCGTCTGACAGATTAGAATTTTGGGACAAAATCCCTAGAGTTGATGGGGCTATTTCTACCCTTGCTAAATGTACTACTATTCCTACGTCAGATGGTACTTCGTTTAAGGATCCTTTAGATAGGAAAATTGAATCCTTTCTAAGAAAAGCTTATCTGTGTTCAGGTAATCTTCTTAGACCTGCTATATCATTGGCTGATGTTGCTGCAGCTTCAACTTTTTGGTTGGAAACTTTAGCGCAACAAGTAACGGATCATGATTCTCATAATATTATTATTCTTCTTCAGCATGCTAATAATTTTATCTGTGATGCCATTTTTGATATTATCAGAGTTGATGTCAGGTTTATGTCTCTAGCTATTTTAGCTAGAAGAGCTTTATGGCTTAAGACTTGGAATGCTGATATGGCTTCTAAATCAACTCTACTTTCCATTTCTTTCCAGGGTAACAAATTGTTTGGTTCTCAGTTGGATTCTATTATCTCAACTGTTACTGGTGGGAAAGGAACTTTTTTACCACAGGATAAAAAATCTAAGGGTAAAAACAGGGCTAATAATCGTTTTCGTTCCTTTCGTTTCAACAAAGAACAAAAGCCTGATCCTTCATCCTCAGGAGCAGTTTCAGTTTGGAAACCATCTCCAGTCTGGAATAAATCCAAGCCTTCTAGAAAGGCAAAGCCTGCTTCTAAGTCCACATGAAGGTGCGGCCCTCATTCCAGCTCAGCTGGTAGGGGGCAGGTTACGTTTTTTCAAAGAAATTTGGATCAATTCTATTCACAATCTTTGGATTCAGAACATTGTTTCAGAAGGGTACAGAATTGGTTTCTAGATGAGACCTCCTGCAAAGAGATTTTTTCTTTCCCGTGTCCCAGTAAATCCAGTGAAAGCTCAAGCATTTCTGAATTGTGTTTCAGATCTAGAGTTGGCTGGAGTAATTATGCCAGTTCCAGTTTCGGAACAGGGGATGGGGTTTTATTCAAATCTCTTCATTGTACCAAAGAAGGAGAATTCCTTCAGACCAGTTCTGGATCTAAAAATATTGAATCGTTATGTAAGGATACCCACGTTCAAAATGGTAACTGTAAGGACTATCTTGCCTTTTGTTCAGCAAGGGCATTTTATGTCCACAATAGATTTACAGGATGCATATCTGCATATTCCGATTCATCCAGATCATTATCAGTTCCTGAGATTCTCTTTTCTGGACAAGCATTACCAGTTTGTGGCTCTGCCGTTTGGCCTAGCTACAGCTCCAAGAATTTTTACAAAGGTTCTCGGTTGCCCTTCTGTCTGTAATCAGAGAACAGGGTATTGTGGTATTTCCTTATTTGGACGATATCTTGGTACTTGCTCAGTCTTTACATTTAGCAGAATCTCATACGAATCGACTTGTGTTGTTTCTTCAAAATCATGGTTGGAGGATCAATTTACCAAAAAGTTAATTGATTCCTTAGACAAGGGTAACCTTTCTGGGTTTCCAGATAGATTCAGTGTCCATGACTCTGTCTTTGACAGACAAGAGACGTCTAAAATTGATTTCAGCTTGTCGAAATCTTCAGTCTCAATCATTCCCTTCGGTAGCCTTATGCATGGAAATTCTAGGTCTTATGACTGCTGCATCGACGCGATCCCCTTTGCTCGTTTTCACATGCGACCTCTTCAGCTCTGTATGCTGAATCAATGGTGCAAGGATTACACAAAGATATCTCAATTAATATCTTTAAAACCGATTGTACGACACTCTCTAACGTGGTGGACAGATCACCATCGTTTAATTCAGGGGGCTTCTTTTGTGCTTCCGACCTGGACTGTAATTTCAACAGATGCAAGTCTCACAGGTTGGGGAGCAGTGTGGGGATCTCTGATAGCACAAGGAGTTTGGGAATCTCAGGAGGTGAGATTACTGATCAATATTTTGGAACTCCGTGCAATTTTCAGAGCTCTTCAGTTTTGGCCCTCTTCTGAACAGAGAATCGTTCATTTGTTTTCAGACAGACAATGTCACAACTGTGGCATACATCAATCATCAAGGGGGGACTCACAGTCCTCTGGCTATGAAAGAAGTATCTCGAATTCTGGTTTGGGCGGAATCCAGCTCCTGTCTAATCTCTGCGGTTCATATCCCAGGTATAGACAATTGGGAAGCGGATTATCTCAGTCGCCAAACGTTGCATCCGGGCGAATGGTCTCTTCACCCAGAGGTATTTCTTCAGATTGTTCAAATGTGGGAACTTCCAGAAATAGATCTGATGGCATCTCATCTAAACAAGAAACTTCCCAGGTATCTGTCCAGATCCCGGGATCCTCAGGCGGAGGCAGTGGATGCATTTTCACTTCCTTGGAAGTATCATCCTGCTTTA